>NC_059157.1:70363181-71026514 GCF_019923935.1 Bubalus bubalis
TGGACTGGGTTGACATTTCTTCCTGCCAGGGGATCTTCCCAAGCCAGGGTCTCCCATGTTGCAGGCAGATTCTTTACAACCTGAGCCACCAGGGAAGCCTGGATGAGTTTATTAGCACAAATCAAACAAAGAAACTAAACTTTAGATATAGAGGTAAGATTCAGAACAAGAACTTACTACTGAACAGAACTTTTTTATAATTTCTCAAGTAGGTGAATGCATGTGTGCTAAGTTACTTCAGCCATGTTCAACTCCATGCGATCTTATGGACTGTTGCCTGCCAGGCTCCTCTGTCTATGGGGATTCCCCAGGCAAAAATACTGGAATGGGTTACCATGCCCTCCTCCAGGGATCTTTCTGACCCAGGGTTTGAACCCATGACTCTTATGTCTCCTGTAATGCAGGCAGGTTCTTTACCATGAGGGCCACCTGGGAAGCCCCAGGTTGGTATATAAGGAGGTAAAAAAGAATTAAATTCACTAAATTATAAAACTACAGTGAGCATAATTTAAGTAGGCAAGAGTTTGTTATGTGCAAAAGGGCTCTTTTGATCTTGCATGCTTGAAAGTATTCCCAGGTACCTAAGAGGCCCATTATTTTCCCTAATAACTTGGCTAGAATTATGAGTAAATGATTAATCATGTAGCTACCTATCATATATCTTGTGTCCTATTCTACTAGTAAGCATCTCTGTCCAGAAGGAATTTGGGAGTAGAAAATGGGTAGGGGCTCGTTCTCTTTATACTTCCTGTAAGTGGGCTTGTGGTAAGAATTACTGTAAAGTCCAATGTTTTTTATTACCCAGAAAATTAGGAAACACATAGAGAGGGTAAAAGGTCTAAACCAGGGAGCCAACAAAGGCTTATTTCAAATTAAGATCAGTTTGTCATTGTTTAAAATAATCCTGGTTTACTTTCTGTGCCTAATTTAGATCCATGTCTTGGAGCCAGCAACCATCCAGATGGTGGTAGTTCTTTGGGACTTGACATTATTTTAAAAAGTCTCCATAGGGAAATTATAACTGGCACTTCATTCTTATCAGAAACCAAACATCTGTGAATTTGCTTCAGTTTTGAATCACCGTTTGAGCACTTTCCCATGGTAGCTCCTTGTTGAGTTTCTTTCTGGGTGAAATATGTGAACTATTATTTTTCCTATTAAAACCTGTCACACATATTATATACACAGGCACATTATGTTCCTAGAATTTTGTCATAAAAATTTGAGTCAAAAGATAACAGGTTTCTCATTTCATTTCAGTTCAGTTCAGTCTCTCAGTCATGTCCAACTCTTTGCGACCCCATGAACCGCAGCATGCCAGGCCTCCCTGTCTATCACCAACTCCCAGAGTTCACCCAGACTCATGTCCATTGAGTCAGTGATGCCATCCAGCCATCTCATCCTCTGTCGTCCCCTTCTCCTCCTGCCCCCAATCCCTCCCAGCATCAGAGTCTTTTCCAATGAGTCAACTCTTCTCATGAGGTGGCCAAAGTCCTGGAGTTTCAGCTTTAGCATCATTCCTTCCAAAGAAATCCCAGGGCTGATCTCCTTCAGAATGGACTGGTTGGATCTCCTTGCAGTCCAAGAGACTCTCAAGAGTCTTCTCCAACACCACAGTTCAAAAGCATCAATTCTTCGGCGCTCAGCTTTCTTCACAGTCCAACTCTCACATCCATACATGACCACAGGAAAAACCATAGCCTTGACTAGACGAAACTTTGTTGCCAAAGTAATGTCTCTGCTTTTAAATATGCTATCTAGGTCGGACATAACTTTCCTTCCAAGGAGTAAGTATCTTTTAATTTCATGGCGGCAATCACCATCTGCAGTGATTTTGGAGCCCAGAAAAATAAAGTCTGACACTGTTTCCACTTAGGCATGCCAAAGATTTACTTATAGTAACATCGATGTTTCAGAAGTGACCCCTAAGATGTATTTTATTCCCTGACATGTCACTATATCCCAGAAAACTTACAACCTTTACTCTGGTGCTTCAAAAGTACTGTATAAATAAATTGTGTATATATGTAATATATATGTTACATATACATATTATAGGGGCTTCCCAGTGTCTCAGTGGTAAAGAATCTGCCAGCCAGTGCTGGAGATGCAGGAGAGGCAGGTTTGATTCCTGGATCAGGAAGATCCCCTAGAGGAGGAAATGGAAACCCACTCCAGTATTCTTGTTGGGAAATTCCATGGATAGAGTTGCTTGGTGGGCTATAGTCCATGGGATCACAAAGAGTCAGACAAGACTGAGCAACTGAGCATGTATGCACACATGCATACATAATTTAAAGCTTAAATATATGTTTTTAAAGTTCCTTTCAAAATTAGATAATAAAAATGTATTAAAATTTGAGTCAGTTGTACATTCTCTCATATTATCCTCATGTGTTCCCATTCACAGACATGCAGAGCTTTGGACTTTCTGCTACATATTGACATATATACATGTGCATATTATGGAAAGAGGCAGACTGGCAAATGGAAAAGTACCTTTGTTTCACAATCTTGATGTATTTGCTACTACTTTGCCAAGCCAGTAGAATTGACAACTCTTTATTTTTTGGCCATGTCATGAAGCTTGCAGAATCTTAGTTGCCTGACCAGGGATTGAACCTGGGACATACCTGTGAAACTGTTGAATCCTAATCACTAGATTGTCAGGGAAATCCCCAAAACTGATTCTTATACTGATGATTCAGAGATCATTCATTAGGAATGAAAACTTAAATTATGCTCACTGTAGTTTTATAATTTAGTGAATTTAATTCTTTTTTACCTCCTTATATACCAACCTGGGGCTTCCCAGGTGGCCCTCATGGTAAAGAACCTGCCTGCATTACAGGAGACATAAGAGTCATGGGTTCAAACCCTGGGTCAGAAAGATCCCTGGAGGAGGGCATGGTAACCCATTCCAGTATTTTTGCCTGGGGAATCCCCATAGACAGAGGAGCCTGGCAGGCAACAGTCCATAAGATCGCATGGAGTTGAACATGGCTGAAGTAACTTAGCACACATGCATTCACCTACTTGAGAAATTATAAAAAAGTTCTGTTCAGTAGTAAGTTCTTGTTCTGAATCTTACCTCTATATCTAAAGTTTAGTTTCTTTGTTTGATTTGTGCTAATAAACTCATCCAGGCTTCCCTGGTGGCTCAGGTTGTAAAGAATCTGCCTGCAACATGGGAGACCCTGGCTTGGGAAGATCCCCTGGAGAAGGAAATGTCAACCCAGTCCAGTATTCTTGCCTGGGAAATCTCACAGTCAGAGGAGCCTGGAGGGCTACAGTCCATGGGGTGGCTACATGAACTAGGGACTAAACAACAACAATAACATCAGAAGTTTTACATATACATATTCATGTTACCTCTTGGTAGAACTCAATGACCATCTACTTCCCCATTCATAACTCCAGTCTCAAAGACATATATAGGGCATAGTGGTAAGTTACAGAGTTTTCAGACTAAGAAATTAGGATGCCTTCCACATCAACTGGCCATTTTCTGGTTTGGAACACTTTGCTTGTCTTTCTCTCTTGGAACTCTTCGAAATGTAGATGGGATTTTCTCTCATTTTAAAAGGGATCTTCAAACCACAGTTAACACAGGTTACTGGAAGAAAGATTTGGCAGAATTATAGTAGGTCAAGATGGAAGAAAGCAAGAAGCAGATAACTTAGGTCTTTGAATTTTGAGGGAAAAATGCTATTTTCTTCCCTTTATTTGTGATTGACTATACTCATTAATGGAGAAGGCAATGGCACCCCACTCCAGTACTCTTGCCTGGAAAATCCCATGGACAGAGGAGCCTGGAAGGCTGCAGTCCGTGGGGTTGCGAAGAGTCAGATACGACTGAGGGACTTCACTTTCACTTTTCACTTTCATGCATTGGAGGAGGAAATGGCAACCCACTCTAGTGTTTTTGCCTGGAGAATCTGAGGGATGGGGGAGCCTGGTGGGCTGCCGTCCACTGGGTCACACAGAGTCGGACACAACTGAAGCGACTTAGCAGCATACTCATTAAAACAACAAAATTTTGAGGATCAAAAGTATGTTGAGGGATGAGAATGTTGGTCAGTTTCTGGCTCAAATCTAGGCTCACAAATAGTTAAGCAGAATTTATTAGAGTAGGAGAGCACAAAGAGAGTTGAGGCCAAACCCTGGTCAATAATCAAATGTTCCCTAAAGTGATTTCCACATGGTGATACCCATTGGGAACTACCTCCATCTTTACAGTTTAATGATGATTTCCAGAATATGGAATTTAATCTTCATTGTCTCTATTAATTAGACATTCAGCTGATATTTAACATTCTGTCTTATTCTTATCCTATGATTTAATAAATAAATTTTTGAAAGAATGAAAAGATAATTTTATTTAGTTTCTTTATTATTTCTTTATAATTATCTTTTTTTTATGTGTAATGTTTCTGAATGCTTTAAAAAAGTGACTTCATTCACTGAAAAAGTTAGAGATCATAATTTCTTCCCTAATTGGGCTCATCTTATTTGTAGTTTGCAGACAGGTAAGTTTCTGAATAAGGTTATGATTGCTATGCATATACTTGCGGCTTCCCTAGTAGCTCAGTTGCTAAAGAATCTGCCTGCAATGCAGGAGATCCTGGTTCAATTCCTGGGTGGGAAAGATCCCCTGCAGAAGGGATAGGCTACCAACTCGTGTTCTTATGTTTCCCTGGTGGCTCAGACAGTAAAGAATCTGCTTGCAATGTGGGAGACATAGCTTTGATCCCTGGGTTGGAAAGATCCCCTGGAGAAGGGAACAGCTACCCACTCCAGTGTTCTGGCCTGAAAAATTCCATTGATAGATGAGCCTGGAGGGCTGTAATCATGGGGTTGCAAGGAGTCGGACATAGCGGAGTGACTTTCACTTCACTTCTTCATGCATATACTAAATCTCTTTTAATGTTTGGACTTCCCCAAATAGATTTTCAAATCTGATGGAAGAAAACATGCCATATAGCTAGATAGCTATGTATACAGTCTAACCTACTTAACCTAGTCATAGTATTAACAAAAAATATCTGAGAATATTCAGACACTTGATTAAAAACAGACATATTTTGTATTTATGCATTTGTAATTTTATTGTTCATAAGAAAAAAAATGGCTCGCCATTATGTTAAATTGGTAAACAGATAAGGAAAAATATTACGTACTTCTTTTCTTTGTTTTCTTTTTAAAGAAGGAAAGCTCATTTTCTTGTCCAACTTAAAGCAGTTGAGACCACTATAACAGGTGTGACTGATTTCATCTTTTGGAATGACGCTTTTCGGAATGCAAAGGGATAAAGAAAAAACATTAGACTTACGTTATTCTCCTTCTGTATAGATCTTGGCCAGAATTAAAAATAAAATCTATTAAAAAAAAAACAAAAAAACAGGAATATAGACCATTGGAAGAAGATAGAAAGCCCAGAAACAAACCCATGCACGTATGGGTACCTTATTTTTGACAAAGGAGACAAGAATATACAACGGGGCAAAGACAGTTTCTTCAATCTGGGAAAACTGGACAGCTACATGTAAAAGAATGAAATTAGAACACTTCCTAACACCATACACAAAGCTAAACTAAAAATGGATTAAAGACCTAAGTAAGACCAGAAACATTATAGCTCTTAGAAGAAAACATAAGCAGAACCCTCGATGACATAAATCAAAACGAGATCCTCTATGATCCACTTCCTAGAGTAATGGAAATAAAAACAAAAGTAGACAAGTGGAACCTGATTAAACTTAAAAGCTTTTGCACAGCAAAGGAAACTATTAGCAAGGTGAAAAGATAACCCTCAGAAACAGAGAAAATAATAGTAAATGAAACAACTGACAAAGGATTAATTTCCAAAATATACAAGCAGCTCATACAACTCAATGCCAGAAAAACAAACAACCCAATCAAAAAGTGGGATAAAGACCTAAACAGACATTTCTCCAAAGAAGACATACAGATGGCTAACAAACACGTGAGAAGATGCTTAACATCACTCATTATTAGAGAAATGCAAATCAAAACTACAATGAGATATCACCTCACACCAGTCAGAACGGCCATCATCAAAAAGTCTACAAACAATAAATGCTGGAGAGGGTATGGAGAAAGGGAACACTCTTGCACTGTTGGTGGTAATGTGAATTGATACAGCCACTAAAGAAGATGGTATGGAGATACCTTTAAAAACTAGAAATAAAACCACCATATGACCCAGCAATCCTACTCCTAGACATATACCCTGAGGAAACCAAAATTGAAAGAAATGTATGCATCCCATTGTTCATTGAAGCACTATTTACAATAGCTAGAACATGGAAGCAACCTAGATGTCCATTGACAGATGAATGGATAAAGAAGTTGTGGTACATATACACAATGGAATATTACTCAGCCACAAAAAAGGAACACATTTGAGTCAGTTCTGATGAAGTAGATGAACCTAGAACTATTATACAGAATGAAGTGAGTCAGAAAGAGAAAGATAAATATAATATTCTAATGCATATATACTAGAAAAATGGTACTGAAGAATTTATTTACATAGCAGCAATGGAGAAACAGACATAGAGAATAGACTTACGGACATGGGGAGAGGGGAGAAGAGGGAGAGATGTATGGAAAGAGTAACATGGAAACTTACATTACCATATGTAAAATAGATAGCCAATGGGAATTTGCTATATGGCTCAGGAAACTCAAACAGGGGTGGGATGGGGTGGGAGATGGGAGGGCAGTTCAAAAGGGAGTGGATATATGTATACCTATGGTTGATTCATGTTGAGGTTTGACAGAAAACAACAAAATTCTGGAAAGAAATTATCCTTCAATAAAAAAAAAAAAATTAAAAAGGCAATAAATAAAAAAGAAAATATATTTTAAAAACTTCCAAACCAAGAATTTGAATATTTAGGACCTTGATCTCTCAGTTTGTAAAAAATGAGTAAATCAGAGTTTCACAATGTGTGTTTTCTGGAAATATCATTTTTAAATGTATCAATAGGTATTATTTAAGACGGAAGATCTGTGATCAAATACATTTGGGAAAAACTGGTTTAAACAAGTTAGACACATGTCTTTATGATAGTATTTCTCATAACCTTTAAACTGTCAATTTGTACTATGACTATATGTATATGAATATTTATATATTTATACACCCATACTCTACATACTATATATATGGACCAGTTTTCAAATGCATCTATTTCTTTTTCCCTTAGAGTATCTTGGAGTAAATTTCAGTGGACTACACCGATGAAAACTCAACTAAATGTTCCTCAATTCATCCACTAACTCATCATGTAATTGTTATTCACTACTGGTATTTACCTGGCTGGTCTGAAAATGTTAAACAATCTCAGATAAATGAATGGTGTGCTGGTTTCTATCCAAATTCTAGTTTACCTCTCCCTTTTGTCTAACCTATGAAAGAAGGTCATGATTAAAATGTGCTTTAATTTTAGCCTAAAATGTTTATCTGTCAGCAGGAAGAGAGAAAAAGAGCTCTGTTTTTACTTGAAATTATACTAGGCTGTAACTCTAGTTAATAAACTACTTAAGAAACTTGATGAAAGAAATCATGGTAATAACAAGATTCATCATCACTATTATTTCTTCAGAAGAGAATTGGCTTCTGGGTATTCTTAGACTAATCCCATCTGCCACTACAAAATTTGGACTTTGAAGCAAGTGTGTTAGGTATTTCCTGGATCATATCCCCAGATAATGAAGAACTTCATTAAATATAGAAAGCTCCCTATAGCCTCTGCCTCCCACTGGTTTAATATATAAAACCTTGCACTAGATTCAGAAATTATATTTACATGATCCAATCCACAAAGTTGTGTAGCATTTCATGTGAGAGAGATTTGAGGCCAGTCTCTATCTAGCAGCTGGCAAGGGCTAGAGTTTGCATTTGACTCGGTCCTTTGCCTGATTTCAATTAAAAAGCAACAACAGCAACAATCACAATGACACAAAATGTTTCAAATCTAGATTTCGAGTAATAATAGGCTTGCATTTCTGCAAGAAAACAAAGGTATTCCAACTGAAATCCATGCTGATATCAGCTCTGGTGATTTTTCACATACATGCAAGGGAGGCAAAAAACACCTAAGGAGGCATATGCTGAAAAATAAAGTAGAAACCGGGGTAAATCTACTGTGGAACATTACTGGATTACATAATAGTAGTAATACATAAATATTGGAATTGAAATAGAAAATCAGGCCAGGCAAAATGCTATTCTGGCTGTTTCTGCAAGTCTAGTCTTAGTTCCCAGGCTCTGGGACTTAAGGCCAAGGAAAGGTAGATTCCTTAAAGTCATCCTACTTGACAATGGTAAGTATTTTGTTGTATATGTTTTAATGATAACTTTAAAATTGCCTTTTATAAAATTTCTAATAACCAATGAAACAGTCTAAATCTAGTGTGAGAATTCAAATTATCTGAATGAGAATTTCTAATAACCTATGTAAAACTATGGGCTTTCCTGATGGCTCAGTGGTATAGAATCTGCCTGCAATGCAGGTGACCCAGGTTTGACCCCCGAGTCAGGAAGATCCCCTGGAGAAGGCAATGGCTAACCACTCCAGTATTCTTGTCTGGAGAACTCCATGGACAGAGGAGCCTGGCGGGCTACAGTCCATGGGGTCACAGAGTCAGACATGACTGAGCAACTAACATTTTCACTTTCAAATCTATACACCTTGAGAGGACTTCCTTGGTGGCTCAGACAATAAAGTGTCTGCCTACAATGTGGGAGACCTGGGTTCAATCCCTGGGTTGGGAAGATCCTCTGGAGAAGGCAATGGCAACCCACTCCAGTACTTGCCTGGAAAATCCCATGGATGGACGAGCCTGGTAAGCTACAGTCCGTGGGGTTGCAAAGAGTCAGATACGACTGAGCGACTTCACCTTGAGAAGATTCCATCAAGGAATCTGAATAACTGGGTACATGAATTCCTGACTCTCTGAAAATGTATGTGATGATAAATATTTGGGTGTTAAGCTGCTGAGTTTTGGGGCAAGTTGTTATACAACAATAGATAACTAATATAGATTTTTCTACCATGTGTGTGTTGCTATGTAAGGATCACCTAAAACTGTGGGAGTGGCTTGGAAACTGAGAAATAGAAGCTAAGAGGACCTTTGAGACTGTTAGCAGAGATTTAAATGTCTTGGGGCCTTTGAAGAGGCTGCCAGTGTGAAGGGATGAGTTTCTTATGAGAAACCAGTGAAAAGGGAACTTTTATTATCTAGGGACAGAAAGTTTAAGCAACCCTGTTGCTTCCCAATAGAGTAGAAAGTAGAAATGTATCTGAAGAACTGGGTAATTTAGATCAGGAGAACTGCACCCAGAGTGATGAAGATGCTGCCTGCTGTATGTTCTTGAGCTTATAAAAATGCAAGAAGAAAAGTATAAGCTAAAGAAAAGAATTCTAAACATGAAGGGAATGAGAGTTATTGGGTATGAATGCTCACAGCCTTTCCAGATGATGCTAAAATTAAGAAATGACTTCCTAGCAAGGAGCAAATTCAGTCACTGTCAGAAAAAAATTAAGATGAAGTTGAGGATATGCTTGTTAAGTCCATTGCTAAGATCATGGAAAGACATCAGTTCAAATTCCAGAGTACAGTCATATCTTCATTATGTGAGGGGGAAAGGTTTCAGGATGCCTTCGGATACCAGAATCTGGGGATACTGAAGTTCCTTATGTAAGATGGTGCAATACTTGTATATAACCCATTCACATCATCCCATATACTTCAAACCATTGTCAGATTGCTTATAATATCTAATAAAATGTAAACGCTAAGTAAATGTCATTGTGTGGAAAATTCAAATTTTGCTTTTTGGAACTTTCTGGGTTTTTTTAAAATATTTTTTTCTGTGGTTGATTGAATCCATGGAAGGCCAGCTGTGGTGTTGTGTCAGATGAGAGATTCTCTGAGGGTGTTAAAAATAAGACTCACAAATCCCTTCTGTCAAAAATAGGCCCTTTAAGAAGTTAAGGGAGTTGTCCCCTCAGCTATTTTAACAGGATCCAAAGACAGATGGAATTATCTCAAAACAGTGTGTGACTCTGGCTTTTGTTTAATGGAATAAACCTTAATATGATTTAAGGAAACAAAAATATTTTTAAAGAAAATTATATTTGAAGAATTGCAGAAAGCTTGACTCAAGGGACAGAGAGTAGAAAATGAAAGTCTTTGGATTTCCAAACTTCTGCAAGCAGGAAGCAGCTGCACACACACATTTTCTTTTGTGAAAAAAAAAATGATAACAGTGCAGAACCAAGATACCAGAGTGTGGCGGCCACAACCATGGTAAGTCATTTGCACATAGGAATTGAACTGAGCCTTGATGGAGGAATTTTCACCAGGTGCCTGGATGGATTTCAGAACTGCTAAGGGTGTGTGTCTCCTGTCTTTCTTTTTGGAATAGGAATTCCTGTAGCAGTTCTCCTTGCCTGTTCCCACAATGTATGTTGGCTGTGTGTGGGGGTGGGGGTGAGGGGATGGGGGACAGATCACTTGACTCTAGTTCACAGGACACCAGGTTGAAAGGATCTGGACTCAAGGAGCTTTCCTTTAGGAATTACAAACAAATAGACTCCCCTGCATGTGGACCTGATTGAACAATAAGATTCAGGTATCACACTGAAGATGGAAGGAGGTCAGACTTTGTGGTCCTCGGGAACGGTCAAGAATATTTATGCATGTAGGACAGACGGGAATTATTGGTAGAGAGGGCAGACAGCCTCCAAAACAGTCCCCATGTCCTGGAATGCAGACTCTATTGTAGTCCCTTCCCACATTGTAACAGAGTTAGGCTCTGTGACGACTAATCTCTTAGATGATGATATTTCAAGGCTTCGCTGGTGGCTCACTGGTAAAGAATCTTGCTAATGCAGGAGATGTGGATTGGATCCCTGGTGTGGGAAGATTCCCTGGAGAAGGAAAAGGCAACCCACTTCAGTATTCGTGCCTGGAGAATCCCATGGACAGAGGAGCCTGATGGCCCATGGGCTTACAAAGAGTTGGACACAACTTAGTGACTGAGCTCAAACATGAGAGTGATGCTTCCTGTCTAACAGAGATTACAAATGATACTATGACTTTCATGTTGATGCTGCCCTCCCCATCTTCAATCCTTACCTTGGATCACTTTTCTGGGGAAATCGACTGTCACATTATGAGCAGCATAACAGGAAGACCCAGGTGTTAAGGAACAAAGGCTAGTAAAAATTGAGGGCTACCATCAACAGCTACATGAATGCACTTGGAAATGGATTCTCCTGTCTCAGGCAAGTTTTCTGCAGACTTCAGCCTAGGCCTCAACTATAAACTCCCACGAGAACCTGAATCAGAACCATCCAGTGAAACCACTCTCTGATTTCTGACCCTCAGGAACTGCATGATAAAATAAAGAATACTTGTTTTAAGCTGCCAGGTTTGAGGATAATTGGTTATCCCTTTTGTTTGGCTTCCCTGGTGGCTCAGTTGGTAAAGAGTCTGCCTGCAGTGTGGGAGACGTGGGTCTGATCCCTGGGTCAGGAAGATCCCCTAGAGAAGGAAATGGCAATCCCTTCCAGTATTCTTGCCTGGAGAATTCCATGCACAGAGGAGCCTAGTAGGCTACAGTCCATGGGGTCACAAAGAGTTAGATAGGACTGAGAGACTAACTTTCAATTTGTTATATAGCAACAAATCACTCATACAACCATTCATGTGTCTATTGATGTCTTACTAGGTCTCCTACTTTGTATGAGCTGTCAGAAATACTAATGAAACGTAATATCCAATCTCTGTACCAGTCAGGACTCAATGTGGAACATAGAAATCACTGTAAGAATTATTAACTGGAAAAGTTTTAGAAAAAGGGAAATAGATGCTTAGAAATATTGAAAAATTTCAAGGGCATGGTCAAGGCAAGGCCTTTAGGAATGTTGATCTAAAACAAATAGATTGCCAGTTATTTCTCCAGCAAAAATGGGTTTATTAAGGATCAGAAAAGAATTGCAATTTAGTATTTGCACGTGGTGAGCTACATGCACAATTCCATAGAGGAGGACAGGAGAAATCTTTTAAAGGGGAGAAAAGGAAGCTGGGAGAAATAAAATAAACAGAATTCACCAGAAGAACTGAAAATTCAAAGTATAAAGGCTTTCTATTGGCTGAATTGTGATAGTCTCGTTAGCTGAGCTCTTACCAGGCAAGAAGAGGAATCTTTCTACTTCCTGTCGAGCTCTACTATCAGATTAGAGCATGAGAGCTCCTTCTCTATTGCCTCCCAGCTATATTTTAATTGAAGTTTCTGTTCATTAATTTTTACTGGAGCCACTGGTCATCACTAATGTCAGGAGTTCAAAAACACATCCCTGTAGCTGAACAAGGCAGAAGAGGTGAAAAAGCCACTTCAGTAATAGCTGTACCTACTGATGCATGTGTCTGGTAAGGTGGAGTAAGGACCCAAGAACATTACTGCAGAAAAACAGCCCATGGCTATAATGCTGCTCATCAGCGTAAACAAAGAGGTGCAAGAGAATGCTTCTGCCTCACTTCCTATCCTCCAGTTCATCTCAAAGTAAATCTAATCGGTGGAACCTGATTCTCTTCTGGAATCTTATTTTGGCTAGGAAGTCTAGGAATGTTTTTAGGCTTCTAGTTTCTTCAACTTGAAAGGAGGTGGAACAGAGGTTGAGAGAACCAATTCTTATTCTTCCCCATAGTCTGTGCTCACAAGGGGTTTACAATGACAAGATTAACATAATGTGACAAGATTAGAGATGGGGAGTGTGCTAAATGGAGTGTTACAGCTTAAGTGCAATAGAAGATCTGAGAGCAAGGGGATTAGAGTGCAGTGGAGAATTCAGAGAATGAAACTTCATGGAAGAACTTCGCTTTAAAGGACGGTAGGAATTGAACAGAAAAAGAAGTATTTAATGCAGATGAATGGCAAGAGTAAAGGCCTGGATTAAGGTAGATAACAGCAGATAGTTTGATTCTTGCAAAAAATAAATAATAAAAGGTGGTGATAACAGGGCTTTAAAATATAAAGGCTTTAAAAATTAAAGCTTAAAGATATTGCATGTGGATATACATGTATTGAATGTCCATAACACATTTGTATAATTATGTAAAATAGTGGATGTCATTGAGCAAATCTGTGTCTTTGCCAGATGATGAAGGATCTACAGTAAACTATAGAAACATAATATACGTGCCCACAGAGATAGCAACATTTCCTTCCCTCTAAATTTGGTCATATTTGTGCAGTCACTGTGATAATCTTCAGTCTTGTGTTAATTCCCTTATTATGAAAAGAAGCTTTTCCTGAGTCTCCTACCTCATGATGCTTCCTTCCCTACAGAGGGGCTATACTTGTCTTCATATCTTACTAGCTACTGCCAGTGGTCTTCTCAATAGACAGTTTAGTCTAATTTTGAATAGTCCATATACCAGAAATTATCTGCTACTCTCGCTCCTCATTTAGATCACATCTTCATCTATTTTGATATATTAATAATATTGAACTGGTGTTATATATATTTGGGGAAGGAACTAGATGCTTTCCAAATAACATTTTAAGTCAAAACATGTTTTTTTTTTTTTTTTCCTATTTTGTAGTTGAGGAACCAATGAGATTTATTTATTTAACTGCAGAGCCTACAGGCCTGGAGAATCCCTATGGAGAGAGGAGCCTGGCGGACTACAGTCTGTGGGGTCACAAAGAGTCAGATACGACTGAGCGACTCAGCAGCAGCAGCAGCAGCAGAGCCTACAGTCTTGCCACCGTATCACAAATATAAAAAAAAGAAAAATTTCCTTTATATTAAAGCATCTCAGATTTCAGCTTGCAAAACGTTGTTGATGTTCATTATCTCAGTTGATCCTCAGAATAAGCCTGCAAATGAGAATAGTGGAGTATTACCCTTTTTTTTTTTTATAGATTGGAGAAGCACTAACTTCTAAGTCATACACCTTAACAAATTGAATGTTTGATAACCATTATTATAATTTGATAAAGTATAGGATAAAGAAAAATTTTATTCCATATACATTAGATAGATGGATGGGCTTACTTGGTAGCTCAGCTGGTAAAGAATCCACCTGCAATCCAGGAGACCAGGTTTGATTCCTGGGTTGGAAAGATCCTCTGGAGAAGAGATAGGCTACCCACTCCAGTATTCTTGGGCTTCCTTGATGGTTCAGATAGTAAAGAATCTGCCTGCAATGCGGGAGACCTAGGTTCGATTCCTGGGTTGGGAAGTTCCCCCAGAGAAGGGAATGACTACCCACTCCAGTATCCTTGCCTGGAGAATTCCATGGACAGAGGAGGCTGGCAGGCTACAGTCCTTGGGGTCACAAAGAGTCAGACAAGACTGAGCGACTAAGTACACAGATAGATGGATACATAGCTAAATTGATAGGTAAATAGATTGGTGCATTTAATGATTTGAAGTTTAGAGAATCGAACATTTGGAAACTTTATAGTATCACAGGGAACATTTTTTCCTATTACAGTAGAAGCATAAATTATAGTTATGATAAAACTTTTTCATATATAGTTGATTGACCTTGATGGCAATTATTCATGACCCCCACCTGTGCATAAATGTCATACCACACAGTATAGACCAGGGAAGCAAACCAGACATTAGTCACCTTTCTGGGTCTCTAGCCAATCTTTAATGTCCTTTGTTAAGGAATGCATTATTTTCAACAGTGGAGGAGTCAAAAGAAACTTGTTGGTGTTTGTTTTGCCCAGTTGACTTTCTACTGCTAAATAACCCAGAAAAGTGTTCTTCAGCCACCTTATACATATATGTTTATATTATGGTGGAAGATGAGTTTTCTATTGAGGTTCACTATACAAGTAGATAGCTGTTTTTGAAAGTGCTAATACAAGAGGTAACCTCAGAAAATAAAGTTTAACCTCAAATTTTTAAAAAATGAAATTTTAGTTATTTGTAAGGATATGGGAAAGAATTATAACTTCAGAATGACCTTCAGTTCTCAAATTTCATCTTTCAGCAATTAGACTCTACAACCAGCCTGCCCTTTCCTAATCAAGAAACAAAAATTTATGCCTATGTAGCATAAAAAATTCCTTGGTTATAATCAAGAGGAACATAAAGGTGAACATTTTCATTAGTGCATGTCATGAACATTGTAGAAAAAAGAATTATTACCTACCCCAGTCCAATTCATCTTCCCTGAGGAGCCATTTAAAGCAAAAAAAAAAAAAAAAAGAAAGAAAGAAAGAAAGAAAAATCTTTAATCCTTAGTTTTTCAGTTACTCCAACTCCTTGAAATAAGTTTTTAAGTTACACAAGAAAGTTTTCAAGGAATAACATAGTCTGCTTGATCTCAGCTGGAGCCATGTTAAAAAAAAACCCTCTCAGTTAGAGACTAATGACTTTACATTAGGAATAATGCATTCAATTCTAAAATGAGCACTATTGATTGAAATCCAAGAGATAGATATGAGTCTTAAGGTGGTGGGAAGAGAGTTAATACATTTTTCCATATATTTAATTAATCATGGTCCTTACAGGATGAAGAATTAAATATAATACATCATTGTGTGCTCAGACGCTCAGTCGTGTCTGACTCTTTGCAACCTCATGGACTGTAGCCTGCCAGGCTCCTCTGTCCGTGGAATTCTCCAGAATACTGGAGTGGGTTGCCATGCCCTTCTCTGGGGGATCTTCCCAACCCAGGGATCAAATCTGCGTCACTTACGTCTCCTGCACTGGCAGGTGGATAACCGCTAGCACCATTATTCTGGGCTTTATGAAAACTTTATAATTACATGAAATTTATATGAAAATTCAAATGTTTAATTTTCAAATCCCAGAGAAAGATCTTCTATGCCTCTATCATTGCCATGAGAAGAAAATTTTCAGCTAGTTCCTGGTTCCAGAAAGAAGATGAGAGACATGAAGAGCACAACCTCCCTAGTTAAGCTGCCCTAAGAATGCAGTAAAGAACAGAGAACTCTCCCAGAGAAGAAAACTGCAGATTGGCAAATCCAATCGAACCAGCTAAGTTCAGCCTAGACCAAGGCCGAGGTCTTTACAGATGTGTGAGCTGAAAGGACAATGTTTGATTATAGTGGAGGGGTGGTGTGTTATGCTGCAATTCATAACTTTTACAAAGCTGTATGCAAATAACAAAATAAAATGCGATACATGACAGAAATTCACAGAAGTGTTGATGTAGTTTTGCTATCCTTGTGTAAGAAAAGTTTAGCACTAATGTTAAGAAGCAGGAGAGAGACCAAGCTAGTGACATTTGTTGTTGTTCAGTCCCTAAGTTGGGTCACGTCTGACTCTGTGCAGCCCCATGGACTGCAGCATGCCAGGCTCCTCAGTCTTCCACTATCTCCTGGAGTTTGCTCAAATTCATGTCTATTGAGTCACTGATGCTATCTAACCATCTCATCCTCTGCCACCCCCTCTCCTTTTGTCTTCAATCTTTTCTGGCATCAGGGTCTTTTCCAGTGAGTCGACTCTTTGCATCAGGTGGCCAAAGTGTTAGAGCTTCAGCTTCAACCACAGTCCTTCTGATAAATAATTCAGGGTTGATATCCTTTAGGACTGACTGGTTTGATTTCCTTGCAATCTAAGGGACTCTTCAGGGGTTTTCTCCAACATCCCAGTTCAAAAGCATCAAGATTGTGACATAGGAATCTCCTAAACTTATCTTTTCCATGTATACACTGAATGTACAGTTAGACATGGAACAATTACTCAGTATGAAATCCCCAGACTAGCTGAGTGGCTCCTACATATCAGGGAAATGAGAAAATAGCCACATTGAAATGAATACAAAAGGCTGAGACATATCCTCAGACCCAGTTGATCTAGGCTGAACGTAACTTGTGTGACTGGATTTACTCATCTTAGAAGAGGAGAAAAGGAGGAAGGAAGTGCATTGGCCCAAGTATAATGTAATGACTTTCCCGTATACTCCTGAGTGGACACTTATCAAAAGAAGGTATTCCTGACTGGCTCTTTCACTCTCTTTGTAAGCAATGCTGGGAGAGGTGCGATTATTGGCCTGACTCACATTGTACTTAAACTATGGAGAATTTGGATGCTGCACTAGAGATTAGCAAATTATAGCCCATGATCCAAACTAGCTCACTGCTTGTTTTTATGAATAAAGTTTTATTATTAATAGAACATAGACTTTATTCATTACAAATTGTCTGTTGTTATTTTTGCTCTACAAAGTCAGAGTTGAATAGCTGAGACAGATATGCATGTGTTAGCTGCTCCATTGTGTTCGACTCTTTGCGACCCCATGGACTGTAGTCTGCCAAGCTCCTCTGTCCATGGAATTCTTCAGGCAAGAATACTGGAGTGGGTTGCCATCTCCTTCTCCAGGGGATTTTTCCGACCCAGGAATCGAAACTAGGTGTGTCTCCTGCACTGCAAGAGATTCTTTACCACTGAGCTGTCAGGGAAGCTATTTTGAGACAGATATTAGAGCCTGCAAAACTGAAAATACTATCTCTTTCCTTTTACAAAAAAGTGGTTATTTAGTCACTAAGCTGTGTCTGTCCACCAGGCTCCTCTGTCCATGGGATTTCCCAGGCAAGAATACTGAAGCGAGCTGCCATTTCCTCCTCCAGGGATCTTACACGACTCAGGGATCGAACCCGTGTTTCTTGTGTCTTTTGAATTGAATGACCTCTTCATTACTACTGAGCCACCAGGAAACCCTTGCTCTAAAGTGCTATAGAAGGTCATGGCTGGAAGATCAAGATATGAGGAGGAAAGTAAAGCTAAGAGTGTCAAGAAAGGACAGTTTTAGGTGTGGTTGTCATTGCGGTTGAGGCTGTAGTCATCGTAGTTAACAACATGGGAAAGGAGACGTGATTTCAGGGAATTCTCACTGGCATCCACTGTGAGACTGGAGGCCAATTCTGTGTCATTTGCTTGTTGCAGAAAATTATTTACTGGCTTATCTTCTTTAAAAAAAAATCTTACTTTGATGCAGCATATTATCAATATTGGTGTTTTTAGAAAGACTTTATTTGTTTTCTAGGTGGAAATTTGGCCCAAGAGCAAGAGGACACTCTTAAAAGGTAGCCAGCTCCAAATATATTTTCTTTAAAATATCTTGTGCCTGTGTGTGAGTGCAAATGTTTTAAAGGTATTTCTCAGATACTGCCCCAATAATCTACACATCTCCATTTTGATGTAGGTTAAAGTATATACACTATTGCAAGGTACATGCAGTCTGACCATATTTGGGGGCACACAGAATTATTCATATGTTATGTGCATTCTTTAGCCCTGACAAATCCTGGAGGAGCAGATTCTACTCTTTTGTCCACTTCAAAGTTCCTCTGAGTTCTTGCAAATTACAGTGGTGGCTAAATCCCCCCTTTCCATTTGCCTGTCTTTTGTCTGTTTTCACAGTCCTCCTGACTGTGTAATCACTCATTCTCTCATTTATCACAGCCTTTCCTGGTCCTGACTACACTATCTCCCCATTTTTGTCATGGTGCACTGGTACATTACAAATACAATTAAACCTCTTACAATACTGCGGCTTTTGGCCAACACATCCCAGCTTCAAGGTTGAAAGATTTCTGATATTACCTTCGATATCACTTCTCTCCCATTTATCGGCAGTGTCCTGACTAATGCAGTAGTGTTGCATTAATTAAAGGAAGCATCTAGTAATACTGCTGTTTTTGCCAGTCCGACACCGAATCAGGAGCCTGATGCCTGCTCATGTTTTAAGAACCATTTATCACCCATGTCATCCAAAGCAGCCAGCTGTCTGAGCCAAGCCTCATTTGCATTTCATCAACCACAGGCTCTCTTTCCCCATCTCACTCTCAAGTCTTTGTATAGCAGCTCTAATTTTTTTTAAAGCACATTTTTCAAAGAAGGAGCTTAGCTAAAATTAGTATGCTACGTAGAAAGATTATTTGAATACCAGACACAAGTCTCGATACTGGTTGTGGCCAAAATAAGTAACAGAGGTTGTGCATGGAGTTTGCTCTTTCTCTTGTCAATGGGGAGAGTTGTGACCATTATTCTACTGCCCAATATTACTATAGGAACTTCATCAATATTGGTACTCAAACATAAAAGTTCAATGTCATTTCTGGTGATGAAAACAGTTCTTAACAGTAATACATGAAACACTTTTGATTCAATTTCATCTTTCATTTTGTATTTGGATTACTGTTTACCCACTTTCTCCAATTCCATATTATATAACCATCACTACCCACCAAAGCTTTGAAAGACAGAACTTGATTCAAAATTTCTTAAACTGGAGGAAAATTAGCTTATGAAATTGTGCAATTTGAAACTATTTTGTAATAAGTTTTGCACTTGTCTTCATAATTTTAAACCTGTGTAATTAATGCACGCTTTTTTCTTTTTTCATTTGCAAGTCTGATATATCATCCTTTTCTATTGACCTAAATCTTTATTCCATTTGAGAAAACTTAATCTCTTCCTTTCCAAATCAAAGTGATAATTCCACATTTCCTTGAAGCATCTTCTCAATAAACACTTTTCAGTGAAGTTCATGCAGAACATGTGTTGGGGGAGCAGGGGAGAAAGAGAGCATGAAAGAGAGAGAGAGAGGTATTAAGTCATTGTGCATGGAGTTGTCCACCCTCAATGTTTTGCCTAAACCAAATCTCTGGAGATCATTTTTAGGGGCAATCATACCCTTTTATGTTCTTGCTTTTTAATCCAGATGGTCAAAAACAGTGGACACCTGTCTCTCACCGAGACCACATGATAAAGGTCATTTAACAGCCTTTCCTGATAATGCCTTTTAGTCCCTGTGGATTTGGTTTCAGATTCCAAGCAGTGACCTAGAAATTTGAAAGCTCTGTATCCATAGCTAATCCCTCGGGATTTCTAGTCCTCAATAGGTAATTGCTTCAACAAGTTTCTCTCCGAAAAGAAAGTGGTCTTTTGGAATTTCTATTAACTTAAGTAGGAAAATAAGAACTTTGTATGTATTAGACTTAGTTTATATCCAAAGCACATTTTAAGATTAATATAATTTACATTTCCATCAGCCACAAGCCATTTAGTGCAAAAGAACAAATGCTTTTGAATGAACTCTGCAAAGATAGGTTTTAATTTGATTTTAGGATAAGTGTTTGTGATTTATTAGTATGTATTTTATAATCTTTCTAATCCATTCTCAAAGCACCTTGCACTTTTAAAACAGCAAAATGTGTTTCAGTAGGGAAAGTTATATTCCAGAATCCCTTTTAATTCAACCAGGACACTATAAATTACTGCATAAACAATATGAGTTTATTTTTTATTGACTTGAAATTCCACGTTGATACTTCTGAACTCACATTCATCCTTCAAACAGTAAATTGGTTTTCTATAGCTTGTATACTCACAAAGATTCATGAAAGATACATTTACTCTTTTATATTTTTTCATATCTTCTTCTAATGCCTTTGTTTTTTTCCTATTTCCCTTCAGATTTATGAACTAAGACCTTAATGTTGGAAGTTGAAATTTTTTTCCCCTTAGCTTTTATACATGTAAATCTCTTTTTACATTATGGCTCTTCCTGCCATATCCAAGATTATTAAAATATGTTCACATCTGTGTAGATGGATTGTTTCATTAATAACATTTTGTAAACACCTTTCCTTTGACGACTTTAATTTGCTTTCATATTTTTTCATGATCCAAGCAATATCATGGTTTTGAAAGAGGAAATAAGGGCTTCTGACATTAAGAAGAATGGATTTAATGAGACCAGCTTTTTTTTTGTTTGCTTGTTGCTGAGGAGATTATTATGTCCCTGTTTAGCAAAAACATAATAATATTGTAATGGAAGATGGCTGTTCGTTGTAGGATGGATGGTTTTAAACACTGATTAGGTATGCATATGGAGTTGTTATATCTAATACGTTTTTATTTTAGAACTGTTTCGAGTATGGCACAGTAATTCCCATATACCCCACACTCAATTTCCTCTGCTGTTAGCTTCTGACATTCATAGCATACCTTAGTCACAACTAAGAAATCAGTATTGATAGATTGACTACAGTTCATACTTTAATCAAACAGATTTTCTTAGTTTTTACTGAATGTCATGAAACCATTCTGATATAAAAAAAAAAATTGTGGTATGTATCTCCAGGTTGCGTGTGCTTAGTCACTCAGTGTGATTCTTTGTGACCCCATGGACTGTAGCCCACCAGGCTCCTCTGTTCATGGAATTATCCAGGCAAGAATACTGGAGTGGGTTGCCATTCCCTTCTCCAGGGGACCTTCCCAACCCAGGGATCTCCTATGTCTCCTGCATTGGCAGGCATGTTCTTTACCTGCTGAACCATCTCCAGGATGACCACTTATAAATTAAAAAAATGGGTGGGATAGTATGAGGTGAGTAAGGAGAGTATAGGGGAGAAAGAACCCTTCTGTCTCAGCTGTAACTTTGAAGGTCACAGTTTTAAAACATTGTGTTTCCTAAATTCATTAGCTATGTGAACTTAATTCAAGTTACTTTGCCTCTCTAAGTCTTAATCCCTTTATGTAAATATGAATGTAACAGTGATACCTCTTGGACAATGGTGGTGAGCATTCAATTAAAGGCTGCAGATAAAGTTTTTAATGCAGCATCTGAAACATATAGCATGCCAGGTTCCTCTGTCCGTTGTATTCTCTAGGCAAGAATACTGGAGTGGGTTGATACACCCTCCTCCAGGGGATCTTCCTACTAAATTTGAAGCCTAGGGAGAAAGTAGCCTGGGCATGCTCAGAATGACAGAATGTTACTATTGCTTCAGGCTGATCTGGATGTTCACGCAACCAATATTCGCCACGCTTTCAGGTATAGCTCTCCAAAGAATACACTTGATCTGCCAAAAAGCACATCAGGTATCCAGCATTAAAAACTAAGTCAGAAAGGGAAAATTCTATTCTATTTGGTTTGACTATAATTGTGGCTGAATTCTTCATTTTTAGTAAGATAATAGTGATCTTCTGATTTTTGAAGTTCTGTTTTACTATTTCCAAAACATCTGGGGATTATTGCAGAATAAAAACTTAAAATCCTGATAAAATATAGAAAGAATTCTTTTTTTTTTTTGCCATTAAATACTTTGATTATGCATGGAGGAAAATGTGTTCCAGGCCTTTCCCCCAAATTTAGTGTAAAATGAACAAGGCTTTAAACTTCCTACTGTCCTCGTATTTGTACCATAAAGGTTCAAAAGATTCATTCTTGAAAAAACTACACTTCTTTGAGGAAATATAAGAAGAAAATGGAAATAAAAACAAGCCAAAAGAAAACTTTTGGAGGGCAGAGTTTTCACAATGGGATGGTAACAGACTGAAGGCTGCAAATGTGGATTAGTGTCCGTAAAAAATTAAAGAACAGCTAGAGTTGCAACAATCAAACACAGACTTGGTGAGCACACTGGGGAGAAGGAATCTGACAGTGATTTGATACCCATTTAGACACTTTTTCCAACAGGAAGACTTTACACATTTTGCATTGGAAACAAAGATTTATAAATTAAGAAACCAAAATGCAGTCAGCCGTAGGTAAATGCAGCTCTGTGCACATAGATGGCTGTTTGAGTCTGCCTTGTGCTTTGTTAGTGAAAACAATAGGTGATAGAAACAATAAGAGTATGCGTGAGGCACTGTGCTAATGATAATACGTTCCTGGGGTAAAAGCAAAAGGAAGGCCATTGCTTTTAAGTAAAATCTGATGTAATGTTAGTCAAACATAGAATGGGCTTATTCATGTTTATATTTTATACACATTTATGGCTGTAAAAGAAATTATTAACATTTTTGCAGTTAAAAAACACTTGTTAATGCATATCTGAATTTCTCTAGCTTGTAAATTGACTTCATACAAGTTAATTTTTTTGACAACATAAAGCAGATTTTTTTTTGTAAACAGAAATAAGGGTGTTCAGATTAAACTATAGTGTGAAACCCATCCTTTCTTTGTATGTATATCCTTTTTATGTTCTTTCTCAGAATAATACTGTCTTTCATGAATTGATATAAATCTCTTCTACCAACTTCTCAGAATATTGTATATTCAGTCAATGTCCACAAACCTCAGATAGAGAATGTTGAAATATGACTATCATTCATTGAAAACCAGTATGAGTTATTCAATGTTAGAAAGAAATTCAGGAGCACCACATGGACCAAATGATTATTTGTAAAGGTAGTACAAATTGTCAGATATTTGTCTAATTTATGAATTCATGAATATTTTGTTAATAGATATGAACAACTTATCACCCTGATCCATCCTAAAGGAACTCAGTCCTGAATATTCATTGGAAGGACTGATGCTGAAGCTGAAACACCAGTACTTTGGCCATCTGATGCAAAGAACTGATTCATTTGAAAAGACCCTGATGCTGGGAAAGATTGAAGGCAGGAGGAGAAGGGGACGACAGAGGATGAGATGGTTGGATGGCATCACCCGCTCAATGGATATGAGTTTTAGTAAGCTCCAGGAGTTGGTGATGGACAAGGAAGCCTGGGATGCTTCAGTCCATGGGGTCGCAAAGAATCGGACATGACTGAGCTACTGAACTGAACTGGGAAAACAAAATATTAAAATGATACAATAGTAATATGCTCATGAGCACTTTTCATTCATTTTTATAATTTTCAGAGCACTTATCCACTTATTATTTCAGGTGAGTATATGGTGAATTAGGTGGCCAGGACTTCAGATGTCACATAGAAAGGAGATCTCTTTCTATGCTCCATTCCACCCTTAGTTTATGTGTACATAACTTCTCATTTTCCTTCCCTCTCCCCTCACTACTTAAAAATCTCAGTCCTGGGTTTTAAATCACACACAGTTTTATTCATGTGTACTTGTGCCAAAAAAAGAGAATTATACCACATAAATTCAGCTATTAAAGGTGTGGACAGATAGACACAGATCCCTTCATGTTGATTACCTAGGTGAAGCTGGGATTGGAGAAGGAAAAAGATGAGGAAAAATGATTACTTTTATCTTTATATTATTTTGCATTGTTTGTGGTGTTCCAACACTCATGTATTATTTGTAATGAAACACCAAAAAGTACTAAAAAGCTCATGCATCTTATGTATGGTAAAGGAAGTATGAAATCACAAATGCAAAAATTGACTTTATCTCTCAGATTATTGATCCTGAAAGTCAGACCATTCTGAACTTGAGTGGAGACACTGAAACAAAAAACTATAGATAAAGGGAAAAAAATTAAATGTGTTTTTCTTTATTACTTAATCATCATTGATAGATTCAAAGCATCTAATTCACAGGTCCTGAATTAAATCTGATTTTTTCTTGGAGAATAGCGAGGAGTACTGAGGGTGGATAGGGAACAAAGTATGTTTTGAAAGCTCTAAAATTTAAAGAAACTTCATTTAAAAGTTTCTTGTGTGTCAAATAGCTATTAAACATAATTTTCATGATTTTAATATAAGTGAATCTGAACTAGCATATGGACTAAGTTTCTTTTAAGTTGCACATGGATTTAAAATGTAGGGGAAAAGATCACTTGGTAAATATGCTTTTGGTTTTGAAAAGCTTCCAAATGTTTAAAAAGTAGTTTTCAAATCAACCATATCCATATGAATCCAGGTTTTCTCATCCTCACTATTGAAGGATGAAAAGAACTAGAATTGGGGCAAAATGGTTGAAGATGTGATACATATGTTGTAAAACTAAAAATCAGTTGATACTCCAAGGAATTGGTTAAAAAATAAATTTGGTCCTTATGGCAACTTTACCAAAAGAATCTAACACTTTTCTTCTTAGCGATTTAGGATCATGGATGATATTACTCTGTCATAAAATGATCCCATGACCATTTCCAGAAATGGAAAAGTGCAGAAATAGAAAATGTGTATAATATTGCTATTTTATTTTGTTCCAAGTCCCGTTGCTATCTGTGGGAAGCAATGTTCCAAGAGAAGGAATATTTAAATGAATTATGGCATGAACTATCATTTTCAATGCTTTATGCAAAGATCAGTTGATAATAACTCAACATTTTTGGCATATGGCTTCCAGATATGGTAAAGTTTCCCTTGTAACGTCTAAAAACTAAATATATGTGTATGCACACTTTTTAAAAAATATATAAAGATATTGTTTTTTTCAGTTAGTTTGAAATGATTTAAAAATAAAGTTTCACTCTCAACTAATATTTTAAAATAAGAAGGCTGCCTTTAGGCAAATAGTGATGGACCAATAGTTTCTCCAAATGACAAGTAAAATACATTTTGTTTAAATTTTTGTTCTAGATGAATTTGAATATATTGATGCAAAGCAAATCACACAGTGCTGCAAACAGAATATGAGCTGTGTCAATAATTCCTAACATTGAATAATATGCAATGAACTTCTACACATGCTTTTGGTGGCCCACTGTAAGACTAAGAAATGAACACACAATTTTTAGTCTTTGTTAGTTTCTTTTGCTTTCCCTACCTACACTAAGTAACTAGATTGTTCTTGTTGTTTAGTCACTAGGTTGTGTCCAACGTTTTGTGACTCTGTGGACTGCAGTACCCCAGGCTTCTTTGTCCTTAACTATCTCCTGAAGTTTGCTCAAACTCGTGTCCATTGAGTCAGTGATGCCATCCAACCATCTCATCCTCTGTCTCTGTCTTCTCCTCCTGCCTTCGGTCTTTCCCAGCATCAGAATCTTTTGCAATGAGTCAGCTCTTCACATCAGGTGGCCAAAGTGTTGGAGCTTTAGCTTCAGCATCAGTCCTTCCAATGAATATTCAGGGTTGACTTTCTTTAGGATTGACTGGTTTGACCTCCTTGCAGTCCAAGAGACTCTCAAGAGTCTTCTCCAGCACCACAATTCGAAAACATCAATTCTTCAGGGCTCAGCTTTCTTTAGGGTCCAATTCTCACATCCACACATGACTACAAAACCATACTGGCTATACAAACCTTTGTCAGCAAAGTGGTATCTCTGCTTTTTAATATGCTGTCTAGGTTGGTCATAGCTTTCCTTCCAAGGAGCAAGCATCTTTTAATTTCATGGCTACAGTCACTATCTGCAGTGATTTTGGAGCCCAAGAAAATAAAGTCTGCCTGTGTTTCTGTTGTTTTCCCATCTATTTGCCATGAAGTGATGGGAGGAGATGCCAGGTTCTTAGTTTTTTGATGTTGAGTTTTAAGCCAGTTTTTTCACTCTCCTCTTTCACCCTCATCAAGATGCTTTTAGTTTTTTTTTGCTTTCTGCCATTAGAGTGGTAGCCAGTTATCTAAAATTAACTAGATAAGTATGATTAAATACATTTTTTAAGTTCCCAATTCTTTTCAGCAAATTCCCCCTTTTGTCCTTTTAATTATGTAGAATTTTTAGAGGCCAGTGAATATAGATCCTATTGCAATACTCATTTGCATATTTGGGAAACAGGATTATTGCCTTTAACTCATCAAATAACAAATATACTGTCAGGGAAACTTTATGAACAAGGCCAGATTTTAGTCTATGAATGAGAATTCTCTAAGCAGTACAAAATACAGGAAGCTAAAAGGTGAGAAATTAATGTAGTGTAGTTTATACTATACAAGTAGACCAAAGTAGTATTTTAGATAAATTCACTTTGGATAGAAAGATGGTCAAATGATGTATTTCCTTTATCCTCGTTTAAGCAATGCATGAATCTGTATCTTTGAAAGAAAGGGATGGAATGAAGTAGATTGACTACCTTTGATTTCTGTTGGACTGAATTGAATCAAATGGATGTATAACTTTCCTAAAAGATATCTTGACTTCTGTCACATCTATTTATTCTTTAAAAATCTATTTATTCTATAAACAGTTATTGATCACCTGTTATGTACTATATAGTATTCTAAGAAATTGGACGTATGAATTAACAAACAGATCAAATCTGCTTCATGTAGATGTGACAGTATCACTCAAATCTAAAATTTTTCATTCTCTTGGCTCTGCCTTATGATCTTTTTTCTGGGTTTCTTGGGTCTCCTAAATTGCAATTTTATTTTTAGTGTTGCTTCCTCCAGTTGAACCCAAACACAAACATCACCTTCACAATCTGAAAGCGTGACTCTCCACTTAAGAAAATGTCAATAGTTTACCTTCACATCTAAACATGCTTATAAATACTTGTATTACTTACTTATAAATACTTACACATTTACATTTTAGGCCCCCTGCATTCTGAATATAATCACTGATAAACTTGCTTTTCTCAGCTCATATTCTCCAGCATCCTGCTTTCTTCCACACCCAAACCCCAGTTCCTGCTGCACTGCACAAGTCTGTAAACTTCCTGAACACAAGACTAACCTTGTCAGTTTCTTCCCTAGGTATGATGGGCTCGGTACAGTCCTGGTATGTTGGTAGTTGTTCTGTTACCTATTGATCTTATAACATATTAATATTACCCCAAATTTTAGTGGCTTAAAACAAAACCAGTACACTATTTTACTAATAAATCTCCATTATGAGCATATTAAGAATTGATGGAGTTGGCCATCTCTGATCAAGATGGTTCTATTTGCCTGGAGCTGGAGAATACATTTCAAAGATGGCATTCTCATATGTCTCGCATGTGAGTACTGGCCATCAGCTTGGAACTCAACTGAAGTTGTTGTGCCTTGATCCCTCTCCTCATGTCTTGCTTCACATTACTGCTTGAGCTTCCTTACAGCATGGGAGCTAGGTCTCAAGTATTCCAAAGAGATAGATGTAGAAGCTACCAGTCTCTTAAGGCCTAGATCCTGAAACTAGCACAATATAAATTATTTTACATTTATACTGTATAAAGTATAACTTGAAAACAGAGCCCTCCTAGATTCAAGGGAAGGCATATCAAAGATTTCTGTGCCTATCTTTATTCTGTGATGGAAGTGATTGAAAAGCATTGCTTGAATGATTATTTAGTGTCTCTGAATATTGATACTTCTAACATTCCCACATTGTTGTGCTTCTGCTCCTCTAGTTGTTCAACAATTCAGTTCAGTTCAGTTCAGTCACTCAGTCGTGTCCAACTCTTTGCGACCCCATGAATTGCAGCACGCCAGGCCTCCCTGTCCATCACTCTTAATTTTTCAAGAAATGCCTTTATACCAACTTTATATGCCAATGCTTTATGTAGTATCCCTGTGGAATTTGCAATATTCCCTTTCCTTTATTTTCTTATTGTTTCTTCATGTTTAATTACTTTATAAACAATAGTCACAATCTGCTTTGCTGAATTATTGAGTATGTGCCTGCCTCTCGCATTAAACTGTAGACTTCATGAGGTTAATAACTATGCTTAAATCAATGGAAAGATTGGACTTCTCCAAACTGAGTATAGAGGAATAGATTGAGTCTGTACATAACATGTTTGGACTTCTCCTATCCATTTAAAAGAGGTAACCTGGCCAGGCAAATTCTGAAGGTTCTTCTATCCTTTATGACTAAAAAGTGAATTGCTGATAAATATGAAATGTAAGATAGGAATAAGCATTTTAAAAGATATTAAATGGTCTTGAATACTTTCAACCAAAATCTTTATGTTTTCTAATTCTCATGAAACAGAGCTAAGTAGGGAGACTGAAGTATATTTCATGTTTTCTTTTTCTCCATTGCTGTAATGTTTAAAAAATTAACTCTGGAAATAGACTGTCCCAATCCATGTACTCACATGCTTTCCTAGGAAAGCTGATCTAATCCCATTTTTCTCAGGTGAAGGAAGATCTGTCACATGGTAAATAGCCAAGGTGACTCTTTCACCTGTGAGGCAGCAATTTTCAAGAGCTATCTGGCATAATCAACCATTTATAGGCAGTATTCCCTCACTTTTATTATATCAGTTACTGGAAGAAAAGACTCTAAATCTTGTAACTGAAAGGGATTGGGGTACCAGGTGGGGATTAGGTTAGATCTTGGTGAACACAGGGATGGGAACCAAAGGAACACACAGAAATAATTTTTCTCTTCCTATCTTAAATTTGAAATAAGGTGTTTTACTAACTAGTAGAGCTGAGATTGGATTCTCACTGAAAATAAAATATCATAGTTGCAGATGAAATGCATTAAGAAAAATTATTGAAAATTAGCAGCCATCAATTTCAATCACATTTATGTATCATCTACCTATCTCTGTACCTATTTATCAAACATTTATCTATCTATGTGCATTTTTACCTTAAACATAAAAAAGAAAAGAGCACTGCAATTTATTTCTTAAAATTTGCTGATTTAATAGAGATACTGCAACAAATGATCTTTGCACTGTGAGCTTTACAGACTCTGATGTTGATAGTCTGTCCTACAGTTCTGCACTTTATTTTTGAGGATTATTTGTTTCATAATAACAAGGAAAATCTGTATTATTTCCAATTTTTAAGTCCCTATTTAGAAAAAGTGTGTGCTGCTTCAAGTGCATTAATCTAGGATTTAAAAAATTGTCCCTGACTCTGCTCTGGATGTTTTGGATACAGTACAAACAATGTTTTAAAACACATGGACTCAAGCATAGCAAATGAAACCATGAGGTAATTGGTTAATTGCAGGTGAAATTGGCCACTCACCTCTTTTATTGAAAGCTCAAATGACTAATTGCATTTGTGAATGCTCTAGGAGAACAAATTGTTACCTAATTATGGAGTAATGTGGGGTTTGGGGAGCATGCAGAGGCTCATGTAGGAAAGAAGCCATTGAGAGACAGAGAGAGAGAGATTTATATATTATATATTTATTTATAATTAATTATATATAAATATTAATTTATATAATTAATTATATATAAATTTATTTATAATTATATATAAATATTATATATATATATATTTGTGTGTGTGTGTGTGTGTGTGTGTATTCCCTAGGTCTGTACACTGAGAGAAATCAGAAACAGTAATAATCCAAAGGAAATGACAGAAATGTGGAAAAGTACAAAATGAACCTGAAATGGCTGCTATGCCAGAAAGCAATGACACACTCAAAAAATGATGTAAACATCCAAGTAACACAAAAACCAACTCAAGAGCTCCCACTGGACAAATCAAGAACACACTGAGTATCAAATCAACAATGGCAGTAACAGATTATGCCAAATGAATATATTCAGAAACCATAATCCATATTAATAGATTAAATAAATGAATGAGTTGGAACTTTGATGAGAAACCTGATTAAGATGTTCATATAGTTTCACGGCACGTACCCTACTCCTAACTCAAATTACCAGTAAGAAAAAGAAAATGTCTGACTTGACAATGGAGATGCTGGCAGATATCCTCTTAAACAAGTGCTCAAATCTGTCATTAACAAGAATGGGATTAATCATATCATGTTATACTTGATGGAGTGCAATGAAAGAAAATAGCTTTTTCATTTCTATGTTATTCCTGCTGAAGATTCACAACCTGTTTTAATCACAAAGAAACATTTGACAAACTCAAAAGAGAGACATTCTGTGAAATACTTGGCCTGTACTCCTTGAATATATCAAGGTCAAAAAAGCCAATGAAAAATGCAGGAGTTGTTCCAAATTAAAGAAACTAGACATGGCAAGTAAATTAAATTCCTGATTCTAAAATAGATTTTCATTTTCTAAAGACATTTTAGGGTCATAGATTACGAAAAACAGTGTTCAGTCTACCATACTTTTAAATCTTCTAAAAATTTGAGTTTATAGGAGTTTCTCACCTCACTCAATATTTGTCATTTCTTTCATTACTTCTTGGCATCTAAAATGGGTCAATGGATTTGAAGGTATTATATTGTTACCTAAAAAGCTTTAAATACTTTAAGATATAGTGAAACAACTAAATGGTTTTACTCTGTCCTATTTTATTCGGGAAAATGAAATTATAATTTCAAAAGATGTATCATTCTTTTGGGAAAAATCCTCAGAATTTAGGTTTTTAGCTTTGGGGATGACTTTACTTGAAAATTTAAAAATTATTCATTTAGATTTTGGTCAAATAGTTTAATTAAGACTTTGTTTTTTGTGTCTCAGTGCCCAAGATTAATTCTTTCATTCATTCAAGAAATATTGATTGACTACTTTGCTTCAAAAAACTAAGATCATGGAATCCGGTCCTATCACTTCATGGCAAATAGATGGGGCAACAATGGAAACAGTGGCAGATTTTATTTTCTTGGGCTCCAAAATCACTGCAGCCATGAAATTAAAAGACACTTGCTCTTTGGAAGAAAAACTATGACAAACCTATACAGCATAATAAAAAGCAGAAGCATTACTTTGCCAACAGACATTTATAGCCAAATGATTATAGCCAAATGGTATAGCCAAAGCTATGGTTTTTCCAAAAAGTTATGTATGGTGTGAGAGCTGGACCATGAAGAAGATTGAGTGCCAAAGAATTGATGCTTTTGAACTATGGTATTGGAGAAGACTCTTGAGAAGCTTTCTTCCCTGGTGGCTCAGAGGTTAAAGCGTCTACCTGCAATGAGGGAGACCTGGGTTCAATCCCTGGGTCAGGAAGATCCCCTGGAGAAGGAAATGGCAACTCACTCCAGTATTCTTGCCTGGAGAATCCCATGGACGGAGGAGCCTGGTGGGCTACAGTCCACGTGGTCGCAAGGAGAGTATTGGAGAAGACTCTTGAGAGTCCCTTAGACTGCAAGGAGATCAAGCCAGTCTATCCTCAAGGAAATCAGTCCTGAATATTCATTGGAAGGACTGATGCTGAAGCTGAAGCTCTAATATTTCAGCCACCCAATGTGAAGAGCTGACTCGTTAGAAAAGACCCTGATGCTGGGGAAGATTGAAGGCAGGAGGAGAAGGAGATGCCAGAGGATGAGGTGGTTGGATGGCATCACCGACTCAATGGACATGAGTTTGAGCAAGTCCTGGGAGTTGGTGAAGGACAGGAAGCCTGGTGTGCTGCAGTCCATAGGGTCACAAAGATTTAGACACGACTGAGCAACTGAACAACAGCGATTTTGTTTCAGGCTCAGGATATAGCAGTAAACAAAACTGATATGAATCTCTGACTTTCTGAAGCTCATGTTCTAGTGGGGCAGATAACAAACAAATTATGTTATATGTTTAAGATATTTGTGCAGTGAAGGAATTAGGGAGGAAGAGAAGGAATTGTGGGGTTCTGTGTGCCACTGTGAATGAAGTGGTCTGGGAGGACCTTGCTGAAGAGAAAGCACTGAAGCAAAGAGCTGAAGAAGGGGAAACAGTATGCCAACATGTGCTCGGGCTCAAGTGCAAGTGTAAAGAATGTCCTATTTTAGTTAACAGAATGTTCTGTTTTAGCTAATATGGTGTGGTTTAACATGTTTCAGGTTTAGGCCAATGTTGAAATGTTGACAAGAGACAGCTGTTTGAATTTCTCCATATGTATAATAAGCAAACAAACCTCTGCTTATGGGAATGAGTGCCATTTTGGAAAAGAAACAAAACAAATACTTGGCCAGAGTCTTGACTTGAGTATAATGTATGTAAAGAACCATGCACTGGACATAAACATATGTAAAAGTCAAAGGGAAAGCTGACGGAGTAGGTACAATAAAAAAAAATGTGTGAGAGGAACAAAAGGAAGAAATGAAGAAAGAGAGAGAAAGAGGGTGGTGGTGGGGGGAAGAAGAGGTAGAAAGGGCAAGGAAGGGAAGGACAATAGATAATAAATAAAAGGGAAGAAAAACCTAGGCTAGGGTAGAAAGGTTTTCCTCTAAGGAGCCAGATAGTAAATATTTCAGACTTTATGGGCCAAAAGGGAGCTCCGTCACAACCACTCAATTCTGCCTTTACAGTGTGAAAGCAGCCTCGGAAAATGCTTAAAAGAAAGAGTGTGGCTATGTTCTTATAAAACTTTATTTATAAACATTAATATTTAAATTTCGTATGTTTCAAGACATGTCACAAAACATTTTTCTTTTTCTTTGTTTTTTTCAACCTTTTAAAAATGAAAAGAAATTTTCTCATTATGAACTCTACAAAAACAGAGGGTAGGGCTTGGTCCCCTGGCCACGGTTTGCTGATCCCTGACTTGCAGCCATGAGGTTAGTTTTGTGAATCAAGATGGTGCATTGGGCAGTGAAGAAAAATTGGATCAAATTCCTGAGTTCTTATCCAGGCTTGACATTTTGCTAACTCTCTGATTCTAACAAGTTTCTGCCTCTCAATACATTACTGTTTTAACGAATGAAATGATAGTGTTTAAATATATGAAAATCAAATTATCTTCTTGCAATGAATTTTGTTTTTTTACTGATCAGAACTAAGAATGCTGCTGCTGCTGTCACTTCAGTCGTGTCCGACTCTGTGCGGCCCCAGAGACGGCAGCCCACCAGGCTCTCCCGTCCCTGGGATTCTCCAGGCAAGAACACTGGAGTGGGTTGCCATTTCCTTCTCCAGTGCATGAAAGTGAAAAGTAAAAGTGAAGTCACTCAGTCGTGTCCAACTCTCAGTGATCCCATGGACTGCAGCCTACCAGGCTCCTCCGTCCATGGGATTTTCCAAGCAAGAGTACTGGAGTGGGGTGCCATTGCCTTCTCCAAGAACTAAGAATAGATATCCATAAAAGAAAGAGCATTTGATTTCAATTAAACTTCATTTTTTCAGTTCTATTCTTTTCAAAGAATTCTTCTTAAGACAAAAATGTTTTCACTCCTTGGGTGTAGAAGTTAGTCTTTAAAGTCCCCTAGAAAATTGATGTCACCATGATTTCAATGATACCTGGCTAGAGTATCCTTAATGTGTGTGCATGCTAAGTTGTTTCACTTTTGTCTGACTCTGTGCAACCCTAGGGACCATAGCCCACCAGGCTCCTCTGTCCAAGGGATTCTCCAGGCAAGAATATTGGAGTGGGTTGCCATGCCCTCCTCCAGGGGATCTTCCCAACCTAGGGATCAAACCCAAGTCTCCTGCACTCACAGGCATGTTCTTTACCACTAGGGCCACTTGGAGAAGCCCATCTTTAATGTAACCATTCTCAAATGCTATGAACAGGCCACATGTGGCCCTGAAAGATGTTAGTAGTTTGTTTCTAAATAAAAGCTATTCTTAAGTGGGGTAAAAATTCTCACCCATAACAATTTATCTCATTCTTTGCAGTTTGGATTTCTTTGAGTGGCCAGGTGCATTGAGGTTTGGTTTCATAATGGTGAACATGTGCTTCTTGTTGAAACAGCTCTCACCACACTGCTTCAGGGCAATGAGGGTACAGATTTTGAATTCCTATTAAACTATTTTTCATAATGATTTCAAATTTATATGTGTGCCTAGCAATTATTTCAAGATCTACCACACCTCTCTTTTGGAGACAATGTCTGTGAGGTCTGACATACTTTTAAATCTAATTCTCTAAAACATATGACCTTTTTGGATATCAAATGAAAAGATATTCAACTGATTTAGATTGTGTTTCTAACGAGGGACACGGAAGTAGCTCCCATTCTACTCCCACGTCAAGCTTTAGAATCTATTTTCCCTTCCCTTTGAGTCCAGATGATTAGTAAACTGGGATCAACAGAATTTGGTGGAAATGACATTGTAACCTTTGAACTCACACATGATCTGCAGCTTCCTTTTCCTCTTGTGGAATCCTTGACTGCCAGACAAAAATATCCAGCTACTCTATAGATGGCATGAAGAGAGAAAGAGATATATACCCAGGCAGCCTCCAACTCTTCTAGCTTTTCAAACTGAGACACCATACAGGTGAAGGAATCCACCTTGGGCATTCCAGCTCCCACCAGCCACCACTGACCCAATTTCTAGCTAATAACTCAGCTGAATGAAGGCATATGAGTAATCCCAGAAAATGGCATAAAAGGAGAGGAAAAATAAAAAATGTCTAGTCTACGATATGCACTTCCTAAATTCCTGACCTGCAGAATCTTGAGCAAATAAAAACAGTACTGATGTTAAACCACTAAACATCAGGGTAGTTTGTTGAGCAACAGAAGATAACAAAAACATACTTAACTTTAATTGAATTTCATAATGATCAATTATACTGCCACCTACACTTTAGGGGACTAGACATGGTTTATCACCAACTAGCTGCTCTATTGGAGAAGGCCCTGGCACCCCACTCCAGTACTCTTGCCTGGAAACTCCCATGGATGGAAGAGCCTGGTGGGCTACAGTCCATGGGGTCGCTAGGAGTTGGACACAACTGAGCGACTTCACTTTCACTTTTCACTTTCATGCATTGGAGAAGGAAATGGCAACCCACTCCAGTGTTCTTGCCTGGAGAATCCCAGGGACAGTGGAGCCTAGTGGGCTGCCATCTATGGGGTTGCACAGAGTCGGACACGACTGAAGTGACTTAGCAGCAGCAGCCGCAGCAGCTCTATAGTAAAACATGCTGAAATCTGTAATAGTCATGCTATATGTCTTCCTTACTGCAAACAGTCATTGTTCTTTACGCAACATTTCTTACTGGTTAGTATTTAGTTAAAAATGAAATATATCTAATAATGCAGTAGCATATATAAAATTTAAAATTACCTGCAATACATTTAACATGAATTAATTCTGATTTATCCTTATTAGAATTAGTTATTTGATCATAATGGCAGTAAAAATGCAATTACATTGTTCTGTGGAATATCATGTTCATTCCCTAAATAAATATATTTTAAAAATAACTGTTAAATCAGGGAAAGATGGAGATTTATTCAATTCATATGCTATTGAAATTAAAATAATTTTTCTTAATGTGGGGGTAAAGTCACATTATATAAAGCTATTCATTAAAATAGCATGGTACATCTGATTTTCATTTTAATCATAGCTTATTTGAGGTTGGTATAATGTTTTCTTGATGCTCCCTCTTCATGATAAAAAAAAAAAGGGACTAACTACTTAAACAGTGACACAAATTGATGTTAATAAATTAGTACATTCATACAAGGACTCCTAATTTTACTGCTAAAAGCACACCATTATATGCAGCATTATGTAGTTTAAAAGGCACACTGATAAGTGCCTGTATTCAAATCCATTTCTGTGCCCTTTGTGTTCTTATCTTCCCTGGGCCAGCAGACAATCTGGTTTTTCACTAACCTTTGGCACTCTACCATCAGCAATGAACTGTGCTCCTTCTGAGTCCCTGGGCTGCTTAATTAGCATCACCTGTGGTATGTTCCACTCTGAACAGCCCCGTGAACGCACACACCTGCTTTGATGCCTGCAGGTAGACTAAGCCTCAGTGTCTCAGGACTCTGGGTAGTCCATCTGTGTGCCCTACAGCAATAACTAAATACCTATCATCTTTAGCAAGCTTACTGCAGCCTCTAACCTTGGTAATTGTGCCTCAATGAGGTAGAAGTAAAATGATAAACAAGATCCTGAACAGACCCACGCATCCACACTCTAGTGCTCCAACAAATGAAGTAAAACATTTGTCCTCATTTTCAAAATGAAGCATACGTGCTTTTACCCCAAAATTGAGTAAGATCGTTTATGCCCTTTTCAAGAAAAAAAATGTGTTTGTTTTTACATTTAGATTTGTTCTAAGTTTTCCTTCATAAGCCCTGGAAGTTGCAAATATTTACATTTTTATTTTATCAAAATATGTTTTCAAGCACAAATTTTGAAGTACAGCTTCAAAAACATTCAAGGTCATATTTTCCCTTAAAATATTTTAATGGTATAAAGCATTTCACATATATGTTAGAAGGGTAACATTGACACACTTAAGACATTTAAAACAAAAAATTTATAACAATGAATCATAAAAAATGTAATGAATGTCTTTTACCGAACAATGGTTCAAACATAGGTTGTTAAACCAAAGGCATTTTAAAAGGCTTAATTTGTGTTCTTCTCACGAAACTACAGTTTTCTCTTTTCATACCTTTTTTCCTCTGCCAAGAAGAATTGTCTGTGACACTTAATGCGTATATTTCGTTGAAGCTAAGTTCTTTTAATGTCAAGCTATTATATCTTCTACATACAGAAGAGAAATGGTGCCAAGATTTCTAACAAGTAGGTACACATTCTTCTTGAAACAGAAAGGCACTAAAAAAGCTTTGTGTTGGTAGATTGATGAGTTGAAAGATGTTCAATTAAATTCTGAATCTATTAGACAAAAGACTGCTTTTTGAGAAAAAAGCCTATACATTAATACTCATGCTAAAAACAAAAGTCTCTGATCTTACCCAATTTATAATAAAAACATACTTATATCTATAAAAATTTGACTACAAAAGTAGGGCAGGAAAGTCATCCTAATTGTACAAGGTTTTACTAAACAGAACATCAGAGTCTATTTCTGTTTACATATTTTAAGTAAAAGTTAAAAAAAGAAGTACAGTTTTAGTTTTCAATGACTTACAGTTACAATGCTTAATATGTGTTAGAAGAAGTCATTATAATTTAATACTTACTAAGTTTTGATTTCCCATTCCATCTTCAGAATGAAAGGTTCAAATAAGTGAATCATACACTCTTATCTTACATATGAAAAACTGAGATCCTGAAAATGACTTTCCCAGGGTTATACTGTTGTTAGTGATTAAACTTTGGTTTTTTGAGTCTCAGTTTAGTGCTATTTCCACTAGATTATGCCGCTTTTCTCCACTGACTTTGAATCTCTGAATGTCAAAAGAAAGTTATCAGTTTAAATTAAAGCTCAAAACTGCATATACTTTACAATTTGTTTTGGGCTGAAATTTTCTTAGAAAGTGGGCAGAAAATGACCCTGAGTTTTAGATTATTATACAAAGCATGATCCTCTCAGCTGTAGTTATAATGAGTTAGTTCCTTTAGTGGAGAAGGCAATGGCACCCCACTCCAGTACTCTTGCCTGGAAACTCCCATGGACGGAGGAGCCTGGTGGGCTGCAGTCCATGGGGTGGCTAAGAGTTGGACACTACTGAGCGACTTCACTTTCACTTTTCACTTTCATGCATTGGAGAAGGAAATGGCAACCCACTCCAGTATTCTTGCCTAGAGAATCCCAGGGACAGGGGAGCCTGGTGGGCTGACGTCTCTGGGGTCACACAGAGTCGGACACGACTGAAGCGACTTAGCAGCAGCAGTTCTTTTAAGGTTATGTCACTTTAGTTACTAATGGTCATCAACCTATTTAGAAGTTTTTCAGAATCAGAAATAGACTGTATCCACAAGGTTCTGACTCTATAAAATTGCAGAAGGAAAAGAAAATATAACACATAAATGAGAAGTTTGCACAGGTCATAGCATTGCATTGTATTAGAATACTAACAATCATGATTGAAATATAAGATCAAAGATTACTGGTTGTACTTTTGAATGCAACATTAAAGTAGCATTTTTCAAAATATGCTGGGCATAATGTAAGTTTCTCAAGCTATTAATAAGTTTTAAATGGGAATAAAGCTTGCAAAATACTTGAGAAAAATTGCATACAATATCCCTTTTTGGATAGTTTCAATGCATATGAGCATATGAAAGGCTCTACAAAGGTATACAGTAAAGACACCTATTTAACTTGGTTTTATCAAGTAGTTCCCAAATGTATTTGATGACAGAATCCCCTTTTACAAATAATATCATTTTACAGCACGTGACAGGAAAGAGTGAGTCATTTCTGCTCTGAGAAACTGAAGCAAAGAGTTTTATTCATTCTCAAGCAGAAGTAGTGTTTCAAATCTTTCTTGAGGATAAAAGATATATACAATATCATTTAATGATTAATATCTCTCCTTTAGTTTTATTTTTTTCTGAGCAAAAAAAGTTAAAAATCCACAAAAGTTAAAAAAAAGAACATGACATGTGGCTATCTCAATAGGGAAAATTTGAAATCCACATCCTGGTTTAATTCGCTTATAAAGGTCACTGCATCACAAGGGCCAATCATTTTATGTAAGAGTATGGATTATTTCCCATTTGTAACACCCATACATACACACTTACCAACCACCACCCCCACCCCCACACCGCCCCTCCCCGCCCCTGCCCCGCAACACCCTCCACTGTCTTCTGTCTATGGGATTTCCCAGATAAGAATGCTGGAGTGGGTTGCCATTTCCTCCTCCAGGGTATCTACCCCACCTAGGGACCAAACCCACATCTCCTGTATTGGCAGGCGGATTCTTTACCCACTGAGCTACCTGGGAAGTCCAGGAGAGCAGGTTACTGTGCTTAAAGCTTGAAAACAAACAGAACAACCTCCAAACAGAGTGTCCTAGGGAATGAAAGTTTTCAAATGAAATCAGACAAAGAACTTGGCAAAATAGATCCATAAATTGACTATAAGAGCTGGCCAATAAATTTTTCTTGCTAATTGCTACTAACTTGGAGGAATTGCTAACAATCACTCTTATTCCTTGCGGATAAGAACTCTTGCTAAAGGCCTATCAGGATATAAACATTTAACCTTATTCTGTTCAGAGCAGATTTCTATTAGATGATGTGTACAGTATGGTTAGTTAGAATTTGTCTTTCCTATGCAAACTGCACTGATAAGGATGGAAATGAACACATCGGCCTGTTATGGTCTGGAAATTCAAGGCTCCTTTTGTTAATTTGCTAGGTATTGTTTCACACCCTAATTTTTTCAGTTAAAATTTAGTATTGATTCATACAGAGAAATATGAGCTTCCCAGGCGGCAGTGCTGCTGCTGCTGCTGCCAAGTCGCGTCAGTCGTGTCCGACTCCGTGCGACCCAATAGACGGCAGCCCACCAGGCTCCCCCGTCCCTGGGATTCTCCAGGCAAGAACACTGGAGTGGGTCAGGTGGCACTTGTGGTAAAAAATGTAGATTCCATCCCAGAGTTGGGAAGATCCCCTGGAGGAGGGCATGGCAATCTACTTCTGTATTCTTGCCTGGAGAATTCCATGGACAGAGCAGCCTTGGCAGGCTACAGTCCTTAGGGTCGCAAAGAGTAGGACACAACTGAAGTGACTTAGCACACATACAGAGAAATACAATTATCATATGAGATCACTCATGTGTGGAATCATAAAAAATGATACAAATGAACTTATTTACAAAACAGACTCATGGACATAGAAAACAAACATGTTCACCAAGGGTGAATGGGGGCGTGTTGGGGGGCTGTGTGGATAAATTATGAGTTTGGAATTAGCAGATAAAAACTACTGTATATGAAATAAACAACAAAATCCTATGGTTTAGTACAGGGAACTATATTCAATATCTTGTAATAAACTATAATGAAAAATAAACTGAAAAATATATATGCAATAAAACAGAGTCATTTTGCAGTATACTAGAAACTAACACAACATTGTAAATAAACAATACTTCAATAAAAAATTAGTATTTACTTATGAAGAGATTGAGGAGTGATCCTAAAAATGTGATTTAAGAATTACCAAGCAGTTAGCATTACTTTAGCATTGAATTATATACAACCTTCATAGTAAACCAAGTTTCAATGATAAAAACCTAGGTTCCCTCTGTCCACATATATATATATATTTATAAATATAAATATATATTTATATTTTTAACAACTCTGAGCATAGAGCTGGAGCTTTGTTTAATGCAAAATCTGGCCATGTCAAAAACTCAGGCACTGAAGTGGAAAACATTTTTGCATTCTTTTATGCCAGTGTTGCCCTTTTCTATCAAGTTACACATGCACGTGTCCACAAAGGGAGCAATATTTACAAGCTGTATTTTACATAATTCCCGGGAATGCCTATCTACTCTTCCAGTGGAGAAAATTCCCTTGGCACCCACGCTTGCCCTTCCATCCTGCGGGTTCGTTTGTTCTAGTGTACAGCCTGCGGAGTGATACATTACAGCACCTTGCCGGTGGTAGCAGAAGTGAAGTCATCCATCAGCCCAATCACTGGAACCGAGGACCTTATGGACTGGGAGTAAATTATGAAGCTATGAGGAAGGAGATCATTTTTTGCAGAAACAGCTATTTTATGTTCCTGCTCTCTATACCATCCTTCCTTTCTTGCTTGGGATAATGAAAGAGAAAAAGCCACAGGACCAGTTTTTGTCCTTTGGATTCACGCTGAAGGAAGTAAATACAATCAATAAAAATGCACTTAACAAGCCTGAGATTGACTGGTCTTTTTCTTGTTTATTTTGAGTTTCAGATGTGATTTTCAGTTGAACTGCTGTTAATGTCATGACGCCGCGGTTTCCCCAGATGTAAGTGTGTTATAAATGGATAAACTTCACCATGTGGGATGATTTAAACGAACTGATTTGAGACCCAGTTTGGGCACTACAAAAAGAAAGTTGTCAATTATCTTAGTGAATTTCAGCCATGTAAAGTCAAACTGGATAAGCTATTGCTTTCCTAGCCTCTCATCCCTTCTCTCCTGCAAGTGGAAGCTGTCAATTAATGGCTGAACACTTGCCATTTTGCTTCATGTAATTTACATGTTTCTATTTTATCCTAGTGAATTTAGACTTTGTTTAACGTTCAAAATCTGGGAAGAATACTGTTGGGTAATTTCAAAAAAAGGTGGACTTGCTTTCCAAATATTATTAAGGAAAATTGAAATAGAAGGTTATTAAACTTTAAAATTGAAATATAAAGTTCTAATACATGACCAATTTGACTTTTGTTCTTCCTTCTGTAGTTATACAGTTTGATCTTATAAAATCTACCAGTACTGATCTGCTTTAGTTTATCTTTATTGGTTTATCTTTACTATACACATATTGACAACTTTCTAAGAGAAGAGTCTATATTTGCTATCATGGACACATTAATTCTGTAAGAAAACTTTTAAATCTAAAATGTGATTATTTTCTTTATTATGTGTGTGTGTGTGTATGTGTGTGTGTGTGTGTTTGTGTGTGTATTGTGTGCTCAGTAGCTCAGTTGTATCGGGCTCTTTGTAACCCCATAGACTGTAGCCTGCCAGATTCCTCTGTCAATGGGATTTTCTGGGCAAGAATAATAGAGTGAGTTGCCATTTCTTTCTCCAGGAGATCTTCCCAACTTAAAGAGAGCTAAATAACCTCTTGGAAGACATTTTCTTTCATGTAAACATTGTGACGATACTTCAGTGTAATTGTTTTGAAAGGGCTTGATAATAAAACTCTTTGCATATAGATCTACCACATGATAAATGTAATATAACATGATATTTTAAATTTGGAAGCTGCAGTGTCTTTTATGGACAAAAGTACATCAAAGGAAGCATTCTAATTACAAATTAAATGCAGGCTAAAAATTAATCCTAGGTTACATCTGGTTGCTGTGTATGAGAGATAAATATTTAACACAAATTAAACTAGTATTTTTGAAACAAATATTTACTTTTTATTTAGGATGACCACACACGTACTTTTCTGTACTATAGCTACTGAATGTGTATGCAAAATACCAACAGACATAGACATAAAAAAGTCTAATGGAAATTAAAGTCAAAAAAGACATTAAACTTTCTTTGTTCAGGAAAAAAGTGTTTTTTATAGGAAACATAGCAAAGCAAGCTAATCTTACCATGTTTAAATGCAAATTTTATTGAGACAAATCAAAGGTAATGAAAGGCGGGCATAGTAGTTTGTTTCTATTTTAAACTACTTTATTGGCTTCAGCTGCTATCTTTGAATGATGCCAGTCTCTCATACTCAATTGACAATATCCTATGCTCAATCATGAAGAACCTTTCCATCACCTTTTCTTGCCAAGTTAGTAAAATAATGAAAAAGACATGTTAAAAAAAATATGTTTATATATATAGTTAGCTTAAAAATGGGAAACTTTGAGTGCTTTATAGGAATCCTATGAACACTAAGTAAACACAGATTGTTTGGAAGCACTTTTAAATGTTGCACTCATAATTTTCAGCTGGTGGAGGAGGCTGTTCATCTAAGGGTACTTTAGATGGGGTGCTTTTACAGGTTCTACAATGAGCCAACTTAAGGCCCTAGATGAACAAGGTTCTAGAATTTCACTCGTCTCTGTAATAAAATATTCAAACTCTTATTTCAAAGATAAATTTATAGGCTTGTATGTAACCTAGCTTGCTCAAATTTCACATGAATATCCAAAACCAGATTCAGTTCATATGGTTTTCTGTATGAGATGAAAAGCAGCTCTGGTTGTACTACCTTCTTGTGTCTGAATTCACTAAAAGCTAAATCACATAATCCATAGTTAGTGGCCTCTGATGCTGAGGAAGTGTCTTTATTGCTCTTTCTAAGCCCATTTCCAGTCTATCAGATCAGATCAGTCGCTCAGTCGTGTCCGACTCTTTGCGACCCCATGAATCGCAGCACGCCAGGCCTCCCTGTCCATCACCAACTCCCAGAGTTCCAGTCTATAGTATAATTGAAAAACAATTTATGTCATTGACAAAGCAAGATATTCTCATGTCATACCTTAGAAAATCATTCGGCTGATAAGTACTCTAATATGACTAAACTCTTTCTAGTGGTGCATTAATTCACTGCATAAATAATTAATAAAAGTCACTGTTGAACTAGTTAGAGGAAAGGAAGTAAATTTAATCCTTCAGTTCAGTTTAGTTCAGTTCATTCGCTCAGTCGTGTCCGACTCTTTGCGACCCCATGAATCGCAGCAGGACAGGCCTCCCTGTCCATCACCAACTCCCGGAGTTCACCCAGACTCACGTCCATCGAATCAGTGATGCCATCCAGCCATCTCATCCTCTGTCGTCCCCTTCTCCTTCTGCCCCCAATCCCTCCCAGCATCAGGGTCTTTCCCAATGAGTCAACTCTTCGCATGAGGTGGCCAGAGTACTGGAGTTTCAGTTTTAGCATCATTGCTTCCAAAGAAATCCCAGGGCTGATCTCCTTCAGAATGGACTGGTTGGATCTCCTTGCAGTCCAAGGGACTCTCAAGAGTCTTCTCCAACACCACAGTTCAAAAGCATCAATTCTTCGGCGCTCAGCCTTCTTCACAGTCCAAGTCTCACATCCATGCATGACCGCAGGAAAATCCATAGCCTTGACTAGACAGACCTTTGTTGGCAAAGTAATGTCTCTGCTTTTCAATATACTATCTAGGTTGGTCACGGAGAAGGCAATGGCACCCCACTCCAGTACTCTTGCCTGGCAAATCCCATGGATGGAGGAGCCTGATAGGCTGCACTCCATGGGATCGCTAGGAGTCGGACTCAACTGAGCGACTTCACTTTCACGCATTGGAGAAGGAAATGGCAACCCACTCCAGTGTTCTTGCCTGGAGAATCCCAGGGACGGGGGAGCCTAGTGGCCTGCCATCTATGGGGTTGCACAGAGTCAGACATGACTGAAGCAACTTAACAGCAGCAGCAACAGGTTGGTCATAACTTAATTTAATAAACTTAATCCTTGGCATACATAAATTTCAAATATATAGGATTACAAATTATTGCATGTAGATCAGATAATATAATATTAAATATTACTAGTTTTGAGGCCTGTCATTCACTTAGAAAGTAATTCCCACATGTAAACTAAAATAGCTAATTTGAAATATGTTTATAGATATATGACAGAAAATATATATTTACATTCATATGAGAATCAAACAAATAAAAACCTGCTATTCCTCAGAATTATTTGACATTATTTTACATTCTATTTACCATCAAAATTCAGAAATTTCACTTAGTAGGTTTCTGTGCTCAATATCTTTATAATACAACACAATTACTTTGATATAAATCACAGAAGCACACACACATACACATGTCTGCCATCATCAACCCATTTGAAAATATCTTCGCAAGAGTAACATTTAAATGTTGCAAAACTTGGTTTATTTTTCCCAACAGTAACCTCATTTTCTATCAGAGGTACATCAGCATTATTATTTCATAGGAAGGCATTCATGATGGCATCTTTAATATTGGTGACTGATTTTCTCTGTTTCCATGTTTCTACACATTGTTAGTCCTTCCCTTGTATACTGAAAAGGCATATGGCATTAGTCAGTGGTGAATTAAAGGTCTTCTGTTTGCTTCAAAGATAACTTTAAGGCCCTATATTTATGATGTACAAAATGCTTGATTATTCATTCTTAAAACCCATTGCAAAATTTTTCTGGGATTTTTTCAAAATTAAAACATTATATAAAATGTAAACTAGGAAATAAAATCAACTCATATAGCTGCACAGTAACAAAAGACTTCCACCTTCCATTAAGTTGAAATGATGCTCATTTGTGCATTTTATTAGACACACACTCTATCCAGCCTATTTTTGCATTTGATAGAATCATCAACAACTGGAACTAAACATGACATTTGTACTGGGATCCCAGACAAAAGTATTGTAGAAAAATAATTTCAGAAGCTTAGAAATAGCTTTAGTACATCTATGGATGATGAAAACGTTTCCAAATACCCTATATCCAACAACATACATAAGAGTACCCGGTAACTCACAGTGCTTAGAATTTCAAGCTAAAACTGTCTCTGGACATGTCTCGATCTTTTCATCTACCTCTAGTACTTTTTAGCTGCACTAACTCTGGTGAGATACAGAGTAAATTTGCCTCATGTATTAGGAAATGGCTACTCAGCACTGCTTTAGTTTTCAATTTTGTGCAGTAATTTTTGCAACTCATGGAGCTGCAACCAATATCAAGATTTTGGTCAGCTGTTCTCATTTGCTTGCAGCAGAGAAGGTTAGAAGGTATAGTGATGAAAGCCAAAGAATACACTAAGAATTCTGGTAAGAAAATAATGGATGAATCAATATGTACCACACAAGAGCAAACAAAAGACAGAGCAGGTAGTAATAAAGAGGAAGAAGTAAAAGAAGGCAGGAGCTACTGATAGAAAGCAAGCTAATCAGTGGAATATAAATTAAGCAGGGATACAAACAGGTGTAGGAAAATGCCAAATTATGAGAGTAAAGAAGACAATAAAGAGATTGCCATTTTTCAAATTATGCAGATTCCCAGTGGCTCAATGATAAAGAATCTACCTGCAATGTAGGAGATATAGAAGATGGAGGTTCAATTCCTGAGTCAGGAAGATCCCCTGGAGGAGGGCATGGTAACCCACTCTGGTGTTCTTGCTGGGAAAGTCCCATAGACAGAGGAATCTGAGGAGCCTGGTGTGCTATGGTTCATGGGGTCACAAAGAGCTGGTCACAACTGAAGTGACTGAGCAGGCATGCATACACTTTTAAAGTTTAAACAGTAAATACATCAAAAATATTACTCTATTTTTAGGAATGTTTACTTATTTATTTACTTAATTCACAATCACTAGATTGAGTATTAAAATATAAATACTAAGCTTTGGTAATTTGTAAAATTGTTTAATGTTAAAAATACATTGAATTATTTGACTAGGAAATTAAAATAAATGAGGCATGACAAAAAAGATGTAAACAACTTCCTCTCCTGGTCAGCCCATGTCCTGCCATGTGCTTCCAACATGCCACTCTTACTCAACATGGCCTGGGTCAGCTAAGCTTCAGGGTTGGTGTCTGCCCAAACAGTAATCTGATTTATTAATTTTCCTGGCTGGTCTAAATGTTTGGCTTCAAATCAAGTTCTCTTCCTAATTTGTGCATCCACTGTGGTGCTTGATTTGCCAGATCCCATTTCTTTTTATTATCCCAGGGAATCCAAAGGGAGGCAGTAGAGCGAAGTGTTGAAGAGCACACATCCTGGACTCCAATGTGAAATCAAGATCTTGGACAAGATGAAACGCTCTTGTGATTTATTTTCCTGTATGTAACATGATGATACTAGGGTAATGTGAGGGGCAAAGAGAGGTAATATATGTGAAACACTTAGAAAAATACCTGGGACATAGTAAATATCAAATAAATAAATAAATAAATAAAGGCTGATTGAAGAGGCTCCCCAACCATTCCTTTTCCTTGGAATGTACATTTTACCCACTATTCCCACAAAAGAAGCCTTTTCAAGGACACACACTGGAGAGAGTAACGTGTTGTTTAGACTACCTGGACTGAATACGTGACTGAACCCCATTAAGGCTTTTGTATAAACCTTTAAGATTCTGGTAGAAGGTTGGGCATGGTGGGGAAATCTAATCATCTTGTGTCCACCTAGGACAAGACTCCTATGTCAGTTTCCTGGCTTATTAAATCTGCTGCCTACCAGTATGGGGTGGTCTGCCTCTTTTTTCCATCTCTCCTTGCTCTCTGTTTACAGGGGCCGATTTCCAATGTCACTCTGGGAACTTCTGAAGTTTGAACCAAGAGGGACCCAAGTTCCTTCCGTGAACCAAGATGGAAGACCCAAGCCTCTCCATCTTTTAAAGCCTCTTGTTTTCTGTGATCAGTTGTAGAAGGGGAAAGAGAACTTGGAAAGAGAAAAATACTCTTCTTGAAAGCTGTGTCCCAGATGCTAAATACTTTGTCTCACATTTCACTGACTGGAACATATGTACGTCAAGGAAAGCTGAGAAATGTTGTCTAGCTGTGTGCCCAGTTTAGACAGAAAATATAAACTTAATGAACAGTTTGTACATAGATCCTAGAGAACATAGAAATAACATTTGTGAAGATAAATGAGAAAGACACACTCCTCCAAAAACCTGAAAAAAATTCAAAATCATGTTGACAAAAAATAAACTGGGATATATTCATACAACTAGACCCAATGAAGCAGTAAAAGGAAATGATCTACAGTAAACATGAGAACAGGACTACATCTCTGGGACTATATCAGAGCAAAATAGCAAGTCCTGGAAGTGATATACAACTAAGAGAAATTAAAGAAATCTAGCACTGAATCCACACCATAAAAGTAAAATATCTAGAAAGTGGTAAACACAAAAATGTAGAATAGTGGTTATTGCAAAGGAAGGTGTGATAGAAAACTGGCAAAATAGTAGATGGCAGTTACAAGAAATGCCATAGGAAATTTCCCTTGGAGGGTTGGGTGGTGAGATTCTTATTCTTTATAACTTACATATCATTCATGTGTTAAATAATGCATTACAATGTAAAAGGTTAAAGATCAAAAAGATCAAAATGGAAAAATCACATTAACAATTGTTTATTATCGAGAATTATCTATTTGTTTAGCACTGAAAAGTGAAGTGAAAGTGTTAAATCACTCAGTCCTGTCGGACCCTTTGCAAGCCCATGGACTGTAGCCTGGCAGGCTCCTCTGTCCATGGAATTCTCCGGGGAAGAATACTGGTGTGAGTTGCCATTTCCTTCTCCAGGAGACCTTCTTGACCCAGGGATCAAACCCGGGTATCCTGAATTGCAGGCAGATTATTCACTATCTGAGCCACCAGGGAAGCCCTGCTAATTTAATCAGATTGTTAAAGCTTTAGGACTTGCATTGTGACTTACTTTAGAAGCCTTGAGGTAGGACAAAGCAGCTAATTATACTGCTGTGAATTTCTGGTGTTATATTTCATTTTTGCTTTAATTACTGCTATTTTGTGATTTATTTTGATTGCAACACATTAGTTTTAATATTGAGATTTGTTAGTACTCTATTTTGAATAACTTGGAGGAAATTGTTTTCACTCTATTATGCATTTGAAAGTGTAGTTTTACTATTTCAAGGAAGAGTTTTTTTTTCAGTGTTTTAATTTTTTCATGGGTTCCAAGAGCAAGTGAGAAGAAAATACAGAAATATGTTTTATATTAAACTCCATTAGTATAATATATTTCATTAGATAAGGAATATTAAAAGGAAAATAAAAAACCTCTTCAGAAGGTTAAAACAGGCTGTTGTTAAAAACAGCTTACCTATGCACTGGAGAGTCAATTCATATTGGAATGAAAATGCTAGAAATAATCTTTGGGAATGCAAATATGGAGAAATAGCAACAATTTACCAAAATTAATGTTGCCTGGTCTGGGACCCACTTAATTGACAGATCATTGTTATATTCAACTACTCTCCTGTGTCCTCAACTCAGAGACAGAAAATTAAAAGATAGGCTTGGAAGATGTCTAAATTTAGGACTCCCTGTTACTGCTTCAGATCCCTACTCTACGTACTTTTTAACCTTCATTCGGGACCTATCTAGATGTTGCCCATAGACAGTAATATAAAATAGGGTCCTGGCAAGAAGGAAGAAAAGATACGAGCAATTCACTCAATCTTGCTTTTCTCTTTTCTCTTTTAATATCATGGCGATGCTTCTAGGAATCCATTTAAAATTCAGAATCAGAGAAATATCTCATAATCTAATTAGCAATGGATGATTGATGGAACCATATTAAGGGATTAATGTCTGTGAAAAGTATTTTTTTTTTAAATATTTGACATAAAGCCCAAAATGCTAACTTATACCCTTTTACATTTAGTTGTCATTTGGATTTGAGTATTCATGGGTATTATTTAAATATATTATTTTGGCAGAAGTATGTAGAAAATCTCAAGCAAATATATTTGCCTAGAGATGGTCGTGATATTTTGACAAGTTTAGGATGGATAAATATAAAACTGACGCAGAAACTGTGATGCCTGACAGACGTTGGTGTTTGCTTCATTATTGTCATGGAAATTTTGTATAAAAATAAATTTGACAAGCTTTGTTAGTTTGGTGCAATTGAAAAAGTTGTTTGTATAATTTCTTTGATGATTAACTGACTGGAGTTTTAATGATGCCATTGAAGAGAAAAACAATGAAGCATCATTCCTAGCAACTAGTACCCGGCAGCATAGAAAATGATTCACATTTGGCAAATTTACCTTGAATCCAGCTGTTGGATGAACATAAAATTTGAATACTTGGAAGAAAAATGAGATATGGAGCCTGGCATTTATAATGAATTATCAAATGTGAGTAATTGCACTCAGTTGAACCAAAACACTGAATTTTGGAAGCTGACTCATCACTTTAATAATTTCCTTTTAAAAGTTATTTTATGCCTTATGTCTTGGGTGGCCCTACACGGCATGTCTCATAGTTTCATTGAGTTAGACAAGGCTGTGGTCCTTGTGATTAGATTGGTTAGTTTTCTCTGATGGTGGTTTTCAGTGTCTCTGCCCTCCGATGGAGAAGGACAAGAGGCTTAGGAAAGCTTCCTGATGGGAGAGACTGACTGAGGGGGAAACTGGGTCTTGTTCTGATGGACAGGGCCATGCTCAGTAAATCTTTAATCCAATTTTCTGTTGATAGGTGGAGCTGTGTTCCCTCCCTGCCTTTTACCTGGGGCCAAACTATGATGGAGGTAATGAAGATAATGGTAACATCCCTCAAAAGATCCCAGGCTTGTACTGCCACAGTCCATGCCCCCAACCCTGCAGCAGGCCACCACTGACCCATGCCTTTGCCAGAGAATCCCGGACACCCACAGGCAAGCCTCCTGTGGGGTCACTGTTCCTTTCTCCTGGGTCCTGGTGCACAAGGTTCTGTTGTGCCCTCCAAGAGTCTATTTCCCAGTCCTATGTAAGTTCTGGCAGGTCTATAGTGGGGTAAATGCTGACCTCCTCCAAGAGGGCTTATGCCTTACCCACACCCAGAGCCCCCTGTCCCTGTGGCAGACCACTGCCGACCCATACCTCCACAGGAGACGCTCACACACAGTTCTGTCTCAGTCTCTGTGGGGTCTCTGGGTCCTGGTGTGCACAAGGTTTGTTTGAGCCCTCTGAGCATCTCTGGCAGGAACAAGGTTTGAGTCTAAATGTGAATTCGCCCCTCCTACCATCTTGCTGAGGCTTCTCCTTTGCCCTTGGATGTGGGGTATCTTCTCACAGTTGCTCCAGTGCCTACTGTCGGGGTTTTTCTAACCTTGGACGTGGGGTATCTCTTCACGGCTGCTCCAGTGAAGTGCAGGTTCCAAATAGGTCAAGGCTGTATATTGTCACCCTGCTTATTTAACTTATATGCAGAGTACGTCATGAGAAAGCTGGGTTGGAGGAAGCACAAACTGGAATCAAGATTGCCGGGGGAAATATCAATAACCTCAGATATGCAGATGACACCACCCTTATGGCAGAAAGTGAAGAGGAACTAAAGAGTCTCTTGATGAAAGTGAAAGAGGAGAGTTAAAAAGTAGGCTTAAAACTCAACATTCGGAAAACTAAGATCATGGCATCTGGTCCCATCACTTCATGACAAATAGATGGGGAAACAAAGGAAACAGTGACAGACTTTATTTTCTTGGGCTTCAAAATCACTGCAGATGCTGACTGCAGCCTTGAAATTAAAAGATGCATGCTCCTGGAAGAAAAGCCAAGACCAAAATAGACAGCATATTAAAACGCAGAGACATTACTTTGCTGAAAAAGGTCCATCTAGTCAAAACTATGGTTTTCCCAGTAGTCATGTATGGATGTGGGAGTTGGACTATAAAGAAACCTGAGCACTGAAGAATTGGTGCTTTTAAACTGTGGTTTTGGAGAAGAGAAGACTTTTGAGAGTGTCTAGGACTGTAAGGAGATCAAACAAGTCAATCCTAAAGGAAGGCAACCCTGAATATTCATTGGAAGGACAGATGCTGAAGCTGAAACGGTAAATCTTTGGTCACCTGATGGGAAGAACTGACTCATTTGTAAAGACCCTGAATATGGAAAGAATAAAGGCAGGAAGAGAAGGGGACTACAGAGGATGAGATCATTGGATTCAGCAAGCCCTGGGAGTTGGTGATGGACAGGGAGGCCTGGTGTGCTGCAGTCCATGCTTTCTGAAAGAGTTGGACACAATGGAGCAACCGAAGTGAACTGAACTGACCTCAGTTACTTAGATCATGCTTTTTCATTTCATTCTTTTTGACTAAATTTTTTAGATCTTAACATATTTCCTGCTGATGCATAGTTAATAAAATGTTTTTTTAATTTTCTCAGTAACTTCAATTCACATTTTCATTGTTTAGAAATACAGATATAAATGTTGACAACGTAAGAGATCATACAAGGTTTGCATCAAATCCAGGATACATGTTTAAGTATCTGAAGATGAGCATGTGTTGCTAGACTAAACTTTGATAGGGTTTGATTCCAGCATCAGGAAGATCTTGAGGAAGAAATGGCCACTGACTTCAGTACTCTTGCCTGAAAAACCCATGGACAGAGGAACCTGGTGGGCTACAGTCAAAAGGATTGCAAAGAGTCTGACACAACCGAGCACGGACTCACAATGCCATTTTAGTGCCTAATTTGTATCCTTGGGGGGAACAATTTATCTTTCTACTGTTTATTAGGCTTTTTTAGTTTCAAAACAGATACAGGGGCTGGTTTAACAATATGTGGTATTTGTTTTAATGATTCAAAACTATCTCGTAGAACTGGAAGACTAGGTATAAATCTAGTTCTCAGGAAACATTTGGGAATAGGAAGGGAAGGTATTATGCCTTTCTTTGTGTCTTCTTCAATTTTCTCTCTTCCAGAGATGAGCTTACTCTTATTTTCTTGACCACATAATATAGAAAAACAAACAAAACACTGGCAAACAGCACATGCAATTTAAAAACAAACCAACAAAAAACAAAGCATTCATGGCTTCTGATGAATACTGAGCTGACATGCTGCACCCCACAGAGGACTTTTCTTTCTAGGCCCCAGCTTTAAATTCCAACACTTCAGCTGAGAATAGCTTGGGCTAAGAGATCATCTTGGGAGAATGGAATCAGATGGTCCCGCCTGGTTTCATGAGAAAAACAAGGTACATTTTCCAAAACAGCTGCCCAGACTAACCCCTGCCATCCTGTGGTAAAAAAGGGAAAGAAAGTGAAAGTGAAATGTTAGTTGCTCAGTCGTGTCTGACTCTTTGCGACCCCGTGGACTGTAGCCCACTAAGCTCCTCTGTCCATGAGATTTTTCAGGCACAAATACTGGAGTGGGTTGCTATTTCCTCCTTCAGGGGATCTTCCCGATCCAGGGATCAAGCCCAGATTTCCCACATTGCAGGAGATTCTTTACCATCTGAGCCATCAGGGACTCAAAAGCAGCCTCCAAATGAGGGTGATGGAGAGACAGGGCCAAGTGACTTTCCCTAAAGTATAAATAGTGTATTTGAAGCTCTAAAATGATTTACTTAGAGAGACCAATGAGTTAAAAAAGAGTCTTGCTGTGCCCCTTACATACATTCAGTACCGGAATGCTGCACAATGCATCAACCATTTACACTGATTCCTTTGAGAAGCCTCAGAATAACAGCCCCCTCTGTATTGATCTCGTCATGTTCTGTTCCCTTTCTGCTGACTCCACAGTTGATTAACAAAGGATCACTGCCAAGCAGCCTATGTGGTGACCAAGGGGAGAGCCCCAAGGATGAGGGGCATACCATGTTGGATTGTGGTGGCCAAGGCATCAAGGCATTTCTTTCTCAGTGAATTTGAATGAAATCACTGGTCCTGACATCAGAGTCAGTTCAGGTGTAGCCGGCTCTGTGGAAGCCTCTGTGTACTGAAAAGGCAGAAGCATTTTCAGTCAGAGCCCAGACAATACCTGTTTCTGCAGAAATGATCAGTACCAGCTGGTACAGCTGGACCAGCAGAACCACGGGTTATGAGGAACAGTTAGAAGTGATATTTTAGGTCTGAAATGGCTTCTAAGACCACTTTCTATTTTCCCAAGCTTTCCTATATATTTTAAAAATAAACCCTGATCATCTGAGCATAACCAAATGTGATTCTGTGCCTTGGAACTTAAAAGAGCCTAAGTGACACACTTCTCAAGACATAGAAATACCCACAGTGAGTGAAACAGGAACAACGTGGAGATTAACAGGAAATAACTTTGAAGGGGGTTTTATTAGTAGCAATAATGAAAAAAAGTGGTAGTAATAACAAAGGCAATAATACTAGCTACTTTTTATTGAGTGCTATGTTCCCATGGAAAGCACTTCACAGTTATTATCTTAAACTAAACAGCACAATGGTCCTATGAGGTAGGTTTAACTGCTCTTCTCATTTACAAATGATGAATCTGAGACAGAGAGAGGTTAAGTTTTCCAAGATCCCATAGCCAGAAAATGATAAAGCCAAAAATGTGACTATGGAATCTGGGTTCTTAACCACTTGGCTGAACTACTTCTCCTGTGGGATTTAAGAAATATATATATAGTATTGAGAACAGATTGTAATTTCTTTTTGAGAAACCAAGTAAAGTATAACATAAAGACACTCACATAGAGGACTCCCAGTAGCAAATATGTGGTTACCTTTCCACATAGTTTTTGAAATATTTGTCCTTAGATACTAATCCCAAAGTATTTCGACATCTGGCTCAAATTATGCATTTTGCTTTATCTATAAAACTGCAAAATGTTATGTCATTAGCACCAAGCAAACATGTGTTCTTCATTATGTTTTATTCTATTCATATTGAAATAGTTATTGAAATAACATGACACAGTTTCTCTGTTCTCTTTATTTGTACTATTTTAGGAGCAAATAAAATTTTTAATTGTGAGCATAAAGAGGCATATTGAAAACTTGGGGAATCTTATCCTCTTATTTTGTTTTTGCAAATTATCAGCTATGATAAAATATTAAAATATTGTTGCCCAGATTTTATTAAAAATAACAACTCCCACTCTAATAAAACTGTACTTTCAAGTGTAACAGTTATTAAGAGAAGTTAAGAGTGTTTTAAAGAATAGCTTGTCTTTATTCACCATTTTAGGAATCTTAACCCTGTGGATTGCTTCCTTTTTTCTAAATGAAAATTTCTCTTTTTGACATATTTGATGTTTTATTCTGACATGCCCACCTCTGACTGCTCCTCTAACTCACTCTACCTTAACGTAACTGTCTTTCAAAACACAGTGTGTTTCACTATAGTTTTTGATATTTTATATTCATCCAGGAAAACAATGTGTTGCTTACCATGGTTTCAAATATTGCATGTGGTTCCAAGGAGTCTATGTCTTAGACTCATGCTTCCTAGATTCACATCTCTCTCCAGTTACTAGATGGTGACCTTGGGTGGGAAATCTAATATCTTCTCAGTTTTTTATCTGTAAGATTTGGAAAGTCATAACCCCTTTCCAGTGGGGTACTGAGAAGATTAAAATGAGATAATATGAGATAATAAATACATGGCACATTGTAAGTAGTTACTCAATTAACACGGCTGTTTATTTCAGCCCTGTCCTCTCAACCATACTCCAATTCTGTATTCCTCCCACTTTTCCAGATACAATAACTTGTAGTTAATAATATAGACAATGATAGAAGTCTATACGATTTAAGAAGAGTAGTGGAATGATATTTTGAGTCTGGGGGCAAAACTGACTGATAGATGCTTGCCATGGTTATTCAGGAATAGGATGAGGGAGGGTCTGCACTAAGAAATGGTAGTAGGCATGGACAGAATGATCTTTTAGAAATGGTTCTGATATGACTTTAAGACTGATTGCATGTGTAGGACAAGGAGAAAATAAATAAAAGGGATTATTTCCAGTGATTGAAATACTGAATGAATTGTTTGACAACCTCTTAATACTGAGAATAGACATTATGAGAGTGACATGAGGGTGACAGTGAAAGGGGGTATTAAATTCAGTTCTGGACATTGTAAGGGTGACGTTTCTGTTATACATTCAGTTAGAACTGTTCCATACGTGTGTATGACTAGTGTATATATACACACCTATATATATATATATGTATATACATATACATACACACAGACACACCAATCTAAAGCTCTTTCAATTATGATAAATACATATAATCTTATTGGTTTTCAGTTCCTGGATATGCATATTATCACTTAAGGACAACTTGAAGACTGTGAAGAAAATTGGACCAAGAAAGAAATACAATGCAATACCAACTAAAAATAATATATGAAAGAAGAGCCCAGAAAGCTAATTGAGAAAGACTGTTCAGAATCTGTTCAGAAGAAAACTCTTGAGATACTGTTTCATGAGACACTAGTTCAAGGTATCTCAAATGCCTTTTTAAATGAAGGCATTTAAGAACTGGAATGTAAAGCAGTCTAACAGCCCCATATGTCTTTGAAAGGAGACGATCCCAACTTGAATGTGTGCCTGAGATTTGGCAACTTGGGGACACTTGAAATTTTCTGAGAATATTTCCCACTTGACTAGTTGAATTGGAAGCTGTATACACCGCAGTGAGTCAAAAGACAAAAACAAAAAAACAAATGAGAATGGAAATATGAAATAGAAAGAGGAAAATCCAGTGTTTAAAACCTTGGCTATGAAGGGAAAAGATGTAGCTACAGCAGATTACAGGTATACAAAGATCAGGTAGAAACACCTTGTGTGTTTGTTTATTGGAGATGATGAAAGGTGGAAATGTTTACTTTTTGAGAGGAAAGCAATAATAGAGTCATAAATTTGGAGCCACAGATGAGTTAGAGAATGCCCTATGAATCAACTATGAAGCTATCAGGGCTTCCCTGATAGCTCAGTTGGTAAAGAATCTGCCTGCAATGCAGGAGACCCCGGTTTGATTCCTGGGTCAGGAAGATCCTCTGGAGAAGGGATAGGCTACCCACTCCAGTATTCTTGGGCTTCCCTGATAGCTCAGTTGGTAAAGAATCTGCCTGCAATGCAGGAGACCCCTGTTCATTCCCTGGGTTGGGAAGATCCCCTGGAGAAGGGAAAGGCTACCCACTCCAGTATTCTGGCCTGGAGAATTCCATGGAGTGTATAGTCCATGGGGTTGCAAAGAGTTGGACAGGACGGAGTGACTTTCACTTTCACTTATGAATCAACAGCCATGATAATAGAGGAGATGGGAAAGGATCTCCTCACCCAAAAATCCAAGTATTAGATTTGAGAATGATGTGACATCCCTGCAAATGAAAGAGGATAGAATGTAATGCTTGATGCAAACACAGACAAGTGTATAGGCTGAGACAGAAGGACAGTGGAGCAAAGACCTTTCTTCTGATAAACCACTTCCACCACCGCCACCGCCACCGTGACCACCACTCTGACTGCTATCACCAGTACCCCTAGTATTAATACCAACACTCCTCCTCCTCTCTTTCTGCCCTTTTTCCTCCATCATCTTGTTCCTATTCTTCTTGGTCTCCCCTTCCCTTCTGCCTATTCTTTTCCCTCTTCTACTCTTTTTTCTCCTCCTTCTTTTTCTTCTTTGGCTATTCTTTTTGAATAAAAGGAGAATCCATGGAGTGAAACAACCACAGATATGCAGATGAAACCATTCTAATGCTTCCATTTCATTGCTGTCTTCCTCCTTCTGAGTTCATGTGGTCGTACCTGCTTAGAAGAACCAGAGCTGCACAGAAATTCACTTGAAAAGGAATCTGAAAATATTATTTTCCTGTCTAAATTATTCATTTATTTTTGGTTCAATAACATTTGCATTATAGGAAATTTCACTGGGGCATAAGCCTTTCTGTGGCCAAATTGAGCTAATAGGTTTTGTTTATTTTGTTGTTGTTGTTCAGTTGCTAAGTAATGTCCAAAGAGAGCAGTGAAATGGTAACAAGTGTATTCAGGGATGCTGGGTCTTTTTGAAAGCATATGGGCAGTGGCTTAAGAGGTTGATGCTTTGTGTTTAGCCCTAGTGGAAATCCTGGTACACGGTTCCTAGTGCCTGAGTGCCTAGTGCTATACTGGGTAGTGTTGGAACTTTCATTAGAAGATTAGTTTTTCTTAGCTTCCATTGTTGCTAGACTTTTTGGAGATTCTTCCAATTCACTAATACGTCTCTTTCTACCTAAAGTAAGCTGGAGGAAGATAAGTAAAACACAGATGCTAATAATGAAAATGGAACATATTTAGGCTAAAAACTACATTTGGGTAAAAGGAGAACCCCATATTGGTCCCTAGGGCCATGGAGATGGAGCAGAGGAAGGCCAAAGTCTAGAAGAAAGAGGATGTGAAAGAAGAGAAAGAAAAGGCCGAAACCAGTGATGGAGCATGTTATGTGTTGTAAGAGAAATATCAATGAAAACTTTCCAGATACTTAATATTAACTTACGCTGATGATAAAAGCAGGCTGTCCTTAAATTTGAGGCCACAAACTATTTGAGTTTAGGTGCAGCATCCAGATACCAGCCGGATCACTTCTATTCTGCATTATCTCCTGTGGTGTCAAAAGTCTAAGTACCTTACCTAGCTCACTACTATGCTGTCTCAGTGACCCAGGACTCTGCAAGGATGCTTACTCTTGTTTGAACAACAGCAGTTCAAGTGTAGCCAAATCTTCATCCTAAATACTGTATCCCTTAAGTTTTACCCATTTGATAATTATTCTCAAACAGATATCTTTGAGATTAATCTATAGATTCATATCTCATCATGTTAGAGGAATAGTCTGCCTTCATTATGCATGCCATCCTATACCAGTATAATTCCGTCTTTTTAGCAGGACTTTCTCCTTCCCCTCCAGCAATTTTGAATGTCTTTCCTTCACAGAACTACCTCTTCATATTCTCCAGGAAGTATTTCAGGATTACTCCAGCAGGAAATTTCTGTAATTATTGACCTGCAGTGCAGCACCTACTATCTGATTCACTTTTTTCTTAATTTATAAACATAGGTTGCTTTTTCTTTTTTTCTTTTTTACTGTTTCATTTTTTGATACATCACCTCATCAGTTAGATCTTAAGCTCTTGAAGAGCAGGCATAAACAATATTTTGACTTTCTTTGATGCAACAGCTTCATAAATAATAAATGAAATGCAATATCAATGACAAAGCAGCCCATGTACATGGAACTCATCATGACTGCTATAGGCCAGAAGCACGCCTATGGCTTCCATAGGCCAGAAGCATGCTACATTTTTGACAACTGTATTGCCAAAGAAATCCCAAACCTTTTTCTCAATGAGGTATAAGAGTTTGGTTCACAAAGCAATCTCTAGGCATTTAAAATTGCAAGGGTAGGAGGTGGGATGAGAGGGCATGCTTTATAGGTGAGTGTGCTATACAACCCCCAAGAAGGTTCAGTGCCTACCTCAGATATGGCCAGGAGATATCAGACAAGGAAGATTCTTCCAGGAATCAAAGCCAGGGCCTCAGAGGAAAATGAATAGAGGGTTGCTGCTGCTGCTAAGTCGCTTCAGTCATGTCCGACTCTGTGTGACCCCAGAGATGGCAACCCACCAGGCTCCCCCGTCCCTGGGATTCTCCAGGCAAGAATACTGGAGTTGGTTGCCATTTCCTCCTCCAATGCATGAAAGTGAAAAGTGAAAGTGAAGTCGCTCAGTCCTGTCTGACTCTTAGCGACCCCATGGACTGCAGCCTACCAGGCTCCTCCACCCATGGGATTTTCCAGGCAAGAGTACTGGAGTGGGGTGCCATTGCCTTCTCCGGAATAGAGGGTAGCACCTGCAATAAGTGCATCAGGGCCTATCCCATTGGCTAATCATAGAATTTATTTCACTTCCAGGGCTAGACCTCAAAGCTATTCCTATTAGATAGCATAAGATTGTCATGCATTTCTCATTCTCCTCTTATTGTATTTTAGTCTACAGGTCACAGGAGACACACTGAAAAATGATATATGCAGATCTTGATTTAACTCAAAGATCCTGGACTTGAGCTCTACGTAGAAACTCTCTGAGACACAGGGATTGTTTCCTATGAGGGAGGGTTCTGCTTCTTCCATATATGGGGGGAAAAGGTGCACAGTGATGTTTGGGTGGGCAACAACTCAGCTGGTTGCCTGCCCAGTATTCATTCTCTTTTTCCTGCCAACAGAATCCTGGGCATTGTGCCCAGATGAAGATAGAGATAAAGGAACAAGTTGAGATTTAAACAGATGTTGTGTGAAGATTCAAGGTAGCTTTTCTTTCCTCCCTCTGTGCATCTTCCTTTCTGATGTCTCAAATGAGAATATGATAGTGTGTCAGGACTTCCCAAACCACTTTCAGATTTGTTGATTTGCTAAAAGGATTTACAGAACCCAGAAATTCTTGTTTTTGTGGTTTATTAAAGCAAAATTATACAACATAAAATCACAAAGGGAAAAGATGCATGGGGCAAAATCTGGAGGAAACCAGTCTCAAGCTTCCAAAATTCTGCTCCCAGTGGAGCTGAAAATGATGTACAAAGTACTCTAGCAACTGTGTGTGAAAAGACAAGCAGCATGTTTTCTATCAGGGAAGCTTACTTGTGCCTCAACCTAAGTGTCCATGTTTTCATGGGGATCAGTTAAAAAAAACATGCAATGCCTGCAGGATTTACCACAGTCCCTCCAGAGCCCCAAAGGAAGGCAGGTATTCACCATATTCTCTTTTGTACAACTTATCTAACAAAAACTGATATAGTGTGGTGAAAGACCCCAAGCCTACAAAACACTCTTATCAGAGCATTCAAAGACTTCAATTCCTAGGACTGGTCAAAGGCTAATCTGGTCACAAAGACAGACCGACTACTGGGAATACCCAAAGCTTGAGCAACTCAGGCCTGCTGAGTTAACTCTTTCCTATGCAGATGGCTGATACACTAACAGCCATCTTGTGATTTGGGGAGTAGAACCTAGGGCTAACTTAGATGTCTTTGTGGATCCACGAATCCAACCCTAGCCTGCTTAGCTCTTCACTTTTCTGTGTGTGCATGTGTGTGTTATCTGAGAGAGGAAAGAGAGAGAGAAATCTACCATATACATAAAAGCTATTGTTAATACTCATCGACTGAATCCAATTAACTGACACTAAAATGAATGCTCATGGAACTTTATTTCCTTTGCTTAAAAATTGCTAGTGCAAAATATTTTTTGAATGAGGTTTTATTTATTGATAGTTATCACTGAGTTACAAATTAATGACACATTTGAATTTTCTAGAAAGCATCCTATCAGTACAATCTTTTAGAACTCATGACTACTTGCTTTGAGTTATAAGAGGATAGAACGAAGATCAGGAGTTACTCTATGAGAAATTGTGAAAAGCTCACATTTTCAAATTTGCTTTAAGGGCCAAGGCTGGCTAGTGATGACTTCATGTAAAAGAGAATAAAAATAATGATGTTTATATGATCCTGAATGCTCAGTCATTATAATTCATTCTCTTTCTCTCTCTCCTTCTTCTTTATTACATACCGCAAGTTCTTAGGTTCTGCTTTACTTAGGGAAGTTTGATGACTACAGTGATGATTTGTCTGTGTCATTTTCTCATTAATATCATTGAATTTTAAGGCAACTATAAAATTCAGTCTCCAATGAATTGTCCATATCCGGCTCCTTTTCCCTTAGACTCTACTCTGTAAGAGGATCATTTGGAATATGAGCTCAAATGACATTGGAAATAGCTTAGGAAAAAAAGGGATTTACGGATTTAAATTTCCTTGGTGAGCAATGTTGATAGGGTCCATTCAGAGGTTGCAAGCTATTTTAAATAATTTTTCAAAAAGAAGTTTATAAGTAAACACAATAAATAGATAATAAATAAAATGGGTTGTCATATCCAATAACATCAGTTCATAACATGCATCAATATAAATATATTAACTTCTACTCTTAAATATGTGTTTTAAATATTTATAGAATTTTTCTTTCTGAATTGCTCTTCTGATTTTGATCATCTTGTCTAATTTTCTTTAGTCCAAATGTGTTTTGTTGAGCATAAAGTCTGATTTTAGAGAAGGGACAACAAAATTTCCAGAAAATGATGGAAGTGAAAACAGCAATCTTATTTTATCTATTAGTTGAATGTTATCCATAAATTAGTTAGAAGACAATTAATTATCTTCTATTTTGAAGCTCTACTGCCATGCCATAGAAAGATTATTATCTCTAAATATAAGAAATATTTCATTATTGCACCTAAAGTCTTTAACAATAAAAATTTTCTGCATCTAAAAATGGAAAGATCCCAAATATATAAACTAACAATAATGTTTAGAAAAAAAAAACAAGGAGAGATTAGAAAATAAAAGGTTCTCAGTGAATATTTTTAGATAAATGGAATAACAGGTGGTTGAGACATTGTACCTCTCAGACTGGCAATAACTCACCTATGTTATTGGCAAGTTCTTCCAAGCTAGTTATTAATTCTGGGTGAATGTGGGCAACAGAATATAGCTTATTAAACTTCAGAAAAGCACATTCATTTTTTCACATTGCTCCACAGACTGTGGACATTGACTCTCTGAAAAAAAAAATTAAGGAAAACCATGTCACTGCTTCTCTGAACTGGTAACAAATAACCATGTTATCTTCCAAGTGTCCTTCTAAATGTTCATTCCACTCATGATACAGTTTTCATCTTTTTACTTATTCTTTCTTTTAAATAAATGTGCTTAGTTTAACTATGCTCTAAAAATGAGTTATCCATGCTTCAAAAATACAAAACCTGTATTTGAACTACCTGTGTTCAACTATAACATTAAAAGAAAGTTTTGTGCAGAATGCATACTTCACTTTGTGGAGAACTCAATAGAAGTTGAAAATAAATGGAATAAAATGAACTGCAAAATATGACTTAGTCCTGAAATGGCCTGGTTCCTCAAAAGATGTAAAGGTCAAATTATAAAGTCATGCCAATATATTTTGTATAGTATACAAGGGTACTGCATTTAGAGAAGCTAATTTGTGTGAAAAAACTTGTGACAAGAACAGAGATTGCCACGAAAATCAATACATTCATGAGACAGGCACTGCAATTAATAATACAGATGAAGAACTAGGTGAATTTAGTACAATTTTATTATGAAGTCAAACTAATATCCTGTCTTACTAAGAACAGCATGCCCAGGAAAATGCAGAAAATTATGAGCTATATTTTACATTATTTTAGTGCTTAATCAGTCTCAAAAATAACAATTGAAAGATATTTCTAACCTTCACTTTTATATGTCAAGCACAATGCTTACACGGATCTGTAAATTGGCTAGTTTTTACATGGTGTGAGCATTTTGGGCCATAATGTGCATAGTGAGGACTCACTCAGCATGTGTATCACACTCCATCACCCAAACACAACAACAGCTTTTTCCCCTGAGACAAGATTTATTTTCCTATTACATTTCACGAATAAGGAAACTGAGGCATAAAATGATTAACCTATCTGGTGTAGGTCAGAAGGAAAATCTGTGTCAGATATCAAATGATGACTTAGCGGCTGGAAGCAGGATTCAAGACCATCAAGTCTTTAATCTCCTGAATTTTTATTTCTTGTGTCATGTCACCATGGATATAGTTGCAGATGTACATAGGCTAAGGGATAGTCTGTCAGGATGATTTTTCTGATTTCCTCAAAGAATTGCAGCTCTGAGAAACTAACTTCGGTGCCAAGAATAGCACCTGAGGGCCTGGGGACATATGGGTATGTACACAAATATTGCATGTGCATTTTTCAAAACTAAAGGAAGCTAAGTGTGTGAAAAAGAAAGCTTACCTGTAAACCTAGGGGATAAACTTCTTTGTGTGGATATGCAGTCATTATGACCTTTTCAGTGGCCCTCCATGAAACTGGAATATCTAATTAGCCATAAATATAACCACTGTATGTTCTGAATTGTCTAACCAATCTTAATTTAAAATAGTTATACTCTTTTAAAAAGATTGTTTATCACATATATAAACATGTGATATATTAACATGTAAATGCCTTTTTGAGATATTCCATTTACATAAATGCATAAATATTGAAAATGTATTTGACAGTCATTATGGCATGGAACAACAGACTGGTTCCAAATAGTGAAAGGAGTACGTCAAGGCTGTATATTGTCACCCTGCTTATTTAACTTCTATGCAGAGTACATTATGAGAAATGCTGGACTGGAAGAAACACAAGCTGGAATCAAGATTGCCAGGAGAAATATCAATCACCTCAGATATGCAGATGACACCACCCTTATGGCAGAAAGTGAAGAGGAACTCAAAAGCCTCTTGATGAAAGTGAAAGTGGAGAGTTAAAAAGTTGGCTTAAAGCTCAACGTTCAGAAAACGAAGATCATGGCATCTGGTCCCACCACTTCATGGGAAATAGATGGGGAAACAGTGGAAACAGTGTCAGACTTTATTTTTCTGGGCTCCAAAATCACTGCAGATGGTGACTGCAGCCATGAAATTAAAAGACGCTTACTCCTTGGAAGGAAAGTTATGACCAACCTAGATAGCATATTGAAAAGCAGAGACATTACTTTGCCAACAGAGGTCCATCTAGTCAAGGCTATGGTTTTTCCAATAGTCGTGTATGGATGTGAGAGTTGGACTGTGAAGAAAGCTGAGCACCTAAGAATTGATGCTTTTGAACTGTGGTGTTGGAGAAGACTCTTGAGAGTCCCTTGGACTGCAAGGAGATCCAACCAGTCCATTCTGAAGGAGATCAGCCCTGGGATTTCTTTGGAAGGAATGATGCTAAAGCTGAAACTCCAGTACTTTGGCCACCTCATATGAAGAGTTGACTCATTGGAAAAGACTCTTATGCTGGGAGAGATTGGGGGCAGCAGGAGAAGGGGATGACAGAGGATGAGATGGCGGGATGGCATCACTGACTCGATGGACGTGAGTCTGGGTGAACTCCGGGAGTTGGTGATGGACAGGGAGGCCTGTCGTGCTGCGATTCATGGGGTCACAAAGAGTCAGACACAACTGAGCGACTGAACTGTACTGATGGCTAAATTGTAAGTTTATTAACAGTGGAGAGGGCTGAAGTCAGGGAAATTATATATTGTATTTTTTAAACTTCCAAATATATTTTAAGTGCTTTGAGTAAAATCAGGACAGCTTCAGAGAGAAAATATAGCCACATGAAAGGCAATTTACAGAGGATATGGGTGGTAATAAGAAAGAATTGCCTCTGTGATTCTTTTGAAAGATATTGTGTGATAATTTTATTTAGCATCTGCTGCTTCTTAAAATATGATGGCAGAAATAATGGGCCCCATACATTTCAAGAAAAAGATATTCAACTGCAATATGTTACCCAAAGTGGTTCTGTCCTTAAAATGAAAACCAGTTTAGGGACATTGTCTTTCATATACTACTGATAATGAAATTTTAAAAATATTCATGTTCTAAAATTTACATATGTATATAATTTTCTAAAAACAATCTATACATAGATAAGTATGAATAAACGTGATTAGCAGTATAGATATTTCTGTACATTTGCATATTTGAAGATATATGTATATACATACACACAGAATCTTATTTTAGTTGTCATTTGTTGTTTGTTGTTCAGTTGCTAAGTTGGGCTGACTGCAACCCCTTGGACTGCAGCACTCCAGCCTTCCCTGTCCTTCACTATCTCCCAGAATTTGCTCAAATTCATGTCCATTAAGTTGGTGATACCATGTAATTATCTCATCCTATATCACCCTCTTCTCCTCTTGCCCTCAAATTTTTCCAGCACTGGGGTCTTTTCCAGTGAGTCAGCTCTTCACATCATTTGGCCGTAGTATTGGAGCTTCAGCATCAGTCCTTCCAGTGAATATTCAGGGTTACTTTCCTTCAGGATTGACTCATTTGATCTCTTTGCAGTACAAAGAGCTCTCGAGTCTTCTCCAGCACCACAATTCAAAAGCATCAATTCTTCAGTGCTCAGCCTTCTTTACAGACCAGCTCTCAAACTATAGCTTTGACTATACAGACCTTTGTCAGCAAAGTGATGTCTCTGCTTTTTAATATGCTGTCTAGGTTTGTTGTAGCTTTTCTTCCAAGGAGCAAGCATCTTTTAATTTCATGGCTGCAGACACTGTTCGCAGTGATTTTGGAGCCCAAGAAGATAAAATCTGTCACTGTTTCTACTTTGGTATCTACTTTGGGCTTTGGTATCACTGTAGTCTTGGCTTTAGAAAATAAGTTTGGAAGTATTCCTTCCTTTTTAACTTTTTGGAAGAGTTTCACAATTAGTGGCATTAATATTCCTGTAAATGTTTTTTAGAATTCACCAAGGTAGCAACATGATCCTGTTCTTTTCTTTGTTGGGAGATTTTTGGTTACTGACTTAATCTTCTTTTTAGTTATAGGTCTTTTTGCCTTTTCATACTATTGGACAGTGAAAATAAGGTCCGATGATGTAAAGAACATTATTGCTTAGGAACGTGTAGTGTTGGATCTCTGAATCAAGGTAAACTAAACACAGTCAAGCAGGAAATGGCAAGATTGAACGTCGATACATCAGACTCTCCCCTGGACTGCATGATTTCTGTTGAGAAATACTCTGATAGCCTTAAGGGTCTCCTTTGTTTTTGTTTGTTTCCTTTCTGCTTTCATCTTTTTGGTCTTTTTTATTTTTGACACTGCTATTATCATGTGTCTTCCTGAAGTTTTCTTCGGGTTGAATCTGAATGGAACCTATGAGTTTCATGTACTTGGATGTCCATATCTCTTCTCAGAGTTGGAACATAATCAGCCATATTCATTATATACGTTTTCTTTCTTCCCTTTATCTCTCTTTTTCTGTGACTTGCAAAATGTGAATATTGTTTCATCCAATGATGTTCCATAATTTACACAAGCTTTCTTCACCTTTTTCAAAATTTTTTTTCTTTTTCTCTGCCGACTACCTAATTTCATCTTGAATTCTCTGATTCTTTCTTCTGCTTAATCGGATCTGCTTTTGATGTTCTCTACTGTGTTTTTTGGGCACCCGATATGAAGAGTTGACTCACTCGAAAAACCCTGATGCTGGGAAAGATTGAGGGCAAGAGGAAAAGGGAACAACAGAGAATGAGATGATTGGATGGCATCACTGGCTCGGTGGACTGAGTTTGAGCACATTCAGGGAGATGGTGAAGGACAGGGAAGCCTGGCCTGCTGCAGTTCATGGGGTTGCAAAGAGTCAGACACAACTTAATGATTGAGCAACACTGTGTTTTTTTTTTTTTTTCTTTAATTATTCATTTTATTCTTCAGCTCCAGAATTTCTGTTTGGTTCTCTTTTTATAACAAATCTCTCTTTTCAACTTCTCATTTTGTTCATATTTTTTCCCCTGATTTTATTGTATTGCCTTCCTCAGAATGATTATTTTGCATCTCTGTCCAGTGATGTTTAGGTCTCCAATTCCTTAGAGTTTGCCACTGGAAACTTACTGCGTTTCTCTGATGGTGTCATGTTTTGTTCATTTTTTATGTTTCTCGTAGCTTTGTGTTGATGTTTGTGCATTTGATGAAAAAGTCACCTTTTCCAGACTATGGATTTGTTTTTGTGGGGGAAAAGTGCACTGTGGGTGGAGGTGAGGGTGCCAGCTAGGGATGAATTAGTTGTGGCTCCTGGGGAAGTCCAGCAGCAAGTCTTACTTAGCTTCATCAGCTGAGGTCTGTGTTGGTGAATGTTTCAGGGACCCTCCATGACAAACACTGAAGGTAGGGAATCACCTCATCCCTTTTTCTCCCATGAAGGGTGTGGCCAAGGAGTTCCTGGCTGGGAGCTCGTGGGCACTCTTGTGGTGCTGATGGCACTGGTATCTGATCTGCAGATGCCTGTGGAGCGGCTGTGAAACCAGGTTTGAGATCCAAGTGTTGGCAGAGTCGCAGTGGCTCTAGGATCTGGGGCACTGGCCAGTCCATAGCAGCGCTGATGAAAGAGACACAAGCACACACCAAGCTGCCGCAATGGAACACAGGCGTGCATGGGGTGAAGGCATCTCAGGGGCCCAGGATACTCACAATACCGCGGTGATGCTGGTTCTGGTGCCTGCGGTGTATATGGAGCAGCCAGAGTGCTGAGTCCAGAGTTTGGGTGTGTGCACAGCAACCTCAGAGCTAAGACCTGAAAAACAGGTGCCCATGGAGTGGACTTGGAGTGTGGACCTAAGATGTGAGCCCACATCTTCAGGTCTGGGGTGAAGGGCGTGTCCAAGGTTGGCAGGTGCTGTATCCCAGGTCCTCGGGTAACACAGTAGCAGCTCTTTCTGGGCCAGACAACAGCATCTGCCTCTCTGGTGACTCTACAGTGACTGTGGCTGTTGGTTACTTCAGTTGCAACAGCTTCCAGTATCTTCTGTGCAGCAGGCCTCTGGGGTCCCTGTGGACAAATACTATGGGGTCCTTTGCTATGAAAGTTGTGGGGAGTCCACAGCTGCCATAGGCTCTGTAGAAACTCTCAGAGGCAAAGGCTGCTGAGTCCTCCACATTGTGGAGACCACTGTGGCCCCAAATGGCACTCAGCGTGTGCTGATAATGTTAGCCTTACCATTCTCCTTTATTCCTAGATATCACCAGACATTTCCTCTCAGCTGCTTTCCCCAGTGATCCTTTATGTGTGGCAGTTCTCCAGTTTTTCACTCTAAGGTTTTGCTATAGGTTCTTAATTGGACCCTTGAACTCTCCCAAGGCTATTTTTGTTGTAGATAGCTCTCTATTGTCATTTGTTGGAGAGTGAGAAAAAGCTGATATCTCTTACTTTGCCATCTTGCTGGCATCCCAAAAATAAATTAGGGAGAACGAAAGTAGAAGGAGCAATATAGAAAAAAAGGGTATGGGAAAAAGGGTCATTATGGGATTATATGAAATCATGTATATGAAAGTTTTGAAAATTGTAAATCACTATAGAATTTAAAGAAACTTTCATTCAATAGCATTTTTAAAATTCCATTTTAAATGACTTCTAGAACAAATATCAATATTGTGTGAACATTCCTTCTCAATGTTAAAACACTAACAGACAATCTTATGCCTAAGTTAAATTTCATCTGATTTTATTTAGCCATCTTGTCTCTAGTGTTATCGTTTCTAAAGGGAGGGAAGGGATTGTCAGTAAATCCCCTAGCAAAATCTATCATGTGTCTTTGCCAATTCTGTTTCCTCTTCGAGAAAGAAAAATCTCCTCTCCTCCTGCCGCCCCTCCCACACTCATACTCATATACACATGCAGTTATTCATACAAACATACACATATGCCCCATCATTAAAAATAACTCATCCTTGAAACTTCAGTTCAAGCCATTAATTAATCAAATTTTACCTTGGCCAGATCATGGTTCCTGCTTCAGTATAGATAGCTTCTTATTCTCTATTGTCTTATAATGTCCTGATTTTTATCTCTTACATGATTTGATTTGCCACATACCATTGTATTTCTTTTCTTTCTTTCTTTTTTTTTTTAACTGCCTGCTTTCTCCTTCTGAGCAGGCTCAATGACTCACTTATTACTGTATTTCCAATGCCGAACACATATCTGGAAAATAGCGAAAGAACAATAAGTTCCATTTAAATGACTAAGGCTCAGATGGTAAAGAATCCACCTGCAACGCCTGGGTTCAATCCCTGCATTGGGAAGATCTCCTGGAGAAGGCAATGGCAATCCACTTCAGTTTTCTTGCCTGGAGAATCCCATGGATGGAGGAGCCTGGCGGACTACAGTCTATGGGGTTGCAGAAAGTCAGACATGACTTAGCGACTAAAGCTAATAGAAATGAATGACTTTTACTTCAATCATAATCTAATGTCTGTTATTTCCTCATGTCATTTATTCATTTAATAATATTGCTTGAAACCTTACTATTTGCAAAAAGGGATATGAAGAATTATTTAGAATAAAAGAAATCTGACATATTATATTTCATCAAATGACGTTTGCTGGCTATCTCTTTCCCTGGAATCCTTTTTTAAAAATGAGAAAAATAAAGAGAAGAACAGTTCTCCACCTAGGACATACTAGGCACTATGAATACTGTTAACAAACTGGATTTCTGTTGTAAACTGAATGTGGTCAATAAAGAGTTCTCTAGGGGTTATGCTAGAGCGTTAATGCTTATACTCAAGTAGCTACTGATTATTCCCTAAATACAGAGGGTGTATCCCTATGGCTTAATTCACACTTTTGATAGACCATTTTCCAATTAACCAGGGACATTTGAATTCCATTTTTGTGCCTTGTAATGCTGGCAGTCTTCCCAGATGGGAAGAGATAGGGTACTCATTAAGCTGAGGGTGAGGCTATCTTCCAAATCATTAATAAAATGTACAAAAACACTGGACCTCAAAACTGACCACAGTGGGACCACTCTTCATGACCCCAGGTTGTCACACAATCATTGATCATCACCTATAGGCATGGGCTTTCCTGCAGTTATCCACTGACCTCACAAAACATTCCAAATTTCTTGATGAAGAATGGCATATAAATCAGTATCAGAGGACTTAATGAAAACCTAGATATATTACATCTCTTATTCTTTCCTAGGCATCACTGTCATGGAGAAATTAAATTGTTCCAGGGTGACTAGTGTAATAAAATCAGAAGTTATGGTCAAATACCTGTCCTTTTCTAGATATTTGCTAGTTAATGGTTATATCTAGTAAGTATAAATATTAGTATCAAAATTAGTCTGACTAAACTCTACTTAAGATAAGTTTTTCTTATATTTCTTCAATTCTATGCTTTTAATGTCTATTGCAACATGTCCATCCCATCTCATTATACTTTCCAAACCACTGGTTTCCTCTTCCTGCTTCAGATGATCCCCCTTCCCTAATATTGTCTTCCTACTTGATCACAACGAGCACAGACCTACTCTCATTGAACTCATTGGATGTGTATCTGTTCCTTTAAAGGCCTATTATTTTGAGAACAGAAAGTTTTCTGCATCCACTGTGCCTGGTAAGAGGACTGGCACAGTATTGACACTTAATCAGTATTTGCATGCTCGGGAAATTTATTTTCAGACTTTTCTTTAAATGTTGCTTCCATTTCTTTGTCTTTCCCACAGAACAGATTGCATCGGCTCTTTATTGTGCTCTACAGGCATGCATATTGATAGAACAAGGCATTCCTTTCTCCCTATATGTGGCCAGAAAGCAGTCATTCCACCTTCTTCTTTCTGTCACTTCATATTGACAAAGCTCCTCATTGTCTTTGTTGGGCTTGGCCTGGATTATTGTTGCATGAGTTAATTATGCTTATGGTTACTACACAGGTGAACACAGAATGTGGAAACAGGCAGCCATGAGTTTGATCACCCTTACTGGCCTGAGGGGCCTTCATCTGGCTTGATGGGCTTCATCACCCTTGCTGGCCTGATGGCCTGACAATCCTTGCTGGCCTGTGTACTCTGCCTTCCAGAATCTTGGTTGGGTTAGAACTTGCTTGAGCAGTGATAATCCAAGAGCTGCCATTAAAGAATTTAGGGTGCTTAAAACTCTCATTCCTTTTGAGTCACTGACTTTTATTTTCAGTTACTATTTTTTTTCCTAAATAGAAACTTTCTGACATCAGCCTTATATCTAAAAAATGGAAAAAACAACAAACAAAACAAAACAAAACAAAACAAAAACCCCAGAAACAAAAAGCAAGGGTCTGGGTACTGAGCTACCCAGACCTTCTTTCCTTAACATTCAGAAAGTGACTCTGGAGATCCCCTTATCCTGAGGAGTGTTCCAAGAGGGCTTCAGTTGTCCTTGCTATCAGGAGGACTGTAGTGGATGGAAGAGTTAACAAGTGAGAACTTAACAGTTGGATGCAAGTGAGACCTTTAAAAGGGCTTCCCCGATGGCTTGGTGGTAAAGAATCTGCCTCCAATGCAGGAGACACAGAAGACATGGGTTAGATCTCTGGGTTGGGAAAATCCCTGGAGGAGGCATGGCAACTCACTCCAGCATTCTTGCCTAGAGAATCCCATGGACAGAGGAGCCTGGTGGGCTACAGTCCATAGGGTTGCAAAGAGTCAAATGTGATGAAGTGACTGAGCATGCATACACTAGGCCTTCAAAACTTTCTTCAGATAATCCTTCTGAATCTTTTCTCCCACTCTAACTCCCATACCTAAAGAATGCAAATTTATCTCCCTGAGATGTAATTCAATTCCACACATCTTTCCTGAGCATCTTTTATTTATTTACTAGATACATTTCTAGAAATGGTGTATATCAGTGAGCAAAACAGGTAAAGCCACCTGCCACGTCGGTATTAACATTCCTGGCTTGAATACTCTCACAGAATGTATTTTGTCTTGTCCTATATATATTGTTTAGAATTCTGTAAGTTGCTTTTCAACAGACTCTTGGAACCAGATAAATCCTACCATTTTCTAGCTTAAGTAATATCTCTAAGTTACAATGTCCTCTTCCATGACAGGTGCATGTAAACTCAGACTTGTGGACAGGTTAGCCAAGATAATGTTGAGAATATTTTGGATGGTGCCCAGAGAATAGTAAACATTCTGAAAATATTTACTAGCATTGATATTATATAGAATATTTATTAGTATTGATTAATATTAGCACTGATATAGGGCTTTCCAAGTGGCACTAGTGGTAAAGAACTCACCTGCGAATGCAGGAGACATAAGAGACATAGTATTGATATAGTGGTAATAATATTAATAGTATTATTCTTATAAGTAGGCAATAAATTAGAGCTATTATCAATATTTTTTTTCATGATAACTCCTTCTCAATGGTAAGCTCTCTAAAGCCAAAGATTCTCTTTCTTTCCTCATTGCTATCCACCCCACCAACCTTCCTTCCCTTTCTTTCTCTTGGTGAACTTCTTTGTGGGTGGCACATAAGCATTCAAAAAAAATTTTTTTTTATTATATTGAATTGAATTAAAAGCTACAATTTCATCTTAATAACGTCCAGGTTTTTCTCAGTTCTCAAAAATTTCCAAAATAACCCGTTTTTAATACCTAACAGTTCCTTAAAATAAACCTGGCGAACAAATTTTAAGATAGTATAGATCTAAATGTTGCTTGGTTTAGAAAGGAATTTCAAATTTCACTTTCCTATTAGAAATGTTGAAATTGGTTTTCTGATCATAACTGAGATTTATCCCAAATATAGACATCTAATGATACATACAAAAATTTCAGCACTGCTCACTGAAATGGGGTATAAGACAATTTATTGTCTAGACCTATATAGGATCATTGTGCTTAGTTGCTCAGTCATGTCTGACTGTTACCCCGTGGATTGTAGCCTGCCAGACTCCTCTGTCCATAGGGATTCTCTAGGCAAGAATACTGGAGTGGGTTGCCATGCCCTCTTCCAGGGAAATTTTCCCAACCCGGGGATTGAACCCGGGTCTCCCACGTTGCACGCAGATACTTTACTGTCTGAGCTACCAGGAAAGCCTAATAAGGTCATTACAGGGAGGCAAATCTGATACATGTACACATTGGAGGTCATCATGAATACATTTTTTCAAAGAGATACAATTAATCACCCAGTTTGAGGATAGTGAAATCTAGCCTCCAACCTTTCCAAAGCTTGATATTCCATATTTGATATGCTAATGACTAATCAAATCACAATCAGTATGCCTTTTAAACCACAATGCAAATACAGAATTTCATTTGGTGATGTAAATACATGATAATAATTATGGAAATTTCCTTGGGTGAAGGGCAGCAAATATTAGTACAACTAATATGATACTTATTAGGTCCTAACTGCTTCAATCTGCCAAATGCTGTTTTGGGAGCTGCCTTCTACTGTCCTGGTTTTTCATTCTCATTGCTGAAAAACTAGAAAGGAACAGCATCCATTGCAAATGAGCCAGCCTACTTTAACACAGGCCTTTCAGTTTAGCTATGCTTTTCCAGATAACTTTATGATGATTAGATAATTTTATGGCCCAGACTGTCTTGCTTCAGTACTCTAGACCATCAATATGAATATCTGGAAGTGATTTACATATGGGGAATAATGCATTTGAATAAACAAAGAAAGAATCAGATGGCCGTTTTGCATGGGGCTAATATAATAATACGCAGGAACTTTTTTTTTTATTATTGTTGGAGCTTTTCTTTTTGAAGTGTGAGATTTACTTTGCTCTACTGACTGATGAGGATAGCCTGGTCTGAAGGAGTTAAACCTGGGTGCTAAAGAAGGCAGTGTCTTATCTCTGTAAGAGCCATTTACTGCACTGTCTTCCACCTGGAATTAGAGGTGGGCAAGATAATCTTATCAATAGTTCAAAGCAAATCCATCTTCAGATTTCAAATTATGAGATAGAACTATGCATTGCAGACTGGTCTCCCATGCATTATTTCCAATTATTTCCACAAATCTATAAAGTAGATTAACTGAGAGGTACAGAGTTAAATTACTTTGGTTATTGGCCTTAATGGACAAGCTTTCAAGTTATTTTTAGTTAGAAAATCATATTTTTTTTTACATAAGTTGTTATATACTGAAATATGCAAAGTAATACAAAGTCTAAACATTAGAAAGATATGCAATATAGAAGAGAAAGAACTTCATAATCCACCTCCCCACCTCAAGAACTGTTTTCAATTCATGTTCATCTAATAGTTGCGACATATGTACTCTACATATTTTCCATTTTTTTAAACTATTAACAAAAAAGGAGCAATAAATTGATTCTATCCACAACATATTATAAGAAAAGATTTTTACTTCTCTTTTCCAATAATTCATTTAAAAAATTGGGGTATAGTTGCCTTACAAGGTTGTTGTTTAGTTTCTGCTATATAATGAAGTGAAACAGCCATAGGTATACATATATTCTCTCTGTCATGGACTTCCCTCCCCTCCATCTTACTCCTCTAGGTCACCAGAGAGCATGGAGCTGAGCTCCCCATGCTATTCAGTAGGTGCCCACTAGCGATCTGCTTTACACATGTCAGTGCACGTATGTCAATCCCAATTCCCCAACTCATCGCAGCTCCTCTCCCCACCACCGTGTTCAACAGCCCGTTCTCTATATCTGTGTTTCTGTTCCCAGCCTGCAAATTCTCTGGGTCTGTTTGTGCCTGCATAGTTGGAGAAATTTTCATTTTTTTATTTTTTACTGCTAACAAAAACAGTACAGGAAAAATTCTTAAAAAAGAAATCTTATGCACATTTTTCACTCAGGTACATACATTTTTGTCTAATTTAAAAAACATGATTCTATATCAAAAATAATATTTATGTTGAATAACTATATATATATATACATATACACAAGCACAGTTGTTCTTTTAAAAAACTATCATTAAATATATACATATATACACATATCATTACAGTCATTTTACTTCATTTAATTCCTGACAATACACAGTAATTATTAACTGAATATGAAGAGTTGATTTGAAAAATAAAATCACATTATTCTAAAATTATTTTGCAAAAATACCTTTATAATCTAATTGAAGTCAATTGGCCAATGCACATGTATTCACAATGGAAAACTTATAGGTTATACACTCCAGAAAAAGGGAAGACAAGAGTAAATAAGGCTTATATAATCTCTTTTATGATCTAATCACTGTTTTAGACACTATTTCTGCCTTTTAAAGATCTATAAACAAATCTGCACAAATATGCATTATTAATGGTTTTTATAAATACATAATCTGATGCTTAAATTGGTTCAATAAATAAACAAACAAGATCTGCAAAAGCCAAGATTACAAATTTTGTTTGTGGTAAAGTTAGATTTAGGCTTCCCTAGTGACTCAGATGGTAAAGAATCCACCTGCAATGTGAGAGACTTGGGTTCAATCCCTGGGTTGGGAATATCCCCTGGAGGAGGACATGGAAACTCACTCCAGTATTCTTGCCTGGAGAATTCCCATGGACAGAGGAGCATGGCGGGCTACAGTCCATGGGGTTGCAAAAGGTCAGACCAGACTGAGCGACTAAGCATAGCACAGCACAGCAAAGTTAAATTTAAATCAAAACCTCTGATGCTAAGGTTAATACCATCCTCATTACACTGTGCTATACAAGATGTAAAGCTAAGACTTAAAGTATTTTCTGAGTATACAGTCTAAGATCTACTTGTTTGCTTGTAAATGGTATGTCTATACAGAGAGATATGGATATGATACATGATTTCTTATAACACAATGGAGTCTCATGAATTTAATAATATATATTTTCCTGTAAAGAGGAATATAATTCAGTTGATTGATTGTTTCCATGGAATAGATTAGATAAAGTTATCAATATTGCACATTTTGAAAGAGACATTTTCTTAGAATCCAAATATTAAATTTCTGTAAAAAGCTTAAAGTGGAAATGGAATCTTTTAAAATAAAGTCTAGGTTGCTACCAGCAATGTGGAGACTGTTAAAAAAGACATTAATAAAATGCTTTGCAGAGCAAAATAATCAAGAAGGATTTGCCAGGAATTAGAGCAACATGATGAATCATAACACAGATAAAAATTACTGGAGTTTATTTATTACAAATAGCTCAGAGTGGTTAATGAGGACTCCTATCACGTTCCAATAAATTTTGAATCATCAGCTCGGCTCCCACATATTCTGATTGTAAGTGTATCTACTCTTACAAGTACAATTCTTGCTTCTTCTCCCATACTTTGAAATGACTAACATTATGGAGAATTTATATATGCCACAGAAAGATCTTCTTGGAAACATTTCATTTTAGGGGTCGTATAACTCTTGGGGATGGTTTGGCTATATGGTACATAAACTCCTCCATGACGATAAACTGCCTGTCCATATCACATGAACTAACATATCCCAGATGCTACAAACCCACTGAGGGAAGTTTTCTGTTCTGCATGATTCATTGCAAAGATGGGGACAGCTTGTTCCCCAGGAAGTATTTACTTACCACGACATAAGGCATTTTATTGTACCACCTGCATATTTATTAGAATAAAACCCTGCACTTAAAGGAAATGTACCCAAACAACACAAGGTAGAAGAAGTTAACCACAAGTGGCCTTTACCCCTCCCCCCCAAAAAAATCATTGAATATCACTAAACTAAGGTAGAGTCATGTGCATCTGATCATGACTAAATTGTTGAACTTTTGATAATCCTTCCCTTCTATAGTTTTTGGAAAATGCCACTACACATTGAAAGCAAAGGAATTGATGCCTTGGTGAAGTTAGCCTGGATCTTTGTTTCTTGCTTGTACCTCCTATTAACTATGAAGTGTTAGACCAATTTGTATTCCTTTCAGAAATGAGTTTACTCTGCTTGCCTGTAAGTATCTTGCATGTATTGGCAAGGTCACCAGATTTCAATAGAAACTCTTTTCACCCCATCTTCTGGACTTTGGAAGGCCTGATTATGATAGAGATTTAGGGAACTTCCAACCTTGACTAACACTCTAAAATTGGGCAGCGTTTAGCCTAGTTTTTTCCTCTTCAAAGAAGGAACTAGATGCTATTGATATTTCATGGACATAATCTCATACTGTTTTCGTTTGTTAGCATTTTTCTACTTAAACACACACACACACACACACACATACACACAGTGAGTGCAGCTTAGATTACAATGGAAGACAGGGCATGGGAAAGAGAAGAGATTTCTGTAGCAAAAGACCTGGTTCTGCCTGTTTACTAGCTGTTTGACCTTAAATAAATCCTTAATCTCTGGAAGGTCGGTTCAGCATCACTGAGGATTAAACATGACAATGCACATAAGGTACCTAGCACCCAGTGGACCAGTTCAGGTAGATACCTAATTGTAAAAGTTATAAACAAGTTCCAACAAACCAATTTCACATTACACTGTTGTAGACATTGCCTAGGGTATGAGCCTGTCGTTACGTTGTCTAAGAAGATGCACAAGGTGAGAGGTGTGAGTTAAGTTTTACTTGGGGCATAATGAGAACTGCAACCCAGGAGACAGCACCTCAGATAGCTCTGAGAGACTGCTCCAAAAGGCAGTGAGGGAAGGTCAATATTTAAGATTTTGGTTAAGGGGGAGTTCAGTGCAACCAAGCACTTACTTTACAACAGGCTTTCTGCTAGTCACAAGGAGCTGATGTCACCAAGAAGGGATTAAATGCTTTTCTGTATGGAGGAGCCTGGTAGGCTACAGGTCATGGGCTCCAAAGAGTAGGACAGGACTGAGCAACTTCACTTTCACTTTACATATGAGGAGATACAAGGATTGGCATCATGAAATCAGTTCCTGAAAATAGCTATCTAAAGACCTGTTCCACCAGTTTCCCTGGAGCACGGAGCACTTCACTCTCCACCCTGAACTCCTTCAGGGCATGTCAGAGGTCAACAGTTACAGCAGCACAGGATTCAGTCTCTGTAGAGGAAGATGGCAAATGCCTTTCCCCAGCACCAATTTGTGGTTGACAGTTGTTTAGTTGTTAAGTCATGTCCCAGGATTCCTAGGTAGCAGAGTGGCAAAGAATTCACCTGCAGATGCTGGAGACTCAAGAGCCAGGGATTCATCCCTGGGTTGGGAAGGTGCCCTGGGGAAGGAAATGGCAATCCGCTCCAGTATTTTTGCTTGGAAAATTCCATGGACAGAGGACTCTGATGGGTATAGTCCTGGGGTCGCAAAGTTTCAGCACACAAGAAAGAAAAACAGTTGTGGCCAACTCATTTGGAACCAACAGACGGTAGGCTTCTCTGTCCATGAGACTTCCCAAGCAAGAATACTGGAGAGGGTTGACATTTCCTTCTGCACAGCATCTTTCTAGCCCAGGGATCGAACCAGCATCTCCTGAATTGGCAGGAGGATTCTTTACCACTGAGCCACCAGGGAATCCCAGGGTATGATCTTAGTGTATTACTAAAATATGTACTCGGAGAAGGCAATGGCGACCCACTCCAGTACTCTTGCCTAGAAAATGGATGGAGGAAATGAAAATGCTCCTCCTGCCATGGATGGAGGAGCCTGGTAGGCTGCCGTCCATGGGTTCGCTAAGAGTCAAACACGACTGAGCGACTTCACTTTCACTTTTCACTTTCATGCATTGGAGTAGGAAATGGCAACCCACTCCAGTGTTCTTGCCTGGAGAATCCCAGGGAAGGCGGGGCCTGGTGGGCTGCCGTCTATGGGGTCGCACAGAGTTGGACACGACTGAAGCAACTTAGCAGCAGCAGCAGCAAAATATGTACTAAGATGGACACATGGGCATCACCAGATGGTCAACACCAAAATCAAATTGATTATATTCTTTGCAGCCAAAGATGGAGAAGCTGTATACAGTCAGCAAAAACAAGACAGGGAGCTGACTGTGGCTCAGATCATGAAGTCCTTATTGCCAAATTCAGACTTAAATTGAAGAAAGTAGGGAAAACCACTAGACCATTCAGGTATGACCCAAATCAAATCCTTTATGATTCTACAGTGGAAGTGACAAATAGATTCAAGGGGTTACATCTGATAGACAGAGTGCCTGAAGAACTATGGACGGAGGTTTGTAACGTTGTACAGGAGGCTGTGATCAAAATCATCCCCAAGAAAAAGAAATGCAAAAAAGGCAAAATGGTTGTCTGAGGAGGCCTTACAAATAGCTGAGAAAAGAAGAGAAGCTAAAGACAAAGGAGAAAAGGAAAGATATATCTATCTGAAAGCTGAGCTCCAAAGAATAACGAGGAGAAATAATAAAGCCTTCTTAAGATATAAGTGCAAAGAAACATAAGAAAACAATAGAATGGGAAAGACTAGAAATCTCTTCAAGAAAATTAGAGATACCAAGGGAACATTTCTTGCAAAGATGAGCACAATAAAGTACAGAAATGGTATGGACCTAAGAGAAGCAGAAGATATTAAGAAGAGGTGGCAAGAATACACAGAAGAACTGTACAAAAAAGATCTTCATGACCCAGATAACCATGATGGTGTGATCACTCACCTAGAGCCAGACATCCTGGAATACGAGGTCAAATGCATCTTAGGAAGCAGCACTAGGAGGAAAGCCAGTGGAGGTGATGGAATTCCTGTTGAGCTATTTCAAGTCCTAAAAGATGATGCTGTGAAAGTGCTGAACTCAATATGCCAGCAAATTTGGAAAACTCAGCAATGGCCCCAGGACTTGAAAAAGTCTATTTTCATTCCAATCCCAAAGAAAGGCAATGCCAAAGAATGCTCAAACTTCTGCACAATTGCACTCATCTCACATGCTAGCAAAGTAATGCTCAAAATTCTCCAAGCTAGGCTTCAACAGTATGTGAACCGATAACTTCCAGATGTTCAGGCCAAATTTAGGAAACGCAGAAGAACCAGAGATCAAATTGACAATGTCTGTTGGATCATAGAAAAAGCAAGATAATTCCAGAAAAGCATCTACTTCTGCTTCAGTCATTATGCTAAAGCCTTTGACTGTATGCATCACAATAAACTGTGGAAAATTCTTAAAGGAGTGGAAATGCCAGGCCACCTGACCTGTCTCCTGAGAAATCTGTATGCAGGTCAACAAACAACAGTTAGAACCAGACATGAAACAATGGACTGGTTCCAAATTGGGAAAGGAGTATGTCAAGGCAATATATTGTCACCCTGCTTATTTAAGTTATATGCAGAGTACATCATGCAAAATGCCGGGCTGTATGAAGCGTAAGCTAGAATCAAGATTGACCAGAGAAATATCAATAACCTCAGATATGCAGATGACACCACCCTTATGGCAGAAAGTGAAGAGGAACTAAAGAGCTTCTTGATGAAAGTGAAAGAGGAGAGTGAAAAAGTTGGCTTAAAACTCAACATTCAGAAAACTAAGACCATGGCATCTGGTCCCATCACTTCATGGCAAATAGATGGGGAAACAGTGGAAACAGTGACAGACTTTCTTTTCTTGGCCTCCAAAATTATCATACAGTCTGACTGCAACCATGAAATTAAAAGACACTTACTCCTTGGAAGAAAAGCTATGAACAACCTAGGTAACATATAAAAAAACAGGGATATTACTTTGCTGACAAAGATTCATCTAGTCAAAGCTTTGTTTTTTTCAGCAGTCATGTAAGGATGTGAAAGTTGGACTGCAAAGGAAGCTGAGTGTTGAACAATTGATGCTTTTGAACTGTGGTGTTGGAGAAGACTCTTGAGAGTCTCTTGGACTGCAAGGAGATCAAATCAGTCAATCCTAAAGGCAATCAATCCTGAATATTCATTGGAAGGACTGATGTTGAAGCTGAAACTCCAATACTTTGGCTATGTGATGCAAAGAATGACTCATTGGAAAACACCCTGCTGCTGGGAAAGACTGAAGGTGGGAGGAGAAGGGGATGACAGAGGATGAGATGGTTGAATGGCATCACTGACTCAATGGACATGAGTTTGAGTAAACTCCAGGAGTTGGTGATGGACAGGGAAGCCTGGCATGCTGCTGTCCATGGGGTCAGAAAGAGTTGGACACAACTGAGTGTATGAATTGAACTGATAATATGTACTGGAAACGATCTTTCACCAAGTTTGTCCTTGGTTAAATAACAAAAAAGCCCTTGTAATGCTCTTTAGAAGGTCATTCTGTTAGGCCTGGGGACTGTAATACAAGTTGCTTGAAATTATGATGTAAATTATATATCACAAGCATTCAATGTTTATGTCTTATTAAATGAATTGATTATAAGAGAGTGTCACTTTGAACTGATGCAATTAACTGTTAGTTTTTCTCCTTGGAAAAAATATCACCTAGAAGGATTTTGAATACAAAAAATAGATGGAAATGACTACTAATCGTTTGATTTTAAGGGACAGGTGACGAGGTGGCTCTGTAGCCTTTGGTGTGGCATCATTTGATTTTAAGGGACAGGTGACGAGGTGGCTCTGTAGCCTTTGGTGTGGCATCACGCTCTGAGGATATGGAGTTAACACCCACGGGTCCATCATAAGGAGCCTCAGTGCTCAAAAATACCTGATGGCGACTTTGATCTATCTTCTGACCAGGGGTTTTGGGTCATTTTCTGGTATTACTTTTCTTTCCATCCATAATGACCACCTAGTCAGTGCCTGAGATCCCAAGGGTCTAGAAAATTTCTCCCATTTCTACTGCCTGTTGAACTGATAGCCAGAGATAACGATGTGAGAGGAAGTGCAGATGGCCTAAAGCGTTGTTTCTTTCTTGAGTGTTTAGGAGTGGCGGGTGGTTGGTTGCTGACAGTGAAGAAGGTGTATGTTCCTGAAAATCAGCATGGTTTGTTGTAGGCAGTACTTTATGGCGCCTGGCATGCAGGAGCAGACAGCACTCAACACAGAGGACACGCCTGCTTCCACTCTTGCATTGTTCTCTTAAACATTTAGGAAGCTAAAATCTCTTTCAAAGTGTTGAATTGAAATTATGTTAGTATAAAACATGTAGTATTTGATCTCTTAGCCGATACAATGTAAGACAATGATAGACCCAGGAAAATGCACTGGAAGACGTCTGGTGCAAGATCAAGTCTTTTCAACATTTATCTCTTTTGTTGTTAAAATGTTTAAGCTTGGGTAGGGTTGATTAATCAAACCCGGACAGGGTCTATATAATATAGATACATGATCTGTCACTGCAGTAAGTGATTGGATCATAATCAGGAATAAAGCCCTCAAGTACCTCTAATCACGTTACTTTTGCAGCTTCAGAAATGCACTGAAGGGAGGGCATTATGGAAAGAGAAGACAGCATCCATCTCAGGAGACCAGAGATGGCACAGGAACAACCTGGGATTAAAAGAAACACAAATCAAGTGAGAAGCCTGGTGTGCAGGAAATGTAGCATGACACTGGGAAGTCAGCAGGCTGTGTTCAGCGTATGAAACATTCCACTTGGTGCTTTCAGAACTTATCATGAAAAATTAAAGTGATCTGAGCGTACTTTTAGCGTGGATAGTAGCCTCTAGAAAAATGTTTATTATTGCAACTGCTATAGAAGATATAGAAACTGTATAACCAGGAAAAAAGGGGCAATAATGTTTTACTTGAGTGTTACACAATGATCTGAAGCAAGGAGTGTTCTAAACGTATGACCAATTATTAACTGCTAAAAACTAAGTTTCATGTACTCTAGTAACGTGGACAGTAAAGATAATTTCAGTTTTCTTGAAATATCCTGAAATTGTTAAATAAAAATATGTCATTTGAGTCCCTATACCTTATAAAACATGACTAGGAAAATGTTGATATGATTTTTTATTTCCATTAAAATCAACCTATAAAAATATTCTATTGACTCTACCGTTGATAATCTTGTAAATTTGTATAATCAGTTCGGTTAGTTTTAGAAATATTGAAAATGAACATAATACGGATTAACAGTTTCACTTTCAAATATACTTTTAAAGTATCCCAAATATACTTTCAATATACTTTTAAAATATTCCAAATATGACACAGGCCTTCCCAAGTGGCACAGTGGGAAAGAATCTGCATGCCAATGCAAGAGATTCAAGAGATGTGGGTTCAATTCCTGGGTCAGGAATATACCTTGGAGGAGGAAATGACAACTTGCTCCAATATTCTTGCCTGGAAAATTCCATGGACAGAGTTGAACATGACTGAGTGACAGTGAGTGAGGAAGAGAAAAATGGGAATGGAATTCATTAGGGGTAAATAAAAGATTTTTATCTCCAGAATTTTATTCACTAAAAATTTTATTTAAATATGAGTATTAAATTTGAAAAGTTTTAAAGAATTAGTAGGTGGCTTTTATTATAAGAACAGTAATGTTTAAAACTTCCTTTAGTTTAAAATATTTCAAAAGAAAAAATATTGTTTAAAAATTCCCTTCACCCAACATTCAGTTTATTTCTCCATAAAATCATAGGCACTAGGCAAAATGCAGACATATTTATGTAAGAAATTTCAGTTTTCATAGAACTATATTATTTCAGCAGTTAAATTTCTATGAAGACCACATTAAGTTCTGTATAATAACCATTCTTCATGGCTGAAAGTAAAAGGTGTGATATCAGGTTCTATTGTATATCAGGTTCTCTTTCTTCATGGCAGATAGTAGATAATCCAAAACAATGGATAACTTCTAATAATAACTAAACTCAGTAAAATTTTGGTAGGATTTAATATGCTGAATTTAAAATAATGATCTATATCTATCTATAACTTTATCTTAGAAATAAGAAATCAACTTCTACCATTTAAAAATGCTACAGATAGTATACAAAGATGAAAATTAAGGGAATATTATATCAATATATAAAGAAATTGAAAGGAATGACAAATCAATAGACTTTTATAACATTTAGATAATTATTCATGAAGAACTTGTGTTAAAATTGAGAAAAATAATGTTTAAGACACAAATTAAAAAAAATCTTTATAGGATAGACTCATTAATTACATGTGATTATAGTACTCCTCTTAATAAAATTTTTACAAGATTTTTAATAACAACTCTACCAGATTATTAACATAACTGAGACTTTAGTCTGTTTATCTAAATATTGTATAAGTAATGTTGCAGGTATGTGTCATTTTATTTAAGAAATGCTATGCTTCCTTTGCTTGTATTTCATGGATGGAGAAGCTGAGATTTTCATCCACCGTGTGGCTCATATTTGAAGTATGTAGATAGATATGTTTTTGTCCCTAGAGATTTTTACAAATGCATCTTGATGATAAATGCCATTTCTACACAGGCAATACTCATTTCACTTTGAATCATAAAACTGAATGCAAACGGTTATTCAATGTGGAAAGGGATATTACCAAGAAATAAGAAAAGTATTACGTCTTGTAGTCATTAACATTAACATAACAATATGTATAGACTAAATACCATGTATGCAACAAATCAGAGATAAAAATATATATAAAAAATTCAGCCATGAATAAATAATAGTACCAGACATATCACCCCAAGGTAAACAAACAAAAAACTGGGCTAAAAAACAGTTCTATTCAGACATTAAAATGTAGCATAAAACTGTATTAATTAAGAAAATAAGACACTTTAAATTCAAACACACGTTAACAGTAAAAGAATGGAAAAATAGAAATCATGCAAACTCTACACATAAGAGAACTGAATTGACTATGTGAATGTCAGACAAAATAAAATTTGGTAAAAGAATGTAGACAGGGATAAAGAGAGATATTTTATAAAACTAGAATAGATGAATTTTTCAAGAAGACATAACAATCCTAAAGAATAGGCAAGGCAAAACAGCTTCAAAATACTTGAAGCAAAATTTGACAGATCTGAAAGAAGAAACAGATATAGCCACAATTAGAATCGCAGACTACAGCACTCTGATTTCTGTAATTGACAGAGGAAGCAGGAAAAAAAAAAAAAAAACAGAAACAATCTAGAAGATGTGACCAACATTGTTACCTATCATGACCTAATTGACTTTTAGAGAACACCCCATCCAACACTGACAAAATGCATGTCCTTTTCAAATGTGCATGGAATCTTCACCATAATAGATATATATGAGGCCATAAAACACACCACATTTAAAAGGAGGGAAAGTGGAAATTATATCTCCTGTATTGTTATGACACTTACATAAGAGGAATACAAATGGGAAAGGATGAAGTAAAACTGTCTTTATTTGCAGAAAACATCATAGGAACACAGAAGATATTAAGAAATCTAGAAAAAAAGGCCATGAGAACAAATACTTGAGTTTAGCAAAAACAGTAGAAGAAAGTTCAATATATAAAATTCAGCTGGATGTTTATATCCAGCAATGAAGAACTAGAAAATAAGCTTAAAATAATACTGCTTATGATAACATCAAAATACTAAATTGATATAAATAATGCAAAAGACATACAAAAATTCCCCAAATATTTGGAAATTAAATATTGCAGCTCTATTAAATTCATGTGTAAGAAGATAGCTCAAATGAAATTAAAAAAATTTTACACTGAATAGTATTGAGAATGGTATTCTTAGTGGCAAACATTGTAACAATGTACATGCCTGCCAACAGTTGGATAAACACACTTATTATATTCATATGAGGAATAGCATTCAGCAATGAAAAGGAATGAATGAATGATAACACACAATGTGAGTGATTCTGAAAAGCATTATTCTGACCAAAAGAAGTCAGACATAAAACAGTACATTTAATTTCCCTAGAAAAAAGAAATCTAATCTATAGTGACCAAGTAAGTCAGGTAATAGCTGGGCTGAAAGAAGGTCAGAAACTGACTAAAATGAAGCTTGAGGGAACTTTTTAGATAGATAAAAATTTTGTAGTTTGTGTTGGTGATTACCTAGCTGTATACATTGTCAAAACTCATAGAACTGTACTTTCAAAATTGGTTCACTTTATTATAGGTAAATTATACCTTAATAAAACTGATTTGAAATTACAGAAGAAAAAATTTTAAAGGTATTTTCAATTAAATAGAAATAAAATTATCTTTAATATGTAAGACAAATGGAGTATTTATTTCTTAGCTTGCTATATTTAAATATTATTATATTTATGCTCTATTGTATCTCAAAAGATATTTGACTGTTTGTAGTTTGTAACTTTATTCAAGGATATCCATAAACAATTTGTTTTTGATATGTATTATAATCACACTGCTGAACATAAACCTGCGGCCATTAATTTTCAGAAGGTTTTTCTTCGGTAATTTTTCAATGGATTTCTAGGATATGAGTTTAGTATATGAATAGGAATTACAGAGATCACTGTCTTATGAAAAATATATCCTATCACCTGAAAAATGAATCTTGCACCGGCAGGGGTGAAGTTGCCCTTGCTAAAATAGGTGAGAAAAGGCATTATATCTAAGTCCATCTATGGTTTTGGCTTTGTTTGCAATATGCAAGGAATCGAGCAACCTTATGAAATCATGGTAATTTCCTGGAAATGAAAGTAGACCTGTCACACAATATAAATCTGTTCACAGCCTTAGCTTTGTTCTGAAGCACTGTTAACTTTGGAAGAGTAGAAAAAGGCTATGACTTTTAAAATGTCTTTGAACCTTGGAGCAAATCAGTGTGGCCAAAAGATAATTGGTTGTGCTAGGTTAGAAAAGTAATTGCTTTAAGAAATTAAGTAGTGAAAACCAACAGGATAGCTTTCAAGCTACAGCTAACCTTAACAGTGGGCTTAGAAACAGAAGGGTTAATTTGAATTCTGGGCTTTTATACTTACAACAGATGTGTCTGCATTAAATGCAGATTGGTCACTATGCTTTTGAAAAAGAAAGTTTTGCTTCTGTCTTATCAAATACAACAGAGTTCTTATAAATAATGGAAAAAATAGGAAATCAAACATAAGAAGGAAAGTTTAGATGAATGAAGAGATAATATAAGGGATATATATGTATAGTCAGTGGGGTTGCAAAGAGTTGGACACGACTGAGTGACTTTCATGTTTTGTTTTGTTTTGTTTTTTGATGGAAAACAAGAATCACATTCATGATGAGGGCAGACATTGCTTTAAAGTAGGCGTCTCCAACCTTTGGGATCTAATGCCTGAGGATCTGAGGTGAAGCTGATGTAATAACAATAGAAATAAAGAGCACAATAAGTGTAATAGACTTGAATCATCCTGAAACCATGCCCCCCACTCTAGTTTATGGAAAAACTGTCTTCCATTAAACCAGTTCCTGGTGCCAAAAAGTTTGGGGTCCACTGCTTTAAAGCACAGACTATATGCCAGTTATTCATGCATTTTGTGTAACTTAACAATCACCCCAAGTACGCTGTGTGTTATCATTTCCATTGCACAGAAAATGAAGTCATTTGCACAGAAAACAAAGTCATTTGCCCAAGGTCACATAACCTGTAAGTTGTGAAACGGATATGAATCTCAGTAGTATGGCTCCAAAGACCATAGCGGGACCACTAGGCTGTGTTTTCTTGTATCTTTCTACTCTTATCTTCCAGCACAATGGATAACGGGTCCTTTCAAAGGCCTCCTGGAGTGACAGTGCACTCTGAACAAACAGCAGGGGATTGAGACCATGGACAGAGTCAGCATCAGAGATGAGAGGATGGGAGAGAAAATTCTGTTCCAGTGAAGGGATCGACAAGGCGCTTCTGACAAATTATGGGCATAACTCTTCTGGGCATCAGGGTCCTGCTAGGAAGTGTAAGTCAAGCTGTTACCACCGCCAGCAGAAAAAATATACATTAAAATTCACAGTGATTTGCTGTGAAAACAGTATATAGGGTTATAGCTCTAAACTAACATGATCAAGGAGGAAGGTACAGTCTAAGGAGAGCACATTATCTGAAATGGAAGGCCACGATCCTAACTTAGACTTCACTCATCCTCTACTAACCATTTATACTGATTCATAATGGAAACAGGAAAAATGGTAGAAAAGATCAAGATTTTATCTATAGGGATTTTGAAGACAAGCAATAAAATAACATCTTTGAAACCTAGAAGGAATTTCTAATGTTATAAAAACTGATTTCTGTGTAATGGTTTATAAAAAATATGATTAATGACCAGGAAAGAACACACATCTCCTTAGACCTATTGAAGAATATTTTCTCTTGGATATTAGCTTACTTCAGTTAGACTATAACTAGAATATATTGACTTAAAAATATGCTGTTTAAAAACCTAGATCTATTAAGATATAAGGTCAAGAATTATAACAGGTCAGATAGAGATAATCCTATATCTTTTCTAAGATTTAAGGTGTAAGAGAAAACATTGGTGGTGTTAAAGTGAGATGATGGAGGGAATAGATAGAGTATTTATTCCTGAAAATAACAAGAAAATAGCATTAGCTGGACACTTATTTGAGCCAAGAATTTTTCCAAATAATTTATAAACATTATGTCCTTATTACTTTTCCAGTTATCTATTGAATAACAAACAACTTCAAATTTAGTGGAATAAAACAAAAATATTTTTTGTTTCATGTTCATGCATTTGGCCAGTCTAAATTTTGGACAGGGTACAGTAAGATTGGCTTATCTCTGCTCCAATATGTCTGGGGCCTCAGCCTGGGGGCACAGATGACTGTGGACTGCAGCCCATTGAAAGCATTTTCACACACTCCACGGCTGGGCACAGTTAGAACTGCCAACTGCAGTGCATACACAAGCCCTTCCTTCACAGCATGAGAGCTTCAAGGTTGTCAGACCTCATTCTTTGTGGTTAAGAGGTCAAACAAAGAGTGTTCAAGCAAATAAAATCATGACCTTCTACTCAATTCAATTAAATCCCAAATGTAGATGCTTAACAACATTAAGTGTTTTCTAGACTACACCCTGGAGAAGGCGATGGCACCCCACTCCAGTACTCTTGCCTGGAAATTGCCATGGATGGAGGAGCCTGGTGGGCTGCAGTCCATGGTGTCGCTAAGAGTCAGACATGACTGAGCAACTTCACTTTGACTTTTCACTTTCATGCATTGGAGAAGGAAATGGCAACCCACTCCAGCGTTCTTGCCTGGAGAATCCCAGGGACAGGGGAGCCTGGTGGGCTGCCGTCTATGGGGTCGCACAGAGTCAGACACGACTGAAGCGACTTAGCAGCAGCAGCAGCAGCAGCAGCAGCAGACTATACCCATCTCCTCTGACCTCAATCTTGTGATCTAGAAATATCTCAGAACTTGTTGTAAATATATGGAAAGGGAAAGTCCTTCCATCATGTCCGACTCTTTGTGACCCCCATGGACTTCAGAATCCACGGAATTCTCCAGGCCAGAATACTGGAGTGGGTAACCTTTCCCTTCTCCAGGGGATCATCCCAACCCAGGGGTCAAACCCAGGTCTCCCGCATTGCAGGTGCATTCTTTACCAGCCAAGCCACGAGGGAATCTCAAATACAGAGAATTCCAGAAATTTTAGTGGAGAAATCCTTTTATATTTTATGATGATTTTAAATACAAATGGAGAGGTATCATGTTGACTATGAAAACCTATCTTTAGAAATTTAACTTCTAATATTGTTCTGGAACAACATTGCATCTTGTCTGTGTTAGGTCCTCATTAAATGTTAAACTTCATTAAGTTTCTTACTGTTGCATGACTTTAAATGTCACCTGGAGAAATCTTATCCTTCATGAAGCCACAGTTAAGCTGTCACTTGTTTTGTGACATTCATCATCCCTTCCCAGCAGACATAGCTCCATAAAGATGGCCCTGTCTTTTGTGTTTGGTGTGCATGTGTGATGTCGTTTCAGTTGTGTCCAACTCTTTGTGACCCTATGGACTGTAGCCTGCCAGGCTCTTCTGTCTGTGAGATTCTCCAGGCAAGAATGTTGGAGTGGGTTGCCGTGCCCTCCTCCAGGGAATCTTCCTGACCCAAATATTGAACCTGTGTCTCTTACATCTCCTGCATTGACAAATGGGATTCTTTACCATTAGCACCACATAGCAAGCTCATTAAGAACAATAAAATGGTGTTATTCATCTTTTATTCCCAGGACCAAGTACAATGCATAGGATATATCCATTTATATCTAGCTTATAAACTCATAGAAATAGAGAATAGGATGATGACTGCCATGGGTTGTGGGGGATGGTGAGGAAGACTGGAAGATGTTGATCAAAGGGTGCACACCTCCAGTCATAAGTACAGCACAGTGATTATGGTTAACACTGTATTATATACATGAAAATTGCTAAGAGAGTAGATCTTAAATGTTCTCACTACACACACACACACACAAACATACACATATATACACACAAAGTGGTAATTATGAGAGGTGACAGAATTGTTAAATAATCTTACTGTGGTAATCATTAATAATATACACATATATCAATCATCGTGTTGTATATCTTAAGTTTATATGAAGTTATATTTCAATTATATTTCAATAAAATCTAGAAAAAATAAGATCTCCCAATACATCAGGCTTAAAACGATTAACATAGTAAGAAATGAAAAAATAAAATAGCTCACAAATCGAAGCCAGGAATTCTTGAAAAACAGATCGACAATGATATCAACAACAAGAACAAAACCCCTCTTTTTAAAAGGGTAGATTCCAGCCATATTCCTTCATGTTAAATACAACAAATATTTGACAAATATTTGAGTTATAAACTATACTCTGTTATGAACCCTGTCAGCAAAATTGAGTATGTCTTGTAACACAGTCAAAACTATGGAAAGAGCTGGAAAGAAACAAAAATGCATGAAGGACATGTAACAGAAAGAGAAGTAGAGAAATCCGTGGAGAAGTGGATTGCCCAGACTGTGTTGCTACTGGGGCACATGCCATCACCTCTCCTGGAGCTTGTCAGAAACGCAGAAACCCAGGCACCACTTCAGACCGACCTATTGAATGAGACTCTTTGATTCAGCAAGACCCCAGAGTGATTCATGCTCATTTACTTCTGATACGCACTGAACTAAGGACATCAAGCCCTTTTTATCAGAGCTGTCTCATAGTTTCAAATGAGGAAGCAAACGTACAATCCTACATTATTTTTTTTTTTACTCAATCACATTAATCCAGAGAGAAGAATGACAAAATTTCCAAATCTACTTCACTCAGAGTTATAGGTTTAATGATTAATGAGAAATTCAAATAAATTTGAAGAACTTTTATTTTCTTTAATTTCTCAGTAACAGTTTTCCCAAATGGGAAATGTCTTAGACTACAGAGTTTTTCAGACTACAATGATTTGGTTGCTGGGTTTTGATCAATTTCTGTGTTAGCATTGGTCAGTTTAGGCATCTGGTGAAGCAATCTAAAAGACTTTTCTTTATCATGACCAGTCAGCTGCAAAAAAGAGCTGTGGACAGGTTTAAAGGTGTTATTTGCAATGGGCATAGCATAACAATTTGGAAAAGGCAATGGCACCCCACTCCAGTACTCTTGCCTGGAAAATTTCATGGACGGAGGAGCCTGGTAGACTGCAGTCCATGAGGTCACTAAAAGTCGGACATGACTGAGTGACATCACTTTCAATTTTTACTTTCATGCATTGGAGAAGGAAATGGCAACCCACTCCAGTGTTCTTGCCTGGAGAATCCCAGGGACAGAGGAGTCTGGTAGGAGGCTGTCTATGGGGTCGCACAGAATCGGACACGACTGAAGTGACTTAGCAGCAGCAGCAGCAGCAGCATAACAATTTGTGGCTGCTGCTTTTTTCCTGAAGATAGAAGTTGCTTGGAGGGAATTTTCCCAGCTGTAACTGAATGCCTCAATATCCTTTAAGCAACTTCAAAATTTGTGACAAATCTTATTTTTTGTTATCAGTTATATTGTGAAGTACATCAATGTTATTGAATATTATTTTGAATATTAAAAGGATACTCTCTATTGTCCTAGAGCACAACTAAAATTTAACTATCTCATTTGCTAAGAGAAATGACTGACTTTCACTTTATCCTTTTTAATGTGTCATAAATACATAAATCAAATAGATTTCTTTTTTTCCCCCTGAGGCTTGCTTAACTTAAGGTCAAAAAGAGAGAAAGAAAGAAGCTTTATTCCTCTCCTCTTTTTGATCTGATGAAAGTTCCAAATGAAATTAATATTGATTTACCCTAAGAAAGGACAGATGTTTTAGGTGGGTATGTATGTTTATAATGGGCCTATTATTGATAGACAGTAAGTACAAGGGCATCACTAGAAAGTGGAATTATGATTCAGTCATGAAAGAAGCAAGAGAGATTTCAATTTTCTAAGGCTTCAGGCCATGACTAGACCAAATTGTTTTTCTCAGCAATAATTCAGACAGCTTAAACAATCAGTTAGAATGTTGGAATCACGTATCTGACTTTGTATCTGCAGAATCTAGGCATTGCTTATATCTGAAGCCACTCTTGTAGACAGAATAATGGCCCCCAGAGATGTCCATGTTCGAATCCTTGGGAGCTGTGAATATTTTAGGTTATATGGCAAAGGACAATGAGAGTTGCAGTTGGAATGAAGATTGCTAATAAACTGATTTTAAGCAGGGAGATTATCCTGGATTATCTAGGTGGGCACGGTATAATCACAAGGATCCTTAGAATGGGAGTAGGAAGTAGAAGTGAGAAGCAGAGACACAGTAGCAAGAAAAGAAACTCTGCCAACATTGCTGGCTTTGAAGACCAAGGAAGAGGGCCATAAGCCAAAGAATATGGGCAGTCATCAAAAATTGGAAAAGACAAGAAGACAGATTCTCCCCTAGAGCTTTCAGAAAGAAATAGCTAATATTCTTTGATTGTAGTCCTGTGATATCTGGGTTGAACTTCTGATATTCAGAATTAGAGGATAAAAAACTTGGGTTGCTTAAACTACTAAGCTTGTGATATTGTCATAGCAAAAAGATGGAACTAATACACTCTCTTGCCATCATTCCCACTTCCACACTGCAACAACAAAATAACTGCACCCCAAAATAATCATGACTCCTATGTAGTATCCATTGAGTGCAGGCTACATGCTAGGAACTTAAAATGTATTATTTTATTTCTTACAAATATCTGCCAAAAAAACACAAACCCTTAAATATATCAATGACGAAATTAAGCCTTACACAAAACAACCTGTCATTAAGTTAATGGTTGAGCAAAGATTTGAACTTTTCTACTTATTTGAAGATCTGAACACTTTCTACTATATGCAATGTCTCTAACATAGTAATTATAGTCTTGCTTTATTTGATTCACTTTAATATCTGAAACATTACTGGATGAGAACTAAACTCAGGAACTGTGTGCATGCAAGCTAAGTCACTTCAGTTGTGTCTGACTCTTTGTGACCTTATGGACTGTAGCCCACTAAGCTCCTCTGTCCATGGGATTCTCCAGGCAAGAATACTGGAATAGGTTACCATTGCCTCCTCCAGGGGCTCTTTCTAACCCAGGGACCGAACCCTCATCTCTTATATCTCCTGCATTGATAGGTGGATTCTTTACCACCAGAGCCACCTGGGAAGCCCCAAGCAGTGTTTCCGAGTCTTTTATCTTCTGGTAGTCTATTACCTGGTCAACCTGCAAACCTCGCTTTACAACCTGTGATAATACTCTGTATTTTCCCTTACATTTTTTTGCCTACTTGCTGGGGACGGGGTGAGGGACCAGCTGAGAGTGATACTACTGCAGTCTTTACTTCTTCTGAAAGCAGGGTGGATAGAGATGATTAAAAGTCAGGCACTCATGTTCCCAACAGCATCACTACTTTCTGACAGCTGACTCAATTGCTCAGCAGGCATTTTTAGTGCCATCTTGCCAGGTATGTGATTTTCAGTGGATTTGTAATTTGGATCTTAGCCTCCCACTTCTTTAGCTGTCAGAACATGGGCCCCCCTAGAGCAGCAGATTGCTCAGATCCTAGAGGGGAAGGGCTGAGTCCTACTCTTCAACATACTGTTAAAGGAGGAGTCCCATCTGGTGGACTCCATAGCTTTCTATGTTTCTGTATAAAGCAGGATGAGAAGACATCAGAGTGGCGACAAAATTAATGAGAATGTAGTGAGGAGAACAAGTCTTTCAATGACCATTCAGAAGTAACTAGAAATACTCTCTTCTGTTTCAGATATAAAATAAAATTTTAGAATGAATTAAAATTTAAAATAAAATCTTATACTTGAATAGGTAGGTTTAAGGAATATGTTTGTGGCATCTACATTTTTTCTATCCTCTTTAGGCCAAAAGAAACACATTTTCTAAATTATTTTCTCAATATATTTGATCCAAAGTTTCTCTTTTAACTTGAATCTAGAAGGCTAAAATTTATTATTCAAAGGTAAATGTTTCGTGAATGGGATATATTTAAAAATACAAATGAAATTAAAAAAATCTTTCTGTGAGCCTGAGGGAAGGGCTGCTACTTTTTGTTAATGTAGAATCCAAGAAATAAGACCAACTCTCTGTGTCTTGTAAGAACAAAAGTAATTTTTATGTCCCATGATGTTTATATAGGTGTGATAATACCCAAGTCCTTCTTTTCACAAGATTTTAGCTATATTTGAAGAATATCAAGATACATTGGAAGACATACACATTCTTCCAGTCACCCCTGCTCAAATACATTTTTGCAAATGAAGAACAAACATCTCTAAGGCTATAGAATACTCACATAGCTTGCAGTTACCAAGATTAATTTGTTAGAGAGGAACAGCTAAATTGTATTTTAACATTGCCTTTACCAATATTACATAAATGTACTTTCCAACTGACTTGCCAAATCAGAATTAAGTCTCTCAAAGCATAGGTCTCACCCTGATATTTTCCTACTGACATGGTTTCCTTGCTTAAGGAGTCAAAAAGAAAAAACTAAACCAATGTCCGTTCTGCTGCTCACCCATAAGTACTTCTAAATCTCCCCAGCCCAAATATTTTGAATCAGATATCAAAGTCCCAGAGCTATGTGCTATTTTTTTCCCCCACATTCTGCTTGGAAATCACCACTTCATCACTACTGTCTGCTTGAAAATCCTCCATCATTAAGCCCTCTTGTTTGTTTTCAATTCAAGAACCATCATTTTGCCTAGTCTGGTTTGGGTTGGTGATTTGAAATCTGATTGTCTACCTGCTTCCAATCTGGCACTATTTAGCATGTTGCATGACATTTGGCTCTCCCATTTCATGCTACTCACTCCAAGTTTGAATGCCCCATGCACTGCCCAAACCCCTGAGGGCACTGAAATATCCAGATTCATGCCTGGTGAGAAGAAACCCGTGTACTGAAAACTCATGTCGATGTTTTCATTTGCCTTAATGACTTTACGAGTGAGTGAATTGGAAAATAATGTTCCTAAAGCACTGTTGCTAGGAGCATGTTTAATGGTGTAACACAGAAAATATCTCAGGAGAGATTCTATGTTCAGGTTAGGCCCCAAAGTGTAAGTGGCTCTTTCTGCCAAAGACATCAGAATAAAACACCATTATTCCTAGCAGCCAAGAGGAGGCAGATTGTTGTCAGGACACCTGTGCACAAAGAAGGCGTAGATTTTGAAAAGAAGAAAGCCATTCCTGCACTAACAAGGCAGGCAGACAACAATATTTTTGCACACCCAAAAGAAGGACATAATTAGTGAGATTGAAGGTTCTAAAATGCAGACTAAGGACTAATAATGAGAGGATTGAAAACAAAGAATTGCCAATCAATGCTTGGAAGGTTTGAGGCCACAAAGAAGGCTATACAGTTCCCAGAAGACGGAAAATTTGGATGCAGATTCTTTTATCCACATTGGTTCATGTTTGCCATCATTTCTCTAATAAAATATCACCACAGTTTTAAACCAGATTTTCAGAGCACATCATTTTTGTGCTTTGTATATAATTATGTTCAATTTTTCTGTATAGCAAAAAAATATAGAATCCACACTTTGGTTTGGATTCAGCCATTTCCCACCAATCCTTTTCTCATCGCCATGGAGTTGTAGTTCGAGAATAAATTCTTGTGATATTAGGTAGCGGTGTCAGCCTCAGTGATCCCTCCTGGGGGATCACAGTGCAGATTCCCGGGCTCATAATTGAAAAAGGGGGAGAACAGCATAAATGAACAAACAAATGACCCTCCTCAGGGAAAGCTGCTTTTCAAAAAGCTTCATTTTCTTTGTGCCTAGAATACACTGCAGAGGGAGTGATCCTGCTTTTCTGCTCTCAACAAAAAGTCATCTTTACACAACAGCAGCCAAGCAAGTCCAGGAAGATGGAAACACTGGATGGCAGCTTCACATACACTTAGTGTATGTGCTCCGTGAGAGCCTGGGCTTTGAAAAGAGACTCCTAGATTGGAATCCTTGCATTGTGTGTTCTCATGCTTTTTATTAGTGAGGATAGCTTACATCTAGTTTGATGGTAGATGCTCATCTATCTGCTTAATTTTACAGGGATGCAGGAGAGGTTCAAAAAAATGACCTCTTCACAGCTACCATCTTTTCAGAATGCTCTTTGGAAAAGAGAAATTATCTGTATTATATATGTTCTTTCTTGCCTAAAAGAACATGTTGATTATTTTAAGGAAAATTTGTGGGGGAGGTTAACTTTGGGAAGCAGACTCAGCCACATGGTACCTTGTCTCAGATTTAAACACACATGACATGGAACATTCTCTCCTAATTTTGAGCTAAGAGGGTGTCTCATAAACATTTGAATTAATTTATTCTCTTTCAACTTGTGCTGTGCTTAGTCACTTAGTCATGTATGACTCTTCACAACCCTGTGGACTGTAGCCTGCCAGGCTCCTCTGTTCATGGGGATTCTCCAGGCAAGAATACTGGAGTGGGTTGCCATACCCTCTTCCAGGGGATCTTCCCAATCTTCCCAACCTAGGGATCAAACACAGGTCTCCTACATTGCAGGCAGATTCTTAACTGTCTGAGCAACCTGGAATTTAAAATGTTTGAATACAAAAGAGTTTTATTGAGCCACCATTTTATAGCGTATTCTAAGTTTAGACTTCTGTTTACAAGTATATTATAATGAATATATTACAACAGATTTACTCTAATCTGTAGTATTATTAGGATGAAAATGTCCCAGACATGGTCTCTTGTCATCGGGATGTGTGTGCATGCTTACTTAGTCATATCTGAATCTTCATGAACCCATGGACTGTAACCCACCAGGCGGCTCTGTCCATGGAATTTTCCAGGCAAGAATACTGGAGCAGGTTGCCATTTCCTTCTCCAGGGGATCTTTCCAACCCAAGGATCCAACCTGCATCTCTTGCATCTCCTGCATTGGCAAGCCAGTTCTTTACCAGCTGAACCACTGGGGAAGCCATCATTGGGATAAAAGCAGCCAAATAGAAGGCAACATCAAAAAACTTTCACTTACAAGGTAGTAAGAAAGATTATGAATTTGTGATATCAGAGAAAATTCAAGATTGCTACCTCTATTGGAAAAGCTTATAAAATAGGTATCCAGTAGCATTAATCTCCCCCAACAATCATGCATTATCAACAATGTTGAGATTTAGATAAGCCCTTTCTTAATTTTGTTTGTCCTTAAAGTGTAGCAGAGGTAATTTTCTATTGAATTGAAATAAGCTATTGGCACTTCTTCACGGATCATAGTACACTTTAATAATAAGGACTATTATTGTTAACAGGGGGAAAGTGATTCCACCAGATGACAAACCTGATGCATCCCTTGGTGCTCATTTATAGAGGTTAAATGGGATTTAGTGAATTGTTAACAAACTGATATAATTGTATAAATGCATTTTATCGCCACTTTTGAGATAAGAAAACTTCTATAAATTGAATTTCTAATATTTTAATTTCCTCTAATTCAAATATTAGTATTTTGTCAGCAATTAACTTAAGAACAAATGGGCAAGGTTGAAATGCAGTAGATTTTGATGCATAACTGGGAAGAAACTACTAATGACTCAAGCTTACTGAGATGGAATACTGTCGTTAAAAATAGGGTGAGCGTCCTGTGAGCAGAGTCAATAAATCAGTGTTAACAAATACTTCTGTGGAAATGATTCCCCTATTTATATAGTGGAAAGCTTGCCTTTAATACTACATATGAACCTGAAATGCTGTCCTCTCACAGCCAGGTTTGGATCCATATCAAATCAGTGTGTCTAGGACAGTGCAACACACTGTATCAAAATTTTTATAATAGTAAAGTTGTTACTTTTTTCTATAAAAGTAGTACATGTAAAGTAAGACATTCACATGGTTAAAAAATTAAGCATTACAGAGAATAGTAAGCAAAAATAAAATGTTGTCTCATCTTCATTCCCATCTCCTAGATGTAGTCAGATTTAACCATCACTATTTAATATTTTTAGTTACTAAAAGCAGAATGATATGTTTATGTCTAAAGTTTTTCTTTATTAAATTTAGATACTAACTACTGTTTTACTGCCAATAAAAATAAGGAATTCATCATTATTACCTGTCTCTTGCTCCCAATTGTCCATGTAAGTTATAATTTAATTCTTGTATTTACTACCTTCTGTTCTAGTTCTAACCTTTAGATAGTGTTCCATTGATTTTAAACAGTTTGTTCTCCACTTCTACACTTGGATAAACATCTTAACTTCCTTCTTTTACTTGCACTCCATCAAAGTTAAAGTATTTATATTCTATTACTGTGATTAATTCCTCTGTGTTTTGCCTGTAGTCTAAAAATGAAATTCAATAAACTGATTTCAATTTGATGTTTATTTACATAACATACACAGCAACTAAGCAGAGTGACTGGACCTGAAGAGAAGATTATGCTATCCTATGTGCCATTTAAAGTAGAATGTTACAAATTTCAAAGTCAGATATATTTATCTTTATAGTTGCTTAAAAGAATGGCTGATTTAGGAGATTCAAGTTACAAAACATTAATTATAATTAATAATATTTTTCTTTCTTACAGGAGGGAAATTGGATTGGAACTGAAAAATCATATCTATTTTTAACATGTCCCAGTAACATTTCCATTCCAGAAGAAACATACATTTTGTAATGAGGGGCAAGAAATTATGTGGAATTTATGTATAATATTTTGTTCAATCCAAATATTATTCTTGTGTTCTCTTTTAATTTTCTACTAAAGAATAGAAAAGGATCTGCACAATCTCAAATAAAGTCATAGAGATGTAATTGGGTATCATCATGGCTCATAATATATGCTCTAGGGATTAACCAAAATTTGAATAATCTCTCCATTCTAAGAGAGTTCCCTGTTGATTGTAGAAAGCTCTGTCACAAGTTGAATACAAGATCCTTGGTGTCCCTTTGAGACCAAGTGAACTGCGCCATTTGGTATTTTCTCTTTAGGTGACAAGGCGTCAAACAACACAGATAATATCATAAGGCTGTTTGGCATTTGTGGCTGAAACTACCATGTTCATTTTTATCCAAGTCCTCCTCCACTTTTGTGAGCTATGGGATCGAGTGGCATGTGGATAGAAGTAGATGGGTGTCACCTGTAGGCCCCTAAAATATCCTGCCCAGTCTATTTCCGCTGTTAGTGATCTGGAAATCAAGAATTATGAGACTTGAGAACCACATAATGGAAGGAGCATGGTCAATCTTTGCAGGAAAACACACAGATGGTAACTTGATTAAAACTGATAAGCCAAGAAATAAGTTTTCATTTTGTTAAAAGTCATGAGATCTAAGAGTTCATTTCAGTGGCATAAGCTGGCTTATTCCGACTTTATATCATTGCTTTATGATGTTTTATGCTTTATATCATCATGCTTTATGACAAAATTATGGTATATTTTATGGGTCTCTGTTTATTAGTGCCTTGGAATTTCTGTCCTGTTTATTTAAAAAAAAAAAAAAAGAGCATAGCTTAGAAAGTTAGTTATACACAATTCTAACACCAATTTAATTTACTTCATATTTAGAACAAGACTTCATGGCTATGGTTTTTTAGAGTTTGTCAAATTTTTTATTTTCTGTTAACAAAAATATATTATGATTTCATCATGTTGCTAAGATAATCCATCTTAATCACAAAGTTTATTAAACAAAGTTTGTTTTCTGAAGACCTACTTCTCTGTCTTTGGTTATAATTTGTAGCATTTCAGCCTAAGCCAAATCTAATGCTTCTATATTTGCTGCAGAGCTGTCACTTTAAGCTTTCTTTGAAAGGATTCAGTTCACTTCAGTTCAGTCACTCAGTCGTGTCCGACTCTTTCCGATCCCATGAATTGCAGCACGTCAGGCCACCCTGTCCATCACCAACTCCCGGAGTTCACTCAAACTCATGTCCATCAAGTCGGTGATGCCATCCAGCCATCTCATCCTCTGTTGTCCCCTTCTCCTCCTGCCCCCAATCCCTCCCAGCATCAGAGTCTTTTCCAATGAGTCAACTCTTCGCATGAGGTGGCCACAGTACTGGAGTTTCAGCTTTAGCATCAGTCCTTCCAATGAACACGCAGGACTGATCTCCTTCAGAATGGACTGGTTGGATCTCCTTGCAGTCCAAGGGACTCTCAAGAGTCTTCTCCAACACCACAGTTCAAAAGCACCAATTCTTCGGCGCTCAGCTTTCTTCACAGTCCAACTCTCACATCCATACATGACCACTGGAAAAACCATAGCCTTGACTAGACTGACCTTTGTTGGCAAAGTAATGTCTCTGCTTTTGAATATGCTATCTAGGTTGGTCATAACTTTCCTTCCAAGGAGTAAGCGTCTTTTAATTTCATGGCTGCAATCACCATCTGCAGTGATTTTGGAGCCCCCAAAAATAAAGTCTGCCACTGTTTCCACTATTTCCCCATCTATTTGCCATGAAGTGGTGGGACCAGATGCCATGATCTTCATTTTCTGAATGTTGAGCTGTAAGTCAACATTTTCACTCTCCTCTTTCACTTTCATCAAGAGGCTTAGATCCATACTATTGCTATATACTATGCTTTCTTTGGAGAAGGCAATGGCACCCCACTCCGGTACTCTTGCCTGGAAAATCCCATTGATGGAGGAGCCTGGTGGGCTGCAGTCCATGGGGTCGCTAGAGTCAGACACGACTGAGCGACTTCCCTTTCACTTTTCACTTTCATGCATTGGAGAAGGAAATGGCAACCCACTCCAGTGTTCTTGCCTGGAGAATCCCAGGGACCAGGGAGCCTGGTGGGCTGCCGTCTATGGGGTCGCACAGAGTCGGACATGACTGAAGCGACTTAGCAGCAGCAGCAGCATGCTTTCTTACTTTTATTTCTTTTGCATTTCTCCAGATAATATTCTTTAGTAATTAAAAAATATTCAAAGGGTATAAACCTTTTGACTTCTGTATTGCTAAAATCTCCTTTCACAAATTGTGAAGGACTGACAAAGGTGTAGAATTTTAGGTTTAAAATCATTTCCCTCTTTGGCAACACTGTTCTATTGGTTTCTAGAATCTACTGCTGCTAGTCAGTTTATTATATTCTATTTCTTTCTTCTTTAGAAGGTAAATTATTTTTGTGCTCTAGAAGATTTTCAGACCCTCTCTTTAACATTAGCATCCTATAATTTCGCAATGATGTGTCTAGTATTGGGTAATTAAAAGTTTATTCTGCTTGACTTTGGTCAGTTCTTTTGGTCAAAACTTTTCTTCATCTCTGGAAAATTCTCTTTCATTTTTCATGGGTCATTTCCTTTTCTCCATTTTTCAGTTCCCCTCATAGCCCACCACCTTCCAGAACACCTTCTAGATATATGCTTAACATGGTTTGATGCTTCATTTCTCATTTTCTTTTTCTGTAAATGCATGCTATGAACGAGGATATAATACTTCCTCCTAAAGTTTTTTTATTTATATTTGAAAAAATGAATATGGACATTGTATATTCTTGCTTTCACATCTCTAAATAAATCAGAATCTTTGAGATCTTATGCTATCTTTTAAAGTATGCTTTAAAATATATAAAATTACTATCTTTATGGCTATTTAATATATATTTAAAATACTTCATAAATAACTTTTTGAAAAGGTCAAAGTAAATTGATTTTAGGTTTTATCTTTATAATCTATTTTAACTACATTTTAATCTTTCCCTTTAATACTCAAATTTCACATTATGGGGAAAATGTGTAAATACATGTACACCTGTGGATAAGGTTCTCACTTCACTGGATCATAAAACTTTTTGAAACTGCAACAACTCCCTCAGGCGACATAGATGAATCCTATGATGAACATCTGAAAGAAAATCGATGCTTACATCCTATTTTTCTTGTGGATTTCCCCATTGATTCTATAAAATGGGGAAAATTTTTGGGTGACTCTAGGAGGAGGAACTCTGATGGTCTTCAGTGTTAACGTGTGGTAAAGGAACTGTTGGGTATACTCTATTAAGTTGGTTGGGTATACTCTATTAAGTTTTTAGTTATACAATGTAGTTTCAGGCTTACTGTGTGCCACTGGACTCTATAATAGGCAAACAGCTATGTCTTTTTAATTGATTTCTCTCTGTTCTTTCTTTCTCCCTGCAATATCTCTTTGGATCTTGAAAGCACCAGTGCCATCTGGACTTAGTTGAGTCAGTTTCTTGGCTCCTTTCCTCTTTAACACTGACAATCTCTAACCTGTTAAAATCTGTTACCACCTTTGTATTTCTCCAGTAGCTTTCATTAAAACAGAGTCTTAAAATTTACATTTACATTTTAACATAAATAGCTACATTTATACAAAATAATCACTCATATCTTCATTGGACAATAAGGATACTCCCTTATAGGAGCAACGGAGAAGGCAATGGCAGCCCACTCCAGTACTCTTGCCTGGAAAATCCCATGGACAGAGGAGCCTGGTAGGCTGCAGTCCATAGGGTCCCGAAGAGTCAGACATGACTGAGCGACTTCACTTTCACTTTTCACTTTCATGCATTGGAGAAGGAAATGGCAACCCACTCCAGTGTTCTTGCCTGGAGAATCCCAGGCACAGGGGAGCCTGGTGGGCTGCCATCTATGGGGTCGCACAGAGTCGGACACGACTGAAGTGACTTAGCAGCAGCTTATAGGAGCAAAAGAGGATTCCCCAAGAATCCTGTTGGCATTGATGCTGCACATGGCTAACAAGTAGTAGTCAGTATTTTGATGTAAGCAAGACACCTTTAGGGAAACAGAAAAGCACTGGTATCTCAGGCTTGTCCTTTAGCGTGTGTGTATGTTGTGGGGGCAGTGTTTGGGCTTTCAAATATCTGCCTTCTCTGATTGGCTGGGATTCTTGCCTTGGAAATTCCATGGACAGAGGAGCCTGGTGGGTTACAGTGCATGGGGTCACAAAGAGTTGGACACGATTGCAGAACTAACACTGATGATGATGATGATGGTAGGTAGATGGATCTTCCGTAAACATTTGAAACTGATTAACTGACTAAGAACATAATTTCTGTTATTTCACGCCCATATTTTAAGTTCATCTTATGATGAATTTCTGCATTATGCTCTGTAAGATAAAATATAGAGTCATTAAGTAGAAAATAAAAGATGACATCATTTTCATCAGGCTGTGCTTAAATGGAAATTCTACCAAGGTCATGTTTCCTAGGTCCACAGATTACAGAAAACACCTGTTTATTTAAAACAATGCAAATGTTCTGAGAAATTTAGAACACGGACTGTAAAACAGCCATAATTTGAAATATTATTTTTACTAATAGCAGACATTTAATCAAAGAACTTGTCCGTGGTTTTTAAAACTAGAACTATTTAGCACTTATTAGCTACAAAACACACACATGACAGACCTAGAAAAAGGAAACTCCAAAGCTCTTATTTACATGCATTATAGATGAGAATGTAAAATCTGTCTATAAATCAGGTTTTGAATTTTACAATAATTGTGCTTTTCAAAGTAGATAATTAAATTGCTATGTCTTTGGGAAAAGGTCAGTTTGTTGGGATAGCACAGATTAATCTCTCTAGGGCATTTGCTCTTAAAAACCATGAATCGTTTTTTCATAAGCTTGAAGGCTTGGCAAGGTTCCATCCAGCCTAAAATACTTTGAAAATGACAGAAATTCACTAAGAAACACTCTAATAGTTTTACTTAATCACCAATTAACCTGCATAAGTACCTTTGTGTTCTCACCTATCTGTTAACCTATACTATGATGAGATATTGGGGGAAATGAGAACATGAAGACTCCTGGGTTTTTGTTGCTGTTGTCCATTCCTGTGTTTGTGCCCTGAGCTAGATATAAAGGGCAAACAATATCAACCCAGGCAGAACACAATCTCTAATTTTATAAATTATTACTGAGTACCTGTCATCTGATTCTACATTATCATGTTCCCATGCAGTACTTTTATACAAATTAATAAGAATACTTTCTGGTACAACTTTTAAAAGTATTAAAAGAAACTTTCTAAGATATAATAACAGAAGTCTATGTCTATACAAGCAAAATTAGAGTCCTATATTGAGAGGATCAGTCTCAAGCCATTCTAATGAGAAAAAAAGCAAGCAAACAACAAAAAAAAACAACCCAGCTAACTTGATCCTGAATCATCTCACATCAATATTCTCATGTTGATGGGATTATCCTACATCTCATTTACATAGCCTAAAAGAGAAAAACAAATACATGAAATATGCTGTTTTCTCTGGTATAACTATTAGAGACATAAATTCATACATAATTTTTAAAGTCATGAACCTAAATTTGAATAATTCTATCAACATAACTTAAATTATCAGTAGAATATCTAGATACTATTGGGAAAAAAAGATTTTCATATAGTAATTATTAGTGTATGCTTGATAATTATTTTTCAAAAGCTTATGTAAAGAAACTGGGGTCTTCAGAGCTTAAAATAAATACACTTCTAAAGTGAACACCTATTTCCAGATTATCCTTCCTGGCCATTCAGCACCTTGTGCTCTCTAGTAACATCCTCTGACTTCTCTGGGTATTAAAGCAGATTTTCCTTGTCTTGATATTGGAAGAAAGGAGTCTTCCCCTCATCTTACTGTCTTCAATATGTGTGTTCATATCAACAGTTTGGACTCCTTAGTCAATTCAGTTCAGTTGCTCAGTCATGTCCGATTCTTTCTGATCCCATGGACTGCATGCCAGGCCTCCCTGTCCATCACCAACTCCCTGAGTTTACTCAAACTCATGTCCATTGAGTCGGTAATGCCATCCAACAATCAGATCGTCTGTCATCCCATTCTCCTCCCACCTTCAATCTTTCGCAGCATCAGCGTCTTTTCAAATGAGTCAGTTCTTTGCATTAGGTGACCAAAGTATTGGATTTTCAGCTTCACCATCAGTCCTACCAATGAACACCCAGGACTGATCTCCTTTAGGATGTACTGGTTGGATCTCCTTGCAGTCTAAGGGACCCTCAATAGTCTTCTCCAACACCACAGTCCAAAAACATCAATTCTTCACCACTCAGCTTTCTTTATAGTCCAACTCTCACATCCATACATGACTACTGGAAAAACCATAGCTTTGACTAGATGGACCATTGTTGGCAAAGTAATATCTCTGCTTTTTAAAATGCTGTCTAGGTTGGTCATAACTTTTCTTCCAAGGAGCAAGCATCTTTTAATTTCATGGCTGCAATCACCATCTGCAGTGATTTTGGAGCCCCCCAAAATAAAGTCCTTCACTGTTTCTCCATTTATTTAGCATGAAGTGATGGGACCAGATGTCATGATCTTAGTTTTCTGAATGTTGAGTTTTAAGCCAAAATTTTCACTCTCCTCTTTCACTTTCATCAACGGGCTCTTCAATTCTCTTTCTGCCATAAGTGTGGTATTTGCATATTTGAGGTTATTGATATTTCTCCCAGCAATCTTGATTCCAGCTTGTGCTTCATCAAGTTCAGCATTTCTCATGATGTACTCTGCATATAAGTTAAACAAGCAGGGTGACCATTTACAGCCATGATGTACTCCTTTCCTGATTTGGAACCAGTCTGTTGACCCATGTCCAGTTCTAACGGTTGCTTCTTGACCTGCATACAGATTTCTTAGGAGGCAGGTCAGGTGGTCTGGTATTCCCATCTCTTTCAGAATTTTCCAGTTTGTTGTGATCCACACAGTCAAAGGCTTTGGCATAGTCAATAAAGCAGAAGTAGATGTTTTTCTGGAACTCTCTTGCTTTATTGATGATCCAGTGGATTTTGGCAATTTGATCTCTAGTTCTTCTGCCTTTTGAAAAACCAGCTTGAACATCTGGAACTTCACAGTTCACGTAGTGTTGAAGCCTGGCTTGGAGAATTTTGAGCATTACTTTGTTAGCTTGTGAGATGAGTGCAATTGTGCAGTTGTTTGAGCATTCTTTGGCATTGCCTTTCTTTGGGATTGGAATGAAAACTGACCTTTTCCAGTCCTGTGGCCACTGCTGAGTTTTCCAAATTTGCTGGTATATTGAGTTCAGTATGTTCACAGCATCAACTTTTAGGATTTGAAATAGTTCAAATGGAATTCCATCACCTCCACTAACTTTGTTCATAGTGATGCTCCCTAAGGCTCACTTGACTTCACATTCCAGGATACCTGGCTCTAGGTGAATGATCACTCCATCGTGATTATCTGAGTCATGAAGATCTTTTTTGTATAGTTCTTCTGTGTATTCTTGACACTTCTTAATATCTTCTGCTTCTGTTAAGTCCATACCATTTCTGTCCCTTATTGTGCCCATTTTTGCATGAAAATTCTTTTGATATCTCTAATTTTCTTGAAGAGATCTCTAGTCTTTCCCATTCTATTGTTTTCCTCTATTTCTTTGCAGTGATCACTGAGGAAGGCTTTTTTATCTTCCTTGTTATTCTTTGGAATTCTGCATTCAAATAGTTACATCTTTCCTTTTCTCCTTTGCCTTTCACTTCTCTTTGTTTCATAGCTATTTGTAAGGCCGCCTCAGACAGCCATTTTGGTTTTTTGCATCTCTTTTTCTTGGGGATGGTCTTGATCCCTGTCTCCTGTACAATGTCACAAACGTCTGTCCATATTTTTTCAGGCACTCTGTCTATCAGATATAATCCCTTGAATCTATTTGTCACTTCCACTGTATAATTATAAAGGATTTGATTTAGGTCATACCTGAATGGTCTAGTGGTTTTCCCTACTTGCTTCAATTTAAGTCTGAATTTGCAAATTAAGAGTTTGTGATCTGAGCCACAGTCACTTCCCAATCTTGTTTTTGCTGACTGTATAGAGCTTCTCCATATTTGGCTGCAAAGAATATAATCAATATGATTTCGGCATTGACCATCTGGTGATGTCCATGTGTAGAGTCTTCTCTTGTGTTGTTGGAAGAGGGTGTTTGCTGTGACCAGTGCGTTCTCTTGGCAAAACTCTGTAGCCTTTGCCCTGCTTTATTCTGTACTCCAAGGCCAAATTTGCCTGCTACTCCAGGTGTTTCTTGACTTCCTACTTTTGCATTCCAGTCCCCTATAGTGAAAAGGACATCTTTTTTAGGTGTTAGCCCCAGAAGGTCTTGTAGGCCTTCATAGAACCATTTAACTTCAGTTTCTTCAGCAATACTGGTTGGGGCATAGACTTGAATTAACTGTGGTATTGAATGGTTTTCCATGGAAATAAACAGAGATCATTCTGTCGTTTTTGAGATTGCATCCATGTACTGTATTTTGGACTCTTTTGTTGACTATGAGGGCTACTGCATTTCTTATAAGGGGTTCTTTTCCACAGTAGTAGATATAACGGTCATCTGAGTTAAATTCACCCATTCCAGTCCATTTTAATTTGCTGATTCCTAAAATGTAGATGTTCACTCTTGCCATCTCCTGTTTGACCATTTCCAATTTGCCTTGATTTTGGACCTAACATTCCAGATTAGGTCTCCTTAGGCAAGTGTTTAGTATCCTGTAATGGCAATATTTAAGGAGAAGCAGCAAAAATGGAGACTTTTAGGAATAATATCACATTTTTATTAGTCTTAATTAACAAAGTTCATAGCAACAAAATTTACTTGTAGTTACTTTCTTCTCTGAGTTAGTGAGGGCTTCTTTCTTGGAACACTTAAGTTATACTTAATGTTAAAAATAATTTTGTTCAAACAAGTGGCTACCAAGGGGGAAAAGAGTAGTGGGATGGGTTGAGAGACTGAGATTGACACACACATGTGCATGTGCATGCACACACACACATACACACACACATATATATTCCTATGTATAAAATAGATAACTAATGATAAGTGACTGTATATTCACAAGGAACTCTACTCAATGCTCTGTGGTGACCTCTATAGGAAGGAAATATAAGAGGGGATATATGTATTTGTATTGTTGATTCACTTTGCTGTATAGTAGAGGTTGATACAACATTTTAAAGCAACTGTACTCCAATAAAAATTTAAAAAGAAAAATTTTATTCCTTGATTTTGATTTAATCACCTTTTCCTGTGAGTACTGACTATTGAGCATTTTGTGTTATTATCAAAGTTCAAAATGAGGATATTATTATTGTTATATGACTATACCGACTGAAAATATTTACGGTTGAGTGAATTGCTACCAAAATGTCTGTCCTGAACCATTAAAATATCCATGGGGCAAAGTATATACTAGTGTTTTTCTGATCTGGAATAGTTCAGTTCATGTCCTTTTAGTATTTACTACTTATTATTATAGGCTAGCCATTTTTAATCAATTGCTAACAGAAGGATTTTTCTATTTTTAAACTTTATTTATCTATTTATATTTTTGGTTGTACTGGATCTTCACTACAGCATGAGCTTTCTCTAGTTGTGGTGATGGGGGCTGCTCTTGTTGTGGTACTTGGGCTTTTCACTGTGGTGGCCTCAGCTGTTGCACAGTACAGGGTGTAGGCAAGTAGGTCTTAGTACTTTAGCACATGGTCTCAATAGTTGCAGTATGTGGCTCTAGGGCTTGCAGCCTTCAGTAGTTGATGATACACAGACTCAGTAGTTGTGGTGCATGGATATAGGTCCTCCACAGCATGTGGAATCTTTCTGGACCAGGAACTGAACCCTTATTCCCTGCAGTGGCAGGCAGATTCTTATCTACTGTGCCACCAGGGAAATCTATAAGGGTTTTTGTGTTTTTTTTTAAGTTAACATTTATTACTTTTTGAAACTGATTTCTTAGTTACCAGTTTTTTGAAAAATATTCTAAGTAAACATGAGAACAGTTTCAACATAAATATACGAAGCTAACTGACAGAAGCTGTAGCTGCAAATAAAGTGCTGAATCATATTTTTTATCTACTTACTGGGATCCTAAACACTGCTGGCTAATATTTTCATAGTCTTCTCTTAGCATATGTGTTTTCCTACAGTTAGTAAGAGACATTTATTCTGCTTTTCAAGTTTAGGAACACTTTAAAATTTATTTGTGCACCAGTTCAGTTCAGTCACTCAGTCATGTCCAACTTTTTCTGACCCCATGGTATGCAGCACACCAAGCTTCCCTGTCCATCATCAACTCCCAGAGCTTGCTCAAACTTGTGTCCATTGAGTCAGTGATGCCATCCAACCATCTCATCCTCTGTCATCCTCTTCTCCTCCTGCCTGCAATCTTTCCCAGGATCAGGTCTTTTCCAATGAGTCAGTTCTTTGCTTCAGGTGACCAAAGTATTGGAGTTTCAGCTTCAGCATCAGTCCTTCCAATGAATATTTAGGACTGATTTCCTTGAGGATTGACTGGCTTGATCTCCTTGCAGTCCAATGGACTCTCAAGAGTCTTCTCCAACACCACAGTTCAAAAGCATCAATTCTTCAGTGCTCAACTTTCTTTATGGTCCAACTTTCACATCCATACATGACTACTGGAAAAACCATAGCTTTGACTAGACAGACCTTTGTGGGCAAAGTAATGTCTCTGCTTTTTAATATGCTGCCCAGGTTTGTTGTAGCTTTTCTTCCAAGGAGCAAGCGTCTTTTAATTTCATGGCTACAGTCACTATCTGCAGTGATTTTGGAGGCCAAGAAAAGAAAGTCTGTCACTTTTTCCATTGTTTCCCCATCTATTTTCCATGATGTGATGGGACTGGATGCCATGATCTTACTTTTTGAATGTTGAGTTTTAAACCAGTTTTTTCTTTTTTTCACTCTTCCCTTTCACTTTTTTAAGGTAGTTAGAAGAGGAAAAAGGGGTCCAAAATGCTGGTGGCTAAACAGGAAAATCCTGTGAAAATGAAACAAAAGAAAACCCATGGACTGGAGTGAAAACTTCAGGTGAAAAAAACATACCTCTTTCTTGGCTAGCCCAATATGAATAGGGAAGACTCAGCAGGGAGGAGACAAATGAATAAAAGGAGGAAGCCAAGACAGATTGGAGGCCTTTTCCTTTGGGGTCGGTCTGCCCTCATCCAGGCATCCAGGATGTACTATCCTTTGCTTGCCAAATAAAGCTGAGCTGTAACCAAGCTGTAACACTGACCCACTGTTTCAAATTTTTGCTGCAGCAAGACAGAACTGAGGAAATTATACACTCTCCTGACAGTTTCATCAAGAGGCACTTTAGATTTGTGCACCAAAAGGAGGTTTTCTAAAATAAAATGATCATAATCCCCACTGAGCTTACAAATCATGTGTATTATAATGTTATACATGTATTCATGTGTGTTGTTAAAAAATACAAAGGATTCCAATTTTTGAGAAGATTTTATATGTTTATGACATCTATATAAATATATATTTGACTTTAATGTCAAGAATAATTTTAAATAACTCTTACTTTTGTCCACCAGTTATTTCATTAACTGAACAGTTACACTTATTCTAATCTATAATTTCTAACGACATAGTGAAAAGTTACTACATCTCAAACTTACCTGGATCTGAAATTAATTTATTTCTTTATTAGATCATTTAATGCTAGTTCTTTTATATCTCTTCACCCTGTTTCAGATCATTTGTTTCATTTACCATTAATAAACTCATTAGTCTAAAAAAGTTTATTGTTTAATAAGTGTTTTCATGTGATGATAAAAATCTGCAAAATCGTTTGTTCACTGTTATGACCAAAATTCAGTTATTGGCATTGAGGTAATCACTCTACTTTAATTATGCTGCCTACAAAGGCTTATAGTACCTTCAATTCTGGACAGAACACTCATTAAAGTAATTCACCTCAAACTATTAAACTAAGAAATTAATGGCTCTGTCTACTGTGGTTCTTTCTGGTAGATTACTTGAATAAGATAAAGTTTTATGTAAAGCACATTCTTTTCACTTTGTCCTTGCTTTGCAATCTATCTTGAAGTTTGATGACCTTCCTTCCAATTCATCATTCTAATCAAACTTTCTAACTTGTAATAGCTACTTCCTGTGGTGTGCATTTTATTTGAGTGAATGTGGATTTGTGTGTGTTTATCTATTTAGGGCATAGAAGTTATCACATGAAAAACAGTCTCAAGGAGTCATATGACAAGATGAAAGAGTATAAACATTAGTGAAAGAAAAATAAAATGGATTCCTCTCCCCCATTCCCTGGTTTTTAACTTTGTCTTTTGGACCAAGAACTTACCTAATTCTTCTTGCCTGATACAACATATAAGAACTTGATATTTGGCAAAACTAATACAATTATGTAAAGCTTAAAAATAAAATAAAATTTAAAAAAACAAAAAAAAATAGAAAGGGATTTGGCTTGATGAATTGATTCTCAGCCTTTTGGCTAAGATCAAGTATAAGTATCTGTTTTTATCAGTTTGATATCTGATATGTCCTCTATCTGACTTTCCTTGTGGCTCAGCTGGTAAAGAATCCACCTGCAATGTGGGAGACCTGGATTCAATCCTTGGGTTGGGAAGATCCCCTGGAGAAGGGAATGGCAACCCACTCCAGTATTCTGGCCTAGAGAATTTCATGGACTGTATAGTCCATGAGGTTGCAAAGAATCAAACATGACTGAGTGACTTTCACTTTACTTTGATGAATTCATTCATACTGAGATGTAAATGATGCCTTCATCAAATATTGCTAAATGACAGGGTTTTTAAATTTTAAAATAAATACCACTACAATTATTAATATAAATCTTCATGCTAAGTTCAGTATAAATTAACATTGTTCTTCAAAGATGCTAACAACATGGTGATTATAATGTATAGTTTATATTAAGAAATACAAGGGCAAGACTCATCCCATTAGTTTGACAAAACATTCTCTTTTATTTAATGACAATTCTTTGAGGTGGGTAATATTATTCCTGTTTTGCATATTTGCATCCTTAGAGAAGTCTCCCTGAAATTTTTGAAATCACATTGTTGAGTCAATTAGTAAACACTTTTAAATCTCTTAATCATTGGCAGGCAGGGGTGGTGGTGCAGAGTCTTTGCATTCATAGTTCAAACTTTAGTTAAAAATAAAATGTATTCCATACAGAATACATACATACTCTCACTTACTTATATTTTGAAACATAGTAACACCTGTAAACTCAGAATGGAGGAGATGAGGTAAGTGAGCCTGTATAGCTATGAGTTTCTTAAGTTTCTTAAATTTTATATGAAATGGTACAATTTTAATACTGACTAAACAGTGAAATGTTAAAGATATATATTGAAATCCCTAGGCACTGAATATATTGCAAAAAAAGTTTGTTGTTGTTTAGTTGCTAAGTCATGTCTTACTTTTTTGTGACCCCATGGACTATAGCTTGCCAGTCTCCTGTGTCCATGGATTTCACAGTCAAGAATACTGGAGGAGTTATCATTTCCTTCTTCAGGGGTTCTTCGCAACCCAGGAATTGAACCTGTGTCTCCTGCATTGGCAGGCAGATTCCTTACCATTGAGCCACCTGGGTTAGCCAAAATCAAATAGTTAAATAAAAATGGAATTCTAAACAATGAAAATAACACAAAACTGCAGAGGAAAATTTTAGAATGAACAAATTCCATGAAGAATCAACATATCAAACTTTTATATAAGATTAGTAGAAAACTTTAATATTTCTACATATATTAAATAAACTAAATTTATTATCAAAACTTATTCACAAAGAAAGCTGCAGCCCTAGGTAGTCTCACAGGTGAATTCTAGCAAATATTTGAGGGATACATAAGACAAATCCTACACAAACTGTTTCTGAAAATTAAGTAGAAAATACTTTCCATTTGTTTAATAAAACATTAATTTCCCTGATAACAAAATTAAACAAAGTCATTACAAGGAAAAAAAAACTACAGACAGCTATATTTTATGAAAAAAAGATGCATATGTTCTCTACAAAATATCAGCTAATAAAATTCTGCAATTTTATACTGACCAAGAGGGTAATGATAATAGGAATGCTAAGGTAAACACTTAAAAAAATTCAAAGTAGAGCTAGAACCCTCTTACCACCGCCAGCATTCATGCCATGGGTAACCTGTGAAATAAACAGTTATCAGTCACCCCTGGTTGCATATGCACTTGGCTCAAGATTCAGAAAAGCTGAATTGGAGATCGTTGGAGAACTAGAGAAGCTACAGTTCCCATTGCTACCACAAACTCACAAAGTAAGGCACCAGTAAATTTAAAAAAAAAAAAAATTAATGCAGCTCACCCCATTATCAGGATAAAACTCATATAATAATTTCAATAAGTTAAGAAAACCTTTAAACTATTCAATTTCCACTCATTATAAAAGCTCCCAGCAAAGATGAATAGAAAGAACATCTTCGATTTGATGAAAAGAATATACAAATTCCTCCAGCTAACATGACACATAAAGATCAAAGACGAACCACTTTTCCCATAAGATCAGAAATGAGACGAATGTTTCTACCCGCACAACTTATATTCAGTATGTTATTGGAAATCTACCCAATGCAATCAATTCAGCTCAGTTTAGTCTCTCAATCGTGTCCGACTCTTTGCGACCGCATAAATCCCAGCACACCAGGCCTCCCTGTCCATCACCAACTCCCGGAGTTTATCCAAACTCATGTCAATTGAGTCCATGATGCCATCCAACCATCTCATCCTCTGTCATCCCCTTCTCCTTCTGCCCTCAATCTTTCCAAGCATCAGGGCCTTTTCAAATGAGTCAGCTCTTCGCATCAGGTGGCCAAAGTATTGGAGTTTCAGCTTCAACATCAGTCTTTCCAATCAACACCCAGGACCGATCTCCTTTAGGATGGACTGGTTGGATCTTCTTGCAGGCAAAGGACTCTCACGAGTCTTCTCCAACACCACAGTTCAAAAGCATCAATTCTTCGGCACTCAGTTTTCTTTACAGTCTCACATCCACACATGACTACTGGAAAAACCATAGCCTTGACTAGATGGACCTTTGTTGGCACAGTGATGTCTCTTTGGTTGGAAAGAGACATCTGTGATGTCTAGGTTGGTCAAAATTTTTCTTCCAAGGACTATGCTGCATCACCATCTGCAGTGATTTTGGAGACCCAAAAAATAAAGGCTGCCACTGTTTCCACTGTTTCTCCATCTATTTGCCATGAAGTGATGGGACCAGATGCCATGATCTTCATTTTCTGAATGTTGAGCTTAAAGCCAACTTTTTCACTCTCCTCTTTCACTTTCACTTTCATCAAGAGGCTCTTTAGTTCTTCTTCATTCTCTGCCATAAGGGTGGTGTTATCTGCATATCTGAGGTTTTTGATGTTTCTGCCAGCAATCTTGATTCCAGGCAATTTTGCTTCTTCCAGCCCACGTGATGTACTCTGCATATAAGTTAAATAAACAGGGTGACAATTTACAGCCTTGACATACTCCTTTTCCTATTTGGAACCAGTCTGTTGTTCCATGTCCAGTTCTAACTGTTGCTTCCTGACCTGCATACAGGTTTCTCAAGAGGCAGGTCAGGTGGTCTGGTATTCCCATCTCTTTCAGAATTTTTCACAGTTTATTGTGATCCACACACTCAAAGGCTTTGGCATAGTCAATAAAGCAGAAGTAGATGTTTTTCTGGAACTCTCTTGCTTTATTGATGATCCAGCAGATGTTGGCAATTTGATCTCTTGTTCCTCTGCCTTTTCTAAAACCAGCTTGAACATCTGGAAGTTCACAGTTTATGTATTGCTGAAGCCTGGCTTGGAATTTTGAGCATTACTTTGTTAGCTTGTGAGATGAGTGCAATTGTGCAGTAGTTTGAGCATTCTTTGGCATTGCCTTTCTTTGGGATTGGAATGAAAACTGACCTTTTCCAGTCCTGTGGCCACTGCTGAGTTTTCCAAATTTGATGGCATACTGAGTGCAGCACTTTCACACCATCATCTTTTAGGATTTGAAATAACTCAACTGGAAAATAACTTACCTCCACAAGCTTTGTTAATAGTGATGCTTTCTAAGGTCCACTTGATTTCATATTCCAGGATGTCTGGCTCTAGGTGAGTCATCACACCATCATGATTATCTTGGTCATGATCATCTTTTTTGTAAAGTTCTTCTGTGTATTCTTGACACCTCTTCTTAATATCTTCTGCTTCTGTCAGGTCCATACCATTTCTGTCCTTTATTGAGCCCATCTTTGCATGAAATGTTCCCTTGGTACCTCTAATTTTCTTGAAGTGACCTCTAGTCTTTCCCATTCTGTTGTTTTCCTCTATTTCTCTGCATTGATTCCTTAGGAAGGCTTTCTTATCTCTCCTGGCTATTCTTTGTAACTCTGCATTCAAATGGGTATATCGTTCCTTTTCTCCTTTGCTTTTCATTTCTCTTCTTTTCACAGCTCTTTGTAAGGCCTCCTCGGACAGCCATTTTCTTTTTTGCAGTTCTGTTTCTTGGGGATTGTCTTGATCCCTGTCTCCTGTGTAATGTCATGAACCTCCACCCATAGTTCATCAGGCACTCTGTCTATCAGATCTAGGCCCTTAAATCTATTTCTCACTTCCACTGTATAATCATAAGGGATTTGATTTAGGTCATATCTGAATGGTCTGGGGCTTCCCTGGTGGCTCAGAGGTTAAAGCATCTGCCTGGAATGTGGGAGACCTGGGTTCAATCCCTGGGCCAGGAAGATCCCTTGGAGAAGGAAATGGCAACCCACTCCAGTATTCTTGCCTGGAGAATTCCATGGACGGAGGAGCCTGGTGGGCTACAGTCCACAAGGTCACAAAGAGTCGAACACGACTGAGCAACTTCACTCACTCCCTCACTCACTGAATGGTCTACTAGTTTTTCCTACTTTCTTCAATTTAAGTCTGAATTTGGCAAAAAGGAGTTCATGATCCAAGCCACAGTCAGCTCCCGGTCTTGTTTTTTGCTGACTGTATAGAGCTTCTCCATATTTGGCTGCAAAGAATATAATCAATCTGATTTCACTGTTGACCATCTGGTGATGTTCATGTATAGAGTCTTCTCTTGTGTTGTTGGAAGAGGGTGTTTGCTATGACCAGTGCGTTCTCTTTGCAAAACTCTATTAGCCTTTGCCCTGCTTCATTCTGTACTCCAAGGCCAAATTTGCCTGCTACTCCAGGTGTTTCTTGACTTCCTACTTTTGCATTCCAATCCCCTATAATGAAAAGGACATCTTTTTTGGGTGTTAGTTCTAAAAGGTCTTGTAGGTCTTCATAGAACCATTCAACTTCAGCTTCTTCAGCATTACTGGTTGGGGCATAAACTTGGGTTACCATGGTATTAAATGGCTTGCCTTTGAAACAAAGATCATTCTGTTGTTTTGGAGATTGCATCCATGTACTGTATTTTGGACTGTTTTGTTGACTGTAATGGCTACTCCATTTCTTCTAAGGAATTCCTACCCACAGTAGTAGATATAATGGTCATCTGAGTTAAATTCACCCATTCCAGTCCATTTTAGTTCATTGAATCCTATAATGTCAATGTTCACTCTTGCCATCTCCTGTTTGAGCACTTCTAATTTGCCTGATTCATGGACCTAACATTACAGTTGCTTATGCAATATTTTTTTTTACAGCATCGGACCTTGCTTCTATCACCAGTCAAACCCACAACTGGGTGTTGTTTTTGTTTGGCTTCATCCCTTCATTCTTTCTTGAGTTATTTCTCCACCGATCTCCAGAAGCATATTGGGCACCTACTGACCCGGGAGTTCCAAGGTAAGAGAAACCCAAGTAAGATGGTAGGCACTAAGAGAGGGCATCAGATGGCAGACAGACTGAAACCACAATCACAGAAAACTAGCCAATCTGATCACATGGACCACAGCCTTGTCTAACTTAATGAAACTGAGCCATGCCATGTGATGCCACATAAGACGGATGGGTCATGGTGAAGAGGTCTGACAGAATGTGGTCCACTGGAGAACGGAATGGTAAACCACCTCAGTATTCTTGCCTTGAGAACCCAATGCAATAAGTAAGAAAATACACTATGAGATAAATAAACCTTAAAGGAGGTAGTAAAACATTCGTTATTCACATATGACAATTTTCATTTTTAAATGTAAGATATGTTAAGGTATCTATAAAGGAAATACTACAATTACTAAATGAATTTAGCAAATTAACTGGATATGGGATCAGTATATACAATAATAGTTTTTTATATAAAGAACAATAAACAATCGGAAAATAACACTGACAGTTAAAAATTGCATTTAGAATTAAAAAAAAAAATGAATAGGATCAAGAAACAAAATGTTAAGAATAAAATAACAAAAGTACAACCTTTTTACTCTGAATACTCCAAAATATTGCTGACAAAAATTAAAGGACCTCTAAATAAGGGATGTACAATATTCATGGACCAAAAGACTTAATATTGTTAATTTAATTTGATCCCCAAATTAAACTATAGGTTCAATGCAATTCCAATTCTGATTACCCTAGGCTTTTGGGGGAGAAATTTGCAAGTTGATTCCAAAATTTAGGTAGAAATGAAAAGACCTAGAATATCCTAAACATTCTTTTAAAAGCAGAGCCAAGTTGGATGACTTACACCAGCTGACTTTAAGATTTGCTATAAACATAGCAAATCAAGTGTGCATACTGTCACTACAGTTATATTTGACTCTTTGCAACCCATGGACTAGAGCCCATGGAGCTCCTCTGTCCCTGGGATTCTCCAGGCAAGAGTACTAGGGTGGGTTGCCAGGCCCTCCTCCGGGGAATCTTCCTAATCTGGGGATTGAACCCAAGTCTCTTAATGTCTCCTGCATTGGTAGGTGGGTTCTTTACCACTAGCACCATCTGAGACTGATCTAAAGCTAAATGAGATCAACTTGTTTCATTGACTAAATAACTCAGAAGTAGACCTGTTTTAAATTAATTTTTATTTAATTCCATCAGTGTTTGACAGCGTTAAACATTCTAATGGGGAACGAATATCCATAAAGAAAACATAAGAACAAAACAATTCAAACTCAAAGTCATACCATACATGGGAATTAATTTAGGATGAATCATAGACTTGCTTGTAAAAGTGAAGACTATAATGCTGAATCCAAATTCTATAGGAGAAAATTTTTGTGACCAAGTGTACAGTAAGGTGTATTATAGAAGGCACAGAAATTAATAATTATAAAAGACAAATGATAAACTTTACCAAAATGTAAAAACTTTGGGCCATTAAAAGAGTCTCTTAAGAAAAAGGATAAACTACAAATTGGGAACAACTATTCACAAGTGTATTATCTATCAAAGGATCAATGTTTTAAGGGCCTAGAATGATTCCTTCCAAAATGTCACTTTTGCATGTTAGCCAAAGATAATCAAGAACCTGTGGATTCAAGAGAAACTACTGCTGCTGCTGCTGCTAAGTCGCTTCAGTCGTGTCCGACTCGACTCTGTGCGACACCATAGACGGCAGCCCACCAGGCCCCCTGCCTCTGGGATTCTCCAGGCAAGAACACTGGAGTGGGTTGCCATTTCCTTCTCCAGTGCATGAAAGTGAAAAGTGAAAGTGAAGTCGCTCAGTCGTGTCCGACTCTTTGCGACCCCATGGACTGCAACATAGCAGGCTCCTCTGCCCATAGGATTTTCCACGCAAGAGTACTGGAGTCGGGTGCCATTGCCTTCTCCTAACTAGAAGAATTTAAATTGGGGATTTTTCCCAAGAGAGGGAGTTATAACTGGAGATAAATTGTATCTAAATTGCCCCATCTGTGTGGCAGAGCAAACATCTAATTATCAAACACTGACTTTTCTTTTTATCATCCTGTGAATGAGGCCTCTATCTCATTCTTTACTTCATGATAGTATATATAACTCATTTCACCTTTCTCTTTTGGGACAATTCACATACATGAGGTTCCTGTATGCATAAATTTGATTTTCTCCTGTTAATCTGTCTCATGTCAATTTAATTCTTTAGACCTGCCAGAAGGACCTAGAAGAGTATAGGAATGTTTTCTTCCTCTCTGACAGTATCCAGAATTCATAAAGAAATCTTACAAGTCAATAATAAAATATCAAGCAGCTCATTTTAATTGGGCAGACTATTTGGACAGACATTACATAGAGAAAGCTACATAAATGTCCATAAACACATGGAAAACTGCTCAAGATCAAATCATTGGGGAAGTTCAAATTAAAATCACAACAGTATATTACACAGCCACTGAAATAATTAAAATTCAAAGGAATGAAAACACTAAATTTTGATAAAGCTGATGAGCAACAAGAATTTTAATATATTATTTGTAGTACTACAAAATGATACAACTACCCTTGGTAATTTAAAATGATACAACTACCTTTGGCAACTTCTATAAAACTAAACACACAATAAAACCCTTATTTTTCATTGCTGGTTGGGAATACTCTTTCATTACTGCTGTTACTTCCTCTTTTGAAGTCCATGGTAGCCTCCATATTCCTTCGTTCCAAAATCCTGTGGCTAATGTTTACTGCTCTACAGATGTATCTTGATGATTTTAGTGACAAGTTTTCTTTCTTAGATTGTTTTATGCCTTCTACTTAGTGCTTTTATTGATTGCTTTGATAATCTATATGGCACAAGAGTTCTTTGACCTCAACTGCAATGACTTACAATTAGAGTTGCCATCTGGCAAATCCCCATCTCAGAGTTTGCCTGTAGTTAGAACTTGAATGATTTTTCTTTGACTTATAGTTTTAAATTCTTTCCATTTTCCACTTTTACATCTGTTCTGAAGCTTTTTGACTCTTGGCTCCCATTGTGACCTCTGATCCTTCAGCACCTGTTCATTTTCCTGTTTTTTGTTTTTGTTTTTTCTCTGTCTTCACTATTGGGACCTAGCACTGGCCTTGAAACTGGAGATCTCCCATAAACGTTAAACTGAAATGAATCCACTCATTTCTCTGGTTTGACTGCATACTGTAATCTGTCATCTCAATATCTCCTTTAGGGCACCCCAGAATCACTCATCCCCTTGGCCTGTACTGCATTTCTAAACTCTTGATCACTCTTACCTGTGGTTTCTTCTGTTTTCTCTTCCACCTTGTTGAAAGTCGATGTAAAAAATCTATAAAAGTGACTGATTACATTTAATAATTGCTATAGTTATCACAGAGAGCTCTATCCAGCTGTACCTCAATAGCCCTTATATTCATTTTGTGCCCTATTCCTTTCCTACCCTCTACAGTAGCTATTCTAATATTTTTAACTTTCTTCAAATCTTTTATTCCCAACCTTTTTTCTTTTCTGAGGAAAGTAATGACTCTCCTGCTTTCAAGCATTAAGAATTCAATGCTTGATCCCTTTTTATCCTCATGTTCTCTCGGTTGGTAAAGAAGCCTCCCGCAATGCAGGAGACCTGGGTTCAATCCCTGGGTTGGAAAGATCCCCTGGAGAAGGGAAAGACTACCCACTCCAGTATTCTTGCCTGGAGAAGTCCATGGACTGTATAGTCTTTGGGGTCACAAAGAGTTGGACATGACTGAGCAACTTTCACTTTCACCACAAAAGAGAGTTTTAGCAGGATCTGCCACCCTCCCCTGCAGATTACAATTTTTATATTATTTGCATTACTCTCCTTTCCCACTTTGTATAAAGTTACTCAGCTCTCCTTTCTCAAAAAATAAATACACCTTTGCCACTCAAAAGTTTTTTCCATGGTACCCGCCCCCCCCCAGCCCCAACACACACTATCAACTCTAATAAGTTAAAGACAAGCTTGCACTCATTATTTCTATTTCTTCAACTGTAAATTCTTAGTCCTTTAACCACTTAAGTGCCACCATTTATGGAAGCTGCTTTCAGGAAGGCCACCTCTGACCTTTCACCAAAATCAATGTTTTGTTTTTTTTTTTCTCTTTTCTTATCTTTGTACTATCAAGTCCTATGATGTTCTTATTCTGTAGTTCAAAATTTTATCTTTGACTTGTATTCTATACTTGAACTCCATTTTATCTTGTATTTTATTCTTGAACATCTTCTTCACTGATTTATTTCCTTCTCCACTTTCCTTTCAAAATTCTGTTTCGCCTTGCTCTATTTTTTTTGAAAGGGCTAATGGCTAGCCATAGAAAATGGGCTCACCTGGTTCAAAAACATCACTCTCAAAACAAATAAAATGCTTCTTTTTTTTTTTTAAATTTTATTTTATTTTTAAACTTTACATAACTGTATTAGTTTTGCCAAATATCAAAATGAATCCGCCACAGGTATACATGTGTTCCCCAGAATTTTCTTTAAAAATGTTTTCTGTGCATTTATTTATTTTTTTGCTGCCCTGGGTCTTTGTTGCTGTATGCAGGCTCTCTCTGGTTGCAGTGAGTGAGGGCTACTCTTCAGTTGCAGAGCAAGGGCTTCTCACTGCAGTGGCGTCTCTTGCTGTGGATCACAAACGCTAGTCAGGCAGGCTTCAGTAGTTAAAGTGCATGGGCTTAGTTGCCCCGAGGCATGTGGGATCTTTCTGAATCAGGGATCAAATCTGTGTCCCTGTCATTGGTAGGCAGATTCTTAACCACTGGACCACCACAGAAGTCCTGAAATCCTTCTTTTAATAAACTTATTTAAAGTGCAAGGAGATATCAATTCATGATTTAAAATAAGTTAACATCTGTTTATTGATGGTTAATACCTCTGTTTCTTTCTTTCTAGACACCCTCTGTCTCTACACACACACACACACACTCATGTGACAATAGAAACAGACTACATTGTGTGTGGCCCTGACAACCAAGTACTTCAATTAACAATATATATGTTCCACATTGGTACCGGTGAGGTCCTTCATAGCTAGTATCTGTGGCCCAATTCTTCTGTATCTCCATCTTCAATTATCCTATGTCAGTTCCACTTTGTCCACTTCTGGGGTACATATGGTCTAACTCATTTGGAGCACTATGTGAAATTTCTAGAAATTCAGTCCATAAAACAAAGAGACTTTTCCTCTGCTGCCTCATAGAACCCAGCAACTATACTTCTGGTAGCACAACCATTTCTGTTTATAATTGCTATTGCACAAGTCCAAGGAATTTCTTCATTATGGTTCTCCTTTTTTGCTTCCAAATCTTCCCCAGCAGTGTGTGTGTTAGTCACTCAGTCATGTCCAACTCTTTGCAACTCCATGGACTATAGCCTGCCAGGCTTCTCTGTCCATGGGATTTTCCAGGCAAGAATAGTGGAATGGATTGCCATTTCCTTCTCCAGTAAAGCTATCTACTTTCAGTAAATGCTTCCTCACTTGCTATTTGCCAACAATATAAAGATTAAACCATAATCAAGTTACTTTCTGCTCAGTGAATTTGCTCTCATCATTATACCACACCAACTCTAAACTCTTTGTTAAAGCTTTCAAAACAATCTTCCATAAATTTGACCAAGTTTACATATCAATCTTATTTTTATTTCAACACACAGTTCTCCTTTCTTCACACAGATCCATAGTGCCTGACACAGCATGGTGATCCTTATCAGAACATCTTAAATGGGGTTTGTTTCACCTCACCTCGATGACTCTTCCCTCTTGCTTGCACCATTTTTAATTCTACATCTATTCATGGCCAAACTCAAACCACAATTCATCAAAGAATCATTCTCCAGTGATTATACCTTTCTTGTCTTCTCTTTCTCTAGTAACATTTACTCTGTACCATTGCTGAGTATTTTGTCACAGCTATTATTATTTTGAAACTACATTGTGAAATTCCTGCTGTCGGGTGTTTTATTAAATAAAAATATTTCTTGCCAGAAGGGAAGTAGATTTATATTTCAATTGCCCATTTACAGTGCCTGAATGTTATATATTCAGAGAGTTTGCTGGGTGCCAGATGCTACCCTAAATTTATTTAATTCTCACCACCACACTCTGCAGTTGTTGTTATTAAATCCATTAAATAAATGAGAACTGAGGTTCAGAGGGGTTAAATCTCCAAGGTCAGAGAGCTAATCAAAACCAGCTATGCTGTATTGCAAAGCCTCATAATCCTTCCATTATACCTGGAAGATTCAAATACTTGTGAAATGATTATTTTAAAAGAAAAGACTGAATTGGTTTAATATAACATCCAGTATTTGTTTATAAATAATCTGCCTAACTTTGAGCCTGTACTCTGAAAAGAACTCTCTTTTGATATTTTTGTTGTTCTTGTTGTTGGCAGTGAATGTCTTTTCTGGCCTGCTCTAGATGTGTCCAAAAGTGCTATTTCAACCTGTGAAATTCTGTATTCAGTAACAACAATATAAAAAAAAAAAAAAAAGAAAGCTCAAATGATTGAGATTAAAAAACTATCAGAAAGTACTGGAAAAATTTTTATCTCATAACGAGAAGCAACAGAGTAATAAAACTAGAACATCTTGAAAACCTGCTAGTATTGTTTAGATGACCTGATAAATTATTGATGTTTTAGAAATAAGCTCTTTTTAAAGGGAACATTACAATATTTATCTCACAGAAAATGTTGTGAAAAATAGCAAATGGAAAAACGGTTAAAAGAAGCCATATAAAAGCTTCCAATTGTACTTTGTGCAAATAAAATATGTTTTCACCCTTAGGGTGGAGAAAAAAAACGAGAGAACTTTACAAGATAAAAGAAATAACATGTAAGTAGAAAAACTGGGTCAATGAGGTAGTATTTATTTTACTGCATCAGCTATAACCATTCCTGAGAAATATATATGAAGGAAAAACCATGTAGAATCAAAATAGTTTGATCATGAAGTTATTAGGTTGAAAACCTTCAAAGTTAATCAGATTATGTCAGTTTATCTGAACAACATTTTAACTCCAGAGTGTTAAAGGAAAGTGCAATGGATAAGCAAAGGAATTTAGAACTTTGCAGAGTCGTGTTCAGCTGAGGAACCCCAGGAGTCTGTCATTTTCTAAGAAAGTTTGATGTCATTATGCAAGGCCATCAGAGCTTTTACATGGAATAAATTCTTTCCCTTAAGTGCTTATCGCTTGTGTTATTAGTGAGTCATCTGAATTTTCTTTTCCTAGCCTCAGTGAAGGATCTTAAAATTGTTTGCTTGGTTTGGAAATATCTCAGATTTGAGGGCCTATGAGGTCTCCCAACACCTGAAACATTCGCCTCTAGCTGGTGGCATCAGGGTACATCACCAGATCCCCTAATGTGTTTTTTGTTTCCTATGACTTTTGTGGCAATCTAGACAGGAAAAGCTCTTTATATCCATCATCCTTTATCATCTACATCATTTTGTTGGCTACAGAAGACACTCCTTTTTTTTTTTTTAAGACAAAATAAAAAGAGAGAGAGATGATCTCAAGTTAGAAAAGTAAAAGAAAAGCAACTTTGCTGCTATTAAGGGCCTTTGAGGCAAATAAGAACCTTCTGTATAAGGGAGGATAAGGAAAGAAACCTGACAGAAATGACAAAAAGACGTCTTTTTCTGTCAACAGTCTTACTTTAGTTCCGCTGAGATCCATTAGCAGCTGTGAAGTGTGAAAATTAGGAGCTAAAGCATAGATGATATTTTAAGACTGAGAATGCAGTAAGCTTTCACATTTCTTATCACATCCCCTTTTATTTCATCCAACATGTTATTCATACTGTTTTTTTTAATGATTTCTCAACAGATTCAAAATATTGCCTCAGAACTCTGCTGAGGGAACAACCTGGTTTGGAGCGATAGCATCGGGTGCTTGTTTCCCAAGAGAATCTTTCAAGGGGCTGGGGAAAAAAGCAGATGTTTTCCATCAACAACTGATGCTGGAGAGCTACCATTCCTCCTTTCCTAACCACATGCTCTCGGCCATAATCATGTACTCCCTTCTTCTGCTTTCATAGACACAGCAGCATGTCATAATTCAAACCCCGTCTTGTTGACACAGCTTGCTTCAGCTGTTCTCATAGCAAACTGTTTGTTCACTGAAACCGAAGACACGGCAGCTCTTTGTGGAGTGACTAAAAGGAGCTGCAGATTTCTGGATGATGTTTGCAGTCAAGTATACTGCTGTGTGGGGGTCCAGGAACATCACACAGATATGTTTACACTCTTTCAGTCCCAGCTACATATGGGGCATTTCCATCGCTGCGATTCACATAACACACGTTAGCTAAAACAGAGCCTGCATGTCCTTTGGTGAGCCTCAAGTCACTGCCAAAGCGACTTGATCAAATTTCTCTGTACACCAACAATGTAACCTTTATAAATCCGGGAACAAATATGAAGAGGCAAAGGTGACAGAACTATTCTACAGGAGATAAAATCAATCTCTTATTAGGGAACTGTCAATCACAATATCCTATCGGCATCCTCTTTGAGGAAACTGAACACTTCCTGTATCATATATGGTTACTTATTACTAGTGACAACCTATTGGTAATTTACCAGCAATTTGTTATTTTAATTTAGCATGTTTGTCCCATCAAATGTAGCTGGCATTAGTTAGTTCAGGGCAGCAAGGTTTAGCAGACAGAGAATTGATGTAGAAATTCACATGCCCAGGCTTGTTTCAGCTGTACACAAATGATGTTACTTGAAAAATTCACTTAGTTTCCTTATCTACAATGTGAGAACTAAGATATCCTAAAACCTCATTTAAGTTTTTGAATGCCATTTTCTCCAAATTAATGCTTAGCAAGTCAGCATTACTTTTACTGTGTAAAAGCTGCAAATCAGCACAATTGCAATCTAATTATTTTTCCAAATGATTATAAATACTTTTCGAAGACAAAGTCCATATGCCTAATTTTCTCTGCTCTTCTAAAGGTTGTACATGCACAGAGGAAATTTTTCCAAGAAAAATGGGCAATTTTGCATAATAAGCTCACTTCTTTCTGTCGTTCCAATCCGATTATTCAAGTCTGGGACTCTACACGTTTTCTGGTTGGTATATTTGGTCTTTAGTCAGTTAGCCCTTGCTCCCTGCCCTCCACCACCCAGCTTACATCGCAGCCGGAATAATCTTTAAAAAACTACTGCATTGTTTCATTCCTCTTTTCCAGAGTACGAAATACTTCTCTGGTACCTGTGAAATCAAGTCTAAATTATTTGGTCTAGTGTTTAAGACTTTCATATTTTATGATTAAATTTTATAAATGTTCCAGAATAATCCACCAGAGCCAGGTCAGTTCCCTTACTGACGGAGCTACACCACCTTTATTCTCAGTGGTCTTTCCCCTCCACCATGTCATTTGCATTACTGGAATCTGTTTTCTTCTGTACTTGATTTAAATGGGTTTTGCTCATCCTTCAAAACCCAGTTTAAAATCCTTCACGCTGCCTCCTCCCAGGATCTCATCAGGCTCCCTAGTTTCTCTTTTCTTTGTGTTAATGGTCAAAGTGGCATTTTCAGGAGATACATATCAGTGCTCTCCTTCCCAACCAAGTTTGAAAACAGATGAGAAAAATGAAGGTTGAAGTATGATCTTTATGATAAGAAAAGGCTGAATTGGAAGTTGTGAGCTAAGGCTGAAGGGAGTTTGACATCTATTACATCAGCCCAAAGTTGAACAATCACACCCTACAGTCTAGCAGATGGCTGCCTGGGCCCCATGCTCCCTGTAGGCAGACAGATTGGACAGGACAAGACAAGGAGGAGGAGGCTGAACTCCTTCACCTAAATTCCTCAAACAAATGAGCCTCTTCCCTTCCTCTGGCGTCAGAGAGAAGCCAGAAGCCATGATTATAATCTACATGAAGTTACTCTGTGTTGAAGCTTGATGTCTCTACTTCTTGATCAGTATAAGAAATCAACACATATTGAAGCAACTTAGCACATGCAATTTAGCATGTACACAAGAACAAGAATAATCACAGGTAATCCGTCTTAAAATAATAAGCTGGATGTGTTTTAAGGACAAATTGCTCTTGACTACCTTTATAACATTATAAATAATTTTTCTAAAGTTTCTATTATAAAATTAAAACATTTTTATTCCCTTTCCAACTGTATTTTATTGAAATTTTCTGATATTTGTGGAATACCTAGTAAGTGAGAGACAGAAACACTATAAAAATGTATATATGGTATGATTTGTATAATATACATAGAAAATTTACATATTATGATATATATTTATATTAATGTTATACATATGTTCATTACATAGTATAAGAAGATATAACATGTTATATATTATATATACTTTTTTCTTGGTGACATTCTTTTATTTTTGGGAAGAGTTAAAATTGTGTTTTGCCTTCCTTCATTGTTTTTGTCTGTTTACTCAGGGATACTATAACCAACGAAAGTCTGAGTTGCCTACTGGTAAGACATACAGGAAGTGGTTGGTTATTGAATTCCAACAGGTACTTCTCCAGAAGAAACTCAGGTGTCTTGTGCCCTCATGCCTTTTAATACATAATAAAGGGATCTCTAATGTGTTATCTTCTGGCAAGAGTAACTTAGTTTTAGGCTGTCCTATTGAAGAAGAGAACACAAAATTCATGATTTATTAGTAATTGGGCATAAACTGAGCAAAATAATATACAAGTAGGTGAAGCAATGGGTAGATTTTTTTCTTTGTGTGTCACAGGGCTTAGAATAATGGGTATGGGCTGATAACCTCCTCCCCTCTCTCCACTCCCACCCAACGATGCTCATACCATAATTCCAGGAAGAGAGTTAATATGCTCTTACATGCAAAAGGGAATTTGGAGATATGATTAAATTGAGGATTGAGATGGAAGATTAATTAACTTGGTAGACCCAGCTCAGTTCAGTTCAGTGGCTAAGTCGTGTCCAACTCTTTGCGTCCCATGGACTGCAGCATGCCAGGCCTCCCTGTCCAACACCGACTCCTGGAGTTTAATTAAACTCATGTCCATTGAGTCGGTGATGCCATCCAATCATCTCATCCTCTGTCATCCCCTTCTCCTCCTGTCTGCAATCTTTGCCAGCATTAGAGTCTTTTCTAATGAGTCAGTTCTTTGCATCAGATGGCCAAACTATTGAGTTTCAGCTTTAGCATCAGTCGTACCAATGAATATTCAGGACTGATTTCCTTTAGGAATATTCAGGACTGGTTGGATCTCCTTGCAGCCCAAGGGACTTTCAAGAGTCTTCTCCAACATCAAGTTCAAAAGCATCAATTCTGTGGCACTCAGCTTTCTTTATAATCCAATTCTCACATCCATACATGACTACTGGAAAAACCATAGCCTTGACTAGACAGACCTTTGTTGGCAAAGTAACATCTCTGCTTTGTAAAATGCTGTCTAGGTTGGTCATACTTTTCTTCCAAGAAGAAAGCATCTTTTAATTTCAGGGCTGCAGTCACCATCTGCAGTGATTTTGGAGCCCCAAAAAAATAGTCTGGCACTGTTTCCATTGTTTACCCATCTATTTGCCATGAAGTGATGGGACCGGATGCCATGATCTTCATTTTCTGAATGCTGTTTTAAGCCATCTTTTTCACTCGCTTCTTTCACTTTCATCAAGGGGCTCTTTAGTCTTTTGCTTTCTTCCACAAGGGTGGTGTCATCTGCATATCTGAGGTTATTGATATTTCTCCCAGCAATCTTGATTCCAGCTTGTGCTTCATCAAGTCCAGCATTTCTCCTGATGTACTATGCATATAAGTTAAATAAACAGGGTGACAATATACAGCCTTGACGTACTCCTTTCCTGATTTGGAACCAGTCTGTTGCTCCATGTTCAGTTCTAACTGTTGCTTCCTGACCTGCACATAGATTTCTTAGGATGCAGATCAAGTGGTCTGGTATTCCCATCTCTTTAAGAATTTTCCACAGTTTGTTGTGATCCACACAGTCAAAGGCTTTGGCATAGTCAATAAAGCAGAAGTAGATGTTTTTCTGGAACTCTCTTGCTTTTTCGATGATCTAGTGGATGTTGGCAATTTGAACTCTGGTTCCTCTGCCTTTTCTAAATCCAGCTTGAACATGTGGAAGTTCATGGTTCATGTACTGTTGAAGCCTGGCTTGGAGAATTTTGAGCATTACTTTACTAGCGTGTGAGATGAGTGCAATTGTGCTGGTAGTTGGAGCACTCTTTGGCATTGTCTTTCTTTGGGATTGGAATGAAAACTGACCTTTTCAAGTCCTGTGGCCCCTGTTGTGTTCACAAGTGTTCTTGTAAGAAGGAGGGAGTATGGTCAGAATTGAAAGGAGATGCAATAATGGAAGCAGAAGGTCAGAGTCAGAGAGTGACTTGAAGATGCTATGCTGACTTAGAAGATGAAGGAACAGACCACCAGCCAAAGAATGCAGGTGGACTCTGGAAGCTAGTAAATTCAAGGGCACACATTCTCTCATAGAGCCTCTAGAGGGAGCACAGCCCTGATAATATTTTGGTCTCCACCCAAGAAGAACCCATTTCAGACTATTGATCTCCAACAGCATAAGATAATAAATGTGGATTATTTTAAGCCACTGTTTGTGGTAATTTGTTACAGGAGCAATAAAAAAATAACATACTGATAACCTGTTTATAAATGAAGGAAGAATTGAAGATAAGCTAACTTTATATTTATTACAACATTTTATATTTAAAAATCTTACTAATCTTCACAAGGTCTAAGGCCTTGTAGAAACAAACATTACAGCATCATAAAACTTTCCTAGAACTTTTGTTTTTACCTTTTAGAAGTTCCAAAAAATTTTTCAAAGCCAACTTGAAAATATGATATCCTGGCCTGGATGATCCTTAAAGATTTAGATCTATGTCAAAACCTTAGGTTGGAAAACTTCCCAATACTGATCAGCAGAAGTCATCTATGTTTTGTACTTGGAATCATTCATCATCTCCTTGGCACTCAATTAAATTTAATGCTCACCAATATTGGCACTAGTGGTAAAGAACCCATCTGATAATGCAAGAGATGTGAGATGAAGGTTTGATCCCTGGGTTGGGAATATCCCCTGGAGAAGGAAAAGGCAACCCACTCTAGTACTCCTGCTTGGAGAATTCCATGGATAGAGGAAACTGGTGGGCTATGGTCCATGGGGTCACAAAGAGTTGGGCAAGAGTGAAGTGACTTAGGACAGATGGATGGAATATTTGGTCTTGTATGTTCCAAAGCACTACTGACTGTAAGTTTTACTTTTAAACTTACCTGGTACAAAAGCTACTCTTTTTGATTCTGTGAGTTTTGAGAAATACATATATCTGTGTGTTCACCATGAGAATCAAGATACAGAATGTTCCAACAGCTCCCAGATTCTCTCATGCTATCCTTTTTTAGTCAAACATCCTCTCCAGTCCCAGGCTTTGGCAAGCACCTGTTTTCTTCCTAGACTTGTATGTTTTCCATAATGCCTTATAAGTAGAATTATACAATAATTTGTATAATCCCCACTTGGATATGAGTTCTTTTACTTTGTAAAATGCAGCTGAGGTTTAAACATGTAGTGAAGTATATCAATAGTTCATTTATTTTTATTGAATAGCTTTCCATTGCATGAATATACCAGAGTTTGTTTATCCATTCCTAGTTAAGAGAGTTTAGGGTGGGTTCTAAATTTTTATCACAAATAAAGCTGCTATAAATATTTAGATGAAGGTTTTCATTTCTTTGTAGGAATGGGAATGACCAGTCATATGTCTAATTTTATAATAAAGGGTCGATTGTCTTTTCTAAAGTGGCTGTACCAGTTTTGCTTTACTGCCAGTTATATGTGGCAGTTTCATTTGCTCTATGACATGCCATAATCTGCTATTATTTAAAAAACAATTGATTTTCATTTTCTTTTTTTAAAAAGGTATTCAAATAGGTATGGCAATGTTGACAATTTCAGTTTCTCTAAATATCATGTTAAGCAGCTTTTCACATTATTTGCAAGCTACTTACCTTCCATGGTAAAATATCTCTTCACATCTTTTGCCCATTTTTAAATTGAGTTTTTATTTCCCTACTGTTGTGCTGTTGTGTTATATATTCTGGATATAATTACTCTCAGATAAATCATCTGCAAAAATTTTTCACAGTCTATGGTTGTGTTCTCATTCTCTAATAGTGTCTTTCACAGAGAAAATTTTGATAATCCCTCTTTTTGGTTTAAGAATTATGCCTTTTGGGGATCATGTTTAAGAACTCCTTTCCTAACCAAATGCTCCAAATATGTTTTTATAGATGTTCAGGGAGTTTTCTAGTTTTAACTTTTATAATTAGGTCTACAATGTATCTTGAAGCAATTTTTGCATAAGGCATGAGATGTACATATTTTGATTTGCTTGGATTTTTGCAAATTTGCATGTTTGCAAATTTGTCCTCTGTTCCAGTATCATTTGATAAAAATACTATACTTTTTCCCTTCAGTTACCTTTGTAACTTTATCAAAAGCCTATTTACTATATTTGAGTGGGTTTATATATTGACTTTCTGTTCTATTCTGTTAAAATGTTTCTGTTTCTCAGTCTCACATTTTTTTATTGTTCAGTTCAGTTCAGTTCAGTCCCTCAGTCATGTCTGACTCTTTGCGACCCCATGAACTGCAGCACGCCAGGCTTCCCTGTCCATCACCAACTCCCGGATATTCACCAAACCCATGTCCATTGAGTGGGTGATGCCATCCAACCATCTCATCCTCTGTCGTACCCTTCTCCTCCTGCCCTCAATCTTTCCCAGCATCAGAGTCTTTTCAAATGAGTCAGCTCTTTGCATCAGGTGGCCAAAGAACTGGAGTTTCAGCTTCAGCATCAGTCTTTCCAATGAAAACCCAGGACTGATTTCCCTTAGGATGGACTGGTTGGATCCCCTTGCAGTCCAAGGGACTCTCAAGATTCTTCTCCAACACCACAGTTCAAAAGCATCAATTCTTCGGCACTCAGCTTTCTTTATAGTCCAACTCTCACATCCACACATGACTACTGGAAAAACCATAGCCTTGACTAGATGGACCTCTGTTGGCAAAGTAATGTCTCTGCTTTTTAATAAGCTGCCTAAGTTGGTTATAACTTTCCTTCCAAGGAGTAAGCGTCTTTTAATTTTATGGCTGCAATCATCATCTGCAGTGATTTTGGAGCCAAAAAAAATAAAGCCTGACACTGTTTCCACTGTTTCCCAATCTATTTCCCATGAAGTGATGGGACCAGATGCCATGATCCTAGTTTTCTGAATGTTGAGCTTTAAGACAACTTTGTCACTCTCCACTTTCACTTTCATCAAGAGGCTTTTGAGTTCCTCTTCACTTTCTGCCATAAGTGTGGTATCATCTGCATATCTGAGGTTATTGATATTTCTCCCGGCAATCTTGATTCCAGCTTGTGCTTCTTCCAGCCCAGCGTTTCTCATGAGGTACTCTGCATATAAGTTGAATAAACAGGGTGACAATATACAGCCTTGACGAACTCCTTTTCCTATTTGGAACCAGTCTGTTGTTCCATGTCCAGTTCTAACTGTTGCTTCCTGACCTGCATATGGGCACAGTAAAGGATAGAAATGATATGTACCTAACAGAAGCAAAGATATTAAGAAAAGGTGGCAAGAATACGCAGAAGAACTATACAAAAAAGATCTTCACAACCCAGATAATCACGATGGTGTGATCACTCACCTAGAGCCAGAAATTCTGGCATGTAAAGTCAAGTGGGTTTAGGAAGCATCACTACGAACAAAGCTGGTGGAGGTGATGGAATTCCAGTTTAGCAATTTCAAATCTTAAAAGATGATGCTGTGAAAGTGCTGCACTTAATATGCCAGCAAATTTGGAAAACTCAGCAGTGGCCACAGAACTGGAAAAGTGGTTTATTCCAATCCAAAGAAAGGCAATGCCAAAGAATGTTCAAACTACCACACAATTGCACTCATCTCATATGCTAGCAAAGTAATACTCAAAATTCTCCTAGCCAGGCTTCAATAGCATGTGAACTGTGAACTCCAGATGTTCAAGCTGGGTGTAGAAAAGGCAGAGGAACCAGAGACCAAATTGCCAACATCCGCTGGATCATGAAAACAGCAAGAGAGTTCCCAAAAATGTCTACTTCTGCTTTTTTGACAATGCCAAAGCCTTTGACTGTGTGGATCACAATAAACTGTGGAAAATTCTGAAAGAGATGGGAATACCATACAACCTGATCTGCCTCCTGAGAAATCTGTGTGCAGGTCAAGAAGCAACAGTTAGAACTGAACATGGAGCAACAGACTGGTTCCAAATCAGGAAAGGAGTACATCAAGGCTGTATATTGTCACCCTGCTTATTTAACTTGTATGCAGAGTACATCATGCAAAATGCTGGGCTGGATGAAGCTAAACTGGAATCAAGATAGCCAGGAGAAATATCAATAACCACAGATACGCAGATGACACCACACTTATGGCAGAAAGCGAAGAATTAAAGAGCCTCTTGATGAGAGTCAAGAGAAGAGTGAAAAAGTTGGCTTAAAACACAACATTCAAAAAACAAAGATCATGGCATCTAGTCCCATCATTTCATGGCAAATAGATAAGGAAACAATGGATACAGTGAGAGACTTTATTTTCTTGGACTCAACATCACTTCACATGGTGATTGCAGCCATGAAATTGAAAGACACTTGCACCCTGGAAGAAAAGTTATGACCAACCTAGACAGCATATTCAAAAGCAGAGACATTACTTTGCCAACAAAGGTCCATCTAGTCAAAGCTATGGTTTTTCCAGTAGTCATGTATGGATGTGAGAATTGGACTATAAAGAAAGCTGAGCCCTGAAGAATTGATGCTTTGAACTGTGGTGTTGAAGGACTCTTGAGCGTCCCTTGGACTGCAAGAAGATCCAACCAGTCCATACTAAAGGAAATTAGTCCTGAATATTCATTGGTAGGATTGATGTTGAAGCTGAAACTCCAATAATTTGGCCACCTGATGTGAAGAACTGTCTCACTGGGAAATACCCTGATGCTGGCAAAGATTGAAGGGTGGAGGAGAAGGGGATGACAGAAGATGGTGGTTAGATGACATCACTGACTCAATGGACACGAGTTTAAGCAAGGTCTGGGTATTGGTGATGGACAGGGAGGGAAGCCTGGAGTTGCTGCAGTCAATTGGGTCGTAAAGAGTCAGACATGACTGAGCAACTGAACTGAACTGAACTGATTGTAGATTGCATTTTTTTCTTTTGCATTTTGAATTTCAATTGTTCACTGTTAGTATAGAGAAATAAAATTGATTTTCAACAATATATTGATCTTGCATACTGCAACTCTGAATGGGATTAAATTCACTCAACTTTAGAATATTTTGTAGAGTTGTTATGAATATACATATATATTGTCTGTGACTAGAGAATGTTTTCATTATTATTTTCCAATCAGGATGCCTTTATTTCTTTACATTGTTTTATTGCATTATCTGTGACTTTTAGGAAGATGTTGATTAGGAAATGTGAGAGCAAATGCCCTTGTCTTGTTCCCCATATTGGTGAGATAAATAAGTTATAAGTATGATATTCTGCAGGTCTTCTCTAGAAGTGCTGTATTAGGATGAGGAAGTTTTTTCTATTCCTATTTGGCTGAGAGTTTAATCATCAGAATATGGAATTTTGTTAATGATTTTTATGCATTTAGAAAAATAATTGTGTTTTTTTCTTATTTAATCTACCAGTATGATGATGTACATGAGTTGATATTCAATATGGCAACCTTGCATTTACAGAGCAACCTTGCATTTACAGAATAAGCTTTTGCTTGCTTATGATGTGTTATACATTTGTGGAATTGCTTTCATCATAATTTTGAAGATTTTATTATCTCTTACAATGAAAATTATTGGTCTGTAATATGTTTCTTCTAATTCTTTAGTTTTGATATCAAATTAATTATGGCTTCATAAGCACTTCGCTTGTGACTCAGCTGGTAAAGAATCTGCCTGCAATGAGGAAGACCTAGGTTTGATCCCTGAGTTGGGAAGATCTCCTGGAAAAGGGACAGGCTACCCACTCCGGTATTCTGGCCTAGAGAAATCCATGGACTGTATAGTCCATGGGGTCGCAAAAAGTCTGAGACAACTGAGTGACTTTCACTACTACTACTATTGCTATGGCTTCATAAAATAACTTGAGAAGCTTTATTCTTTTTCTATTTTCTAAAAGGATTTCACAGAATTTGATTTCTTTCTTCCTTGAATGTTTGATAGATGTCACCAGTGAAATTATCTGTATCTGGAATTATCTGTTATTAGAAAATTTATATTAATCCAAGTATTTGATCATTGCAGGAACATTCAGTCTATGCGGTCACACAGAGTTGGACACGACTGAAGTGACTTAGCAGCAGCAGCAGGAACCTTCAGATTATTTCTTCCTGGGAAATGGTTCTATGAAGGCCTACAAGACCTTTTAGAACTAACACCCCAAAAAGATGTCCTTTTCATTATAGGGGACTGGAATGCAAAAGTAGGAAGTCAAGAAACACCTGGGGTAACAGGCAAATTTGGCCTTGGAATACGAAATGAAGTAGGGCAAAGACTAATAGAGTTTTGTCAAGAAAATGCACTGGTCATAACAAACACCCTCTTCCAACAACACAAGAGAAGACTCTACACATGGACATCACCGGATGGTCAACACCGAAATCAGATTGATTATATTCTTTGCAGCCAAAGATGGAGAAGCTCTATATAGTCAACAAAAACAAGACCAGGAGCTGACTGTGGCTCAGATCATGAATTCCTTATTACCAAATTCAGACTTAAATTGAAGAAAGTAGGGAAAACCACTAGACCATTCAGGTATGACCTAAATCAAATCCCTTATGATTATACAGTGGAAGTGAGAAATAGATTTAAGGGCCTAGATCTGATAGATAGAGTGCCTGATGAACTACGGGCGGAGGTTCATGACATTGTACAGGAGACAGGGATCAAGACCATCCCCATGGAAAAGAAATGCAAAAAAGTAAAATGGCTGTCTGGGGAGGCCTTACAAATAGCTGTGAAAAGAAAAGAAGCAAAAAGCAAAGGAGAAAAGGAAAGATATAAGCATCTGAATGCAGAATTCCAAAGAATAGCAAGGAGAGATAAGAAAGCCTTCCTCAGCGATCAGTGCAAATAAATAGAGGAAAACAACAGAATGGGAAAGAGTAGAGATCTCTTCAAGAAAATTAGAGATACCAAGGGAGCGTTTCATGCAAAGATGGGCTCAATAAAGGACAGAAATGATATGGACCTAACAGAAGCAGAAGATATTAAGAAGAGATAGCAAGAATACACAGAAGAACTGTACAAAAAAGATCTTCATGACCCAGATAATCACAATGGTGTGATCACTCACCTAGAGCCAGACATCCTGGAATGTGAAATCAAGTGGGCCTTAGAAAGCATCACTACGAACAAAGCAGGTGGAGGTGATGGAATTCCAATTGAGCTCTTTCAAATCCTGAAAGATGATGCTGTGAAAGTGCTGCACTCAATATGCCAGCACATTTGGAAAACTCAGCAGTGGCCACAGGCCTGGAAAAGGTCGGTTTTCATCCCAATCCCAAAGAAAGGCAATGCCAAGAATGCTCAAACTACCGCACAATTGCACTCATCTCACATTCTAGTAAAGTATGCTCAAAATTCTCCAAGCCAGGCCTCAGCAATACATGAACTGTGAACTTCCAGATGGTCAAGCTGGTTTTAGAAGAGGCAGAGGAACCAGAGATCAAATTGCCAACATCCACTGGATCATAGAAAAAGCAAGAGAGTTCCAGAAAAATATCTATTTCTGCTTTACTGACTATGCCAAAGCCTTTGACTGTGTGGATCACAATAAACTGTGGAAAATTCTGAAAGAGATGGGAATACCAGACCACCTGACATGCCTCTTGAGCAATCTGTAGGCAGGTCAGGAAGCAATAGTTAGAACTGGACATGGGACAACAGATTGGGTCCAAATAGAAAAAGGAGTACATCAAGGCTGTATATTGTCACCCTGTTTATTCAACTTATATGCAGAGTACATCATGAGAAACGCTGGACTGGAAGAAGCATAAGCTGGAATCAAGATTGCCAGGAGAAATATCAATAACCTCAGATATGCAGATGACACCACCCTTATGGCAGAAAGTGAAGAGGAACTCAAAAGCCTCTTGATGAAAGTGAAAGTGGAGAGTGAAAAAGTTGGCTTAAAGCTGAACATTCAGAAAACTAAGATCATGGCATCTGGTCCCATCTCTTCATGGGAAAAAAATTCGGAAACAGTGGAAAAAGTGTCAGACTTTATTTTTGGGGGGCTCCAAATCACTGCAGGTGGTGACTTCAGCCATGAAATTAAAAGACACTTACTCTTTGGAAGAAAAGTTATGACCAACCTAGATAGCATATTCAAAAGCAGAGACATTACTTTGCCAACAAAGGTCCGTCTAGTCAAGGCTATGGTTTTTCCTGTGGTCATGTATGGATGTGAGAATCGGACTGTTAAGAAAGCTGAGTGCCGAAGAATTTATGTTTTGAACTGTGGTGTTGGAGAAGACTCTTGAGAGTCCCTTGGACTGCAAGGAGATCCAGTTAGTCCATTCTAAAGGAGATCAGCCCTGGGTGTTCTTTGGAAGGACTGATGCTAAAGCTGGAAATCCAATACTTTGGCCACCTCATGGGAAGTGTTGACTCATTGGAAAAGACTCTGATGCTGGGAGGGATTGGAGGCAGGAGGAGAAGGGGACAACAGAGGATAAGATGGGTGGATGGCATCACTTACTCGATGGACATGAGTGAGTCAACTCCAGGAGTTGGTGATGGACAGGGAGGCCTGGAGTGCTGCATTTCATGGGGTCGCAAAGAGTCGGACACGACTCGTTGACTGAACTGAAGTGAAAGTCTACTGAAATAATTCAGATTAAAGATTAACTAGGCATATGGCTATTGAATTAAGAGCGACAAATGAGCCTCAGAGCGATATGGAGATCAAGACTAGAAAACTTGGATATGGAGTTAAATAGAACTCAATCAGTAATGAGAAAAGCTGATGTCAAAAGGTAGAGGTTTTGAGCAGGGGAGGATTAATAAAGAAGCCTATGAGGAAAGTGATGAGGTAGATTTAAACATTGCCAAAAACATGTACAGGGCCTCATGTCTTGTAGAGATTTATGAAATACTAATTTGGGAGAGGATTGAAATGGAGAATTAGACTTGGTATCCATCTATAAAGGAAAACCATTAAACTTAAGGGAACCAGTGATATTCTAGAAGTATTAGGATACTTACAGGGAAGAAAACTATGTTGAAAACCAGTCTTAATGGATACCTGTATACAGAGAATGGGAAGAGAAAAGGAGTCCAAAGAAGATAGTTAAAGATTCAATGCATAAGTGATTAGACCGAAAGAACAAGAATTTGTCATAAAAGTCAAGGAAAGAGAGAGAGATTACAGAAATAATAATAAAGCAAGTATAACCATGACAAATGTTCACCTTGAACAGAGTGGAGGAAAGGAATACATGAAAAGGCTATTGAACTTCTGGTTGAAGACATTGTTAGTGAGCAACCATTCAAATAGTCTTTGGGGCAGAAGCTATAATACAGGAAAATGTATTCTCGTTTTGATTTTTATTAAATACATATGTTCAATTTATGGCTTCCCTGGTGGCTCAGTTGGTAGAGAGTCTGCCTGCAATGCGGAAGACCTGGGTTCAATCCCTGGGTCAGGAAGATCCCCTGGAGAAGGAAGTGGCAACCCACTCCAATATTCTTGCCTGGAAAATTCCATGGACAGAAGGGACTGATGGCTACAGTCCATGGAGTCACAAAGAGTCAGACACAAGTGAGTGACTAATATTATGTTCAATTTATACGACTTTACCCAAGCATCCTTTAATTCAACAACATATGCATTGCTTTGGAAAAGGTTTACATCACGTGAAAATGCAGAATGACTGAAAATTGATATGAAAGTTCAAAACATTAAAATTTATTATTTAGATCCACAGACATAGAAAACAAACTTATGATTACCAAAGGGGGAGGTAAGTAAGTGTTAGCTGCTCAGTCGTGTCCGACTCTTTACAGCCTCATGAGCTGTAGCCTGCCATGCTCCTCTGTCCATAGAATTTTACAGGCAAGAGTACTGGAGTGGGTTGTCATTCCCTTCTCCAGGGGATCTTTCGACCCGGGATTGAACCCAGGTCTCCTGCATTGCAGGCAGATTCTTTGCCTGATGCGTCACTAAGGAAATGGGGAGTTATAAATTAGGAGTTTAGGATTAACATATACATACCACTATGTGATAACCAACAAACACCTATTATATAGCATAGAGAACTATACTCAGTATTTTGTAATAACCTGTAATAACCTATAAGGGAAAAGAATCTGAAAAAAAACATACATACATATGTGTGTGTGTGTATAGCTGAATCACTTTGCTGTATACCTGAAACTAACACATTGTAAACCAATTATACTTCAATAAAAATAAAATAAAAATAAGCAGATCTTAAATAATAAAAGAAAACAAAAAACATTTTACTTTTGCTTTTTTGCAGGCATTTCAAGATTTTTTTCAGATTATCTTTTTATCTTCTCTGTTATTATTTTCCTGGAATTCATCAAAATATGGGCACAAGTACACTATCCATTTAAAAATTTTTTTCTGAGCATGAGATAAATACCTTTTTCAAAAAAATTTAGTTCAGGTTCACTTGCTTGGTATTTTATTTGCATAGGCTCATTTCACTTCCTTTGGTTAGCCATGCATATCTCTAATTTCAATGGGAATATTGGCCACTCAGGATCACATTACATTTCAGTGTCATTTGTATCAATTCTTTTTTGTTACAGGATTGCTTATACTTAATTTGCTGGAAGCCATGACATCGTCAGCACTGTTACACCAGAAACAGTTAATTTTCAAGGCTGAACTGTTCCCATAGTTGCCACTGTAATTGCTGCTGATTATTTTTATGTTGTAATGAAGCAATAATGATCAAAGCACAGGGTATTTCTTAGGGATTCATGACTGGATGGCTTTGCTTTGGGCCATTAACCCCAGTCATTAATTCCCCTGGAAATGCATTGTGCTGAGGTCATTATTGTTAATAACAGAGCTGTATGAAAACATTTGCACACACTCTGGAGTAAAACTGTTGATGATTTTCTGCCTGTAAAGTGTTCTGATTCAGAAAACTAAGAGTGATGAAGTTTGACCAAGAGAGAAAAATAAATTGCCGCTCAGTGCAGAGGAATGATACATATTTGACATATATGTAATATGATATCATGTGCATGTGTATATTTGTCTAAACATTTAATGTGGGCACATGAGCAATCATTGGATCTTTATTTTTTGTCCTTGGGCTGTATAAACATACATAACATGTGAATGTTTGTTTTTTATTTTTGATAATTTGTGAATATATTACATATCAGTTGAAAATTTTAAAGATTGCCATTCCTAATTATAGTTACATTCTTCACTTTGCAAAACAAATACTGGGAAATTTTTTTTTTTTTTTTTGGTATACATCTGTTCCTTCTTTATAGCATGTGGAGAATTAGCATGAACAAAAACTTCTTTGAAAATTAATTCTGTGTTCAGTAACAAATAAAAAATGCACTTTTGTTTTCCTCATTATAATTTCCTTAAAATAATGACAATGATGAAACTGTAATTATTACACTCAAAATGTCTTATTTTATTGTCTTTAATACCCACTTCCCTGGTGGCTCAGACAGTAAAGCGTCTGCCCGCAATGCGGGATACCTCGGTTCGATTCCTAGGTCAGGAAGATTCTCTGGAGAAGGAAACGGCAACCCACTCCAGTACTCTTGTCTGGAAAATCCCATGGACGGAGGAGCCTGGTAGGCTACAGTCCATGCAGTCGCAAAGAGTTGGACACAACTGAGCAACTTCTCTTTCTCTCTAATACCCGGTATGCTTATCACTAAGTTCTTACCTAAAGAATAGCCACAATGTGAGATTTAAGACTGGCTGGTTTCCATAGCTCAGTCGTGTCTGACTCTTTGTGACCCCATGAACTGTAGCCTGCCAGACTCGTATGTCCATGGGATTCTCCAAGCAAGAATGCAAGAATACTAGAGTAGGTTGCCATTTACTTCTCCAGGGGATCTTCCCCATCCAGGGATCGAACCCCCGTCTCCCGCACTGCAGGCAGACTCTTTATAGTTTGAACCAGGGAAGAGATTTAAGAGGGGGGAAAATTGAATAGCAAAACAACCTACACTCTGCCTTAAAGTTCAAAGACCAGTCCTAATCAAAGAACTATAATTGAATCTTCTCTTTAAGCTTCAAGTTAAGCTTCCTTAAGGGCAAACGGTTGCCCTGGGAAAGAGATTAGAAACAAGGAGACACCAAACGGTCAAACTGGAATTGAGCAAAACTCAAGAAGTTCTGTCCTCCCTTTACTTCCATGTAAATGAATTTGTTTCGGTGACAGACGTCAGTCAGTCGCTGTTGAAGTTTAACTTATGGAGAAAGATAATTTATAACATTTATTAAAGTTTAAAATTTGTACTTTTAAGACTATTACAGGTAATTGCTGTTTAGTTTTTATCTTTTATATTCTCATATATTTAAAACAAATAGTGAGAAAATAAACAAAAGGGAATGGGATACAGCTATGGAGGATTTCAGATATTTTCCCTACAAAATTTGCTCGATCCAATATAACTGAAAACATTAGGTACCATACAGATGTAAATTTTTTTTTTTAGAAATTAACAAGCAGAAAACAACTTGGGTTAAATGCTTTTTTAAGCCCTAAATATAGCAGGAAAATAGTGATTCAATCTCTATTTCTCAAATAGGTGCAAATCAATGAAATGTGAATTAGTGGAAAGATCTATCCTCATTTTACAGATGAAAAAGCATGACTCAAGTAACTAATTTAATTGAGGTAAATCACCTATAGAACAGCAAAACTAGGATTTAAATTACTCTCAAAGCTGATTTTTCTCCCTTGTTCCACCTGGTTTTATCGCAGAGAAACATTCACTAGTGTGTCGTTTTGAAACACTTTCTAGAGACACACAGATGTCAATAGTAAGGCAATTATTTTCAGTAGCTGGTATGATGGATAATCTTATGAGTCATCTGAGCTGGATCATGGTCCCCAGATATTTAGTAAAATATACTTCTGGATATTTCTGTGAAGGTATTTTTGGATTAAGTTAACATTTACACCCATGGATGTTGAGTTACGCATATTACTCCCCCTAACATCGTATCCTTATTCAGTCAGGTGCGGGCATAAATAAACCTTTCTCCACCTCTACCTGTATGTATGTATATACACATTCTGTTGATTATGCTTCCCTGAAGAATCTTGACCAATATGGATAGGAAAAAATGAAATAGGAAATGTTGTGATGAACCAAGTGCATGTGGAAAGAAATACAGATATGTAGGACATATTATGAATTTGAAAATATCTTTGATTGTAGTTTCAAAGAGATAACTACCTCTTTCCTACCTCCATAAAAAAATAAATAACAAAAAAGTGAACACCATCACAGAAACCTCTGAATAGAGTGTGGATTGATATGATGATTTAGTGATATTTTATTCATACTTTCTAATACAGCACAATGCTAAAGCCACTTATAATTGGTATATCTAAACTCTAATTTCCCTTAGAAATCTAGGTTCATATGTAGTTTAAGATGAAAAAAATACTTGGGAAATGCTCTTTTCAGAATAATTTTCTAAAAAATTATTGGCATAAGATTGGTTTACAATGTTATGTTATTTTCAGGTGCATTGCAAAGTAAATCAGTTATTCATATATGTATCTTCTAATTTTTTTAAGATTCTTTTCCCATATAGGCCACTAAAGAGTATTGAATGGAGTTCCTTGTGTTATATTGTAGGTCCTTATTAATTTTCTATTTTATATATAGTAGTGTATATATATATATCAATCCCAATCTCCCAATTTATCCCTCCCTTGCTCCCTGGTAACCATAACTTTGTTTCTATATCTGTAACTCTATGTATGTTTTGTACATAAGTCAGACAGAGAAAGATAAATAGCATATGATATCGCTTACAAATGGAATCTAAAAAAAGGGTACAAATGAAATTATCTGCAAAACAGAAATAGAGTTACAGGTGCAGAATAATTTTTGAGTAAGATATATATTTATAAATTTATGTGTATGTATGCATATATCTATATATATATAGATATGGAAATGATATTTAGCTAAGTAGATAAATGTGGAGGCTGGAGAAAATATATCTTTTGAGATATATATTTCACAATGACTTCTATTTCCTATAAAATTAATTTGCTGAAGAAAGAAAAAAGCTCTGAAAGCCTTGTAATAACATGTCTCTTCCAGAAGCATCATATTATTTCAAAATTACATGTAATTATATACATATATATGCTGCTGCTGCTGCTAAGTTGCTTCAGTCATGTCCGACTCTGTGAGACCCCACAGACAGCAGCCCTTCAGGCTCCTCCGTCCCTGGGATTCTCCAGGCAAGAACACTGGAGTGGGTTGCCATTTCCTTCTCCAATGTATGCATGCATGCTAAGTCGCTTCAGTCGTGTCCAACTCTGTGCGACCCTATGGACAGCATCCCACCAGGCTTCTCTGTCCACAGGATTCTCTAGGCAAGAATACTGGAATGGGTTGCCATTTCATTTTACATATATATATATATATATATGCATATATATATATATATTTATGTTTTCATGCAGAGTGGCCTATCTGCAAAGAGCTCTATTTTATACTTTATTGTTTTAACAGACCACCCACACATACTTCAGAAATACTCATGCCTATATAGCTGCTTAAGGGTCTTTATTCTGTGACAGTCTTAATGGTGGGGGGTGCATGCTTGCTTAGTCTTTCAGTGGTGCCTGACCCTTTGTGAACCTTTGAACTGTAGCCCACCAGGCTCCTCTGTCCATGGAATTTTTCAGGCAAGAATATTGAAGTGCAAGAATATTTCAGGCAAGAATAAGGAACTAGTTTCTTCTCCAGGGAATCTTCTCAACCCACGGATCAAATCTGCATCTCCTGTGTCTCCTGCATTGCAGGTGGCTTCTTCACCCGCTGAGCCACTGGGGAAGCCCCAGTGGTGGGGGGTGGTTTCCTCAAAAACAAAGCATCACAGGGAATTATTTGGAATGGAAGTATGTAGAAGAGAGTCAGAGTTCTGTATTCCTTGACTCTGCAATTAGTAAAGATGATTCCTTCTTTGGAGAGAAATGATAATTGCTATTCCTCTGTATTTAATCTGTTATATTGTTAAATGGTATCCTTAAATATCATTTCCAGTGGAGGCAGTGAGGGAAAGATAAATGAAGAAGAAGGCAAGAACTTGGAAAAATGATTTCAGATTCTTTTTTGCCATAGATGTTTACTACTAATTTTGCCTGAATAGAATGTTTCCTGTATTTAAGGGGAGATATGGGCTTCCCTTCTGGCTCAATAGTAAAGAATCCACCTGTTAATGCAGGAGACATGGGTCTAATCCCTGGGTTGTGAAGATTCCCTGGAGAAGGAAATGGCAACCCACTCCACTATTTTTGCCTGGGAAACCCCATGGGCAGAGGAGACTGGCAGGCTATAGTCCATGCAGTAGCAAAAGAATGGGACACAATTTAGAAATTAAACAGCAACAACTTTCACACCCACATCTGTGGGGCAGAGATAGGGAGATGGCTCCCAGTTTTAGACAGTTACTTTGGATGTTGCTCCCTGGCTTGCCATCTCTGAAATCTCTCTTGCATTATAGCATTTTCAAAATGAAAGACCCTTCTTTTTAGGAGTAAAGACAAATGAACAGTAAAAGTCTGCAGGTAGTTACCTCCTCTACAATTGTTTCATAGAATAGAAAAGTGGCAGGGCTCATCTTCATTATTTTATTTTGTGTAGTGCCTTTCACAAGGAGAGCTCAATTTGATAATTTGATGATGAGTTATGATGATGATTAATTAAAAGTGAAGTATTATTCATGCTAATTGAGGGATTAAAATGAAAAGTTTTCATTTCAGAATGGTGCCAAAAGCAAATTTTTACATAAATAGTATTATCCATCATTAGCTTAACATGCTGGCATTCTTTCCATTGAGAACAATTTTTAGGTGATATTTGATGATTGCTATTCCACTTACAAATGTAACAAAACCATCCATAATTCTACCCCCCAAAATAAAGTGTTTTTTTCTTCTTTCCAAATTTACATATTTATACATAATAAAAATGGTCCTATGAAAACCACAACTCTTTTAGACATTTATTTAGTTAGATAGTTATTTGCTGCTGCTGCTGCTAAGTCGCTTCAGTCGTGTCCGACTCTGTGCGATCCCATAGACGGCAGCTCACCAGGCTCCCCCGTCCCTGGGATTCTCCAGGCAAGAACACTGGAATGGGTTGCCATTTCCTTCTCCAATGCATGGAAGTGAAAAGTGAAAGGGAAGTTGCTCAGTCATGTCCGACTCTTAGTGACCCCATGGACTGCAGCCTACCAGGCTCCTCCATCCATGGGATTTTCCAGGCAAGAGTACCGGAGTGGGGTGCCATTGCCTTCTCCGAGATAGTTATTTAGTTAGACATTATTTAGTAGAATAATGATATTCAACACAGAATATGAAAACCCTTCTACTAAAATGTTTCACAAAGATGCTACAGAGACAGAGATTCTGTTATCTTATTATGGCCTAGATTGTCATTATATAATATAGAATCACAGATATATTCAGAGAAAACTTTTTGTCTTTATCCAGCTTTCCCTAGTATTACATTCCTGTAAAATTCTTGCTGAAATATGAAGAATATCTATAAACATTTTATGCTATTTGCAGTACTTTCACACTTACCTTATTTTTCTGTTTCTGTATTTCATAAAGATACTAATAGGCAATTATTTCCTATTTTTCAGATGCATAAATTAAGCTTCATACAGATTTGCTGAAAATTTCACAAGTAAAATGATAAAATAAGTCAGGACTAAAACATAAAATTCTAGTTTTCAAAGTTTTATGTTATATTATAGATTCCTAAACATATTTATATCAATAATCATCATCAGTGACTTAAAAATCAGAGCAGAATTTAAAAATCATCATTTTTGGCCATTGTTAGGTCTTTCTGCTTCATCTTTGTTTTATTAGCTAATATGGGACTTTAGTTCCAGGATTCTTGTTCCACGCCCACCATATTTGTGTCATTATTTTAGTGCTCCAAATGAGTATTACAGTATGAGTAACTTTTCTCTTCCAAGTTATATATAATCACTTATCTTCTTACACATCCATTTATTTAGTGCAGCAAAAGTTCCAGCAGTAGATGCTAAGCTGAACAGCCACTGGAAACCCAAACTAGCCAGGAATGGGCTAAGCTTATAGGAAGCAGGTAGACAGCAAGAGACAAAAGCAGAAAAGAAAGAGTATATATTGGGAAGCCATTAATACATTAATTAATGTATTGCTACATTAATTAAAAACCATAGGCTTCCTAACTCCTTGGAACAATGGCTGGACATGAATTCCAATCCAGTGAATCAAATCCTGCTCATTATGATACTGGATTATCTTCATATTGCCTTCTGCCCATTTCTTTTAGAACAATGCAAGAGCCTCAGTGGTAGAGACCATAATAAAATTGAGTCAAATAAAACGTTTCATCAGTAGGGTTCCTGTTTAAGATTAAGATTACAAGCTTTGCGTCCAGGCAACAGGGTGTAATTCCATGAGAGAAAGCTATTTCTCATTATCAAGTTCAGCATGAGGATTTCAAAAAGTAAAGGCAAATGGGAATAGATAAGGCACAAAAGTCAATAACATATCTTGCCAGCAGTTCTTGAGAAACAACTTTTGTGTAGTGAATTTACCCTCTAAGTGATGGCTATAGGATAAAAGTAAACCATCTTGAGAGTAAATGAAATACTGCGGTCTCGTCAGAGAGGGAATTTTTGAAAAATTATTGAAGTATAGTTGACTTAGAACATAGTGGCAGATAGTGGTTCAATATTTTTATAGATTGCCCATCATACAAAGTGATTATAAAATATTGACTATATTCTGTGTGTTGTATGTTACATAGTTACTTATTTTATAGTTGGTAGTTTGTAGCTCTTTATCCCCTTCATCTCTTTTGCCCCCAGCACTGCCCCTCTCCCTGTGGTAATCACTACTTATTCTCCATGTCTGTGAGTATGTTTCTGCTTTTTTTGTTCATTCATTTTGGTTTTTAGATTCCCCATATAGGTGAAAACATAACAGTATTTGACTTTCTCTCACTCAATTTCATTAAGTATAATGACATCCAGGTCCATCCATGTTGTTGCAAATAGCAACATTTTCTTCTTTTTATGACTTAGTAATATTCCTTTTTGTGCATATATACATATATATATAGATATGAACACATGTATATACTACATCTTCTTTATCCATTAACTTGCTGATGAGCACTTAGGTTGCTTCCATATCTTGCCTATTGTAAATAATGCTACTGTGGGCATTGAGTGATGTATCTTTTTGAACGAGTGTTTTTGTTTTCTTCAAATAAATGATAAGGAGAGGAATTGTTGGATCATATGGTAATTCTATTTTAACTTTTTGAGGAACTGTCAGTTTTTCAGAGTGGCTGTACCAATTTATATTCCTACCAACTGTGTTCTAGGGTTCCCTTTTTTCCACATCCTTGTCAACACTTGTAATTTATTGTCTTTTTGATAGTAACCCCTCTAACATGTGTGAAGTATTATCTCATGTTGGCTTTGATTTGCATCACCCTGCTTATTTAACTTCTATGCAGAGTACATCAAGAGAAATGCTGGACTGGAAGAAACACAAGCTGGAATCAAGATCGCCGGGAGAAGTATCAATAACCTCAGATATGCAGATGACACCAGCCTTATGGCAGAAAGTGAAGAGGAACTCAAAAGCCTCTTGATGAAAGTGAAAGTGGAGAGTGAAAATGTTGGCTTAAAGCTCAACATTCAGAAAATGAAGATCATGGCATCCGGTCTCATCATTTCATGGGAAATAGATGGGGAAACAGTGGAAACAGTGTCAGACTTTATCTTTTTGGGCTCCAAAATCACTGCAGATGGTGACTGCAGCCATGAAATTAAAAGACGCTTACTCCTTGGAAGAAAAGTTATGACCAACCTAGATAGCATTTTCAAAAGCAGAGACATTACTTTGCCAACAAAGGTTCATCTAGTCAAGGCTATGGTTTTTCCTGTGGTCATGTATGGATGTGAGAGTTGGACTGTGAAGAAGGCTGAGCGCCGAAGAATTGATGCTTTTGAACCGTGGTGTCGGAGAAGACTCTTGAGAGTCCCTTGGACTGCAAGGAGATCCAAACAGTCCATTCTGAAGGCGATCAGCCCTGGGATTTCTTTGGAAGGAATGATGCTAAAGCTGAAACTCCAGTCCTTTGGCCACCTCATGCGAAGAGTTGACTCATTGGAAAAGATTCTGATGCTGGGAGGGATTGGGGACAGGAGGAGAAGGGGACGACAGAGGATGAGATGGCTGGATGGCATCACTGACTCGATGGACGTGAGTCTGGGTGAACTCCGGGAGTTGGTGATGGACAGGGAGGCCTGGCATGCTGCGATTCATGGGGTCTCAAAGAGTCAGACACGACTGAGTGACTGAACTGAACTGAACTGATAATTAATAATGTTGAGCATCCTTTCGTATACATGTTGGCCATCTATATGTCTTTGAAAAAATGCCTATTCAAGGTTCTGAGAGTAAGAATTTTTGGTTTTAGAGCAAAGATCAGTTGTGGGAGTAAGTGATTTCACACACTATATCTATTTTGGTGTGGCCTGAGATTTTCTTACATGGCAATTTGGTGTTTAATTCTGTGCAAGGCACTACCAAGCTTTTGGGGAATATAAGTAGGGATAAAGCAAGTTCCTTGAATTTATTTATTTATTTTTTTAGTTTTCAAGCTATCATATTTACTTTTAATTTAAATTTATTTATTTATTAATTAAGGATAATTGCTTTACAGAATTGCCTTGGTTTCTGCCAAATATCAACATGAATCAGCCATAGGTATACATATGTCCCCTCCCTCTTGAACCTCCTTTCCATCTCCCTCCCCACCTACCCCTCTAGGTTGTTACAGAGCCCTAGTTTGAATTGCATAGGTGCTTAGACCCTATTAAGTATCAAAGAAAAGGAATAGAGAACCAAAACAAGAAAATATATATGTAGGTTGAGGGGACTGTAGCCTGCCAGGAATTCTCTGTCCATGGAATTCTCCAGGCAAGAATACTGGGGTGGGTTGCCATTTCCTTCTCCAGGGGATCTTCCCAACCCAGGGTTCAAACATGGGTCTCCTGCATTGCAGGCAGATATTTTACCATTTAATCCACCAGGGAGGCCCCCCACAATACACATGGAAATGGTAATCTTTAAGCAGGCTACTGAAAGGGGGGTCAACTTTATCTACTAGGATTCTGAGTTGAGGCACATGAACCCCTGGCATTAATTACTTTTACTGTATTGAGATTTGAGTAAAACTCTCAAATTATATGAAGGACAACTATAAAAATAACCCTATGAAATATGATACTGAATCTATTATAGAGTGTGGCCAGTGATTTTATTATTTATTATATAGGATCCTAAGAGAAACTTCTGTGTAGTCTAAGTTCCAGAGATATTTCTGCTTAATAATTGGTTTTGTTGTATGGATTCTCTAAATTGTATACATACCATGTTTGAATTTTAACCCAGTTTGTTAAAAAGGAAATGTGTGGCTCAGTCATAGTTCTGTCTTCATTTGATAGTTTTGTTCTTGTTCTCCTTCATTCTCTTGTCCCATTCTTCAATCTGCTTACTGCATTTCATGTCTTGCCTTTAATCCTTTTTTAGATGAAGTAGGTTCAGTAGTTGGAGAAGGCAATGGCACCCCATTCTGGTGTTCTTGCCTGGAGAATCTCAGGGACAGTGGAGCCTGGTGGGCTGCCGTCTATGGGGTCGCACAGAGTTGGACACAACTGAAGCGACTTAGCAGCAGCAGGTCCAGTAGTATCCCAAAGAAATGTTGAATCACTTGTGGTTTTCAACACAGTGCATTCAGCATTAAGATCAGATCAGATCAGATCAGTCGCTCAGTCGTGTCCGAATCTTCGAGACCCCATGAATCGCAGCACGCCAGGCCTCCCTGTCCATCACCAACTTCTGGAGTTCACCCAGACTCACGTCCATCGAGTCAGTGATGCCATCCAGCCATCTCATCCTCTGTCGTCCCCTTCTCCTCCTGCCCCCAATCCCTCCCAGCATCAGAATCTTTTCCAATGAGTCAACTCTTCGCATGAGGTGGCCAAAGGACTGGAGTTTCAGCTTTAGCATCATTCCTTCCAAAGAAATCCCAGGGCTGATCGCCTTCAGAATGGACTGGTTGGATCTCCTTGCAGTCCAAGGGACTCTCAAGAGTCTTCTCCGACACCACGGTTCAAAAGCATCAATTCTTCGGCGCTCAGCCTTCTTCACAGTCCAACTCTCACATCCATACATGACCACAGGAAAAACCATAGCCTTGACTAGATGAACCTTTGTTGGCAAAGTAATGTCTCTGCTTTTGAATATGCTATCTAGGTTGGTCATAACTTTTCTTCCAAGGAGTAAGCATCTTTTAATTTCATGGCTGCAGTCACCATCTGCAGTGATTTTGGAGCCAAAAAAAATAAAGTCTGACACTGTTTCCACTGTTTCCCCATCTATTTCCCATGAAGTGGTGGGACCAGATGCCATGATTTTTGTTTTCTGAATGTTGAGCTTTAAGCCAACTTTTTCACTCTCCACTTTCACTTTCATCAAGAGGCTTTTGAGTTCCTCTTCACTTTCTGCCATAAGGCTGGTGTCATCTGCATATCTGAGGTTATTGATATTTCTCCCGGCGATCTTGATTCCAGCTTGTGTTTCTTCCAGTCCAGCGTTTCTCATGATGTACTCTGCATATAAGTTAAATAAACAGGGTGACAATATACAGCCTTGACGAACTCCTTTTCCTATTTGGAACTAGTCTGTTGTTCCATGTCCAGTTCTAACTGTTGCTTCCTGACCTGCATACAAATTTCTCAAGAGGCAGATCAGGTGGACTGGTATTCCCATCTCTTTCAGAATTTTCCACAGTTTATTGTCATCCACACAGTCAAAGGCTTTGACATAGTCAATAAAGCAGAAATAGATGCTTTTCTGGAACTCTCTTGCTTTTTCTATGATCCAGCAGATGTTGGCAATTTGATCTCTGGTTCCTCTGCCTTTTCTAAAACCAGCTTGAACATCAGGAAGTTCACAGTTCACATATTGCTGAAGCCTGGCTTGGAGATTTTTGAGCATTGCTTTACTAGCGTGTGAGATGAGTGCAATTGTGCGGTAGTTTGAGCATTCTTTGGCATTGCCTTTCTTTGGGATTGGAATGAAAACTGACCTTTTCCAGTCCTGTGGCCACTGCTGAGTTTTCCAAATGTGCTGGCATATTGAGTGCAGCACTTTCACAGCATCATCTTTCAGTATTTGGAAGAGCTCAACTGGAATTCCATCACCTCCACTAGCTTTGTTCGTAGTGATGCTTTCTAAAGCCCACTTGACTTCACATTCCAGGATGTCTGGCTCTAGGTCAGTGATCACACCATCGTGATTATCTGGGTCGTGAAGATCTTTTTTGTACAGTTCTTCTGTGTATTCTTGCTATCTCTTCTTAATATCTTCTGCTTCTGTTAGGTCCATACCATTTCTGTTCTTTATCAAGCTCATCTTTGCATGAAATATTCCTTTGGTATCTCTGATTTTCTTGAAGAGATCTTTATTTCTTTCCCATTCTGTTGTTTTCTTCTATTTCTTTGCATTGATTGCTGAAGAAGGCTTTCTTATCTCTTCTTGCTATTCTTTGGAACTCTACATTCAGATGTTTATATCTTTCGTTTTCTCCTTTGCTTTTCATTTCTCTTCTGTTCACAGCTATTTGTAAGGCTTCCCCAGACAGGCATTTTACTTTTTTGCATTTCTTTTCCATGGGAATGGTCTTGATCCCTGTCTCCTGTACAATGTCACGAACCTCATTCCATAGTTCATCAGGCACTCTATCTATCAGATCTAGTCCCTTAAATCTATTTCTCACTTCCACTGTATAATCATAAGGGATTTGATTTAGGTCATACCTGAATGGTCTAGTGGTTTTCCCTACTTTCTTCAATTTAAGTCTGAATTTGGCAATAAGAAGTTCATGGTCTGAGCCACAGTCAGCTCCTGGTCTTGTTTTTGCTGACTGTATAGAGCTTCCCCTTCTTTGGCTGCAAAGAATATAATCAACCTGATTCCGGTGTTGACCATCTGGTGATGTCCATGTATAGAGTCTTCTCTTGTGTTGTTGGAAGAGGGTGTTTGTTATGACCAGTGCATTTTCTTGGCAAAACTCTATTAGTCTTTGCCCTGCTTCATTCCATATTCCAAGGCCAAATTTGCCTGGTACTCCAGGTGTTTCTTGACTTCCTAGTTTTGCATTCCAGTCCCCTATAATGAAAAGGACATCTTTTTAGGGTGTTAGTTCTAAAAGGTCTTGTAGGTCTTCATAGAACTGTTCAACTTCAGCTTCTTCAGCATTACTGGTTGGGGCATAGATTTGGATTACTGTGATATTGAATGGGTTGCCTTGGAAATGAACAGAGATCATTCTGTCATTTTTGAGATTGCATCCAAGTACTGCATTTCGGACTCTTTTGTTGACCATGATGACTACTCCATTTCTTCTGAGGGATTCCTGCCCACAGTAGTAGATATAATGGTCATCTGAGTTAAATTCACCCATTCCAGTCCATTTCAGTTTGCTGATTCCTAGAATGTCGACATTCACTCTTGTGAATGTCTTCCAATTTGCCTTGATTCATGGACCTGACATTCCAGGTTCCTATGCAATATTGCTCTTTACAGCATCGGACCTTGTTTCTATCACCAGTCCAATCCACAGCTGGGTATTCTTTTTGCTTTGGCTCCATCCCTTCATTCTTTCTGAAGTTATTTCTCCACTGATCTCCAGTAACATATTGGGCACCTACTGACCTGGGAAGTTTCTCTTTCAGTATCCTATCATTTTGCCTTTTCACCCCACGTCAAGGAGCTGTGGCTGCACGGGTGCAGGAGGGCCTAGAGGAGCCATCCCACTCTGAAGGTCAGGAAGGGTGGTGGTGAGGAGATACCTCTCGTCCAAGGTAAGGAGCAATGGCTGTGCTTTGATGGAGCAGCCGTGAAGAGATACCCAATGACCAAGGTAAGAGAAACCCAAGTAAGACGGTAGGTGTTGCAAGAGGGCATCAGAGGGCAGACACACTGAAACCATACTCACAGAAAACTAGTCAATCTAATCACACTAGGACCACAGCCTTGTCTAACTCAATGAAACTAAGCCATGTCTGTGGGGCAACCCAAGATGGGCGGGTCATGGTGGAGAGATTTGACAGAATGTGGTCCACTGGAGAAGGGAATGGCAAATCACTTCAGTATTCTTGCCTTGAGAACCCCATGAACAGTATGAAAAGGCATTCAGCATTAGAAAAGCTATTTTAGTGTCTCAGTTTGTCGTAAGAGAACCAAGACAATGGGAGTATGTACTAGTTTCCTGGAGCTTCTGTAACAGTCTCACAAGTTGGGTAACTTAAGAAAACAAATGCATCTGCTCTCAGTTCTGGAGTCTAGAGATAGGAAATCAAGTTGTCTTTGTAGAATCATGCATGCATTGAAGACTCTAAGGTGGGTCCTTCCCTGCCTCTTTCTCAGGCTCTGGTGGTTGGCATTCCTTAGTTTGTAAACACATCACTCAAATATCTGTCTCCATCTTCACATGGCATTCTTCCTATGTATGTGTCCAAGTATTCCTCTGATTTCCAGATCTGCTACCATGAGGATAGTATCTCTCCAGAAACAAGCAAAACTTAATGTTTTAAAAGTTGATTACAGAATTTTACAAACAGCATCTGAATTCAGAATTTTGTTCATCACTATGCTAAAATCTTCTCTACCTTCCCGCACCCACCGCTCAGGCCCACTATGATTCACAATGATCTCATCTTAACTTGATTATATCTACAAAGACTCTATTTCCAAATAAGGTCATGTTTAATTCAACTCACAGCAAGTAGTATCAATAGTAATGATACAGCAAAAATTATACTATAAGCCAAGTGTTGGCTTCCCTCCCCAATATGTTTTGTTACAACTCTTTACTACTCAGCTCAAGTAGTTGTACAAGTTTGTATTTCTACACTCATCTCCCAGTCTTTTCACTTTCAGTGATCTCAGCTCTGTCTCTATATTTGTACCTGAATTCTCCCTCACTATATGCTTATGCTAAGTTGTTTCAGTCATGTCTGACTCTTTGTGACCCCATGGACTATAGCCTGCCAGGCTCCTCTGTCCATGAGATTCTCCAGGCAAGAATACTGGAGTGGTTTACCATGCCCTCCTCCAGGGGATCTTCCTGACCTGGGGATCAAACCCTGTCTCTTATGTCTCTTGCATTGGCAAACAGGTTCTTCACCACTATCACCACCTGGGAAGCCCCTTCAGATGAATAATTCATGGACTGAAACAACCACATGTTTATTTCAGCTACTAAAAAGCTTCCTCCTTCCAGATGACCCACCCTGGACTCCAGTGAACAAGTGATACCACATTTCCTCATATCTCAAGCTCCTATAGACAGAGGATCTCAGACAAGCCACCTGTTCTTAAGGAAAGTAAGGAGTCTTCATTGACCCCTGTTCCAGTATGAAACATTTATCAACTTAACACTCATGACATTTGAAGCCAGATTGAGATGAGTTCAAATTGCAATTTTGCAAACACTGAGCCAGACTGTTCTATTCTATTTGAGCTTGGAGAGGCACAACCATGCACAAAACTGTGCCCAGTTTTCCTGACACTCCAAAGCTTAAAGTGCATTAAGAGTGAGCTCCACAACTCTCATAGAAAACATGATGGTTCATCAAGAAAGACAAATCTTGTTTACATAAAACTCTAGAGTAATTGAGCACAATGTACTTGTTGGTTTTGCCAGTTCTGAGGTATGTGAGCTCACAAATTAATTCAACCCCTAAAATAAGATTTCTTTATGTTAACATGAAGAAAAAATAGCTTATAGTTTGGTTGTGAGAAATAAACAATATTTAAATTCTTGTTACTGCTCTGTCACACAATAGATGCTTAATAAATGTTAGTTCTCACACATTCCATATACATAGCAATAGAGCTTACGATATTATCAGTATCATTCTATTATGTTCTACTTTGGGACAGGTTTTCAGGACATATTTCAATTTATTTTGTTAAATATTTATGCCCATGATACTCCTAGTAATTTACTTTAACTTCTTTTGCAATAGATATTTGTTTACACTTATTTTTTTCTCCACTACCCCAAATTATTCACCTATGTTTGCACAGCCAGATCTCTGAGATTAACCTTTTCCCACCTAGCTAACCCCAAATTTTTCAAGTTAACAGATTGAGATAGTGCATAGAATTATAGTCAGCATTTCCCCTCCTTTTAAATGTTGAGGTCTCCAAAGGCTACATGAACACCTTAGTGTGAACTGCAAGCAGAACATCATTATTTAAAATATGCAGAATCTCTCCAATTGTTGAACAAATCTCATTTTAAGACAAAGGACTAAAGCAACAAGACCATAGCTAAATGCAAGAAAAGTTCATCTGAGAACTTTAAAGAAACACTGTTTCTCCAGCCAATATCAGCGGTCAACTAAGGAATTCACAGATTACATATAATTTCAAAAAAAGTGAAATGTCGGTAATTTGTTTTAATTTATAAAAATAACATAATTATAATAAAGTAGTTTGACTTTTGTTTGTTTTAAATTTTTAAAAAATACTAAATGTCTATTCATTCACATTTGAAAGGAGATAATCTAACAGATTTCATTTTAGGGTTGGGGGAGGGAGGTGGGAGGAAGAAAGAAAACTTTTCAATATAAGGACCATTTAAAAATCACTGCATTGTTTGGATAAAATCTGACAGTAGAAGGAAAATGTCATACCATATTTATTTCCTCATAATTTCCCCTTCCTAATGGATATCAATCTTCAGCTACCATAAGCTAAATATAGTATCCAATAAGAATTCTATAACTCTTTTTATGTTATGTTATCATTAACACAAGTGTGATCACAGACTTTATGTATCTTGAAGTTCATAATATTTTGTGCTTTGTGAAATCAGGATAAAATCTGCTTTCACTGGTAAATTTGAGATATTAGGGTCAAGGCTAGTGGAGACTCAGAATGACACCTTTTGAAGAGTTAAAAAAATATATATATATATATATATTTTTTTTTTTAAATAACTAACCTAGGCAGATGTGCTTGGAAAATATTGGAAAATATCATAATAATATCAATACATACTTCCTTAATGTGGAATTGGGGGCAGGAGGAGAAGGGGATGACAGAGGATGAGATGGCTGGATGGCATCACTGACTCGATGGATGTGAGTCTGAGTGAACTCCGGGAGTTGGTGATGGACAGGGAGGCCTGGAGTGCTGCGATTCATGGGGTCGCAAAAAGTTGGACATGACTGAGTGACTGAACTGAACTGAATGTGGAATTATTATATTTTACTAACATCCGATGGATCATCGAAAAAGCAAGAGAGTTCCAGAAAAACATCTATTTCTGCTTTATTGACTATGGCAAAGCCTTTGACTGTGTGGACCACAATAAACTGTGGAAAATTCTGAAAGAGATGGGAATACCAGACCACCTGACATGCCTCTTGAGAAACCTATATGCAGGTCAGGAAGCAACAGTTAGAACTAGACATGGAATAACAGATTGATTCCAAATAGGAGAAGGAGTACGTCAAGGTTGTATATTGTCACCCTGCTTATTTAACTTCTTTGCAGAGGACATCATGAGAAACGCTGGGCTGGAAGAAACACAAGCTGGAATCAAGATTGCCGAGAGAAATATCAATAACCTCAGATATGCAGATGACACCAGCCTTATGGCAGAAAGTGAAGAGGAACTAAAAAGCCTCTTTTTTTTTTTTAATTTTTATTTTTAAACTTTACATAATTTGGCAAAACTAATACAATTATGTAAAGTTTAAAAAGCCTCTTGATGAAGGTGAAAGAGGAGACTGAAAAAGTTGGCTTAAAACACAACATTCAGAAAACGAAGATCATGGCATCTGGTCCCACCACTTCATGGGAAATAGATGGGGAAGTGGTGGAAACAGTGTCAGACTTTATTTTTTTGGGGCTCCAAATTCACTGCAGATGGTGACTGCAGCCATGAAATTAAAAGACGCTTACTCCTTGGAAGGAAAGTTATGACCAACCTAGATAGCATATTCAAAAGCAGAGACATTACTTTGCCAACAAAGGTTCATCTAGTCAAGGCTATGGTTTTTCCTGTGGTCATGTATGGATGTGAGAGTTGGACTGTGAAGAACGCTGAGCACTGAAGAATTGATGCTTTTGAACCGTGGTGTCGGAGAAGACTCTTGAGAGTCCCTTGGACTGCAAGGAGATCCAACCAGTCCATTCTGAAGGCGATCAGCCCTGGGATTTCTTTGGAAGGAATGATGCTAAAGCTGAAACTCCAGTACTCTGGCCACCTCGTGGGAAGAGTTGACTCATTGGAAAAGATTCTGATGCTGGGAGGGATTGGGGGCAGGAGGAGAAGGGGACGACAGAGGATGAGATGGCTGGATGGCATCACTGACTCGATGGACGTGAGTCTGGGTGAACTCCAGAAGTTGGTGATGGACAGGGAGGCCTGGCGTGCTGCGATTCATGGGGTCTCGAAGATTCGGACACGACTGAGCGACTGATCTGATCTGATCTGATCTTAATGCTGAATGCACTGTGTTGAAAACCACAAGTGATTCAACATTTCTTTGGGATACTACTGGACCTGCTGCTGCTAAGTCGCTTCAGTTGTGTCCAACTCTGTGCGACCCCATAGACGGCAGCCCACCAGGCTCCACTGTCCCTGAGATTCTCCAGGCAAGAACACCAGAATGGGGTGCCATTGCCTTCTCCAACTACTGAACCTACTTCATCTAAAAAAGGATTAAAGGCAAGACATGAAATGCAGTAAGCAGATTGAAGAATGGGACAAGAGAATGAAGGAGAACAAGAACAAAACTATCAAATGAAGACAGAACTATGACTGAGCCACACATTTCCTTTTTAACAAACTGGGTTAAAATTCAAACATGGTATGTATACAATTTAGAGAATCCATACAACAAAACCAATTATTAAGCAGAAATATCTCTGGAACTTAGACTACACAGAAGTTTCTCTTAGGATCCTATATAATAAATAATAAAATCACTGGCCACACTCTATAATAGATTCAGTATCATATTTCATAGGGTTATTTTTATAGTTGTCCTTCATATAATTTGAGAGTTTTACTCAAATCTCAATACAGTAAAAGTAATTAATGCCAGGGGTTCATGTGCCTCAACTCAGAATCCTAGTAGATAAAGTTGACCCCCCTTTCAGTAGCCTGCTTAAAGATTACCATTTCCATGTGTATTGTGGGGGGCCTCCCTGGTGGATTAAATGGTAAAATATCTGCCTGCAATGCAGGAGACCCATGTTTGAACCCTGGGTTGGGAAGATCCCCTGGAGAAGGAAATGGCAACCCACCCCAGTATTCTTGCCTGGAGAATTCCATGGACAGAGAATTCCTGGCAGGCTACAGTCCCCTCAACCTACATATATATTTTCTTGTTTTGGTTCTCTATTCCTTTTCTTTGATACTTAATAGGGTCTAAGCACCTATGCAATTCAAACTAGGGCTCTGTAACAACCTAGAGGGGTAGGTGGGGAGGGAGATGGAAAGGAGGTTCAAGAGGGAGGGGACATATGTATACCTATGGCTGATTCATGTTGATATTTGGCAGAAACCAAGGCAATTCTGTAAAGCAATTATCCTTAATTAATAAATAAATAAATTTAAATTAAAAGTAAATATGATAGCTTGAAAACTAAAAAAATAAATAAATAAATTCAAGGAACTTGCTTTATCCCTACTTATATTCCCCAAAAGCTTGGTAGTGCCTTGCACAGAATTAAACACCAAATTGCCATGTAAGAAAATCTCAGGCCACACCAAAATAGATATAGTGTGTGAAATCACTTACTCCCACAACTGATCTTTGCTCTAAAACCAAAAATTCTTACTCTCAGAACCTTGAATAGGCATTTTTTCAAAGACATATAGATGGCCAACATGTATACGAAAGGATGCTCAACATTATTAATTATCAGTTCAGTTCAGTTCAGTCACTCTTGCTTTTTCTATGATCCAGCAGATGTTGGCAATTTGATCTCTGGTTCCTCTGCCTTTTCTAAAACCAGCTTGAACATCAGGAAGTTCACAGTTCACATATTGCTGAAGCCTGGCTTGGAGATTTTTGAGCATTGCTTTACTAGCGTGTGAGATGAGTGCAATTGTGCGGTAGTTTGAGCATTCTTTGGCATTGCCTTTCTTTGGGATTGGAATGAAAACTGACCTTTTCCAGTCCTGTGGCCACTGCTGAGTTTTCCAAATGTGCTGGCATATTGAGTGCAGCACTTTCACAGCATCATCTTTCAGTATTTGGAAGAGCTCAACTGGAATTCCATCACCTCCACTAGCTTTGTTCGTAGTGATGCTTTCTAAAGCCCACTTGACTTCACATTCCAGGATGTCTGGCTCTAGGTCAGTGATCACACCATCGTGATTATCTGGGTCGTGAAGATCTTTTTTGTACAGTTCTTCTGTGTATTCTTGCTATCTCTTCTTAATATCTTCTGCTTCTGTTAGGTCCATACCATTTCTGTTCTTTATCAAGCTCATCTTTGCATGAAATATTCCTTTGGTATCTCTGATTTTCTTGAAGAGATCTTTATTTCTTTCCCATTCTGTTGTTTTCTTCTATTTCTTTGCATTGATTGCTGAAGAAGGCTTTCTTATCTCTTCTTGCTATTCTTTGGAACTCTACATTCAGATGTTTATATCTTTCGTTTTCTCCTTTGCTTTTCATTTCTCTTCTGTTCACAGCTATTTGTAAGGCTTCCCCAGACAGGCATTTTACTTTTTTGCATTTCTTTTCCATGGGAATGGTCTTGATCCCTGTCTCCTGTACAATGTCACGAACCTCATTCCATAGTTCATCAGGCACTCTATCTATCAGATCTAGTCCCTTAAATCTATTTCTCACTTCCACTGTATAATCATAAGGGATTTGATTTAGGTCATACCTGAATGGTCTAGTGGTTTTCCCTACTTTCTTCAATTTAAGTCTGAATTTGGCAATAAGAAGTTCATGGTCTGAGCCACAGTCAGCTCCTGGTCTTGTTTTTGCTGACTGTATAGAGCTTCCCCTTCTTTGGCTGCAAAGAATATAATCAACCTGATTCCGGTGTTGACCATCTGGTGATGTCCATGTATAGAGTCTTCTCTTGTGTTGTTGGAAGAGGGTGTTTGTTATGACCAGTGCATTTTCTTGGCAAAACTCTATTAGTCTTTGCCCTGCTTCATTCCATATTCCAAGGCCAAATTTGCCTGGTACTCCAGGTGTTTCTTGACTTCCTAGTTTTGCATTCCAGTCCCCTATAATGAAAAGGACATCTTTTTAGGGTGTTAGTTCTAAAAGGTCTTGTAGGTCTTCATAGAACTGTTCAACTTCAGCTTCTTCAGCATTACTGGTTGGGGCATAGATTTGGATTACTGTGATATTGAATGGGTTGCCTTGGAAATGAACAGAGATCATTCTGTCATTTTTGAGATTGCATCCAAGTACTGCATTTCGGACTCTTTTGTTGACCATGATGACTACTCCATTTCTTCTGAGGGATTCCTGCCCACAGTAGTAGATATAATGGTCATCTGAGTTAAATTCACCCATTCCAGTCCATTTCAGTTTGCTGATTCCTAGAATGTCGACATTCACTCTTGTGAATGTCTTCCAATTTGCCTTGATTCATGGACCTGACATTCCAGGTTCCTATGCAATATTGCTCTTTACAGCATCGGACCTTGTTTCTATCACCAGTCCAATCCACAGCTGGGTATTCTTTTTGCTTTGGCTCCATCCCTTCATTCTTTCTGAAGTTATTTCTCCACTGATCTCCAGTAACATATTGGGCACCTACTGACCTGGGAAGTTTCTCTTTCAGTATCCTATCATTTTGCCTTTTCACCCCACGTCAAGGAGCTGTGGCTGCACGGGTGCAGGAGGGCCTAGAGGAGCCATCCCACTCTGAAGGTCAGGAAGGGTGGTGGTGAGGAGATACCTCTCGTCCAAGGTAAGGAGCAATGGCTGTGCTTTGATGGAGCAGCCGTGAAGAGATACCCAATGACCAAGGTAAGAGAAACCCAAGTAAGACGGTAGGTGTTGCAAGAGGGCATCAGAGGGCAGACACACTGAAACCATACTCACAGAAAACTAGTCAATCTAATCACACTAGGACCACAGCCTTGTCTAACTCAATGAAACTAAGCCATGTCTGTGGGGCAACCCAAGATGGGCGGGTCATGGTGGAGAGATTTGACAGAATGTGGTCCACTGGAGAAGGGAATGGCAAATCACTTCAGTATTCTTGCCTTGAGAACCCCATGAACAGTATGAAAAGGCATTCAGCATTAGAAAAGCTATTTTAGTGTCTCAGTTTGTCGTAAGAGAACCAAGACAATGGGAGTATGTACTAGTTTCCTGGAGCTTCTGTAACAGTCTCACAAGTTGGGTAACTTAAGAAAACAAATGCATCTGCTCTCAGTTCTGGAGTCTAGAGATAGGAAATCAAGTTGTCTTTGTAGAATCATGCATGCATTGAAGACTCTAAGGTGGGTCCTTCCCTGCCTCTTTCTCAGGCTCTGGTGGTTGGCATTCCTTAGTTTGTAAACACATCACTCAAATATCTGTCTCCATCTTCACATGGCATTCTTCCTATGTATGTGTCCAAGTATTCCTCTGATTTCCAGATCTGCTACCATGAGGATAGTATCTCTCCAGAAACAAGCAAAACTTAATGTTTTAAAAGTTGATTACAGAATTTTACAAACAGCATCTGAATTCAGAATTTTGTTCATCACTATGCTAAAATCTTCTCTACCTTCCCGCACCCACCGCTCAGGCCCACTATGATTCACAATGATCTCATCTTAACTTGATTATATCTACAAAGACTCTATTTCCAAATAAGGTCATGTTTAATTCAACTCACAGCAAGTAGTATCAATAGTAATGATACAGCAAAAATTATACTATAAGCCAAGTGTTGGCTTCCCTCCCCAATATGTTTTGTTACAACTCTTTACTACTCAGCTCAAGTAGTTGTACAAGTTTGTATTTCTACACTCATCTCCCAGTCTTTTCACTTTCAGTGATCTCAGCTCTGTCTCTATATTTGTACCTGAATTCTCCCTCACTATATGCTTATGCTAAGTTGTTTCAGTCATGTCTGACTCTTTGTGACCCCATGGACTATAGCCTGCCAGGCTCCTCTGTCCATGAGATTCTCCAGGCAAGAATACTGGAGTGGTTTACCATGCCCTCCTCCAGGGGATCTTCCTGACCTGGGGATCAAACCCTGTCTCTTATGTCTCTTGCATTGGCAAACAGGTTCTTCACCACTATCACCACCTGGGAAGCCCCTTCAGATGAATAATTCATGGACTGAAACAACCACATGTTTATTTCAGCTACTAAAAAGCTTCCTCCTTCCAGATGACCCACCCTGGACTCCAGTGAACAAGTGATACCACATTTCCTCATATCTCAAGCTCCTATAGACAGAGGATCTCAGACAAGCCACCTGTTCTTAAGGAAAGTAAGGAGTCTTCATTGACCCCTGTTCCAGTATGAAACATTTATCAACTTAACACTCATGACATTTGAAGCCAGATTGAGATGAGTTCAAATTGCAATTTTGCAAACACTGAGCCAGACTGTTCTATTCTATTTGAGCTTGGAGAGGCACAACCATGCACAAAACTGTGCCCAGTTTTCCTGACACTCCAAAGCTTAAAGTGCATTAAGAGTGAGCTCCACAACTCTCATAGAAAACATGATGGTTCATCAAGAAAGACAAATCTTGTTTACATAAAACTCTAGAGTAATTGAGCACAATGTACTTGTTGGTTTTGCCAGTTCTGAGGTATGTGAGCTCACAAATTAATTCAACCCCTAAAATAAGATTTCTTTATGTTAACATGAAGAAAAAATAGCTTATAGTTTGGTTGTGAGAAATAAACAATATTTAAATTCTTGTTACTGCTCTGTCACACAATAGATGCTTAATAAATGTTAGTTCTCACACATTCCATATACATAGCAATAGAGCTTACGATATTATCAGTATCATTCTATTATGTTCTACTTTGGGACAGGTTTTCAGGACATATTTCAATTTATTTTGTTAAATATTTATGCTCATGATACTCCTAGTAATTTACTTTAACTTCTTTTGCAATAGATATTTGTTTACACTTATTTTTTTCTCCACTACCCCAAATTATTCACCTATGTTTGCACAGCCAGATCTCTGAGATTAACCTTTTCCCACCTAGCTAACCCCAAATTTTTCAAGTTAACAGATTGAGATAGTGCATAGAATTATAGTCAGCATTTCCCCTCCTTTTAAATGTTGAGGTCTCCAAAGGCTACATGAACACCTTAGTGTGAACTGCAAGCAGAACATCATTATTTAAAATATGCAGAATCTCTCCAATTGTTGAACAAATCTCATTTTAAGACAAAGGACTAAAGCAACAAGACCATAGCTAAATGCAAGAAAAGTTCATCTGAGAACTTTAAAGAAACACTGTTTCTCCAGCCAATATCAGCGGTCAACTAAGGAATTCACAGATTACATATAATTTCAAAAAAAGTGAAATGTCGGTAATTTGTTTTAATTTATAAAAATAACATAATTATAATAAAGTAGTTTGACTTTTGTTTGTTTTAAATTTTTAAAAAATACTAAATGTCTATTCATTCACATTTGAAAGGAGATAATCTAACAGATTTCATTTTAGGGTTGGGGGAGGGAGGTGGGAGGAAGAAAGAAAACTTTTCAATATAAGGACCATTTAAAAATCACTGCATTGTTTGGATAAAATCTGACAGTAGAAGGAAAATGTCATACCATATTTATTTCCTCATAATTTCCCCTTCCTAATGGATATCAATCTTCAGCTACCATAAGCTAAATATAGTATCCAATAAGAATTCTATAACTCTTTTTATGTTATGTTATCATTAACACAAGTGTGATCACAGACTTTATGTATCTTGAAGTTCATAATATTTTGTGCTTTGTGAAATCAGGATAAAATCTGCTTTCACTGGTAAATTTGAGATATTAGGGTCAAGGCTAGTGGAGACTCAGAATGACACCTTTTGAAGAGTTAAAAAAAAAAATATATATATATATATATATTTTTTTTTAAATAACTAACCTAGGCAGATGTGCTTGGAAAATATTGGAAAATATCATAATAATATCAATACATACTTCCTTAATGTGGAATTGGGGGCAGGAGGAGAAGGGGATGACAGAGGATGAGATGGCTGGATGGCATCACTGACTCGATGGATGTGAGTCTGAGTGAACTCCGGGAGTTGGTGATGGACAGGGAGGCCTGGAGTGCTGCGATTCATGGGGTCGCAAAAAGTTGGACATGACTGAGTGACTGAACTGAACTGAATGTGGAATTATTATATTTTACTAACATCCGATGGATCATCGAAAAAGCAAGAGAGTTCCAGAAAAACATCTATTTCTGCTTTATTGACTATGGCAAAGCCTTTGACTGTGTGGACCACAATAAACTGTGGAAAATTCTGAAAGAGATGGGAATACCAGACCACCTGACATGCCTCTTGAGAAACCTATATGCAGGTCAGGAAGCAACAGTTAGAACTAGACATGGAATAACAGATTGATTCCAAATAGGAGAAGGAGTACGTCAAGGTTGTATATTGTCACCCTGCTTATTTAACTTCTTTGCAGAGGACATCATGAGAAACGCTGGGCTGGAAGAAACACAAGCTGGAATCAAGATTGCCGAGAGAAATATCAATAACCTCAGATATGCAGATGACACCAGCCTTATGGCAGAAAGTGAAGAGGAACTAAAAAGCCTCTTTTTTTTTTAAATTTTTATTTTTAAACTTTACATAATTTGGCAAAACTAATACAATTATGTAAAGTTTAAAAAGCCTCTTGATGAAGGTGAAAGAGGAGACTGAAAAAGTTGGCTTAAAACACAACATTCAGAAAACGAAGATCATGGCATCTGGTCCCACCACTTCATGGGAAATAGATGGGGAAGTGGTGGAAACAGTGTCAGACTTTATTTTTTTGGGGCTCCAAATTCACTGCAGATGGTGACTGCAGCCATGAAATTAAAAGACGCTTACTCCTTGGAAGGAAAGTTATGACCAACCTAGATAGCATATTCAAAAGCAGAGACATTACTTTGCCAACAAAGGTTCATCTAGTCAAGGCTATGGTTTTTCCTGTGGTCATGTATGGATGTGAGAGTTGGACTGTGAAGAACGCTGAGCACTGAAGAATTGATGCTTTTGATCTGTGGTGTTGGAGAGGACTCTTGAAGAGTCCCTTGGACCGCAAGGAGATCCAGTCAGTCCATTCTAAAGGAAATCAGTCCTGGGTGTTCTTTGGAAGGACTGATGCTAAAGCTGAAACTCCAGTACTCTGGCCACCTCGTGGGAAGAGTTGACTCATTGGAAAAGACTCTGATGCTGGGAGGGATTGGGGGCAGGAGGAGAAGGGGACAACAGAGGATGAGATGGCTGGATGGCATCACCGACTCGATGGACGTGAGTTTGAGTGAACTCCGGGAGTTGGTGATGGACAGGGAGGCCTGGAGTGCTGCAATTCATGGGGTCACAAAGAGTCAGACACGACTGAGTGACTGAACTGAACTGAACTGAACATCTTCAAATATATTTTCCTTACATATAGGTAATTGGCATTATTTCTATTTTCTGTCTTATGTTTTATCCAAATAAACATCAGTTAAATTTCTTGTTCTTTTATGTAAGTGTGCTATATTTTGAGTACATGAGGTCTGTGTATCTACACATATTTTTTTACCCTTGACTCTTAAATGCTTCATGGTAGATTTCCAAAGAAAAATAATATTCTTTGATAACCACTATATAGTTTAAATTTTTAAAGGATTTAACTTTGATTCACTCTCTATGTTTTCTGCTATACATATTCCAATTCTGTCAATGACATTCTTTATGACAATTTTCTGCCTCCAATCTAAGATCTAGTTCAATTACATATAGCATGTAGTTTCCTTTAGTCTAGAACATTGCTCAACTGTTGTCATCATGACAGTAACATTTTGGAAGACAACAGATCCTCTCTTTTCTTTTTAGTTATGTACCTTATTATGTTTGTTAGAACTTTCTTCACATTTCAGTTCAGTTTAGTTCGGTCGCTCAGTCATGTCCATCTCGTTGCGACCCCATGAATTGCAGCACATCAGGCCTCCCTGTCCATCACCAACTCCCGGAGTTCACCCAAATGCATGAGCATAAAGTTGGTGATGTCATCCAGCCATCTCATCCCCTGTCGTCCCCTTCTCCTCCTGCCCCCAATCCCTCCCAGCATCAGGGTCTTTTCCAGTGAGTCAACTCTTCACATGAGGTGGCCAAAGCACTGGAGTTTCAGCCTCAGCTCAGTGCTTCCAATGAACACCCATGACTGGTTTCCTTTAGGATGGACTGGTTGGATCTCCTTGGAGTCCAAGGGACTCTCAAGAGTCTTCTCCAACACCACAGTTCAAAAGCATCAATTCTTTGGTGCTCAGCTTTCTTCACAGTCCAACTCTCACATCCATACATGACCACAGGAAAAACCATAGCCTTGATTAGACCGACCTTTGTTGGCAAAGTAATGTTTCTGCTTTTGAATATGCTGTCTAGGTTGGTCATAACTTTCCTTCCAAGGAGTAAGTGTCTTTTAATTTCATGGCTGCAATCACCATCTGCAGTGATTTTGGAGCCCCCAAAAATAAAGTCTGACATTTAGTCTTACATTTGTGTATGTATCCTGGATCTCAATTCTATGTAAAACACACTGTGCACTATTTGAAGTGTCAAGTTAGGAAGTTCAACATATGTCTGTATATCCCTCAGTGGTGATGCAATTTAGAACATATCAAAAACTGTCTTGTTCCTCCACTGTAGAATTACTATATATCCCTTTGTATCTTAAAAGCAATCTGCAGAGAGACCCTCTAAGACCATGAAAATTCTGCTGCACATCAAAAAATCCCCCTCCGTATTTAACTGGAAAAAGTATTCTTTATGATGAATGCGAAATATTGATTTTTCTAACTCCTGTCCTTTCTCGACCTTTATTGATTAGCATTCTATTTTTTAAAGAGGAGCCCTTCCTTTTGTTTCCTTGTTTACTTGTTGATTATCAGTATGGATACATGTGTTTCTACTTTTCTCCAATGGTTTATAATTCATTACTTTCCCTGCTTAAATGTCTTGTTCTAGGCTTCGTTAGTGGGATCACCTTCAAACTGGTGATGGATTTTATTTTTGCACTTTTTTACTTTCTGTCATAAATAAATTATTCTGAATTCATCTCACCCTGTTCTAGACTGCAAGTTGGTAAATTATCTGAAGATTCCAGTTTGATTTTACATGGGGAGAGTTATAGACATATGTGGGCTCTACACATGTTCATTGACACTGGAGTTTCTTTACTTACTGGCCTTTGCAGCAGACAGAAATAGTATTTACAACATAAATTCATACTGATACTTCCAGCTGTAGTTTATCTCAACATAATTCTTCCTTCCCTCCTTGCCCTCCAACCATATTTATATTTTTCTTCAAGTAGAGTTTAAAGACCCTAGTTTCTGGCAATGTCACTACTCTTATTCATTTGCTCAAACTTACACATCCTCTGTAACAATCTGAGCATTGTTTCATCCATACTACTACAGAAAGGAATTCTGCTAAAAGAGTTCAAGACCTCTTTGCTTTTAACCTCAAATCTCAGTATCCTGTTCTTCAATTGGTGGTATATATTCACAAACTGTGGCTTCCCTGCTGGCTCAGATGGTAAATATCTGCCTGCAATGCTGGAGACCCTGTGTTATAAAGTCACTTTGATTAAAGCTTTTGTTTTATTTACCTTTGGTTTGTTTTTATCCCTTTAATACAATATTGAAGCACAGCTGAGTTCATTTGTTTCAGCTTTGGGTTTTTTCCCACAAATTTTCACTGTTGCTGACTTATTTTGAATTTTGAATATGTAAAACATTAACATGCTTCCAAGCATGTTCCTATGAAAAAAGGTATTCTCAGAAGAGGGCAGTTCTCTTTTTTCTCTCTTCTCCTTTCACTCATACCTTGTCTGTAATAATTTCATTGTTTTCTGGCTTGTCTTTTTTACATTTTTTCTTCAAAAAGCAAATATATGCATGCTTTCTTTACACACATGTATATTTCTTTTTATGCTCTCTGCTTAAAATTTTTTTTTGTTTTTACAATATATCCTTAGGGGGAAAAGTGATCTTTTTTAGAGACAACAACATCAGCTACATGGAATGTGGAAGTAATAATACAGAAGAGTATACAAAAAGGAGAATGAATCCACAGAGGACAAACATTGCACTCTCATGTTGAGGATAGTAAGGTAACTTATCATTCCCTCACATACAGCCTGTGCCAGTCCACACTGAACTATATGCCCCTCTCAATTCTCACTACAAAACTCAAAATCCATCTTTTAATTTTTGTCTCCTACTCTCTGTGGAAGAACTGTCCCTTCTCTCAAAAGCTAGTCTTTACTTACTTTTAAGAGGCTGTTCCTTCCATTTCATCCTAGATTTCCTATTTTGTCAATATGGTTTTCTTCTTTGAATTATTTGCCTCATAATAGAAATATTTCCCACCCTATTCCATGTCTTAATTACCTCCATCATCCTTTATCTGTTTCTTTGCATTTCACTCTCACTCTTTATTGTAGAACTTCTCAAAGGGTTTTATAGTTCTTAGACACTTCTCTTTCAGTCACTCTGTAATCCATTTCAGTATTAATTCTTCCCCAGCTTTCCAATCAAATTTTCCTTTCTAACACAAGATGGCAGAGTAGAAGGATGCACGCTCATCTTCCCCTGAGAGACCTCCAAAATGACAACTCGCTGCTCAACAACCATCAACAGGAGAATGTTGGATCTGACCAAAAAAGATACCCCACCTCCAAGGGTAAAGGAGAAGTCCCAGCAAGATGGTATGAGGTGCAAAATCACATTTAGAATCAAACCCCATACCTATCAGAGACACTTGGAAAGTGAAAGTGAAAGTGAAGTCGCTCAGTCCTGTCTGACTCTTTAAAACCCCATAGACTGTAGCCTACCACGGACTGTAGACTACAGGCTTCTCCATCCATGGGATTTTCCAGGCAAGTGTACCACAGTGGGTTGCCATTTCTTTTTCCGGGGGTATCTTCCCAACCCAGGGAACGAACCCTGGTATCCCACATTGCAGTCAGATGCTTTACCCTCTGAGCTCATTATAAACTTTGTGCACACAAGGAGACCCCACAGAGACCAAGCCAGACCTGCCTTTGAGTGTCTTCTGCTGAGGTATGAATCAGCAGTGGACTGACCCAGGGGCAGGGGCTCTGGGTGCAGCAGACCTGGGTGTGGCATAAGCCCTCTTGGAGGAGGTTGCCATTAACTGCACCATAGAGTTGCCAGAATTTACAAAGGACTGGGGAAACAGGCATTCGGAGGGGAAAAAAATCAAAATCAGTGTGTATGTAACAGGACCCAGGAGAAAGGAGCAGTGACCCCACAAGAGACTGACCCAGCTTTGCCTTTGAGTGTTCAGGAGTCTCCAGCAGAAGCGTGGGTCGGCAGTGGCCTGCTGCAGGGTTGGGGCACTGAGTGTAGCAGTGCATGCACAGGACATTTTGAAGGAGGTTGTCATTATCTTCATTACCTCCACCATAGTTTGCTCTCAGTTCAAACAAAAGGGAGGGAACACAACCCCACCCATCAACAGAAAATTGGATTAAAGATTTATTGAGCATGGCCAATAAACCCATCAGGAAACCCATCAGTTTCGCCTACAGTCATTCTCTCCCATCAGGATGGTTCCATAAGCCTCTTATCCTTATGCCTCAGAGAGAAGAGAGAATGGAAACCAACTGATCACAAGGACCACAGCCTTGTCTAACTCAATGAAACTATGAGCCATGCCGTGTAGGGCCACCCAAGACTGAGGGGTCATGGTGGAGTGTTCTGACAAAACGTGGCCCACTGGAGAAGGGAATGGCAAACCACTTCAGTGTTCTTATTTTGAGAACCCCATGAACAGTATGAAAAGACAAAAAGATAGGACACTGAAAGATGAACTCCCTAGGTCGGTAGGTGCCCAATATGTTACTGGAGAATGGCAGAGAAATAACTTCAGAAAGAATGAAGACATGGAGCCAAAGCAAAAACAGAGCACAGTTGTGGATGTGACTGGTGATAGAAGTCAAGTCTGATGTTGTAAAGAAAAATATTGCATAGGAACCTGGAAAGTTAAGTCCGTGAATCAAGGTAAATTGGAAGTGGTCAAACAAGAGATGGCAAGAGTGAACACTGACATTAATTTAGGAATCAGTGAACTAAAATGGACTGGAATGGGCAAATTTAACTCAGATGACCATTATATCTACTACTGTGGGCAAGAATCCCTTAGAAGAAATGGAGCAGCCCTCATAGTCAACAGAAGAGTCTGAAATGCAGTACTTGGATGTAATCTCAAAAACAACAGGATGATCTCTGTTCAATTCCAAGGCAAACCATTCAATATCACAATATTCCAAGTCTATGCCCCAACCAATAATGCTGAAGAAGCTGAAGTTGAACGGTTCTATGAAGGTTCTACAAGACCTTCTAGACCTAATACCCCAAAACAGATGTCCTTTTCATTATAGTAGACTGGAATGCAAAAGTAGGAAGTCAAGAAATACCAGGAGTAACAGGCAAATTTGGCCTTGGAGTGCAAAATGAAGAAGGGAAAAGGCTAACAGAGTTTTGCCAAGAGATGCACTCATCATAGCAAACACTCCCCTCTAACAACACAAGAGACAACTCTACACATGGATATCACCAGATGGGCAATAGCAAAATGAGACTGATTATGTTCTTTGCAGCCAAAAATGCAGAAGCTCTATACAGTCAGCAAAAACAGGACCAGGAGCTGACTGTGGCTCAGATTATGAACTTCTTATTCACAAATTCAGACTTAAATTGAAGAAAGTAGGGAAAACCACTAGACCATTCAGGCAGGTCCTAAAACAAATCCCTTACAATTATAGAGTGGATGTGACAAATAGATTCAAGGGATTAGATCTGATAGACAGAGTGCCTGAAGAACTATGGATGGAGGTTCATGACACTGTACAGGAGGCAGGGATCAAGACCATTCTTAAGAAAAAGAAATGCAAAAAGGACAAATGGTTGTCTGAGGAGGCCTTAGAAATAGCTGAGAAGGGAAGAGACACTAAAGACAAAGGAGAAAAAGACAGATATACCCATTTGAATGCAGAGTTCCAAAAAATAGCAAGGAGAGATAAGAAAGCCTTCCTCAGGGAAAAATGCAAGGAAATAGTGGAAAGTAATAGAGTGGGTTAACTAGAGATCTTTCCAAAAAGAATTTGAAATACCAAGGGAACATTTTGTGCAAAGATGGGCACAATAAAGGACACAAATGATATGGACCCAACATGAGCAGAAGATATTAAGAAGACATGGCAAAAATACACAGAAGAACTGAACAAAATAGATCTTCATGACCCAGATAATAACGATGGTGTGATCACTCACCTAGAGCCAGACATCCTGGAATGTGAAGTCAAGTGGACGTTAGTAAGAATCACTATGAAAAAATATAGTGGAGGTGATGGAATTCCATTTGAGCTATTTCAAATCCTAAAAGATGATGCTGTGAAAATGCTGCACTCAATATGCCAGCAAATTTGGAAAACTCAGCAGTGGCCACAGGACTGGAAAAGGTCAGTTTTCATTCCAATCCAAAAGAAAGACAATGCCAAAGAATACTCAAAATACCACACAATTGCACTCATCTCACACACTAGCAAAGTAATGCTTAAAATTCTCCAAGCCTGGCCTCAGCAGTATGTCAACTAGGAACTTCCAGATGTTCAAGGTGGATTTAGAAAAGACAGAGGAACCAGAGATCAAATTGCCAACATCCATTGGATCATCAAAAAAGCAAGAGAGTTCCATAAAAATATATATTTTTGCTTTATTGACTATGCAAAAGCCTTTGACTGTGTGGATCACAACAAACTGTGGAAAATTCTTCAAGTGATGGAAATACAAGGCCACCTGACCTGCCTCCTGAGAAATCTGTATTCAGATCAAGAAGCAACAGTTAGAACTAGACATGGAACAATAGACTGATTTCAAATCAGGAAAGGAGTACGTCAAGGCTGTATATTGTCACTGTGCTTATATAACTTATATGCAGAGCACATGATTCGAAATGCTGGGCTGGAGGAAGCACAAGCTGGAATCAAGATTGCTGGGAGAATATCAATAACCTCAGATATGCAGATGACACCACACTTATAAAAGAAAGCGAAGAAGAACTAAAGAGCCTCTTGATGAAATTGAAAGAAGAGATTGAAAAAGTTGGCTTAAAACTCAACATTCAGAAAACTAAGATCATGGCATCTGGTCCCATCACTTCATGGCAAAGATGGGGAAACAATGGAAACAGTGGCAGACTATTTTGGGGGGGCTTAAAAATCACTGCAGATGGTGAGTACAGCCATGAAATTAAAAGACACTTGCTCCTTGGAAGAAAAGCTATGACCAACGTAGACAGTATATTAAAAAGCAAAGACATTACTTTGCCAACAAAGGTCCGTCTAATCAAGGCTATGGTTTTTCCATTAGTCGTATATGGATGTGAGAGTTGAACTATAAAGAAAGGTGAGCGCTGAAGAATTGATGCTTTTGAACTGTGGTGTTGAAGAAGACTCTTGAGAGTCCCTTGGACTGCAAGGAGGAGATCCAGCCAGTTCATCCTAAAGGAAATCAGTCCTGAATATTCATTGGAAGGACTGATGCTGAAACTGATACTCCAATACTTTGGCCACCCGATGGGAAGAATTGACGCATTGGAAAAGCCCCAGATGCTGGGAAAGATCAAAGGCAGGAGGAGAAGGGGACGACAGAGGATGAGATATTTAGATACCATCATCTCCTCAATGGACATGAGTTTGAGTATACTCTGGGAATTGATGATGTGACAGGGAAGACTGGAGTGCTGCAGTCCATGGGGACACAAAGAGTCAGACATGACTGGGTGACTGAAATGAACTGAAGTCAGTGATGGTAATATTGATGACCATTACTGCATCTTTGCTACAAAAAATTGTGGTCTAAACACCAAATAATCAGCATTACTTAGGAATTTATTAGAAATGTAGCACAGATACAAGGAAAGAATAAGTAGGTCTTAGAAGAAGAAATGTCAGTGTATTTGGCAGTCTTTAACCCACCAATGTCTAAATTAAAAGGAGAGAAGTAAAGGAATCAGAAGAGCACATTCCTTCTATTTAACATAGTTCCCAAACTTGAACTCTCAAAACTTATGACTACATTTCAAGTCACATAGTCACATCTATCAGAGAGTTTGGGAAATGTAGCTTTTGTTCCATACGGGCACAAACATAGCTAAAAATTGAGATTCTATTAAATTAGGAAAAAAGAGGGAGAATGAAAATTAAAGACAACTAGCAATAAAAATGCTAGTGTTTAAAATGGAAAGCTTTAATCTTCCTTCTTCACACAATTCAAAATAAGAAACTTTCCTATCCCAATCTTTCCCATATCAGAATTTGCATTGTTATTCAAAGCAGTTATTCATCCTTGATTATTTCTTCTCACCTCTCTCAGTTTGTCATGAAGTCTTACTCATATTTGATGTGTTTCTATGTCCATATCATTTCCTCTCCACAGCTGCCTTCTCACTCCAATCCAATGTCATCTCTTCTTTGGTGGTGGTGTTGTTCAGTCACTAAGTCGTGACTGACTCTTTGTGACCCCATGAGTTTGCACAAACTCATGTCGATGGAGTCAGTGATGCCATCCACCATCTCATTCTCTGTCACTCCCTTCTCCTCCTGTCCTCAATCCCTGCTGTTCAAAGGACTCTCAAGGGTCTTCTCCAATACCACAGTTCAAAAGCATCAATTCTTCAGTGCTCAGCCTTCTTTATGGTCCAACACTCACATCTGTACATGACCACTGGAAAAACCATAGCTTTGACTATATGGACATTTGTCAGCAAAGGGATGGTTCTGCTTTTTAGTACACTGTCTAGATTGGTCATCTCTTTTTGGTTTTCTGTAATTCTCTTCTATTTGATCTCACTGCCAACACATTTGTCTACTTAGCATCCATTCTCCTTAGAGATAGCAAAGTGACCTTTTAAATGTGGAGATCATATCATTCTTCCATTGAAAAATTCACTGAAGGCAGAATAATATCAACAACCTCTGACCTGAGTTTTCTGATCTGCTTACTCTCTCACCTAATCTTGTGTATCATTGTCCTCCTTATTGGCCAGACTTCAGCCATGGAGGATTTTTGTTGTTGTTCTGTTCCTCAAGGATATAGGACACTTTTCTTTGAATTTATTTTTCTCTCTTTTCTTTTTATTTTTCTCTTTTTAGTACTTTACATGATGAGATCCTTCTTATCTTATTGGTGTTTCATCTCAAATACCTCAAATTAGCTGCTCAGAAAAGTTTTTCTGGATCAACATTTGTAGACTAGTTCACTCTAGCATTACTCTATATCATAGCAACCTTTGGATTATTTTTTTATATATTTATCTGATCTGTAACTAGTTCATGTATTGGTTTATTTGTTTACTGTTCATCTCACCCTATCTATAAGGCAGAGTTCCTTATCTCTCCTATTTCCACTTTATCAACATCACCTAGAACAGTGCTTAGCATTTAGAGTAGCTCAATATATATTCTCTGAGTGAATAATAAGTGATTGAATGGATGGTCTTCTAAGAGAACTCCCAGTTAAGTACTATTATTTATCTTCAGTTAGAACGCCTGTAGCAGCTGGACAAATGCCAGTTGAGGAAGATAAGCTTAAACTGCTCATAACCCTTTTCTTTTGGCTCAGCAGGTAAAGAATCCACCTGCAATGCAGGAGACACAGGTTACATCCTTAGGTTGGGAAGATCTCCTGGAGTATGAAATGGCAACACACTTTAGTATTTTTGCCTGAAAAATACCATGGACAGAACAGCCCATCAGGCTACAGTATAAAGGGTTGCAAAGAGTCAGACATGACTTGAGTGACTAAGCATGAAACCCTTTTCTTTAATGAATTAAATCTAGATTGCAAAGAGGCACTTGATATTAATAATAATATATTTAACAAGAAGTCTATAGGCAATTCTCAAAATTGTTTTCCAGCTCATAGTATCTCTTCTCATTTTTCTCTCACTGCTATAATTTTTCTTTCCTTCTTCTACAGCCCTAAACCACTTCTCCTTCTCCTCCTCTTTATCATTATCATCATCCATACCTTCTCATATCTTTTCTGTTATTGCACAGATTTCTATCACCAAAAGCAAAATTTAATATTTTATTTTAAACTCTAGTTGAACAGCCTTGAGAAAAAAATTTAAGAGAGAATTAAAGATCTTTGGGGGTTCAAGCTCTGAAACACACATTTAGAATGGAATATTTTCATTGCCTTGGTTACAGAAATGACCAAATTTGTCCTTTTATGCATGGAAGCTTTCTAAAGTCTGATTTTGACAATTTGTGGAAACATTAATTAAGGAAAACTTTTTGTTACCATTTCTAATCTAACTTGGGCTCTATAGTGGACCCTGATTTTCAGAATGTCAAATTTATATTTGAGCAAACAATGTAACAAATTACTGCTCTTAAATATTTGTTTCAGGGTACATATATCTAGGAATAATTTTTTAATCTTGGCAAATAGATATTCCTATGGCTGCAGTATGAATTAAAGTCTAAGTAAAACAACAATTCCCTCCAGGAGCATATTTTTACTCAACACTAGTGCTTCTGGATTAACTGTAAAAATATCATTGCAACATTTTCCAAATTATCTCAACTTTATAAAAAAAGAAAAAAATTGTTTTTTAAATAGATATTACAAATTCTAGTTCTTCCTTGAGCTTTCTTGATACTTATTGCCTAAATGCCCTGTCAAAAATTAAAAACTGAAAATGCCATCTTGTGAGGGTTATATTATATTAAATAGTAATAATCTTTACCACAGTTCTTAGCTTATAAAATCATGATTTTTTTTATAATTAAAGACATGAGGCTACAAATACATATTTGTCCCCCTCAAGAAAATAAATACATTCAAGTTTCCTAGAGTTGTTTCTTTCTTTAAAGACAACCACATGTAAAAGAATGAAACTAGAACACTTTCTAACACCATACACAAAAATAAACTCAAAATGGATTAAAGATCTAAACGTAAGACCAGAAACTATAAAACTCCTAGAGAGAAACATAGGCAAAACACTCTCTGACATAAATCACAGCAGGATCCTCTATGACCCACTTCCCAGAGTATTGGAAATAAAAACAAAAATAAACAAATGGAACCTAATTAAAATTAAAAGCTTCTGCACAACAAAGGAAACTATAAGCAAGGTGAAAAGACAGCCTTCAGAATGGGAGAAAATGATAGCAAATGAAGCAACTGACAAAGAATTAATCTCAAAAATATACAAGCAAGTCCTGCAGCTCAATTCCAGAAAAATAAATGACCCAATCAAAAAATGGGCCAAAGAACTAAACAGACATTTCTCCAAAGAAGACATACAGATGGCTAACAAACACATGAAAAGATGCTCAACATCACTCATTATCAGAGAAATGCAAATCAAAACCACAATGAAGTACCATTTCACGCCAGTCAGAATGGCTGCGATCCAAAAGTCTACAAGCAATAAATGCTGGAGAGGGTGTGGAGAAAAGGGAAGCCTCTTACACTGTTGGTGGGAATGCAAACTAGTACAGCCACCATGGAGAACAGTGTGGAGATTCCTTAAAAAACTGGAAATAGAACTGCCTTATGACCCAGCAGTCCCACTGCTGGGCATACACACCGAGGAAACCAGAATTGAAAGAGACACATGTACCTCAATGTTCATCACAGCACTGCTTGTAATAGCCAAGACACGGAAGCAACCTAGATGTCCAGCAGATGAATGGATAAGAAAGCTGTGGTACGTATACAAAATGGAATATTCAGATCAGATCAGTGGCTCAGTCGTGTCCAACTCTTTGTGAACCCATGGATAGCAGCATGCCAGGCCTCCCTGTCCATCACCAACTTCCAGAGTTTACTCAGACTCATGTCCATCGAGTCAGTGATGTTATCCGGTCATCTCATCCTCTGTCGTCCCCTTCTCCTTCTGCCCCCAATCCCTCCCAGCATCAGAGTCTTTTCCAATGAATCAACTCTTTGCATGAGGTGGCCAAAGTACTGGAGTTTCAGCTTTAGCATCATTCCTTCCAAAGAAATCCCAGGGCTGATCTCCTTCAGAATGGACTGGTTGGATCTCCTTGCAGTCCAAGGGACTCTCAAGAGTCTTCTCCAACAACACAGTTCAAAACATCAATTCTTCGGTGCTCAGCCTTTCTTCACAGTCCAACTCTCACATCCATACATGACCACAGGAAAACCTATAGCCTTGACTAGATGAATCTTTGTTGGCAAAGTAATGTCTCTGCTTTTGAATATGCTATCTAGGTTGGTCATAACTTTCCTTCCAAGGAGTAAGCGTCTTTTAATTTCATGGCTGCAGTCACCATCTGCAGTGATTTGGGAGCCCAAAAAGATAAAGTCTGACGCTATTTCCACTGTTTCCCCATCTATTTCCCATGAAGTGGTGGGACCAGATACCATGATCTTCGTTTTCTGAATGTAGAGCTTTAAGCCAACTTTTTCACTCTCCACTTTCACTTTCATCAGGAGGCTTTTGAGTTCCTCTTCACTTTCTGCCATAAGGCTGGTGTCATCTGCATATCTGAGGTTATTGATATTTCTCTCGGCAATCTTGATTCCAGCTTGTGTTTCTTCCAGTCCAGCGTTTCTCATGATGTCCTCTGCATAGAAGTTAAATAAACAGGGTGACAATATACAACCTTGACGTACTCCTTTCACTATTTGGAACCAGTCTGTTGTTCCATGTCCAGTTCTAACTGTTACTTCCTGACCTGCATACAAATTTCTCAAGAGGTGGATTAGGTGGTCTGGTATTCCCATCTCTTTCAGAATTTTCCACAATTTATTGTGATCCACACAGTCAAAGGCTTTGGCATAGTCAATAAAGCAGAAATAGATGGTTTTCTGGAACTCTCTTGCTTTTTTGATGATCCAGTGGATGTTGGCAATTTGATTTCTGGTTCCTCTGCTTTTTCTAAAACCAGCTTGAACATCAGGAAGTTCATGGAATATTACTCAGTCATTAAAAAGAATACATTTGAATCAGTTCTAATGAGGTGGATGAAACTGGAGCCTATTATACAGAGTGAAGTAAGCCAGAAAGAAAAACACCAATACCGTATATAACGCATATATATGGAATTTAGAAAGGTGGTAATGATAGCCCCACATGCGAAACAGCAAAAGAAACACAGATATATAGAATAGTCTTTTGGACTCTGGGAGAGGGTGAGGGTGGGAGAATGGCATTGGAACATGTTTATTATCAGATGTGAAAATGATCACCAGTCCAGGTTCAATGCATGAGACAGGGTGCTGGGGGCTGGTACACTGGGAGGACCCAGAGGGATGGGATGGGGAAGGAGGTGGGAGGGGGGTTCAGGATGGGGAACACATGTACAGCAGTGGTGGATCCATGTCAATGTATGGCAAAACCAGTACAATATTGTAAAGTAATTAGCCTTCAATTAAAATAAACAAATTTATATTTTAAAAAAATCCTCAAAAAATAAAATAAAGATAAATGATTAGATGTTAACTGATTTAGGATGTTTGCCAAGGTTATTTGAAACTCTATAATTTAAGCTAAAGAAATTTTCTAAGCAGAATATGGTTTAACAGAAGTTAAATTAGAGAAAATTCAATTCACAAATTGAGTTTTCTTTCACTTAAGCTTTCAGACCTAGCTAACAAACATCCAAGTCTTGGCAGTTCAGAATGAGGGGTCTTATTTTCAACAGTACTGCTTTTGTGTTCCTTGTACTACAATTTTTAAGAAGGAGGTAAAGACAGTGTTCTGTCATCAGACTCACATTCTATATAGAAATGTAAATGTATTCTTTTCTCTTTTTTTAAGAAAAGTAATACATTTTTGCCAAGTCATTTCAAACTAAATATTAGCTTTGTCTATAGACAAACTTTTAATTATATCATATTAATGACAATCTCAGCTCTATAAAACTATACAAAGGTGTTTGAACAAGATCTGATATTACATTGTTAATTAATTTTCTATGATAACATACAAATGGATATATCTCTCTCTGGCATGTTGATTCTATGTAAGAGGCCAACCTTCCATCAAAACTGTGCAACTTTGAACACCAAACTTTGTCATACTCCCTGAGTTTCTACTACTACATTTTTCAATTTAACTGTCTATTGAGGATACATATTTTAATTTTGAGGTGGATAGAATTATGATACTATTCCTAAATAAGAGGCAAACTGGTTATGAAATCTTATCTATTTTAGTCATTATATAATAATTAAATGGAAGAGATTATGATTCTGCTATTGAAAATACTTTGTCTTTTTTTCTATTATGGACTAGAATACTGCTGTATATTTGAATAAGAAATAGGTGAACCAAAATCAAAGACAAGTTTGCCTCGTACGATGAAAGTGAAATTGAGCAAGAGGTTTTGTTCTAAGTATTTTCTTCCTTTTCAATCTTAATACCTTTGCAAATCTGAAGTCAGGACTGAGGATCTTTTGTATTAGGCTCATGGTTTTAATCTTCTATGCTCTAATATTTCATGTCAAAGTGAAATATTTTAAAGGAAATTGAGGTCTGCCAAAAAATTTCTGATTGCCTATTCAGGGTAATAGTTATTATGACATACATTGAGAGGAAAAAAGTCTTTAGCTTCAATATGAACATCCATGCCAATACTTAAATGTATATACATCAAATTAAGCTTCTCATTTCTTTAAGAAATAGCCTAAAGCATATATAAGGTTAAATTACAGCATGAAACTCTAAAGCAATGTGAACTTTAACATTACTGTCTTTCATGGAGCTACCGGATAGGAAATACACAATATAGTTTTGTTTGTTTTTTTTAATTTTAATGACATTAAAAAAAAATAACCGTGTAGCTAACTGTATCACTAAAAAGCAAGCAAGTATGATTCTAGACATCTTAAGTATATATGCATTTCTTTAAGAAAAACGTACTGGTCCAGCATGTAAAGAGCTTAGAAGTTGCCACATCTTCTTAACAAATGTAAAGTTAAAAACAACTGAAAAAGTTCAACAGTTCTTCCTGTTTCCTTAAAAAAAAGTGCAGTTTCTCAGTCATTCTGACTCTTTGCAACCCCATGGACTGTAGCCCACCAGGATCCTCTGTCAGTGGAATTCTCCAGGCAAAAATACTGGAGTGGGTTGCTGTTCCCTTCTTCAGGGTATCTTCCTGACCCAGGGATTGAACCTAGGTCTCTCACATTGCAGGCAGATTCTTTACTGTCTGAGCCACTTTAATGGATTCCCATTTCCTTCCAAAAGTGAGGTCAAAAGTTGAAGAGAAGGGAAGATAAAGAGAATTAGAACTTACCAAAGTAAACACTCACAAGCCAGTTTTTTAGGAACTCACACCACAGTACTTTGGCCACCTCATGCGAAGAGTTGACTCATTGGAAAAGACTCTGATGCTGGGAGGGATTGGGGGCAGGAGGAGAAGGGGATGACAGAGGATGAGATGGCTGGATGGCATCACTGACTCGATGGATGTGAGTCTGAGGGAACTCCGGGAGTTGGTGGTGGACAGGGAGGCCTGGCGTGCTGCAGTTCATGGGGTCGCAAAGAGTCGGACACGACTGAGAGACTGAACTGAACTGAACTGAACCACAGTAATAAAACCTGAACTGTAATTGACAAATGCTGAAGGCTCAGTGTGGGGATATCTAAGAGCTGGAAATTCCAGAAGGACTCAGTCACATGATTTGAAGACTTTTACTTCCAGGAGCTCTACAATGTCCTTACAATAGATACTGGAGCAAATCCCCCTGTGCTTCCAGTAGAGGTAAGGGAAAATTAGCCGTCTGACTAAACACTATTTCTTCTCAGGAAGCATAATACTATCAATGTAATAAGCTAGTGTGATATCTTGTAGAAGGAAAAGTCAATCAAGATCCTTATGAACTACATCATGACATACGCCTGGAGAGTTGATATATCCATGAGGTACGACAACAAAGGTGGATTTCTGGCCTTGCCAGCTGAAAGCAAACTGCTTCTGGTGAGCCTCATTGACAGGGATGGAGAAAAATGCTTTTGCTGGGGCATGGAACCTGGGAGGACAACATTGGATATTATGTGTACGAAAACACTCTGAACTTCATCCTGAAGAGAAAGAAAAGGAATATACCAGAAAAGTTCTTATCTTTTGAGGAAATAGTGTGACTTTACCAAACAAAGACTAGATTTGTTTCCTTCCTCAACCTTCCCTCCCCTCTCCACCCAAATTTGTAAAGAAGATCATTTAAGAACCTCAATTTTAATTAAACAACGAATGAGTGGCTACTAAACTTTAGATTACTCTTCAAGCCAGGTGGAGAGTCAATTTATGGTGGTGCGGGTGGGCGGGGGGAGAGCAGCAATAAAGAGATTGATCAGTAGGCAATAATCTAGGTGAGATGTGACAAGCATGATATAAGAAAGAGGCAATGTGAACAGAAGAACTTATAGTGGATGTTTTTGATCAAGTAATGGAGGTAGAAGCCAGATTGCTATGAGGATTGAGAATTTAACAGTTTGTAAAACAACTAAAGCACAAGAGACTGGAAGCAACTCAAGTTTGAAAGACACCCCTTTGTAGTAAATCAATGCTTATACAGTTGAAAGTTGGCAGAGATCTCACGTTTCCAATCCAGAGAACTTTTCATTGCATTACTTGTCTTGGCTTCTGCCTATACAAGGAAAATGTGCTCTTTGAAGGAGAAATGAAGGTGAATCATGTAATGGTTTCTTTTACAACAAAATACTTCTGTGATCAGAGGATACACATAAGAATGCTATTTGAGATGGCATTTTCACTCTCAGTTAGAGGCTTTCAGTTAATCATAAGTTGGTCAACCTGACCACTGATAAATACCTGCTTCTGAATTCACAGTTCTGTCTTGACTAGGTCATAAGCAGGTTATCACTTATTATCCCCAAAGTAAATAATTTTCTTCTTGTCTTGTGGCTCTTTTGTTAACCAAACCCTTTGATAACCTGCTATTTCTTGTTTTTGCTGGGGGGAAAAAAATATGTCCACGTGTTTTGTTTTGTTATTCTTATTTACTTCCTTGCAACATCTTCTCATTCTTTCAATTAACACATATTTTAATGCCCTATGTGATAATTGCTACAACTTTTAAAAATTATTCTAATATTCTCCTACTAGGTGTGGTAGAATTGTACTCTCCTGACCATTTTGAAGTTATGTGAAACCGTGTGATCTTCTTTAGCTAATTAAATATTAGCAAAAGTGATTCATCTTGATCCAGGAAGACACTCTGAGTCAAGTAGCAAATCTACCCCCTGCCGTATTCTCCTTTTTGCCACACCAACCACAGAAGTCCATGCAGAGATAGTGCCTAACTCTGCTTAGATTAAAGGAAAACTGACCTGGGTTTGTGAGCTAAATATCAATATCCCTGAGACTCTGGAGCAATTCATTATTAAAAATACTGAATTTTTCACTTCAAGGTATGGTTCCAATGTAACAAAAATCTAAAATATATAACATCATACATAAAGGTCATTTGTACATGACTACCAGAAAAACCACAGCTTTGATTAAATGGACTTTTGTTAGCAAAGTAATGTCTTTGCTTTTTAATTTGCTGTCCCTTGGACTGCAAGAAGACCCAATCAGTCCATTCTAAAGGAGATCAGTCCTGGGTGTTCTTTGGAAGGACCGATGTTAAAGCTGAAACTCTAATACTTTGGCCACCTCATGCAAAGAATTGACTCATTGGAAAAGACTCTGAGGCTGGGAGGGATTGGGGGCAGGAGGAGAAGGGGATGACAGAGGATGAGATGGCTGGATGGCATCATCGACTCGATGGACATGAGTTTGGGTGAACTCCGGGAGTTGGTGATGGACAGGGAGGCCTGGCGTGCTGCGATTCATGGGATCACAAAAAGTCCGACACCACCGAGTGACTGAACTGAACTGAACTGAACTAGGTTGGTCATAAATTTTCTTCCAAGGAGCAAGTGTCTTTTAATTTCATTGCTGCAGTCACCATCAGCAGTGATTTTAGGTCCAAAAAAACAAAATCTGTCACTGCTTCTGCTTTCCCCCCATCTATTTGCCATGAAGTGATGGGACCAGATGCTATGATCTTAGTTTTTTGAATGCTGAGTTTTAAGTCAGCTCTTTTACTTTCGTCTTTCACTCTCATGGTGAGGCTCTTTAGTTCCTTTTCACTTTCTGCCATTAGAGTAGTATCATCTGCACATCTGAGAGTGTTGATATTTCTCCATAGAGTCTTGATTCTAGCTTATCCTTCATCCAGCGCTGCATTTTGCATAGTGTGCTCTGCATATAAATTAAATAAGCAGGGTAATAATATATAGCCTTCCTATACTCCAATTTTTTCCAATTTTGAATCAGTTTGTTCCATGTCCAGTTCTAATCGTTGCTTCTTGACCTGCATTCAGATTTCTCAGGAAGCAGGTAAGGTTTGGGCATAGACTTGAATTAAGAAAGCAAAGAAAAATCATGAATGATATTTAGAAAAAAAATTGCTGTTGAGAAAAAGAACATGGAGCTGTAAGCGTGGACTCTGACACACTTAGGTCACTGGAATCAACTAGATAAGAATATTAGAAAGTTTTTGAGAGTTGTCTTGCCAAAAGAACCAGCAGCCTGTACAAAAAGTGACTGTGATTGTTCACCAATCAGAATAACCTGTGGGGCCCCATCCAACTACCAGAAGCGAGTGGGCTGATCAAGAGCTCAGGGCCAGGATGAGTACATGCATCAATATTTAGTTCAGCTAAAGCAAGGAGGATAATGGAAAAGGCAGTGTCTTGTCGGCAAAGCAAAGCACTGTAGAGGCCCTGGACAAAGGGAGAATGACCAGGAGTGGACTCAGAGTCCACTCGAGACATTCTCCGCACAGAGGATAGGGTCCCTCACTATGTCTAATAGTCAGGATACCAGAATTGCTGCTGCTATCGTCTGTAGTGTGTCTCCCTTTCTTCCTCTTCCTGATTGGAAAAGTTTACTTTGGTTATTTCTTCTTTTATTGAATGTTTCTATTAAGTACAACCTGTATTAGGCTATTATATCTATCTGCCTACTCCATGTCTCTATCTAAACACTTAATATCAGGGTGTGGGGAAAAAAATTTGCTGACTGATCTAACTTTAAAATTCAAGACTACAAATTTCAATAGGATTACAATTTCAATCCCTGAAAAATATACCCTTCTTCCTTTTTATGCTTAATCTTGCATTCTATGAAAATCTTTATTCTTTCTCTGGTCCCCTCAAACATCACCCCCCTCTAACCCAGACCCTTCCCACCATCTTCAGACTGATATATTCTACTAACTACTTAATTTCTTTATGTGTATTTCTAACTAGTATTTGAAACTTTTGGTTGATAAACCAAATTTTATTTTCTTTCCCAACCAGGTCTGCTCTTCCTTAGCTTTCCCAGCTTGGTAAACAGTACTGCTATCCAGAGAGTGATCTGAGCAAAAGCTGAGTTTACTTGAGCCCTTGCTTTTACTCATTTTGTACATGCATTCATCAGCAAGACCCATCAACTGACTATGCATCATAAACCTCTTCTCCTTCTACCACTACTGTCCTAAACCAGGCCACCATCACTTTTTTCCCCCCTCTGGTCCTTTGTGGTAGTCTTGTAACTGAACCTAATTTTTCTCTTCATTGGCTTCTATTACATTAGTGTCATGTCTAAATGCACTACTCTGACTTTCTCAATTCAGTTCAGTTCAGTAGCTCAGTCGTGTCTGACTTTTGCTACCTCGTGGACTGCAGCACCCCAGGCTTCCCTGTCCATCACCAACTCCTGGAGCTTGCTCAAACTCATGTCCATTGAGTCAGTGATGCCATCCACTTCTCTTCATGCTTTCAATCTTTCCCAGCATCAGGGTCTTTTCCAAGGAGTCAGTTCTTCCCATCAGGTGGCCAAAGTATTGGAGCTTCAGCTTCAGCATCAGTCCTTCCAATGAATATTCAGGATTGATTTCCTTTAGGATTGACTGATTTGATCTCCTGGTAATCCAAGGGACTCTCAAGAGTCTTCTCCAACACCACAGTTTAAAAATATCAATTCTATGGAGCTCAGCTTTCTTTATGTAACAACTCTCACATTCATACATGACTAATGGAAAAATCATAGCTTTGACTAGATGGATATTTGAAAAGTAATGTTTCTGCTTTTTAATATGCTGTCTAGGTTTGCCATAGCTTTTCTTCTAAGGAGCAAGTGTCTTTTAATTTCATTGCTGCAGTCACCATCTGCAGTGATTTTGGACCCCAAGAAAATAAAGTCTGTCACTGTTTCCATTGTTTCCCTCTCCATTTTCCATGTAGTGATGGGACCAGATGCCATGATCTTCAGGTTTTGAACATTCAGTTTTAAGCTAGTTTTTTTCAATTTCCTTTTTCACTTTCATCAAGAGGCTCTTCAGTTCCTCTTAGCTTTCTTCCATAAGGGTGGTGTCATCTGCATATCTGAGGTTATTGATATTTCTCCCGGCAATCTTAATTCCAGCTTGTGCTTCATTCAGCCTGGCATTTCGCATGATGTACTCTACATATAAGTTTAATAAGCAGGGTGATGACATACAGCTTGACATACTCCTTTCCCTATTTGGAACCAGACTGTTGTTCTATGTCTGGTTCTAACTATTGCTTCCTGACCTGCATACAGATTTCTCAGGGGGCAGGTGTGGTGGTCTGGTATTCTCATCTCTTTAAGAATTGTCTGCAGTTTGATGCTTCCACTGACTTTTCTAGTCCTTCATAAAATTATCTTGCCTTTCAGTCCCATCTCTTTCTCTGCTTACTATTTTCTATCCACACATTTATCTCCCCCCTCCCCCTCCACTGCCACTCCCCTTGGTTCATCTGAGCACCAAGTATTCCCAGGGCCTCTGTACTTGCTGCTCCCTCTGCAGGGAATGATTTTCCATCTTCCTTCTTAACATTATTCCACTCTACTGAAATGTCAATTCCTCACAGAGATCCTTCCTGAAGATTCGTAATATAGCCCTAATATGGTGCTCTCTATCACACAAATGGGTTTCTAATCTATTCTTTTCGTTAAAATGATCTCTTTCATTTATTTCCTCATATTTGATCTGACTCTACTCTTGAGTGTTAGTTCCAAGAGAACAAAGACTTCAGTCTTTCTCACTGAATTTTTTCAGTGCATATGCAGTTTGGATTCTTTCTTAGGTGCATATTTCTTAATACTTAACTGCTTTTCAGACATTCAGTGATATGATCTGTCTCAACCCTTAGATTTTGCACAATTATTGGCCCTTATCCATGCTACTGACTCAGACTTCCACACTGTTCCTCCATCTTTTTGCTTGACCTTTAGTAACTAACTGTTCATCCCTGCATGGAAGTGTTTTTCATTAAGTATAATATAAAACCATCACAAGAATTTATCCTGTCATTTAAAACTTGTGAGAAAAATATGATTTGCTTCCCAGTCATTTTCAAGTGTTACCCTTATTTTCACTAATGTAGCAAATGAAAGAGTAAAGCTGGAAGCCAACTGAAGGGATGACTTAAGGAAAAAAGCAGCTAGAAGTTCAGAAAAAAATTGAAAAAATTATTTAAATGAGTTTGTTTTAAAATCAAATACTGTGTTTTATTTATAGTTCTTTTCTGCCAATGTTTCTGAATCTCTACATTGTTATCTTTTGCCTCCATGAAGTGAAGAATTTAGAAAAAAATAAATTCTAATTTCATGATGAAAATATATATGTATATGAAAGTATAAAAGCACATGAAGAAATTACTTAAATATGACTGTTTAAAAACTATTAGATACACAAGATAATTGCATGAACATCATATACCTCTAATTTCCAAACAGGCTTTTAGGCATTTAGGTAGGTTTATGTTTACATCAGGAAGTTATTCATATAGTGTAGTTAAACTTTTTCTAGTCTTATTATTTTTTCCCTTCTGCATAGTAAAGAAGGTACTATCGTGGGAGTAGATGTAGTTCCTCTACAAATATACCTCTATCGAAAAAAGTAGGATACATGTTTTGAATTAAACTGGTATCATTGTGTTTATGTCTTAAGTAAACTGCTGTACACTAGCCTCATAAGCAATATAAAGACTCAAGTACAACTGTTAAGTGAGCCTAAGGTATTTATTTGAAAAAATTTTTTTCATTAAATACTCTATTTTTGCCAATAAATGTGCACCAGCTTCTTTCCTTATGGAGCATCTGTCCTTTTACATTGTTTTGGTTCCTTGACCAAATCAAGGGTATCTTGGCCCAAAGAAGCAGCACACAGCTGTGTTTATAGGTGTTGTTGACAAAAGAAAATGCATCCATGCACCAGTATCGAAACAGGGTTACTATATACAGAGACTCGGATATGTGATGAATTTCACTATGAAGAAATTTCATGTAACCATTTTCTACTTCAGGTTTGTAATATTTTTTGTTTGTTTTTAGATATTAAAAAAGAAGAAGCCTTACTATACTAAAGTTAATTTATTTAGAAAGTACTTTTCAAATGTATGTATGTATCTAACTATATATATGTTTTTTATTTGGATAATGCTGCTGAAAAATAAAAGTCAACATTGACTGAAAGGCATTGAACAAGGATCAGAGCAAGAATTGAATTCCGAAAGCAAATATAAGGAATAAAACAAAATTTGGGCTTGATATTAAATAAATTATTGGTCCATTGAAAATAATTATGCCAATATTTGTAAAAAAGACAGATTATACATATACATCTATAAGCATGCATAATTATCTGAGATATTTACTATAAACAGTAAATGTGTATACACTATATAGAGGCATTTACTATATATGGTAATTACATTTACCAAATATATGTTTGTTAACTACCTTAAATGTTTCAGGTAATTAATTACACCAGATACATGTAAGGAAATAAAGGTGCAATATATGTTTGTATGTTTGTGCAATATATGAGACTAGTATGTTTCACCAAAGGATTAGTGTAAATTTTCCTAAATTTAAGAAAAAAAAATTAAAGATCATAACATTGAAAAAAGAACCTTTCAACTTATAGCTGAAATAAAAATGGTGATGGAAATGATACAATATTGAACATAGCAGTTCAACTTAAAATTGAGGTGGGGGAGTGAGGGAGAGCAAGCTGAGATGAGCAAACATGATAGTGGTGTTTTAAAATGCTCCTTAAAGAAAGTTATGTGGTATTTTGGTATACAGGTGATGGAAAAAAGATGTACAATTTTGGAGGGTAATTGTGCAATAATTATATAGAGATGTAAAACAAAATTTCTTACTTTACAAAAAAAAAAAAAAAGCCATCAAAAATATTTTCACAAAGTAATCTTTTCCTCAGAACAAGTATGACTGCAGTCATGATTCATCCACAGTATTAAAAATATCACCAAGCTTCCTCGTTGCCCAAGAGGCATGCAGAGAAAAATAAGCATTCTGTTAAAATTTCCCCCTTTCACTACAATGCATCTTTCCTTTTAACAACTATAGAAAACCATTACCATACAGAACATACTTTGTCTTTCACAGACAAAAGAGAGCTTAAGTGAAGGACTAGTTTGCCACAGGCTAGCAGGAAGAATGAATTAACAGGCATGTCTCCCTTTCCTTTTCTAAAGTCTGTTTTCTTTTTAACTATATTATCCCCTGGACTCCTCTGAACTGGCTGGCCAAAATGTAAACTCGGTTGAATTTCTGTGGTAGAAATACATGCTTAGTCCATAGTCCAGATAAATGGTGTCTCCCATGCTTTTTCTGCTCTGTCCACAGAAAAGTGTTAAACCACTGCCTTTGCCACTATCTTCCTGAATAAACAAACAGGACAAGATAAGACCTGAAAAGGAATAAATTCCTAAATGTCAAGGCTACTTTTGGAACTCATTTTGTATTTATTCCTCCTCTCTCCTCTAGTAAAACCACAATATCATATAGAAACTGGAAAACTTTCTCAACTTCTATTCCTCCAAAGTATATTTCTCAGCATAAATTAGGAAATTTATGGGATAAAAGTAGTTGATAAAGAAGTTTTGGAACAGGTAATATTTAAATTAAGAGAAAGAAAAGTAAGGAAACACTCTGAAGAAACAAGTTTCTAAAGTGGGAGCCAATCTTATTTTTTAATTTAATTACTGGTTTTCTAAAATCAAATATTTATTAACAATCAGGTGATAGAAACTATAATGGGAAAATATGCCCTTAGTTATTGAGTAGGTTTGGAAGGAGAAGTTAAGGAGTACTTGCTGCTAAGTCGCTTCAGTCGTGTCCGACTCTGTGCGACCCCATAGACAGCAGCCCACCAGGCTCCCCCGTCCCTGGGATTCTCCAGACAAGAACACTGGAGTGGGTTGCCATTTCCTTCTCCAATGCATGAAAGTGAAACGGGAAAGTGAAGTCCCTCAGTCGTGTCCGACTCTTAGTGACCCCATGGACTGCAGCCTACCAGGCTCCTCCATCCATGGGATTTTCCAGGCAAGAGTACTGGAGTGGGGTGCCATTGCCTTCTCCAAAAGAGTACTTAGAAACTAATAAAATTAAGGGCTTAAATAAAGAGTCAGAATGAAGCTTTTAAGAATTCTTGAGAAAGATGATAAGAAAAGTATTATATTGGACATTATAAGTGAATTCCTCAAACTATCCTTTATAGGCCTAAACTGGCCCTCTCAAGCAAAACATTTTTATTTCTTCTAAAATAGCTTTTAAAAAGAAAAAAAATGTATCTAGTGATATAAAAATTATATGAAATTCAAATATTAGTTTTCATAAAAAAAGGAGTTTTGGAATATAGCCATGATTAATTGATTATATTGTCTGTGGCTGTGTTCATGCTGTAATGGTAGACTTGAATAGGTAAGTAGTTGTGGTTGGGTTTGAGGTGTTTAGTAATAAGTAGGGCCAAGTTCTAGGCAAGTGAAAGTGTAAATTAAGTGACATGCAAGTATAGTTCTACTAATTAATGAAGCTCATTCTGGAGACCAGATTTTATATCAGTGGGCTCAGGACCTCCTAATAGTGATTCTCATTTCAGAGAGATTCATCTGTTAAGTCAAAATTATTTCTGGAGTCCTGTTTGGGGGGAGGGGGTGGGGGACAGGCTTCTTCTACTATATGACAAAGGTCAGAACAAGAAAAAAAGAAGTCATTATACAGGTAGAGAGAAGCCACTTGTGTTTTCTTCTTATGAATATTAAAGGACTAGGAGATGGATGCTTCATCCCAGCTACTGCCTAGGATTATTGTTCTCTTCAACTTCTGGTCTTAAACAAGAAGTTAACCAGCACTATGATGATCCTCTTCAGGGAAAGCATTAGCACATGGGCAGTCTTGCTCACACTTCCTGGAATACAAGCTACTTGTCCTTTGTGGTTCCACTTGGAATCATCGGTATAGCCCACAGATTTTGTACCTGGAAGGCCCTAAAATATCTCAGAACCGTATATAAATGAAACAAACTCCAAATCTACTCTGCAACCAAAGATGTACACTCAGTACAAAGTTATCGGGTATAGCCTATCTGAGTTTCTATAAACAGTAAATTTATAGGAGACCAGTATAATATTGCCATAATACAATGAATACCAGAATTTCACTAGTGTATTCAGTTCAGTTCAGTTCAGTCACTCAGTCGTGTCCAACTCTTTGTGACCCCATGAATTGCAGCACACCAGGCCTCTATGGTGAGTAATAAAAAAGTATGCCAGTCTTGAGTGCAAAGTTTCTCCTGTTATCAAATTCCCAGAATTTTAGGGAGACCCTGGATTCTGAACTTATCATTCCTCACAAGGTAAAGTCTAAAGAAATCAAATCACTTGTTGTTCAAATTCCCCAAATCAATATCCCTTCCACTGTCTGCCTGCTTTGCTTCCTGGATTCCATATCTCAGTTATTGCTGCCACTTACACTCTGGGCTGTCACACTGGAAACCTAAAAGTGGTATCCATCATCTACTACACGTCTCACAAATACATGACAGCCAAGTCCTGGTAATTCTGTTTCCTAAATCATCCTTACAGATGTTCAGTTCTTCTATTTCAGTTCACAGTTGCCAACAGCAAACACGACTTTTCAAGTGAATTATTGTAAAAGTGTCTTACAGGTCTCTGGCCATCAGGCACCCTCTCCTCCACTCACCATCCACTCTAGACAGAAACTAACTGAGTTTCAATCGTATCTGTTGACATAGAAGATTAAGCATTTATATACAAAGAAAAAGAATCAGCCCACTCATAAGTAATAAAAAAGGGAATGATCTATATGTATGCATTGTTGTTTATTTGCTAAGTCTAACTGTTTTGTGATCCTGTGGACTGTAGCCTGCCAGTTTCCCCTGTCCGTGGGATTTCCTAGGAAGAATACTGGAGTGGGTTGCCATTTCCTTCTCTAGGTGATCTTCCTGACCCAGGGATTAAACTTGCGACTTCTGCATTAGTAGGTGGATTCATTACCACTGAGCCACCAGGGAAGCCCTATATGTATGCATAAAAATAAAGTTGGTTGCTCAGTCGTGTCCGACTCTTTGAGACCCCATGGATTGTTACCCACCAGGCTATTCTCTGTTCATGGGATTCTCCAGGCAAGAATACTGGAGTGGGTTGCCATTCTCTTCTCCAGGGGATCTTCCCAACCTAGGGATCAAACCCAGGTCTCCCACGTTGCAAGCAAACTCTTTTTCCATCTGAGCCACCAGCACCTACAAATGGGTAAAAGAACCTTATAAGTATTTGGAAACACCAAATATTTAACAGTAGTTATCTTTGGGGAAGAAAAGATAAGCTAATTTGAGTAAGTAAATGTGAAAGTAGAATGCTATCTTTTATGCCACATAATTCTATATGATTTATTCTAAGAGCAGAGATATCACTGCTTATTATGTGTGCTATTAGAAAAAAGTAAAACAATGTTTGGAAAAATATAAAGGAACAAAAATATAATTAAAAAAACGTGGCATCTATATGATAAAATAAAATCTATATGATTAAAGCCTAGTCACAGAGACTAGTCAATGGGTTTTGAATTGCTCTGGGTCTGAAGTGGTAAACCTCTGGGTAGGGAAACAGCAATAGATAAGGGACCAGGATAAGAGAGAAAAGGGGGAAAAACCAAAACACATTTGGAATAGAGAAAATCCAAATAAGTCACCTAGCCTAGCAGATAAAAGAGAATTAAATATCAAAGGTAACTTCAAGGTTTCCATCTTGACAGCTGTGATGATTCACAGCCAAAATAAACAGCTTATATATGAAGGTGGCGTATTTTTCTTGGTGACATTTTTATTGCCATCTTAACAGGCTAAGTTTGGGGTGATGATAAGATAATCAGGTGGAGATATTGTCTGTGTAGTTAGATTTGCAGGCTTAACAGCAAAACATAAATTGGAAGATTTGATTGATTCATTATTATGGGTATGTAGGAAATAGTTGGATCCATGAGTTCTTGTAGGAAAGGGATAGATTGAACAGAAAACTTTGAACAGAGTCATGAAAAGAACAGAGAATTCATAATAAGAACAGAATAAAGAATGCAGAATGCACAAAGGACTTGAAGAAAACATTCTAAGCAATACTGGGGGGTCAGCAAACCCAGATTTTACAGTGCTACCCAGTATGAGTGTGTGTGAGAAAAGTCCTTTGAATTTGACAAGAAATAATTATGAGAGACCTTGCAAAGAAAAGCTTCTGGAAATAGACCTTTCTCTTTTTAGGAAAAAAGAATATATATTAAAATAAGCTATATGCATTGCATGAGTAAATATACTATACCATATTAAATATACATTCTGTGAGATGAAGCTAATATGGAGAAAATGATATGAACAGATGATAAACAGATAGTTAAACACAAACAGCTATCAAGTATATGAAGAGATCCTCAAGCTTATTTGTAATCAGAGAAATGCAAATTAAAGTAAAATAATTTACCACTTTACAACCATCTGATTGGCAGAAAGTAGAAAGTTGAATAGTGATAATTATTAGTGGGGATGTGGAGAAACCAGATGAGCTTAATCTTACTCTAGAGCACTCCAGCAATACTTGGATTTAAACTGAATACAGCCTATGTCCCAATATTCCTATATCTGGATACATAGCCCCCAAATTTTCTCACATGTGTCTACAAAGGGGCTTCTACAATGGTGGTAGCAATCAGGAGAGCTTAGATTATGCTGTGGGAACCTCCAAACCCCAACCCCCCTACTTGCAATAACAGAGTGGGTAGCCTTTCCCTTTCTCAGGACAGCTCTAAGAGCCAACACAGCTTGGCAGGGGTTGTACTCTGAAACAGACAGGAGATAGATCTTCTGATCCTCAAACAAGGAGGGACTTTAGCCATCCTGGTAATGGAAATTTGGAGTTGGCTAATGTCCCTACTAGTCCTTGTTATACAATATTGATGCTGCTTATGGTTGCTCCATGTGTTATCAATTGTCCAACCCATTCTGTCTCTGCCCAGGTCAACAAGCTACAACATGCAGTGCCAGTTCAACCAGGATATATAAAACTACAGCCAACCACGGAAAATATCACTCACCCTTAGATGGACACCGCTATAAGGACTCTGAGGCCTGAGACTAGCAAGAGGGGGAGGCCCAATGCCCCTCACCATCCCAGTTCAGCAGGAAGTAGCCAGAGAGATCTCGATGCCCCTATTCCCAAATAATTGGGCCTCCCATCTCTTGAGGCGGGGATGTAAGGTAGTGAGAATAGGAAAAAGGAGTCCAGAATGGCAGTGGCTAAAAGACAAGGAAGGGAAAAGCCCACAAAAATAGAGCAAAGGAAGGTCTGAGGACCAGAGTGAGGACCTCAGGTAGAACAAATAGCACACTTGGCTAGCCCAATTCACATAGGGCAGGCCCGGGGGAGGAGAAAACAACATATAAAAAGAGGAGCCAAAGGGCCAGGGGTCTCTCTCTCTCCTCTCTTTGCATCTTTTGGGTTGTCGTGCCCTCATGCCTCGTGGATGTATTTTCCTTTATTTTATAAATAAAACTGAGCTGTACCATGGAGCTGTAACACTGATCCATCCAAGAGCTTTGACACTGGTCTGTCTGAGGGCTGCAACGCTGATCTGTCGCTTCAAATTTTTGTCATAACAACACAGAACTGAGGAAATTACATACTCCTCCAACACAAGGATACACACAAATATGAAGGTATGTATCACATTTAATTTAGCTGGCCATGGGGGAGAGGAGGGAGACTGAAAATAGGAAAAGGATGAAGAGAGTTATAAATTAAATAAAGCAAAAGGGCATTCTAGATTGACCACTGATGATAGTTTCCATAAAAGGAACAATTTGGTTAGTTTGATGCTGCATGTGAGATTGTACATGACAAGTAAGCAACTTATATATGATAGAAGTCATGATAAGACTAAAGAGTGCATTTGGAAAAGAATCAGATAGTGTAGAAGTTGAAACACATTCTAAAAAGTGCTACTTGCCCGTTGGAGTGAGGTAACATTTTGAGTATTAAAGGGAAAATGTAGAATGTTGTGAAAGCAGATATAGGCAACAATTTTGCAGTCAAATGGATCCATCAAGAATTGACAATTGATAAGAGAAAGAAAAATCTTAGACCTGAAAAAGGGACAAGTCAACCTGTGTTTAAGGAAATGGGCCTTTTTGGTCACCATTGTGCAGGCTACTTAGAAACACGATGACAGGAGAAAAAGTGCTAAGCATGATAGCTCAGGATAAAGCAAATATTGAGACAAGGGCAGCAAAGGATGAGATGGTTAGATAGCATCACTAATTCAATGGACATGACTTTGGGCAAACTCTGGGAAATAGTGAAGGACAGGGAAGCCTGGTGTGTGGCAGTCCATGGGGTCACAAAGAACTGGACACGATTTAGTGACTGAATAATGACAACAGTTAGAAATTTTAAATCAATGAAGAATACCAAATTGCTGTCCTCATTTTAAAGAGAAACTATACTTGGGGACAAATCTGAAAGCTTAACATACATCATTCATGTTCTCTATCATGTGACAATAATTTTCCTTTCAGACCCCACCTTGCTTACTGTTGAGCTTCTTTACCTTCAAATTTCTGATATTTCTCCTCCAAATAAGTCACCTTGTCTGTGATTTGGTTCATGTTAGCATTGGCCCATCTACTTCTCTGTTCCATGAGCGGTGAACAACCATATGGTACCATTTGATGAGTTTCAGCCTGACCTTAGACGAGAAATGCCTGCCTTGTAAGGATTTGATACCTACCATCACTCCCCCTTAACCCTCTAACCCTTCAAAACACACAAGCAGCATACATTTTAAAATATGCTCTGTAATGACCTATATGGGAATAGAATCTAGAAGAGTAGATATACATATAAGAATAACTGACTCACTTTGCTGTACAGCAGAAACTAACATGACACTGTAAATCAACTATACTCTGATAAAAAATAATTTTTAAAATGCCTAATGCGTTTTCTCTTCTTCTTGTTCCTCTTCTTATTATACATTCAGGTCAGAAGCTAAGATGAATATGAATATCAGGCTGATGGGCTACCATAAACCTGTGACCACAATTTTAGAGAGCCTACTGGTCAAGATCTTGCCTTTATTACCTTTTATATTATACTGAGCCATCTTCTAAAAAAATGTTATTGCATTTGTACGTAGAATCTTCCTGAATTTCCTGATCATAGGAAAGAGAACTAAAATCAGTGAGTTGACAAAATCATGGCATTAAAAAGGCTACAAGTGATTTTTGTGGTTAGTCACATTTTCACAGTTCTCTTTTGGGAAAAACATGACCTCTATTTTATAGATCCAGAACTTGATGCCACATTGGAAATATATTCAGACAAAGGAGAGAAACAGTACAAGGAGGAAGAAGGGCAAAAGGACAGAACATGGGTTTCTTATAAAGAAGCTTATAACTTATTTGGATTGGTAATGATTTCACGTTGTACTAAATGTTTGAAATAAAACTTAGCTGAGTTAATTATAATATGCATATAACCTTAAATGATAATTTGTTAGCTTCTTTTCAGAACTCAAAATAATGTTAACATAAAAAATATTATTAGCTGGAGATGAATATAGCTTACAGAGATTATAATAAACAAACATTGATTTTTGCTGAGGTGAAGATCAAGGTAAAAATCAATCGATGTTTTTCCACTTTAACAAAATCTTAGAATCACCTGCATCAAAATTCTATGAGTCTGATATCTTACTTCCTCATTCTTTCCACTGGAAAGTTTATGGAAAATTGCAGTATCCCCTAAAGAAGTAAGAAAACTTTTTCTCCAGAACTTTCATGTATCACTTTTGGGCCATCTTTCTGTCTCTAGATGTGTGTGTGTATATATATATATACACATATAGTCTATATATATATGTATATATATATACTATAGACATATACATCTAGAGATGTATATGTATGTGTATATATATATATAGACTTGTCCAGATCCCTCAGTCAGAAATTAAATGATGAGATGACAACAGAGAGATGCTTCTTCTTTAAATGTTCCCTGCTCCAAATTATTATAGAATTAATTACTTTCCTCTTCAATAATTAAGAAAAGAGAAAAAAAGAAAACAAAATGGAAACAAAGAACTGTTTAATGAATAATAAAGAGTAAATTATGTCATATTTTCATATACTTCATTCAAATACTCCAGAATTTTTAACAAACCCTTCTTGTACACTGTTGTCTAAAAACACTGAGAATAAATTGTACAAAAACTGATATAAATTTTATTTACACTATCACTATGGTGATAACATTTAATCTTTGAAACTAAATTTTTACTGGTTTTTTAATATATCTTTGAGTTGTAGATTGAGGGTTGCCTCCACCCTCCCACTAGAAAACTACGTTAAATATTAAAACAAATTTTCTCTGTTTCTTAATCTTCACATCCATTAAAATCACTCAAATTTCCCCTCTCCAAAATTATCAGATTGAAAATATGCAAAATACATCCATGAATACACCCACAGCTGAAAAAAAAAAAAACCACTGCAGTGAAAAGATTAAGATGTCCTACCATGTGAAATCTATTTTTCCTTCCTCACTCTTCCCTTCTCACCTCATTTTGAAGCAAAGAGATCAAACAATTGATGGTGAAGGTATATGATGTTACCAGGTGCTTCCTGCTTTATTAACATAAGAGATGAATCAAATCACAAAATATCAGAGCTGGGAATTTCCTTACATACCAGTCCCACCTGCTCATTATTCAGAAAGGTAGCTATAACCACGAAAAAGATGACAGAGCTAAGAAAAGAAAGGAGGTCTCTGATATGTAGCTTATAAAAATAAAGTCCCCAGGTTTTATTTTGTATACTTTTCCAAATGTGCCATTGAAAAGGATGTATGTTTTTATTAAAGGAAAGTTTGAAAATGTGGAGAAACTTTAAGAAAAGAAAAAGAGGCAAAAGTTGTTAAATCTTGATTGGAATTAAACTTTCTAAAATAGAAAAGCCTTGTTCATAGTTTAATATACATTGGCCTATTGCTCAATCCCTGTCTCCATCCTTTCTCCAGATTCTCCAGACCGAACACCATTGATTCTTAAAATTTACCTTTCATCTACTCTTCTCTCTCTTTTCAATTTTGGCAAAGGATCTGAAGTGGCTGACACAACTGTGCTACAATTAACCCCAGACAGCCTTTGCTAGTAAGTAGAAAACTGGAAATTCCCTGTTCGGTGTTTACTTTGGCTCCAGGAAGCTATAACATGAAATTGCTGTGAATAAACAAAAATCAAACCACACACTCTCCTCAACTGCCTGAGCTTGTAAAGCTCAGTCTAGTGTCATTAGGAAACAATGCCCAAATTATACCCTCAAGTTTGATTCATATTGAAATGAACTTAGACAGGTCTTTCCTGGCAGGACAGGCAGCAACACCAGTTGCTGATTCAGATGGGTTGGGAAGATCCCCTGGAGAAGGAAATGACAACCCACTCTGGCATTCTTGTCTGACAAATCCCATGGACAGAGGAGCCCAGCAGGCTACAATCAAAATGCTCACCAAGAGTTGGACACAACCGAGTGACTGGACACACAAAATGAGTTAGTCTTAAGGTTCCCATTTATAAAACTCTGCATTTGGGGGATTTGGCACCTTTTCTCTCTTTTAGATGGCTAATTTTGCTATGCTCTTTTACCACTTACACTTATTAGAATTCTAAGGAAGTCATTAAACACAAGATGCAGTCATTCATACTAAGGCACCATTTACTGGATGCATTTTTCTATATGCTATTTTCCAGAAAATTAATTATTAATATCAACTACTAGTCCCACTTATTAAAAGGTGGAATGAAAACAGAGCAATATTAAGATACTAATCTAAAGTTACATTACTGGTAAATGTATTAGTTGGAATCTGAAACCAAGTTTTTCCAACAGTATCTCCAACAGTATCTCCGATGTCTTTCTCACTGTGTTTCTCCAACCCAGGCTCTGTTTTTATTTCCAGACTCATGTATTCACTGTCTACTTGGCATTTTTGTTGGGCTGTTTGGTGGGAATCTATAAAAATCAGTCTCTTAATCCGTACTCTTTCTCTGATTCTTATTTCTACTTTATTAGTAAATGGTACCACTATCTACTGAGCTGCTTAAGCTAGAACTTAACAGATCTCTCTACGAAATCTCTTTCTTTCAGTCTCACTAAGCACTAAACCTGTATGCAGGTCAGGAAGCAACAGTTAGAACTGGACATGGAACAACAGACTGGTTCCAAATAGGAAAAGGAGTACGTCAAGGCTGTATATTGTCACCCTGCTTATTTAACTTATATGCAGAGTACATCATGAGAAACGCTGGGCTGGAGGAAGCACAAACTGGAATCAAGATTGCTTGGAGAAGTATCAATAACCTCAGATACACAGATGTCACCACCCTTATGGCAGAAAGTGAAGAAGAACTAAAGAGCCTCTTGATGAAAGTGAAGGAGGAGAGTGAAAAAGTTGGCTTAAAGCTCAACATTCAGAAAACTAAGATCATGGCAACTGGTCCCATCATTTCATGGCAAATAGATGGGGAAACACTAGAAACAGTGGCTGACTTTATTTTTCTGGGCTCTAAAATCACTGCAGATGGTGATTGCAGCCATGAAATTAAAAGATGCTTACTCCTTGGAAGGAAAGTTATGACCAACTTAGACAGCATATTGAAAAGCAGAGACATTACTTTGTCAACAAAGGTCCATCTGGTCAAGGCTCTGGTTTTTCCAGTGGTCATGTATAGATGTGAGAGTTGGACTATAAAGAAAGCTGAGCACCGAAGAATTGATGCTTTTGAACTGTGATGCTGGAGAAGACTCTTGAGAGTCCCTTGGGCTGCAAGGAGATCCAACCAGTCCATTTTAAAGGAGATCAGTTGTGGGTGTTCATTGGAAGGACTGATGTTGAAACTGAAACTCCAGTACTTTGGCCATCTGATGCTAAAAGCTGACTCTTTGGAAAAGACTCTGATACTGGGAAAGATTGAGGGCAGGAGGAGAAGTGGAGAACAGAGGATAGGATGGTTGGATGGCATCACCGACTCAATGGACGTGGGTTTCGGTGGACTCCGGGAGTTGGCGATTGACAGGGAGGGCTGGCATGCTGCAGTTCATGGGGTCACAAAGAGTCAGACATGACTGAGCAACTGAACTGAAATGAACTGTGCTTTACTCCTTTCTTACAATAAGCAATTGTTTTGCAAAGCAGTTAAAAATATAAATCAATTGAAATCCTTTTTTTTTTTTTTTTTTTTCCTAAAGTGTTTTTTTTTCCATTCTTAAAAATCCAGGACTTCCTTGGTGGTCCATTGGTTAAGAATCTACCTGCCAATTCAGGGAACATGGGTTCAATCCCTGGTCTGGGAAAATTCACAGGCCATGGGGCAACTAAGCCCATAAGCCCACAAGTGCTGAGCCCCTCTGCCCTAGACCTTGTGCTCCGCAACAAGGAAAGTCACTGCAGTGAGAAGCCTGCCCACTGAAACTTGAGAAATCCTGCAAACAGCAAGACTCTGTGCAGTCAAAAATAATAAATAAATGAATAAATATAATATATCTTAAGAAAAAATCCTAATTCTTTAAGCCTTTAAGTCTGCATGACTTAGCTCCCACCTTTATCACAGACTTTCTCCTCTTTTACTATTCTGTATTTACATGGACATCCTTTGGATTCTTTTAACACCTAAAATCCTCTTTCAACTCTAAGTCTTTACATGTACCACTTTTCAATATCTTACCTCAGCTCTATGAAGCCATTTTTATTCTCATTTCTCAAGACTGGGTACCAAAATCATCTCAAGGTGATCTTCCCCGACTGTCCTACAAAAAGTAACACAAATTGCTATATTTTACCAAAGTTACCCTGTTTTACTTCCTTCCTTTCATTACAGTCTATCACTAATTCATCTATTTTTTTTTACATATATGTTATTTGCCTCTTCTGGATCATAAATTTCATATAGTTTTCTTCAGACTTGCTTATTGATATTTTAATAATGATTATGTTTTAATGATTAGGTTTAATAGTAATTGATATTTTAATAATGCTTAGCTTACTGGCCAGGACATAACTGTCATCCACTACGCAGTTACTAATTGAATTACTAGAAAACCTACAATCATCCACTAGCTATGCTGCTGAATCTTGAGGAGTAAAGAAAGCAGAAATCTGGATGGCTACCATCCCAGGAAGCAAGTACTGTTTAATTAAGGGAAGAATATATAAGCTATTGGACTGAACCTTACTTCTGCTCATTTCTGTATGTTTAGGTCTAATTTCTGAACTACTCACAAAAGTAGTGAATGGAGATTAATTATTTAGGGTCACTGGGTTTACTTTACAAACAAACATTTTTAAACTTTTTCTACGCCCTCTTCTCTTATTTATTAGGTTTATTAGACAGAAATAACATCCAAATGCTTATTTAAAGTTTGGAAACGAGACCTAGAAAACATTATTAACCTGTCCAAAGGTAGAATAATGTCTTGTAGTATCTGAGGCTTATATAAGAGGACATTTCTTAAAATGAATATGCAATTATGAACATAAAATTAAATACATATTAAGAATGAGGAAAGATATGAGCAATTAGAAATTTTAGATATTCCAAATACTGGAAAATCAGTAAAATAATGTTCTTTAGTTAATTAGCTGACACACTATGTTATTATCTTAGATATATCAACATAGTGGGAAAGCTATTCCACTATGGGAAGGGCATTCCACTAATCCAGAGTGAGAAGGGTATTTCTAAAATTCATTTCACACTGGGCTATCTACCTAACTATTCACAAAATGACTGAAAAATCACATAAGTATACCTTACATAACCAAAGCTCACTATGTTCTCAACTCAACTTCCTCGGGCCAGATCCAAAAGCTGTCAAAGACAACCAGAATGCCACCTGGTTGTGGAAGGTGGCAGTGTCTCACAGAAGGAAATTTAGAGTGGAAAGAAAGCTTAACCATTTATGGTGAAGAAAGGAATCTTAACCATTTATGGTTAAAATACCTACTTCTGTAAATTTTACAAAGACATACAATCATGTGACCACATTGCTGAGGTCTCTGGTAGTCACGTGAAAGAAGCCGATACAAGTGTTGGGTATGGAAGCTTGACATCCATTGGTTTCATAGTAATCTGGTCTGTGTTTGTCCACAGTCACACAATTAGTGGACAGACCCAGACTAAAATCACAACTTCTTGATACTCAGTCTCATGTGAGCACAAAAATCAAGGAGTAAAAAATCTAGTGGCATAGGTGTATGAGTTTGTGTGTGTTTTTCCAGGTATGTAAGGAAGAATTGATTGCCAGGCTCTTTCTGATGTATTTTAATCCTCAAAAAAAAAAAAAAAAAAAATGTGGCAGTTAGCTAAAGTATGCAAAGGTAGCTTGTATTTATTAGAAAAAGTTATGAATAAATAAAGCTGTAATTGGGAATTATATTAGGATTATGTTGAAGAAGTAAGTAGGTTGGAACTTGTTTTTTGTAAATTAATTTGGCAGGGATATGCTCCTTGGGAAACCAGGCATGTTTTGAAATAATGCTGAGGTTATGAGTCATAGTCTGTTGACAAAATATCCAAAATGTGGAATCAACTCGTTAATAAAGTCAAGTACAGACAAGTATAGATGTTCCTTTTCTAACTCCCCTTTCCCAAACCCTTTCATTCTTGCTGCCCTAAATAAAAGAATATCTCATTACAGACAATTGGTTATGTTGTGGTGATAGAATTTATGAAAAGAAGCTAGGGAAAAACCTTGGGGAGTAGATTAGATCTTCAAATAGGATAAGACTAGGAGATTAGGGAGGAGAATAAACCCTTTGACCATATGTAATGGCCTGGAAAGGCTAAAATAGCATCTTTAGTTCATCCTGTTCTGAGGAACAGGAATGGGAAAAAAAAAAAAAAAAAGGATTAATCTGGATAATCCTTTAACACAGAAACTTCCACTAAAATCATGGCAATCAAAGAGGTTCTTCCTGGACTAGATGATGAACATTACAGAAATGGAAAGAGATGAACTTATTTGCTCAGAATATGTTATAGTATCTATGAAAGAATATATGCTCTCAATGTGTATCAATAGCTTTAGAAATTTTGCTATAATTACAGACATGAATTTATACCATTTCTGGGAATTTGAATATTGTTACAATCAGTCTCATTCTGAGTTTTATAATGCTAAATTGGTAACTGAGAAACACTCTAATGGAACAGCAAGAGTGACTGAGAGGTCTGAGTTGTACTAAAGAGGAAAATTCTATATTTTCAGGGATAATCATAGCCTATTGATTGTTATAATTTTCCATTTGTTTCTCCTTGATAATATTCAGAGTACTTTTTTAGTTATATCACTACAAACACACAGTCAATTCTGGGTGTATCCAAAAAGGTCTGACTAAGAGTTTGGTATATTTCCCATGTCTCATAGTGTTTCTTTTTCTTCCTGTTACCTGCATATAAATAGTTTTTCAGTCAAAAAATAGCAAGCATTCCAATACAAATAAATATTAGTTGTTAAAGACTCCCATACTTTAAAAGAGATTAATCTGTAGACTTTATCTTTTAAAATTTCTGTCATCCAACAAAGTAGATTATGTAGATTTGTTTCCATAGGAATTTTAATGTCATTTCTGATATTAATTTCTAGAGTTCTTATTTTAAAATGATGTGCAGTGGAATAGTTTCATTTATTCAATTATATAATTTATAGTTGTCTATAATAAAGACATTATTTTTTCTTCTAGCATTTCGTATCAATAAGTTAAATCATGATTGGATTTTTGTTACTTATTTTCCAGTAGTTTAAAACAAAAAGAAAAGAGAAGTAAAGTGAAGTTTGATCCATCAGATCAGATCAGTTGCTCAGTTGTGTTCGACTCTTTGCGACCCCATGAATCGCAGCACGCCAGGCCTCCCAGTCCATCACCAACTCCCGGAGTTCACTCAGACTCCCGTCCATCGAGTCAGTGATGCCATCCAGCCATTTCATCCTCTGTCATCCTCTTCCCCTCTTGCCCCCAATCCCTCCCAACATCAGAGTCTTTTCCAATGAGTCAACTCTTTGCATGAGGTGGCCAAAGGACTGGAGTTTCTGCTTTCGCATCATTCCTTCCAAAGAAATCCCAGGACTGATCCCCTTCAGAATGGACTGGTTGGATCTCCTTGCAGTCCAAGGGACTCTCAAGAGTCTTCTCCAACACCACAGTTCAAAAGCATCAATTCTTCGGCGCTCAGCCTTCTTCACAGTCCAACTCTCACATCCACACATGACCACAGGAAAAACCATAGCCTTGATTATATGGACCTTTGTTGGCAAAGTAACATCTCTGTTTTTTAATATGCTGTCTAGGTTGGTCATAACTTTCCTTCCAAGGAGTAAGCGTCTTTTAATTTCATGGCTGCAATCACCATCTGCAGTGATTTTGGAGCCCAGAAAAATAAAATCTGCCACTGTTTCCACTGTTTCCCCATCTATTTCCCATGAAGTGATGGGACCGGATGCGATGAAGCAATTTGCTGTAGGGAAAGACCATTGGTTTGTGTCAGTCAGACCCGTCTGTTTGACAGGCAAGAGGGTTTGAAATTACCTTCTTCATTTTCTTACATGCTTTTAGTGCATTTTGACTTATTGATATCTAAATGACCATAGTATTTATTTTTAAGACTGCTAAGTATGTTAAGGGCTACCCAAGTATGTGGGAAGCCCTAAGTGTGTGGCTTCCTGCAATGCAGGAGCCACAAGAGATGCAGGTTCAATCCCTGGATCAACAATATCCTCTGGAGGAGGAAATGACAACCCACTCAAGTATTTTTGCTGTGAAAATCCCATGGACAGAGGAGCCTGAAAGGCTACAGTTCATGGGGTCAAAAAGAATTGGAAATGACGTGACTCAACACGTACAGGCACGCAAAGGGTACCATTGTATTGAACTGCAATACCTGAACCCATTGCAGTTCAGGTATGGGTAGCTTCTTAATCATTGATTTTTATTATCAGTAAAGAACTGTGGTCTATTTGGGAGTCAAATTGTAGGTTCATAATATATCTTCTTACCTCTAAATTAAAAAAATAAAAAGAGTTTTATTTCATCTCATGTTCTTTCCCAATTCCAATCAACTGATGTGTCTAACTGTCTGGTTACAATAGAAGAATCCCAGCTAGTATTTAAAGCTGTGTTAGTCTCTGTGTTTCTTATGAGTTTCCATTATTTGAACAAATATACAATTTCTCTCTTGTGTTATCAATTGCACACAATTCTCTAAAAATGTTGAGATTTCAAATAAATGTACATGATTATTGTTTTGAGATTTGAATTAAAGCTATAATTTTTTAGCAATTATGCTTTTGTTTTCATCATGTAATACACGTCAGCTTTGTTAAATAGAAGTGGTTTGTAAACTCTGCATCCTCTAGTCTTCTATTTTTATTCATACTTCCTGTCACTAATTTCTCTGATTTATAAAAAGCATTGTGTTTAAAACCCAGAAAAGAATAATTCTAAGTCTCAAAAAACTGTCCACTCTCCCTTAAATGTTCTAACATTAGAACATTTTGTCTACATTTAATGTAGAACTTAAAATTTCTAACATAGAACAGTAAGTCTGAACCATTTTGCATGTTATTTTACATTGATATGTTTCCTTCATGCTCAAATCACTTGGGACATTTATTTAAAACAAAGAGTTAAGAGCCCACCATAGATTACGTACCCATGTAATTCTCAAGATGAGCCAAATTTGGGAAACACTACTTCATATATCATTGTCTTATCATGTACACAGAGACGAAATAAATTAGGAAACTACCTTTTATATATGCAGACAGTATTTGCAGAATCAATTACATCAATAGTGACATTTGGGGACTTGATTTATTTAGAAAATTCACTCCAGTGATAGACCTTATTGAGAATGAGTTTCAGTGGAATCTGTGATATTACTTTACTATCCACTGGGAACACTTTAATGTGAAATCTTTAGCAACTAGAAGTATCCAGTATGGTGAGTGATTACCACTGTGAATTATAGTCGTAGCAGCTCAGCACTGAGACAAGAACGGCATGACAATATGCAGAAAAATTTTGACAACTTTCACTTACAGAGATTAATTAGAACATTTTGCTGAAAAATGTCTGGGTGTATTTTGGCTTAAGTTAGATTAAGAGATTTAGAGGTGATATATGTATTTTTTAATTTAAGAGGTTTAAGATGAAAGAATAAAACATGGTGTCCCTGTTTATTTTTATATCTCAATGGTTAGGAGGAAGGTGTTTCTCCTGAATTTAAAGAATATATAAAGACTCCTTCTTGAGTTGTTTTCAGACTATATTACCACCCCTTGTACATCCTTAATCTCAAAAGAGTCTTAAAGCAATACACGTTTGAAATGTCCACGTTTTTTTTTCAGCTGAAGCAGAATTCAGACAACTTGCTGATGTTGATAAGCTCCCCAGAGCCAATATTCTTATCATTAATGCCTTTTCTTTCTCTAGCACTTTCCTATTCCTTCCTGCAAATCTGTCCCAAACCCCAACAATTTGAACTAAAATACCAATGCACAAATGTTTGAGTGACGTCTCTCAAACATGTCTTTAGAACACCTGCTCTAGTGGCCAGGACCATACAGCTGGGACCTGGGGTCTCTCTCTTCTCATCTAAATAGATATATTCAGATATGTATTTTTCAAATGCCTTTCCTTTATTACAGAGTATTGAGTTTAGTTACCAAATTCCAGCAATTTAGATATTACCTATTTATCAACATAGACTTTTAAGAACTTGATTTTATTTTTTAAATGGTGTCTTACTATCACAAGACACTCTTCTAAGTACTTAACAAATAGTAGGTAACATGACTACCATCTCTATTTTACAAATGAGGCAGAGAGGATTAAGAAAGCTGTCCTGAGTTACAGAACATCTAAGTGAGAGGGCCAGGATTTGAACCCAGGAAAAATGGCTCCAAGTCTGAAAATATAAAGGTGACACTCCACTAAAGTTGAGTGTCCTAAGCTCAGTTATCCTCAGGATATCAGGTTTCTAAGGTATAACATGATGTCCACCCTCATCCATCCTCTACACAACGGGAAAGCCACACCAACTACTCGTCGTGTCATAAAGATCCTCCTTTCTCCTCATGATCTTTCCCCATAAACTCCTTTTGAGAAAATCACATGCTGGAAGAAAAAGCTTTCCAAGTCACAAATCACCCAGCTAACCTTTAAGGAAATTGTCATAGGGACTTTATGGCTGCTTGTAGCACACCGAAAAATGACTCCTGATCAATCTTGTGGGGTTTTGAAAGAAAATTAGAACAGGGGCTCCCCACTAGTCATCTAGTTCCAACCAGAAGAAGCTGCATGCAGCTATTCTCTTGTCACTTGGTCTCTTTCTTATAGGTTCAAGTTGACTTGCCACACCCTTGAGAATAGGGCTTCTTGCCATTTTAGGGTCTATTTGAGAAACAGATTAAAAGTATAGATCCGCTTTCCAAAAAAGATACATAATGTGGACAGAGAGCAAAAGTTGTCACGAAATTTATAGACACCACCCCTATTTCTCACTCTGCTCAGTACTAGAACCCTTGAGAGTCATTAACTTGCAGTTAAACATCTTCACTCAGAAAACTGAGGAATGTCCTTTTAAGTTGTGACTGCAATTTGAAGATTCATTTTTGATAACCTTAACTTCTTTTGTAAAGTAATTATTGATCACTGGTGACTCTAGGGATACACTCTCAGTTGTTTTTGTGCTTTCATGGGAAAGCTAACTTTAAATTCTCTCTCTAAATATATATTTCTCTATATCTCTACCTCATGATCTATATAAAGTGATAGAATACTATATATAAAAAGAAAATACTTATTTAACATTGGGTGTGAAATGGTGAAAAACTTAAGTTGCTTTAATTCTTTAAGTTGCTTACTTAGAGAATATAATTGTGTTTTAAAAATAGCTGTCAAAGAGCATCGGATTTTGTTCAAAGGGGCATCAGTTTTCAGCTCTAATTCAAAATGAAAGTCCTTTTTCTTTCTGGAAAGATTGGAAACAATTTAGAAATTGAAGATTTCAGATTAAATCATCTTTCAATTAAAAAATAGGTATATATGCATGCATCTGTATATAAATATATGTATATGTATCAGTTCAGCTCAGTTCAGTTTCTCAGTTGTGTCTGATTCTTTGCGACCCCATAAGCTGCAGCAAGCCAGTCCTCCCTGTCCATCACCAACTCCCGGAGTTTACTCAAACTCATGTCCATTGAGTCAGTGATGCCATCCAACCATCTCATTCTCTGTCATCAGCTTCTCTTCCTGCATTCAATCTGTCCCACCATCAGGGTATTTTCAAATGAGTCAGCTCTTCACATTAGGTGTCCAAAGTATTGGAGTTTCAGCTTCAGCATCAGTACTGCCAATTAATATTTAGGACTGATTTCCTTTAGGATTGACTGGTTTGATCTCCTTGCAGTCCAAGGGACTCCCAATAGTCTTCTCTAACACCACAGTTCAAAAGCATCAATTCTTCGGTGCTCAGCTTTCTTTATAGTCCAACTCTCATATCCATACCTGACCACTGGAAAAACCATAGCCTTGATTATATGGACCTTTGTTGGCAAAGTAACATCTCTGCTTTTTAATATGCTGTCTAGGCTGGTCATAACTTTCCTGCCAAGGAGTAAGCATCTTTTAATTTTGTGGCTGCAGTCACCATTTGCAGTGATTTTGGAGCCCCCTAAAATAATGTCAGCCACTGTTTCCAGTGTTTTCCCATCTATTTGCCATGAAGTGATGGGACCACATGCCATGATCTTTGATTTCTGAATGTTCAGCTTTAAGTCAACTTTTTCACTCTCCTCTTTCACTTTCATCAACAGGCTCTTCAGTTCTTCTTCACTTTCTGCCATAAGGGTGGTGACATCTGCATATCTGAGGTTATTGATATTTCTCCCAGCAATCTTGATTCCAGCTTGTGCTTCCTCCAGCCCAGCGTTTCTCATGATGTACTCTGCAGATAAGTTAAATGAGCAGGGTGACAATATACAGCCTTGAAGTACTCCTTTTCCTATTTGGAACCAGTCTGTTGTTCCATGTCCAGTGCTAACTTTTGCATTCTGACCTGCCTACAGATTGCTCAAGAGGCAGGTCATTTGGTCTGGTATTCCCATCTCTTTCAGAATTTTCCACAGTTTATTGTGATCTACACAGTCAAAGGCTTTGGCATAATCAATAAAGCAGAAATAGATGTTTTCCTGGAACTCTCTTGCTTTTTCGATGATCCAGCAGATGTTGGCAATTTGATCTCTGGTTCCTCTGCCTTTTCTAAATCCAGCTTGAACATTTGGAAGTTCACGGTTCACGTATTGCTGCAGCCTGGCTAGCAGAATTTTGAGCATTACTCTACTAGCGTGTGAGATGAGTGCAAATGTGTGAGAGCTAGAGCATTCTTTGGCATTACCTTTCTTTGGGATTGGAATGAAAACTGACCTTTCCCAGTCCTGTGACCACTGCTGAGTTTTCCAAATGTGCTGGCATCTTGAGTGCAGCACTTTCACAGCATCATCTTTTAGGATTTGAAATAGATCAACTGGAATTCCATCACCTCCACTAGCTTTGTTTGTAGTGATGCTTCCTAAGGTCCACTTGACTTCACATTCCAGGATGTCTGGCTCTAGGTGAGTGATGACAACATCATGATTGTCTGGGTCATGAAGATTTTTTTTGTACAGTTCTTCTGTGTATTCTTGCCACCTCTTCTTAATATCTTCTGCTTCTCTTTGGTCCCTACCATTCTTGTCCTTTATTGAGCCCATCTTTGCATGAAGTGTTCCATAGGTATCTCTAATTTTCTTGAAGAGATCTCTAGTCTTTCCCATTCTATTTGTTTCCTCTATTTCTTTGCACTGATCACTGATCAACAACTTGGGCAGTTCATCTTTCAGTGTCCTATCTTTTTACCTTTTCATACTGTTCATGGGTTTCTCAAGGCAAGAATACTGAAGTGTTTTGCCATTCCTTTCTCCAGTGGATCACCTTCTGTCAGAACTCTCCACCATGACCTGTCCGTCTTGGTGGCCCTACATGGCATGGCTCATATTTTCATTGAGTTAGACAAGGCTGTGGTCTATGTGATTAGATTGGTTAGTGTTCTGTGATTGTGGTTTTCAGTCTGTCTGCCCTCTGATGGAGAAGGATAAAAGGCTTATGGAAGCTTCCTGGTGGGAGAGACTGACTAATGGGGAAACTGGGTGTATATATACATATACACATATATACATATATGTGTATGTGTATATATATATATATAGAGAGAGAGAGAGAGAGAGAGAGAGAGAGGAAGAGAGTTTAAACTATGTACATATAAAAGTTTCAGTAAAAAAGAAAATAGCCACTACATTGGATATTTTGCTCTTGTTAATATGTTTTCAACAAAACATATACTTGATCTATCACATTATTTATTCATCTTTATCTACTTTGTTGTTTATCTGACAATCTTACTAAACCATAAGTTTCAAGGTTAAGGATCACATATATCACTGTAAAGTATGCCTTATTCCTTTTATAAATTTTATTAGGGAATACATAATTTTAATGGTAATAATAAAAATAGAATTCTAAGTATCTGCCAAGTACTGTACTAAGTACATTCTCATTTTATATTTTCTTTAATTAAATAAGCACAAGAATGTTTTGGTAATTTGAAATAAATAATACATAGAAGATGTATGTACAATCACAGAAAACTAACCAATCTAATCACATGGACCACAGCCTTCTCTAACTCAATGAAACTAGGAGCCATGCCATGTAAAGCCAGCGAAGATGGACAGGTCATGGTGGAGAGTTCTGACAAATGCGGTCCACTGGAGAAGGGAATGGCAAAACATGTCAGTATTCTTGCCTTGAGAACCCCATGAATAGTATGAAAAGACAAAAAGATAGGACACTGAAAGATGAACTCCCCAGGGTGGTAGGTGCCCAATATACTACTAGAGATCAGTGGAGAAATAACTCCAGAAAGAATCAAGATATGGAACAAAAGCAAAAACAAATCACAGCTGTGGTTGTGACTGGTGATGGAAGCAAGGCCCAATGTTGTAAAGAGCAATATTGCATAGGAACCTGGAATGTTAGGTCCATGAATGAAGGCAAATTGGAAGTGGTCAAACAGAATATGGCAAGAGAGAAAATAGATATTTTAGGAATCAGCAAACTAAAATGGACTGGAATGGGTGAATTTAACTGAGATGATCATTATATATACTACAGGGGGCAAGAATTCCTTTGACGAAATGGAGTAGCCATCATAGACAACAAAAGAGTCTGAAATGCAGTACTTGGATGCAATCTCAAAAAATGACAGAATGATCTCTGTTCATTTCCAAGACAAACCATTCAATATCACAGTAATCTAGGCCTATGCCTCAACCAGTAATGCTAAAGAAGCTGAAGTTGAATGGTTCTATGAGACCTACAAGACCTCCTAGAACTAAAACCCAAAGAAGATGTCCTTTTCATTACAGGGGACTGGAATGCAAAGTAGGAAGTCAAGAAACACCTGGAGTAACAGGCAGATTTGACCTTGGAATATGGAATGAAGCAGGGCAAAGGCTAATAGAGTTTTGCCAAGAGAACACACTGGTCATAGAAAACACCCTCTTCCAACAACACAAGAGAGGACTCTACACATGGACATCACCAGATGGTCAACAGTGAAATCAGATTGATTATATTCTTTGCAGCCAAAGATGGAGAAGCTCTATACAGTCAGCAAAAACAAGACCAGGAGCTGACTGTGGCTCAGATCATGAACTCCTTTTTGTCAAATTCAGACTGAAATTGAAGAAAGTAAGGAAACACTACATTCAGGTATGACCTAAATCAAATCCCTAATGATTATACAGTGGAAGTGAGAAATAGATTTAAGGGACTAGATCTGATAAAGTGCCTGATGAACTATGGATGGAGGTTCATGATATTGTACAGGAGACAGGGAGCAAGACTATCCCAAGAAAATGAGATGCAAACAAGCAAATGTCTGGCTGAGTAGGCCTTAAAAATAGCTGTAAAAAGAAGAGAAGCAAAAAGCAAAAGAGAAAAGGAAAGATATATTGATATGAATGCAGAGTTCCAAACAATAGCAAGGAGAGAAAAGAAAGCCTTCCTCAGTGATCAGTGCAAAGAAATATAGGAAAACAATAGAATGGAAAAGACTAGAGATCTCTTCAAGAAAATTAGAGATACAAAGGGAACATTTCATGCAAAGATGGTCTCAATAAAGGACAAGAATGGTAGGGACCAAAGAGAAGCAGAAGATATTAAGAAGAGGTGGCAAGAATACACAGAAGAACTGTACAAAAAAAATCTTCATGACCCAGATAATCATGATGTTGTCATCACTCACCTAGAGCCAGACATCCTGGAATGTGAAGTCAAGTGGACCTTAGGAAGCATCACTACAAACAAAGCTAGTGGAGGTGATGGAATTCCAGTTGATCTATTTCAAATCCTAAAAGATGATGCTGTGAAAGTGCTGCACTCAAGATGCCAGCAAATTTGGAAAACTCAGCAGTGGTCACAGGACTGGGAAAGGTCAGTTTTCATTCCAATCCCAAAGAAAGGTAATGCCAAAGAATGTTCAAGCTCTCACACATTTGCACTCATCTCACACACTAGTAGAGTAATGCTCAAAATTCTTCTAGCCAGGCTTCAGCATTACATGAACCATGAACTTCCAAATGTTCAAGCTGGATTTAGAAAAGGCAGAGGAACCAGAGATCAAATTGCCAACATCTGCTGGATCATCGAAAAAGCAAGAGAGTTCCAGGAAAACATCTATTTCTGCTTTATTGATTATGCCAAAGCCTTTGACTGTGTGGATCACAATAAACTGTGGAAAATTCTGAAAGAGATGGGAATACCAGACCAAATGACCTGCCTCTTGAGCAATCTGTAGGCAGGTCAGAATGCAACAGTTAGCACTGGACATGGAACAACAGACTGGTTCCAAATAGGAAAAGGAGTACTTCAAGGCTGTATATTGTCACCCTGCTCATTTAACTTATATGCAGAGTACATCATGAGAAACGCTGGGCTGGAGGAAGCACAAGCTGGAATGAAGATTGCCGGGAGAAATATCAATAACCTCAGATATGCAGATGACACCACCCTTATGGCAGAAAGTGAAGAAGAACTGAAGAGCCTGTTGATGAAAGTGAAAGAGGAGAGTGAAAAAGTTGACTTAAAGCTGAACATTCAGAAAACTAAGATCATGGCATGTGGTCCCATCACTTCATGGCAAATAGATGGGGAAACACTGGAAACAGTGGCTGACTTTATTTTGGGGGTCTCCAAAATCACTGCAGATGGTGACTGCAGCCACAAAATTAAAAGATGCTTACTCCTTGGCAGGAAAGTTATGACCAGCCTAGACAGCATATTAAAAAGCAGAGGTGTTATTTTGCCAACAAAGGTCTGTCTAGTCAAAGCAATGATTTTTCCTGTAATCATGTATGGACATGAGAGTTGGACTATAAAGAAAGCTGAGCACCGAAGAATTGATGCTTTTGAACTGTGGTGTTAGAGAAGACTATTGAGAGTCCCTTGGACTGCAAGGAGATCAAACCAGTCAATCCTAAAGGAAATCAGTCCTAAATATTAATTGGCAGTACTGATGCTGAAGCTGAAACTCCAATACTTTGGACACCTAATGTGAAGAGCTGACTCATTTGAAAATACCCTGATGGTGGGACAGATTGAATGTGGGAGGAGAAGGGGATGACAGAGGATGAGACGATTGGATGGCATCACTGACTCAATGGGCATTAATTTAGTTAAACTCCAGGATTTGGTGATAGACAAGGAGCTCTGATGTGCTCCATTCAGTGGGGTCACAAAGAGTCCAACATGACTGAGGGACTGAACTGAACTGAACTGAGAGGATCTATGCATTGGTACATGTTTGTTGACTAAATCAACATATTAATGCATTTTTCAAAACTCTTATCAATTTTCTTTTCCATGTTATAGTGATTTTAAAAATGGGTAAGCATTTTTTTTTTCAATCAGTAATTGAGTTACATTATATGGACACTACATAATTAAGCCTATTGCTATTGCATAAGATAAGCATGAAAGATATACCAAGTCAAATAGAATGAAAGAAAAGAAATCCAGGTCTGATTAATCTAAAGCAGAGGCAATTCATTAGTCATGTCTTGAAAGCTATTATTACCATTTTATTGATGAGAAGAAATAAAAAGATTACATCAAATTCTCAGAATTTCATTTATAGTTTTGTTAACTAATATTTTTATTTAGTAACTCTACTGTAAGTTATATCCTTTCTTAATCTAAATATAGCAGTATTTGTTCATAACCAGTCTCCCCCTTGTCTTCATGAAATCTCAATTGAAGAAATGTACTGTGTGTCATTAAAATGGATGTTGAAATGGGATAAGCAAAAGTGAAAGTAAAAGTCTCTCATTCGTGTCTGACTTTTTGTGACCCCATGGACTGTATAGTCCATGGAATTCTCTAGGCCAGAATACTGGAGTGGGTAGCCTTTCCCTTTTCCAGGGGATCTTCCCAACCCAGGGAACAAACCCAGGTCTCTGGCATTGCAGGCAGATTCTTTACCCGCTGAGCCACAAGGGAAGTCCTGAAATTGGTTATACTCTTCTTAATGATTACATTCAGTTTCTGAGCCACAATTGAATAGAAGTGAGCAGCACTTCTAAGATGCATTAGTCGTGCTATTTCAACTTTCCTATGCCATGTAACCTGAGGCCTAGATGACATACAGAATGTTCCTGTGTCTAGAAGAAGCCATCAAATAGCTGTAAGTTGTTCTAATCATCATGGAGATACACATCTGCTACTCGCTTTATTTCCTCTTCTTACATCAGAAGCTGCTGCTGCTGCTGCAGCTAAGTCGCTTCAGTTGTGTCCGACTCTGTGCGACCCCATAGACGGCAGCCCACCAGGCTTCCCCGTCCCTGGGATTCTCCAGGCAAGAACACTGGAGTGGGTTGCCATTTCCTTCTCCAACGCATGAAAGTGAAAAGTGAAAGTGAAGTCGCTCAGTCGTGTCCGACTCTAGCGACCCCATGGACTGCAGCCCACCAGGCTCCTCCGTCCATGGGATTTTCCAGGCAAGAGTACTGGAGTGGGGTGTCATCGCCTTCTCCGACATCAGAAGCTACTGGGAGATAAATCTTGCTCAGACAATTGTCTTTTGCTTACAAACCTACTAGTTCTTTACTTTGGACTTTAAAGCCTAAATGCAAAATTAATCTGATTATCTTCCAAATAATTCTCCTAAATAATTATGTGAAAGATGAGTGTCAAGTTGAGGCATTTCTACCTTCAACAGTCAGTTCTGACTCAAACTAAACTCTCCAACTCTGACAATGACATTTTGTTCCCTTACTCTATCTGCCCTGTCTCTATAACTTTGATGACTTTCTTTGAAAAAGTTGAATACATAATGGATAGCATTCTCTTCATCCACTGAGAACAGGGCATCATCACAATTCCAAAACCCTACCAAGACATTGAGCTAGGAAAGAGGAGACAGTCATCTATTACAGGGACAAAATTGACTTTTGAGATCAATAGAAATTATAATTAAGCTGTGGATATTTATCCCTCTCAAAGCCTTCCATTTCTCAAATATTTAAATGATGACTTTGCAATACGACTTTCACTTCATCAGCGTCTCCACGGAAATTGGAAATTGCGGTATGTGATACAATTAAAATGTATATCCACAACCACTCAGAATAATCATGGCTAATTAGAAATTATGAATCATTAAAATGACATGGTTTTCTGTCAGTATGTGTGCACAGAGCATTCATGTCTTCTAACATCCCAATCCAATCTCAGTAAATCTAAGGAGGTATATTTGTTTCAATATTTCTATTAAGCTCCTCCATTAAGTAAATTACCATTACAGCCAAAGTTTAAAGGTTATCTGGGCTAGCAAACTACTCAACATAGCTAATACATATAATTAGCTGTGGTGAGATTTCACATTAAACTTTTCCACTGCTATTTAGTGAATTTTCAAAAACAAATCATTTATGCATGCTTATCAAGATTGCTACAGTCCTCCTAATGGATTTCAAAATATCTTTATCATAATAAAGTCCTAATGTCTATTTTTCTCTTGTATCCATCATTAATTTTAAGGTGAGCTAAAAGAATCAACTAAATACTGCACCATTTCTAAAACAATGTTTGGGATGTTCTATGAGGAGAGGGGAAGTATAAGAAAATAAAAGGAAAGGAAAACAAAGACTGTTTACCTGAATTAAAACTATTTGTTTTTTTTTTTTAACTCAAAAACCTTGGTTTTCTTTAACAAATGTTCAGAATAAACTTAGAAGAAAAAAAAATACCTCCCTAAAATTTTCTTTCAGTTCAAGTCAGCTAGATTCAAGCAATAGTCTCAGCTGGAAGTTCTGAATTCATAATTCAAAAATAAAAAAATAAAAGTTTCAGATACTTCCTTTACTGAAAAGGTGATACACACACCCCAAGGTCTAAGTAGATTATGATTCCAAAGATCTCTACCTAGAGCAGAAAGAACTTGACATAAGAATATACGGTTTTAAGAAACCAGTGGGTGGTTAGACAGGACTGAATGCAAGGAGATGTCTGGTGGTGATTTGCGCTTAGATGTGTATGTTTCTACTTAGTTGTGCATGTTTCTAATTATTGGTGTGTCTACAGATACAGACAAAACCCCACTGCTAGTGCATAAATATCCTCCAGCAGATGTATAATTGATACTGCCATCATCGATGTACTTGTTACTAAGCTGTTGTCTCTCAGCTTCAAATCCACCCTTCTAACCTCTTCTTTGTGATGCTGAGGCTGGGACTTGGTAAACCACATTTCTGCTTTGCTAGCAGGAGCTGTGACAGACTTCGCTAACAGGGGACCCTAGAAGAAGACTGGAAGGCTGGAGGATGAAGAAAGGATTGCTCCTCCTTGGTTTGCTTTCTTTTACTTTCATTGTCCCTTCAGCAAGTGTTCTTCTCTCAGAGTGGTATCTAGTACCTGTTTCCAGTTCGTATATGGAAATCCCAAGAGTGAGCCTCATCATGGTCCCTCACAGATCACTAGTGGGCCGATACTCCCTCCTCAGAGGTCCGGCTCCTAGCGCTGCAGGTACCGACATCCAACCTTCTGGGTTCTAATAATCCCAACTTCTTTTGGTGGGGGGAGAAAAGTTTTCCCAGACTTAGAGGTTCTAGCTGCTTCTTGCAGTTATCACCTCTGAGATAACTCAGTGTTACTTTGTCTTTTAAGTCTCCCAGTTTAGGGCTTCCCTGGTGGCTCAGATGGTAAAGAATCTGCCTGCAAGGCAGGAGACCCGGGTTGGATTTCTGGGTCAGGTTGATCCCCTGGAGAAGGAAATTATTCTTGCCTGGAGAATCCCATGGACAGAGAAGCCTGGTGGACTACAGTCAATGGGGTCACAAAGAGTTGAACATGACTGAGCGCCTAATACTCACTTACCCAGTACCTGTTTAACTAATTCTCTACATAAATTCTCTCTGTTAAAGTAACTAGTGTTATTTTCCGACTGGACCCTGATAATATGGTAAAGTAAATAACTATTTTAATATTGACATATGTAGGGTTGCTCTGCATTTCCTGATTCTGGCTTGTGCATCAACCCTAGTGGACTTAAACTTCGTGTCTAGCATCCTTTCCTTTAAAGATGACCTCATCCTTAATACTTTGGTCCTTGTGGGAGTAGTGGTACTGTCAGACACAGTATCTCACCCAGTGACAGGTGTGGACTTAGATCTAGGTGGACTCATCAGATCTCACTCATCTTCTGCTGCAAGGATTTAGGGGTAGGTATGAGATGTAGCTGGGCCAATCACAGTCTCCCCTGGGCCTTTTCTATTTGAGTTGGTGACAAGGTCATATGAGGATAGATGTAACAGAAACTAGTTGCAAGAAACTCTCTTGCATAGGCTTTCAATCTACAGTAGAAAGATATGAGAGAAGAAAAATATATTTTGAGAGAAAGAGTGAGACAAGGCAAAAAGAGAGAGATAGAGAACAAACTTCATCTAAACCCTCAGATTCAGTCATTAGGCCACAGGAACCTCCCCAGGCATTTCTATAAATCAAAAACAAAATTTATCTAACTTGTGCATCAGCAAGAATCATGTGAAGGACTAAATAAACATTAGTATTGGACAAAACAGAGAAATATTTTTGCTTAAATGGCCAGAAAATACACATTTCAGATTTACAGAGCCTGTAATCAAGCTGCTTCTACATTTTTTATTTAAAAGGGAAGCAAAACTTACTACCAGGGTGTAGGGGGCTGCTGTAGCTTTTTATTCACAAACTGAAATCAGCGAAACACTCTCAGTTGGCTATTTATTTTTCATGTTTTAGAGGTGCATTATTAATTAGTACATGAAACGTTAATTATAAGTCAAAACTCAATCTTGCTTAAGGGCATATCTATGAGTAACAAATCTGTGGTATCTACAAATAACAGTCTTTGGTTTTACACACCTTGTGTGAACCATTGCAAACCATTAAAGAATCACATCTTTTCATGTAGCAGTGATATGCGATCATAAACAAATTAGGACAACTGAATCAAATTTTGAATGTACCAAGACTTAGAAATCCCCTCCCCCATACTTGAATTTTTAATATGCGCTCTGAGAGACTGAACTGAACTGAGCTGGTCAAGTAAACAGTTATTTCCTGTACACCACTCCTCTTAAAGGCTGATGGTCTGTTTCCTTTCATTTGGCCCAGAGCATCAATGAGACTAAAAGAAGTTCAGGATGACTTGTGATTTCTCTCCTGGGGTAATGATGTCTTTTCCTGGTCTCAGAAAGGATCTTGTTCCAGTCATAAGAGGGACTTTGCAGGGGTATGCTGCCAGACGGGATTTCCACATCATCTCAAAGGGAAAGATGCCAAGAAGTTGGATGTTGATTCTACTTATTGTAAATACAGTATCAACAAAGTGATTTTTCATCTCATTCTGTCAGCATCTGAAAGTTGTCACTCTGAGATCTTCAGCTTAAAAGCTAGGAAGGATTCTAGCAAACACACATTTTGTGTGACCCATGATATCCAAATGTCCATTCCAATTCTGTCTTGTTGCTGGTGTTTCCAAGCTTATTTTATACAAACATTGCAGTTCGATAGACAAAAGTGATGCCACATTTCTCAATTTTGCGTTACAAACGTAAAGATCAGATCCTCGCTTTAGAATGAATTTATGGTCCTCCCACAACATACTGGCTCTCTCAGATGCTTTTCCTTTTCGAGCATCCATTAAATGTTGGTCCCACAATTTATTTTTAATCTTCAGTTGAATGAATATTTACATATGAAAGTAGACATCTATTTGTATCCATACAACTGTGACATAATCAGGAGGATGTGAAAGCTGAGATTGTGTGCCTGTATCTTCTGTCTCTGCTTCCCAGGCCTTCATTCTTCACCCCTCTCCTCCGACACCCACAGACCATAAACAAAAACCTAAGATGACTGCATTGAGCTAGCGTGACTGAATCTTATATTTTCCATTTATGCCATGGTCCTCAAAAAATGGGATTTTTCTCTAATCGTAAAGGTATTTATGCCGATTTTCTGAGCTCTCATGGGGTTATGAATATATTAAATTACTGATACCAGCTGTTTTATTTTAGTTCTTATTCTCTTCATTTTTTCTATCATTGCAGAAGAGTTGCATCATAGCTTGAACTTACCCTTACCATCATGACAAAAGAGCATTTCCCAATGATTTTGCAATTAACTGAGTGCTTTATTTTTTTTTTCGTACATGCAGAAATTTAATAGGCTATATATTATAGTTACATAAATTTTCAAGTATCTGATAGCGTGTATCATCCTTTTTATGAACTAGAATTTTTGCTATTGTTGGGAAGACAGAACCATAATCAGTTAAATTGAATAATTCATGCAAAGTGCTTATTGATACTTGGTACATATTGTCTATTAATGTCAATTATTAGTATTATTTGCATGGCTAGTCTTTATTTAGACTATCTTTAAAATGATTAAAAATATTAAACTTTTACTTACAATTAACAGGAGAGGATTTTTATTCCATTTCATAACTAACATTTTATATGCAAACTGCAGTTTAAATTTCCCACAAAATCTTCATAAATTTAGCATAAACCATTCTTAGCATTATCCCAGGACACCTCATTCCATGTATAAAGTAAAGGACATAGCTCAAATAATCCTTCACATTTTATAGGACTGGTTTTTCATTTTCAAAAGAAGAGTACTTCTTAAGCATTCTGCATTATTTTCTTTATTAAAATGTCTCCTTAATGGAGCAAAACTGCATTTCTGATATGCACACTTAAACATCTGTTACAACGATTAAAGTTTATCTTCTCTCTGAATAACAAAGCATCCACTTGCCTGTAAAGTTTATGCACACATTGTAGTGAGATTATGTAGCTTACTTAGTAGGAATGATTCAAAATACACATCTTTTTTTTTATTTTATTTTATTTTTAAACTTTACAATATTGTATTGGTTTTGCCAAATATCGAAATGAATCCGCCACAGGTATACATGTGTTCCCCATCCTGAACCCTCCTCCCTCCTCCCTCCCCATACCATCCCTCTGGGTCGTCCCAGTGCACTAGCCCCAAGCATCCAGTATTGTGCATCGAACCTGGACTGGCGAGCATCTTTTCTATGACTGATGCACATATATAATCTGTACATTTTTATTGAAAATAATTCATTTTACTTTATTGCTTCTTTTTAAGATATAAAATAATAAAAATTTAAATAAACAGTGTATAATAAAATATATAAATAAAGATATAAAAGAGATTTGTATACAGCTAAAAACTGGAATGCTATATTGATTTTGCCAATAATCTTAAAATTGATTAAACCCATATGTAGTGGTGTAGTTACATAAATTTTGAGTAAAGAGAACAGAATAAATTTAGTACTAACAACATATGTTACAAGGAAATTTGACACTTTATTATAATTCAATTGTATTGCAAATATCATGTTAAAACATATTAAATATTGTCCTATCAGATATAAAAACTAAGAAAAAGCACATGTATATGCAATTATATCAAAGATAAAAATCATTTTAATTTGTTTACTCTGCCAAGAGTAAAACATATTGAGTTTGATGTATATAAGGATATTTTAATGCCATAGTTTATAAACCTGCAGTTTATTTATACCATAAGATTTTATCTTACAATAGAACAAAAAACTATTTTTTAAAATAAGCATAATTGATTTCTGTTAATAATACTGTTCTCAGAAAATAAGAATGTCTTACTAAAATTGTGTATTTCCTTTTTTTAACCTGTTGTATATTGATGGATTTACTTAAACTATACATGAACATGTTTTTATTTTGCAAGACTTTCTGTTATAGTACAATGCATTTTGGTCACATTTGATTACCACATTCTTAAACTACATGAGTGAGCACTTTTCCCAGTATATTAATCCAAATACGGAGGAGATGTTTGGTCATCTATATTACTAATATGCATTAATTTTCCTTTATATCCTATGTAGCTGTCTACCTTAAGCTAGGATGGCTCTCTTCACTTACATGAAAATTGAATTCAGCTGGGAATTATATTGGAAAACTAAGCCATAAAAGAAAAATCCATTTATACGGAATACATAATTCAGTACTTAGAAGTCACACAAAGCTTTGGGTGCATATAAGCAGATGCCTTTATTTTTATTTATTCAAAGCAAAAAAGATCAATAGTGAGAACAGACCTATTCATCTAGTTAATGGAATATTTTCTAACTCAAAATTACAATAAATTCTGGAGCTTCAAATATTCTTTAATTAAGTAAGGATTTAAAATATTCCATAAGAAGGAGGAAAGTTAAGATAATTGTATTTACTGTTTATATTTAGAGTATTTTGTCACAAATTTATGAAAATAATCATCAACACCATTTTAGTGGAAAACCACTTCTGTCTTTGGTTGCACCCTGGGTGTGCTGTGGGGACAATAAAAAAAATATGACTTTAATAACTACAGAAACACTAACCTAACAGAGATATTTTAGAATCCAATAAGGATCATTTTGAATCACTACCATAAAATACAATTTTTTTCTAAAGGAAAACCAATCTAATTCTATCAGAAACAAAAGCACTAGATATAAACGCTATAGCCAGTTGCCCAGAAGTGATGAACCTGAAAGAAAATAATTTTTAAAAACTGTTTCATCAAAAATTATGATGTTAAAAATGATATAATTTTAAATCCTTTTTCTGAATCTCAGAGTAGAATAGGAAGACAGTAGGCCATAACTTAGAGTAAAAAGGACATGAGTTTGAGCAGACTCTGGGAGATAGTGAAAGACAGGGAAACCTGATCTGCTGCAGTTCATGGAGACACAACTTAACGACTGAACAACAGCAACAAAGGATGAAAAAGGATTAGAAATGAGGTTCCACTCCTGTTTCTACTCTATGGAGAACTGAGAGCAAACCTTGGCTCTTGGAATGTAGGAAGGAAAGACAAGACTATTAAAGAAAAAAAGAATAGTAAATATTACTGTAAACATTTCTGTCTATAGTGTAGTCTCAGTAACATTACCATTAATTTACATTTTATTCATAAAATGATGTAAAGGCTCTATAGATAGTGCATAATAACTGTCTTTACTGAACACTTCATATTAAAAAAATAAACCAGAAATTTAAAGCCCCTAAAATTGTTTTAATTATTCCCTCAATGGACAAAAACTGATCTAGAGAAACATATCATTTCCATTCATAATGGCCAGCATTTTGTATTTACTCATCAGTTCTCAATAAAAATAACATTAGAATATGTATACAAATCATTTTATGCTAACATTTTAGAAAATATATTTTTGTGGACTCCTTGGATGTAATTCTAAATATTAAATAGTTATCCTTCATGATTCTCCTAGAGATAAAAATATTTTTAGCACTCTAGCTATTTCTACTGATTTTTTTAAATTGATTTATTTTAATTAGAGGCTAATTACTTTACAATATTGTATTGGTTTTGCCATACATCAACAAGAATCTGCCACGGGTGTACATGTGTTCCCAATCCTGAACCCCCCTCTTACCTCCCTCCCCGTACCATCCCTCTGGGTCATCACAGTGCACCAGCCCCAAGCATCCTGTATCCTGCATCAAACCTGGCCTGGCGATTTGTTTCTTATATGATATTATACATGTTTCAATGCCATTCTCCCAAATCATCCCCCCCTCCCTCTCCCACAGAGTCCAAAAGACTGTTCTATACATCTGTGTCTCTTTTGCTGTTTCGCATACAGGGTTTATTGATAATTGACATGTTTTTTCTTGTTATTTAATGTTATTTTCAAACTTTAGCTTTTTTTTAATAATATTTAGATAATGATAACTGATGTTTTTATTGTTTTTTGCTGTTTTATTAACCTCCAATTTATTGACTTAACAATACAGTGGACAAAGTTTTAGCTCTCAATCATCAACCACATTTTATGTACAAACACACATTCACAAGAGTGTAAGTTCATAAAATCCCATAAGTCCTACCTCCTACCAAATATATTGTATTATTATTCTTTTCTAATAATAATTAGGATTTGTATTTCACCTTTGTAAATGTTATTTACAGATATCTATACATTTTCTTTATTTTATAATTCTTTTGTTGGAGTTGATAACTGCATTAATGTTCATACGCTTAATCTTATTCATTTGTTAAATTTTTGTCATAAGTTTAAATGCCTTTAATTCTCCATGAATTGATCCATTTTTGTTGTTGTTGTTGTTGAAGGATATAATTACCTAAATCTCCCATGCTTCCACTCCAATTTGAATTGGTTGATTTTCTGGCCTGACACGAGTGTTTTCCTATTTCTTTTCTCTTGTTTCCTGGGAACTCTCTTCATCCTTATCTTGGATTGAACTACTCATTTCTTACCTTTTTTTTTACTTTAGGGAAAAAACCAGTGGGATTATTTTGGAAAAAAAAAAACAGATGAATCATTAACCCAAAAAGGGTGCCGTATTACACAGAGTGGCAGTTTAATATACTGGTAATGTTTTCTTTTTTAATATGATGGCTAAGAATTTGAGAATTAATTATCGATTGTTAAGCTGTACACATACATGTATATGTTTTATTCATCTTTTATGTATATCTCACAATTTTTAAACAAAATTTGTTAAGCATAGTCATCCAGGCTATGTCAGAGAAACTAAAACATTAAGGGTTTGGTTAATTTGTCCTCTGTGTACTTTTTTCCAGAAATAGAGAGATACAATAACTTCTCAAATCCTCATCCTACATCTGGGGTCTGTAATCTTCTGGAAATTTACCCAGACAACTTTGGAGAGATAATCTTAAACTTTTAAAATTCTAAGCAAGTTTACTTTGAAAGTAAACTATTTTGCAATTTAAATATTTTTTCAAGATTTTAAAAAATGATATAATCATAGAATAAACAGTATGAAGATAAAGATTTAAAAATGTCTTTCATCTCTGGGTTACAGAGATTAGACAGTTATAATATTTGGAGAAGGAAATGGCAACCCACTCCAGTGTTCTTGCCTGGAGAATCCCAGGGACAGGGGAGCCTGGTGGGCTGCCATCTATGGGGTTGCACAGAGTCAGACACGACTGAAGCAACTTAGCAGCAGTAGCAGCAGCAAAGATGATCTTAATGAGTTTGAAGATATGAAGAGAATGCAATAGAAACTGAAGTAATACATACTATTTTAGATATGCAAACAACCCAGAAAATAATTGGATTCAAGAGTATGAATACTAAGTCACACTAATGTAATATTGACACAATAAATAACCAAAAAAATAACCAAACAGCATGAAGCTTCAATTGGAATAAACCATCATGATTTTGACAGAGCTATAACTTTTTAAATAATAATGAGTTAAATATGAAGTGTTGCCAATGTTTCCATCCTGCATAACAAATTTTTTTGCTAAAAATCATTAATTTATAAAATATGTTTAATAAACAATGCTTCTAAAATATAATTATTGAAAAGATGACACAGATACAATTGTGTTGTATATAATTTAGATAATACTGGCTTATGTAAAATATTTTACAAGTATAGTTAGGAGAAAAATAACAAAGTAACTTGAAATTCTCAAATGATCTCTTCTCTAATTAATGTGTACATAAATTTTATTAGGTGCTTAATCTTAGAAACATGGCATATTATATATAGAAGCTATAAACTAAAAAAATTAAAATAATTAACAATTCTTATATACAAATATTTACTGGGTTCATATTAAAGTGAAGTGAAGTCGCTCGGTTGTGTCTGATTCGTTATGATCCCATGGACTATAGCTTACCATGTTCCTCCGTCCATGGGATTTTCCAGGCAAGAGTACTAGAATGGGTTGCCATTTCTTTCTCCAGGAGATATTCCCAACACAGGGATTGAACCCAGGTCTCCCACATTGTAGGCAGACACTTTACTGTCTGAGCCACCATGGAAGTTCATATTATGAACAAGTAATAGACTAGTTAATTATTCCAACTTCAATGATTTCATGGAAACCAAAGCAAGACTCTCAAGTTGTAAAAAGGTATCCGTGTCAAATGGAATAGAAGAACAAGAAAAGGAGAAATTTTTAAAAAATGACAATTGAATTTGGCAAGTAGATCAATGATGTTATTTGCCTAAAGGTATCATTAATTAAGTTATCAAACAGTAATTAAGTTTGAATTGAGGAGCAGAGAAGAGGACTCATAGGAAGTAAGTTTGACAGAACATTTGAGAGAACGATAGAAATGTTCTATATTTTGATGAGCCTGTTGATTAAATGGGAATATTTATTTGTTAAAGCTATAAACTGTACATTTAAGATCTGTGCCTTTATTGTATTTAATTACACCTCAAGAAAAAGAGGATACGAGCCAAAGTGAGAAGTTGATCTCTGAAGAGAAGTAGAACCCAGCATCCTATTTCCATTACAAAAGGAATCTCAGGCTGTATGACTATAGGGACAACCCTCTGTTCCAAGCCCTTTGTGTGTTCTCTGGCATAAGCTCTAAAACAAAATTATTACAGAATACAACTGAGTTTCCCCTATTCAGTATTTCATTCTTTTTTTTTTTTTAAAAAATTGCAATATTTGCAAAATATTTCAAGAGATCATGTTCTATCATTTTTATTGCTGGCAGTTGATAACACTATGAAGCAGCCAGTATATGCCTAGAGCTTATCTGATCTATTTACAATTGATTTCAAGTTAACCACAGCTTCGCTTCCCCATAATAACCTGGTAAATTGAGAGTCGACTGTGGTTGTCTCATTTCATCCTTCTCCTCATATTTCCTACAGAATTTACATAAAAATCCTATAGATTTCCAGTTCATAAAATTATGCTTTCACACTTTTGTACACAAATTTATACCTCTACTCCCTTCCAGGTCACCTTAGCCCAATGACCCAGAATATGTCTTTCATTTCCTTTCATTTATTTTTATCATATGATTTTCAATCTGGATTTAACATGTTGTCAAGTGACCTTTACTTTTTTCCCCCTGGCACTGGTTAAATCAAATTCTTTTGTGTGTACAGATGCCCTTTTTGTGATCTTATTGAAACTGTTATGATTTTTAGATTGGACAAATCAAGGCCTAGATTCTCTTTTTAAGAAAAAATGGAAAGTGGAGACCTGTACTGTTTCGTAAGGAAAAGAGGAACTACCATCAATAATAAAAGAATATTTAAAAAACAGAGTATACTGGTTTTAAAGAAATCATAGTCAGAGGCAAGATTCAGATAAATATTAGGGGATACAGCTCCAGGAACAGCAAGTGACTGAAAATTATTCCATGAAACATGTGGAGTGGGTGGGGAGTGAAAGCTGATAGAAATTCGGTTTGAGTTGTTCACAATAAATGTTTTAGGGAGGATCTGGAGATCTACCACCCCATTAATTGTAGCAACGTAAAATCTGTGTGAGCTCAGAATTATACACAGAGGAGACTCTATGGGGATTTAGCTCAGGTTAATAAGTGTCAACTTCCTGGGACTATGAAATAAGCTGGAAATAATTTGCTAAGAAGTTTCCTGAATATGAAGTGGCTTTAATAAGATAGTTTGATGAGTAAATGAATCAGAAAATTGAGGGCTAAATTTTCCCTACATTTCCTACATATTTGCAGTGATGGTAAGGTCAAAACATTTGGATTATAATTTGAGAACCATCAACTCTTGAAGTAAAGACTATCTAAACCAAGTCATTGTCAGGCACTAAAATAAAATCATGAATCCCACTAATTCAAATGCAATTTGTAGGCCTAGAGCTCACATTTGAGAAAGGAAAACTAGGCCACACTGTTCTATATATTATGCAAATATATGGTTCAGCTGCAACTGTCTGAGATTGTGAGGTGTGCAGAAAATCATGTCTACTAATAATCAAGTATGCAAAACATTTTTAAGTAAAATTGAATGAATTTATGGTTCCTTTTATAAAACATCATATACATTTTTATTGAATAAAATAGGGTAGCAAGGAGCACTAGATATTTATACATAGTAGGAAGACTCTCTTATCTTCGCCAAGACACTACGTTGTTAATGATTGCTGTGATCACACATTATTGTAGTGCTTTCCTTTTCTGAGCATATGTTTTGAATGACAATATAAGCATATGTCCACAGGAAGGTAGTGCCCTTGTGAATGTCAACCATAATAGATATTATAGCAGCAAACGATTCAACATCATCACATACATACTTTTCTATGATATTTATTCTCACATCCAAGTATATGGAGTATCTACTCTGTCCCGTGCACTTTTCTGGGCACCAGGCATACATAGTGAACACAAAGGATAAGGATGGGCCCTTAATTTCCCACCTGATCAAATCACCCACACACAAACAAATGTGCAAAATACATGAAGTAACAGTTTTCACGAGGATGTTGAAAAACTCACAAATAACTTTTTCTTTCCTCCTTTTAAAAATCTATTTATTGACTTACTTCTCTCTGATGATGCTATGAAGACAGCTCATCACCGAGACAAGATACTTCGGAGTCATCATTGATTCTGCAGTGTACCTTAATTGAGAAATATAGTATTTGTTTGTCACGTGAATCTGCATATTATTATCTTTTGTTTTCCTTCTAGATGGCGTTTGGAGTGTGTAAAACTAACCTCTTCACCATTTTTGTCTTTTCCATGTTCTAGCAAAGAATACAATTTAGAGGTTTCTCATCTAAAATCCAAGGTTATGATCAGATAATCTTACCAAGAACTTACTCTAAACATAACCTCTGCTCTGATATAGAGTCCTGCCTTAACTCTGGCCCATTTCACTTCATTCCTAAATGCAAATTTCTACTAGAGGAGCATCAGGGTGACTATATCCTGGGTGGAAACACCAGGTTATAAAAAGGAAAGTACTACATGTTCTAATGTTCATTTTTACATAGTTGAACGTTTTATTTGGCTCTCTGCATATTTATCTATTGCATTAAAGGAACAAATGAGCAAAGAATGTTTTACATTTTACAAATGTTCAGGCCAAGGTATTTTGTAACTTTGAATTTTGTTTTGCAAAATGGGAAACATTGACTCATTCTTTCCTTATTGGTGACAATCAATTTGACCTTATCAGAGTTCTCCTTTTTCATATTTTATAGTATACATTAACAATAGGGGATATTGAAAAGCCTGATAATTTTAACATCATTGATATCATGCTATTAATAGCAAGTAAAGGTTTTCCCAGGTGTTGTTAGTGGTAAAGAACCCACTTGCCAACGCAGGAAACTTGAGAGACTCAGGTTCAATCCCTGGAAAGGGAAGATCCCATGCAGGAAGAAATGGCAAAGAACTGCAATACCCTTGTCTTAAAATCCCATGGACAGAAGAGCCTGGTGGGCTACATGCACAATTAAAACTACAAACACGTCCTCTCAAATCTTTAGATCTTATAAATTCAAACCAGCTACACATACATTAAAATAAATTTTTCCACCAAGTTAATTTTCCAAATTAATCCACTATTTAAAATTTTATTAATATATTTTATACTATCAGACAGTTTTGATTTATCAAGAGTGTACAATATATCAAGTTTCATTAAGATGGAAGAGAGTACAGTCTTTCAAATCTATTCATATTAATATTTAGGTTCAAACCATGTTTTATTTTATGTTCAAACCATGAAATTTAAGTAGAGGAAAAGGAGAGAGGGAGATTCTCATAGCTTTGCAAAAAGTATGTTACTATTATGAATGCAAGAATTTTTCAGAAAAAAAAAAAAAGAAACCATTATTATCTTGTGGGCTAAAAATTGATGCATGCCAGAAATTACATGGACTCCCCAGATGTTGCTAGTGGTAAAGAACCCATCTGCCAATGAAGGAGATGTAAGAGACTTGGGTTTGATACCTGGGTCAGGAAGATCCCCTGGAGAAGGGTATGGCTACCCACTCTAGTATTCTTGCCTGGAGAATCTCATGGACCGAGGAACCTGGCAGGCTACAGTCCATGGGGTCACAGAGAGTTGGACATGAGTGAAGCAACTTAGCACACACACACAGAAAGGATATATCTGTATATTAGTGCATAAAGGCTTCCAGGTGAAAATACTGTAAATTTTCAGAACTTTCTTAATTATTAACTGTTATATCAGTTGAGATGATTTCAACTGTAACTAACAGGAAGTCCAACTAAAAATGCTTTAAAAGTCATTAGATCCCATAACAGTAAATCAAGAGGAAGACAGATGTCATGGATTGTTGATTCAGTAGCTTAATGATGTGATCAGGGACTCAGTTCAGTCCAGCTCTTTACTCCGCTGTTCACATCATTGGCTTTTGGGGTATAGCTTGGGCAAGAACATTTGATTGATATTGTTGGTGTCACCCTTGGGATCACAGAAAGTCTCTCGGCAGCACATGAAAATACACTTCTGTACTAAAATCCAATGGTAGGGAGCCTCTCCCTCACTTGGGGAATGCGGTCCTTTCCTTAAGGCTCTACAGCTAGGACCTCAATAATCAGGAAGATGGCACATACTTGTCAGTTTCTTTAAAATCATACTTAAGGACAAATCATCATGAATCACCATTAGAAATGAGGATGGATCCAGTTCCTCCAAAAATGTGATGGGGTGAGTAGTTTGTCATAAACATCTAAACAAATCGAGGTTTGGTTATGAAGGAGAAAATGGGGAATAGATTCAAGCTGAGCAAATGACCATGCTTTCTACAACTGTGTGTCTGTCTCTGCAGAGTGCTCTTAAATTCTCGTATTTCCTCATCACAGCATCAGCACGAGAGCTTACACATGGTTGGTGTTCCACAGATGTTTCATTGTCCTGTCTGATGGGAAATTTGAAGGGAGCATCCTCACCATAGATAAGAAATGAGGAACAACTGAGTAGTGAAGAGTATTAAAATGCTGGCAAAAGTGGACTTATTATCTTGGATTTAATAATGACCATGCTGGGCATAATCAAAATGCATGTGAGAAGCCTAAAGAATGACGTGGTTCAGTCTCATAGAGGTGCTGTGGACCATAAAACATAATCCATGCAATCAAAAATAATTTCAACATATATCAAATCCTTTACTTACACTTGTCAAATACCGTGAAGGAATCATAATCCTTAGAAATACCTCTTGGTTTTCCCCCTTGTTTTTCTCTGCCATTCTCAGCCTTCATGTACTTTTCCACTCTTTTGTCTCTGCCAACAAACTAACTGAGAACCCTACTCCTTTCTCTAGCCTGTAGCACTTTTGCTCCGTTTCATCCGGTATGGTCCTTTACACATGAAACTCCTGTTTGCTGTCGAAAAGGTGGGAAGAGCTACCCATTCTTTTACATTAAATTTTTGTCCTTAAAAGAATTAAAGGAGAATTGAATTGCAATAATATGAATCGCCAAAAACTTAGTTTAATTATCTCAGATCGCTAAAAAGTGTTATCTTAAATCAGTGAAAATAGATATATTTTCTGAACCCCTATAAGTACTATGGGGTCAAATTATGCAGGAGGGACATGATGTCATACTAGTGGAAATTGTTTAATTAGCATTCACACTGATGGCTCAGTGGTAAAGAATCAGCCTGCCAGTGCAGGAGATGCAAGAGACATGGCTTCAACGTCTGAGTCATGTCAGGAAGAGCCCTTGGAGAAGGAAATGGCAGCCCATTCCAGTATTCTTGCCTGGAATATTCCATGGACAGAGGAGCCTGGCAGGCTACAGTCCATAAGGTCACAAAGAGCTTAACAGGACTGAGTGGCTGAACACACATACATATTCTTTAACCACAGGTTTTGTTGTGTTTTTCCTTTTTAGTAGAACTCAATGCTGGCAATGGCAATGTGAGAGCAGGCAGCAGAATAGGTATTCTCATACACAGCAGCTGCTGAAAGGATGACTTTTTCTAGCCCAGCCCCTTAATTTTCTCATGTCTTTTGATTCTGTACTTCCTCCTCTCTAAGTTAAAGAAAAAAAATACTGCAGAGAAGACCAGTCTGTATTTTCTCAATGCCATTCATAAGTATAAATTATTTGAAAACTGTAAGTATATAATACTGATGAAATGAAAACATGTATTCTAAGGCAAGTCAAGGAAAACTTCAACATAACTTTTTCTGCCTTTTGGCCTCCTCTCTTCTCTCTACGGTGCATGGTGTGTCTGCATTAGGCACCCACCAAACCTCCTATCAACAGAAACAGCTACTCAACCATAAAATGCACAATTCTCCTAGCATCAACATAACTCCTTGGGAAATAACGTTTCTTCTTAATCATGTAAGGGGTCATGATGACCCTCTAATCACTACTTGCTTTGTATAGATCTGATTATATATCATTTAATGTACAGCTGTCTGTCTCAAAAACTTACACAACTGGGCTTTGGACTCTAATGGCTGAAAAGTTCTCAGAGCTATTTGACAGGCTGTTCTCAGGTTACAATCTTCAATTTGCCTCAGAATTTTCCATTTCATTTTTACATCAACTTGATTAATTTTTTCATCAATAATACAAAACTAATGATTCAATAAATTATATTTCACTTATGAAGTAGAAGAGAAGTTAGCTATTAAAAATGGTACATGATAGCACAGTAGAGAGATGAAAATAACATGAATTTTTAAAATTATTGAGCTCTTAACTCACCCAATCCTTAGCAAGTCCTACTGGACTTCCTATTTTGTGAGCTAATACATTTCCCTTCTTGTCTGAATCAATCTGAATTTGTTGATACTTTCACTTAAACTATTTTAACTAATTTTAACTAATTCATGGACCAAACTCAATAGTATATTTGAGAAATAGCACACTGTGATCAATTAATTTATCCAAGAATTGAAGAAAGTTTCAACATTAATATATATATAATATAAAAACTTTTATGTATATATTAAAATATATAAGTTTATATATATATTCTTAAAGATTAAATGAGTATGGGTGAAATGAACATATGATCATCTTCCAACATGTTACCATTTTAAATAATTATTTAAGGCCCATTCCTGAATAAAAAATTATCATCTAATCTACAAAGGAAATAATTTTAACATCATAAAGGTGTCTATAGCAAATTAGACATATTTAAAAATATTTTAATAGCTTATAATTTTTTCATAGTTTCTAGTTCTAATATTTGGAAATTTGAAAATAGGATGCCTGCTATCACTTCAACTTTTTAATATTGCCTTTTAGCACCACCACTTAAATCAATAAATTTAAAAAAAAAAGAATTCTAAAGTTTTTATTCTTTGGCTACCTGATGTAACAGCCAACTCATTGGAAAAGATCCTGATGCTGGGAGATATTGAAGGCAAAGGAGAAGGGGAGAGCAGAGGATAATATGGTTAGATAGCATCAATGACTCAATGGACATTGAGAAATAGTGAAGAACATGGGAGCCTAGCCAACTGCAATCCATGAGGTTACAAAGAGTTGGACATGACTTAGCAACTAAACAACAACAAAAATTTTAAGACAGATAAAACTATCAGATTCCTGTAATATAATTTTAAGTTAATCAAATGAATAAATTAAAAAACAAGATGAATTAGGAAGAAGAACCAAGTGTCCAGATAAAAATGCTTAACACACATATAAACAACAACAAAAAAAATCAATGAATAAATTCAGGAAATATATGTGGGTAAGGGGGTGGTACATTCTCAATAGCAATAAAACGAATACTTTTTGTTTTACAAAAAAGTATGTTTTAAGGTCTATATAAAAAAAGTAATTATCATTGTTAACATACAGGCCTAAAAAGGAAAGAAAGAATTGGTAAGATACACCATATCCTGGAAAGGGAAGATTTAACAGTATAAGGATATCTCTTTTCCCAAAATTAACTTTCAACTTGAACACCTCTCAGTTAAAATCTTTGTGAGAAATTGCAACACAGACTCTAAGGTTCATCTACTGAAAAGGTACAAAAACAGTTTTTTTTTTGTTTTTGTTTTTTTTAAGATGTAAATATTAATTAGGTTAAATAGCCAAAGTAACAGAAGAGAAATACATCACCATGTTAAAAGTAATAATCACTGAGTAGCAGGAGAATAAATGAGCCTCATTTTTCTTTCTGAAATAGATAATTTAGGTTTTCTATGGTAGATGTATAACTTCTACTTTCAACTAAAATGTTAATATACTTATTTTCTAAAATAAGATACAGATTCAACAAATTAACAAAAGGGCTTAATGGAATCACAAAATTTTTATAATGATTTGCTACTGTAAAAGATTGTGAAGCATTAAAACTAGCTACCATATATAGAACATTTACTTTATGGCAGACAAGTCCTTATATTGTTTATATTGATACTATGCTTCCACCTACATTACAACATTGACAATAACTGTTTTCATAAAGAAGAAAATTACAGATTTTCCTGTTAAGAGTGATTTCAAGTTTAAAAGGAATTATATCAAAACACATCCATAGCAGTGAATAATCAGTGCTCTCTTTGAAGGTGCAGCTTTACATAAAGAATTATTCAGAATTTATTCACATCTTTCTTGAACTCTACAAACATTTCATGTTTGGACAATTTGTATAAATCAAAATAAATCAAGAAATTAATTCAGAGTGATGTCATATTTAATGAGAAAGCTTTACTCATATTATTTAAATGGTCCCTCTGTTTTCTATTACAGAGAAAGCTTCAAATATTTTTGTTAACTAAAAACTTTTGAATCACATTTTATGACTAAGAATTTCAAAATGAATTATTCTATTATAAAGACATAAATAAAAATATCATTTTTTCATCTTTACCACAAAATAGCCTAATTGAAACAGATGAGTAAAAAAAGACATTTTCATATGAAAATAAGAAATAGATATTTTTTAAGCAAGCAAAATTATAAAGCAAAGAGTCATAAAATCTTCAGGTTTTACAGATGTAATAGATTAGCAGAATAAGCATAAGACCAAAGCTAGAATTTATGGAGCCAATAGGCTATGAATAATAGTCAGGGAACATTGAACTACTACAGATAACTAGGGCTAATCTATTTATTTTTTCTTAATTATAGCTCAATCTGACCTCAGGTTCTGGTCAGGTCCTCTTGACAAGCTATTAGATTTGTTTGCAGATTTTCCAAAGTGAAATCACAAGAGAACAATGTCAATATCAAGTACCAATAAAATCTATCATAGCAGAATCATGTCACAAGATTTAGGAAACAAGATGCTGACAAGAATGTTGAAAATTGGCAGCAAGGAGGATCAAATGCTCAAACTGAATAATCCCTAATTCCACCCAAATTTCCCAAGAGGAGATGAGTAAATCCAGGGCAGAATCAACAGTCTCCTAAAAACTGATCCACAGCCCAAGTTATATAAGGCAGAAACATCAAATACATTTATCTCAAGACATGGAACTAAAAAACAGGAACATAAACCAAGTTCTAGAGAATCTCTTACTCTCATTTTTTTTAAAATGCTTTTGGGGATTATATGTTGACCCATGGTTAAAATATCTCTTTTTTTCTATATAGTTTCATCAGGAGAAAAAAATAAATAGAGCAGGTGAGAACCACAACTATTTCAGCCATGAATTATGAAGTGCTTCTCTGAGAACTGTGAATACGTCATTTGTTGGGATTATATAATTCCTAATTGACAAAGTTTTAACTGAATAGTGTTGTGGGGAAGATACAAAAAAAAACATAAAGCTGTTTATTTAGTGTAACATTTAGTCATCCATTTACTCATTATGTCAACAAGTATTTTTCAGACCTTCAAGTACCGTGCTTGGCTCTGGGAATACAACTGACAGCAAGAAGTAATACTGCTCCTCATGTAGAGGAACTTCCCAAGAATAAGTAGGCAATTAAAATCAAATGATGATTATTATAATGACCTGAAACCACCAAATCTTGGATCTAGTCAATCTTTCCAGAAGAGCTGATGAGTGATGCAAAATCTGTGATCTCAGTTAACGACCTTCAGCCAGGTAAAATATGTTTTCATGTGTGATGTGGGTTAGAGTAGATGAAGGGCTGTGCCGTCAGAGGTGTTTGAAAGCAGAATAAAGGTCATGGCTAAAGTTCCAGAAGCAAAAGAGGAAGCAGCTTGTTTATGGGACTGAAATTCTTTACTCTCTCTGGATCTCAGAGTTTGATATGAGTGAAGAGAATTTAATCTGAAGAGAAAATAAAGGTCATATACGAAGGGTTTGTGTACCCTCTTTGTCCACCTTGTACGCGTCAAGAGTTTGGACTTGTGAGATCGGTGGGAAACTATGGAAATTTTACAGTCAGGTGTGCGATGATCCATTTTACATTTTAAGTCAATTGCTCTGACTGCAGTATCCATAGATGTCTTTAAGAAAACATGCTTGAAGTCAGGAAGTCCAATGAAAGGGCAGTAGTACCATAGTAATCGCAGTAGTAATGCAGAAAATGTAGTCATTGTACTAGTGTAGATGATGGTGCATGCTCAGTCACTATTTTAATTGCTGCAACTGGCTGTGCATGTGGCCAACAATAAGAAATAATTATTGTAATTTCTTCTTTCAGTAGATTAGTCCCTCCCTGATCAATTACCAGCTATCTGATGGTCTTTAACTGGTTTCCCAGAAAATGGCAACCCACTCCTGTATTCTTGCCTGGAAAACCCCATGGACGGAGGAGCCTGGTAGGCTACAGTCCATGGGGTCACAAAGAGTCGGACACGACTGAGCAACTTCACTCACTCATATTTATCTACTCTGGCCACTCCTTCATTAGCACTGAAGCCAGAGTTACATTTAAAAATTGAGACTGCTTTACTTGATTTATTTATTTATTGCCATCCCATTACTCTTAGGGTAAAGACAATTCTTAACATCCCTTCCATCTGCTAGATCACACCTAGCTCTTCAGGCTCTGACATTATCATTTATAATCTGCTCTCAGTACATCAACCACACTTCCTTTCCTATAGCCATTCTTACCCACTGGACTAATTCCTCTCTTTTCAAAAGTCTCATTTCATTTGTCTTTCCTTCTTTTTACCGAGTGACATTAAAAGTAATTACTGGTACTTTAAGATGTAGCAGAAATATATGGAAATACATATAAAAAGGGATTCCACAATGGCTCAGTGGTAAAGAATCTTCCTTCAATGAATGAAATGCAGGAAGGTGTGGGTTTGATCTCTGGGTGAGGGTTATCCCTTGGAGGAGGGCATGGCAACTCACCCTACTATTCTTGCTGGGAAAATCTCATGGACAGAAGAGCCTGGTGGGCTACAGTCCATGGGGGTCACAAAGGGTTGGACATGACTGAAGTGACTAAGCATGCACATATAGAAACATAATGGGCTAAACTGATAGAAGCCTTTTTTTTTTAAACAGACACACTGCAATAATGGATAAAATATATTAAAAAAAAAAGTTTAATTGCATAAACAACCTTGAAATAAGGAAAGGTAAATCCTGGGGTATCAACACTAAAGAAAAAAACCTTAAAACCAGAGGAATAAGCAGAAACTCACACTGAGAACTACTGTGACTTTTTTTCACCCTAGTCTTTCATACACATAAATGGATAGCATCAGAAGACAACCATAGCTAAAAATTATTTCCGTACATAAAGACTAAAGCTGCAAAAAAGTGTTTTAATTCTGAAAAGACAACCAGCTATGGTTGTCTTCTGATGCTATCCATTTATGTGTATGAAAGACTAGGGTGAAAAAAAGTTAATAGGAAAATGTTTATTTCTTCCTAGGGCTTTCCAGGCAGCTCAGTGGTCAAGAATCCACCTATCAATGCTGGAGAAGTGGGTTCAGTCTATGAGTTGGGAAGATCTGCTGGGGAAGAAAATGGCAACCCACCCCAGTACTCTTACCTGGAAAATTCCAGGGGCAGAGGAGCTTGGTGGGCTACAGCCCATGGAGTTACAAAAGAGTCAGACACAACTTAGCAAATAAACAACAACAATCAACAAGGGCCTAAGTAAGGGGACAAGTAGTCACCAATGGAAAATAAAAACAAAGTCCCTAACTCCTAAATGTAAGTATTGAAAATGAATTTTCATTTTTCTCATGATGCTGTAATTTCAAGTCAAGAAATTAACATAAAAACTAATCTAGAACCTCTTGCTGCTGCTACTGCTGCTGCAGCTAAGTCGCTTCAGTCGTGTCTGACTCTGTGTGACCCCATTGACAGCAGTCCACGAGGCACCCGCATCCCTGGGATTCTCCAGGCAAGAACACTGGAGTGGGTTGCCATTTCCTTCCTCTTGGACTATGGCAAAAGTCCATACAGAGACCTTCTTTGAGGATGTTTGCAGAACCTAGGACACAGTGCAACTGTTCACCTCAGACTGGGTCTTGAACCCATGTGCTAGGGCTTGAACCCAGCCAAAACCCAGATTGGGACTTCAACCCATTTGGTTGGGACACAAACCTAGCCAAAACCCACAGTCTTCTAACTGAGATCACAGACCTGGTTTCAAGACCTAATGAAGGTCAGGTTCTTGATGTCTCATTGCAGAAAGAATCCAGTGAGAGACAAAGTGATAGGTAAGAAGTAGATTTATTCAGAGAGAAACACACTCCACAGTCAGGGTGGGGCCATCAGAGGGGGTGAGTGTAGCCCTGAAATGTGGTATGGGTAGCTTTTATGGGCTGGGTAATTTCATAGACTAATCAGTGGGAGAAATATTCCAACCATTTTGGGAAAAGGACAGAAATATCCAGGAATTGGGCCACTGCCCGTTTTTTTCTCTTTGATGGTTGGCCGGAACCATTATGTCGCCTCTTGGTGAGTCATTTAGTTTGTTGCTATGTTACAGTGAGCATATACTGAGGATCTAAGGCTAGTCAAAGTTGACTTGTCTGCCATCTTGGACCCATTTAATTCTAATCAGTGTACGTTGTGTCCTTGGACTATTGCAGAGAAGCCAATTCTGACTCCATGTTGGAAATTGTTTCTTTGACTTGCTATTTGTTGCCTTTGTTATTATAATCACACATAATACCCTGCCTCAGAGGACATTGCCCCTCTGCTTGATTGCAACTAAAGTGCCTTTGTTCACCTCATAGAGAGAGAATCTGACTTTGCCCACCTAGGATGACCCTGATGCTGGGAAAGATTGAAGGTGGGAGGGGAAGGCATGACAGAGGATGAGATGGTTGGATGGCATCACCAACTCAATGGACATGAGTTTGAGTAAACTCTGGGAGTTGGTGATGGACAGGGAGGCTTGGCATGCTGTAGTCCATGGAGTTGCAAAGAGTTGGACATGACTGACTGGCTGAACTGAACTGCCCACATGGGAATGGCTACAACAAAAAGAGATTAATAGACCTCTTCCAAAGGCTAGCCATTCCCAAAGATGTTTTGAAAAATGGAAGACTTTATCATTTACTTTCTATTGCCTCTCCTTCCTTCTCAATTTACTTCCCCACAGTCTCTCCCTCTCTATTTTGCCTTTAATTCTTCATTGTTTTTCTCTTTCTGACTTTATTAAAAACAAAACAAACAACAACAACAAAAAAAAAGAAAACTGGTATCCAGACGAGCTTAGCTATTTAAAATCCTAAAGGATTATGCCATTAAAGTGCTGCACTCAATATACCAGCAAATTTTGAAAACTCAGCAGTGGCCATTGGAATGCATAAGGTCAGTTTTCATTACAGTCTCAAAGAAAAGCAATGCCAAAGAATGTTCAAAATACCATATAGATCAGATCAGATTAGATCAGTCGCTCAGTCATGTCCAACTCTTTGCGACCCTGTGAATCGCAGCACGCCAGGCCTCCCTGTCCCTCACCAACTCTTGGAGTTCACTGAGACTCACGTCCATCGAGTCAGTGATGCCATCCAGCCATCTCATCCTCTTCTCCTTCGTCCCCTTCTCCTCTTGCCCCCAATCCCTCCCAGCATCAGAGTCTTTTCCAATGAGTCAACTCTTTCCATAAGGTGGCCAAAGTACTGGAGTTTCAGCTTTAGCATCATTCCTTGCATATAAGGAGGCCTTAAAAATACCTGAGAAAAGAAGAGAAGCTAAAGACAAAGGAGAAAAGGAAAGATAAAGCCATCTGAATGCAGTCCAAAGAATAGAAAGGAGAGATAAGAAAGGCTTCCTAAGTGAACAATGTAAAGAAACAGAGGAAAACAATAGAATGGGAAGGACTAGAGATCTCTTTAAGAAAATTAGAGATACCAAGGGAACATTGAAAGCAGGAGGAAAAGGGGACGACAGAGGATGAGATGGGTGGATAGCATCACTGACTCAATGGACATGAGTTTGAGCAAGCTCTGAGAGCTGGTGATGGACAGGGAAGCCTGGCATGCTGCAGTCCATGGTGTTGCAAAGAGTCAGACATGACTGAAAGACTGAACTGAGTGGAACATTTCATGCAAAGATAGGCGCAATTAAGGACAGAAACAGTATGGACCTAACAGAAGCAGAAGATATTTAGAAGAGGTGGCAAGACTACACAAAAGAACTATATAAAACAAGATCTTAATGACCCAGATAACTATGATGGTGTGATCACTCACCTAGAGCCAGACATCCTGGAGCATGAAGTCAAGTGAGCTTTAGGAAACATTACTGTGAATAAAGCTAGCAGACATAATGGAATTCCAGCAGAGCTATATTAAATCTTAAAAGATGATGCTGTTAAAATTGCACTCAATATGCCAACAAATTTGGAAAACACAGCAGTGGCCACAGGACCTAAAAAGGTCAGTTTTCATTCCAAAATCAAAGAAGGGCATTGACAAAGAATGTTCAAACTATCATACAATTACACTCACCTCACATGCTAACACGGTAATGCCCAAAATCTTTCAAGCTAGGTTTCAACAGTATATGAACAGAGAACTTCCAGATGTACAAAGTGGAGTTAGAAAAGGCAGAAGAATCAGAGATCAAATTGCTAACATTTGTTGGATCATAGAGAAAGCAAGGAAATTCCTGAAAAACATCTACTTCTGTTTCACTGAATATGTTAAAGCCTTTAACTCTGTGTATCCACAACAAACTGTGGAAAATTCTTCAAGAGATGAGAATACCAGACCACCTTACCTGCTTCCTGAAAAACCTGTATGCAGGTCAAGAAACAACAGTTAGAATAGGACTTGGAACAATAGCCTGGTTCCAAATTGGAAAAGGAGTACATCAAGGCTGTATATTGTCATCCTGCTTGTTAAACTTATATACAGAGTACATCATGCCAAATGCCTGGCTGGATGAAGCACAAGCTGAAATCAAGATTGCCCAGAGAAATATCAATAACCTCAGATATGCAGATGACACCACCATTATGGCAGAAAGTGAAGAGAAACTAAAGAGCTTTTTGATGAAAGTGAAAGAGGAGCGTGAACAAGCTGGCTTAAAATTCAGCATTCATAAAATGAAGATAGGGTCATCCAGTCCCATCACTTCATGGCAAATAGATGAAGATAAAGTGGAAATAGTGGCAGATTTTCTCTTCTTGGGCTCCGAAATCACTGTGGATGGTGACTGCAGCCATGAAATTAAAAGATGCTTGCTCCTTGGAAGGAAAGTGATGACCAAGCTAGACAGCAAATTAAAAAGCAGGATATCATATTAAAAAGAAGAACCCACTGACAAAGGTTCATACAGTCAAAGCTATGGTTTTTCTAGTAGTCATGTATGGATGTGAGAGTTGGACCATAAAGAAGGCTGAAGGCTGAAGAATAGATGCTTTTGAAGTGTGGTGCAGGAGAAGACTTGAGAGTCCCTTGGACAGCAAGGAGATCAAACCAATCAGTCCTAAAGGAAATCAACCCTGAATGTTCATTGGAAGGACTGATGCTAAAATTGAAGCTCCAATATTTTGGCCACCTGATGCGAAGAGCCAACTCACTGGAAAAGACTGATGCTGGGAAAGATTGAGGGCAAGAGAAGAAGAGGGCAGTAGAGGATGAGATGGTTAGATAGCATCATTGACTCAATGGACATGAGTTTGAGCAGTCTCTGGAAGACAGTAGAGGACAGAGGAGCCTGGCTTGCTACAGTCTAAGCGGTCACAGAGTCAGACATAACTTAGTGACTGAGCAACAACATCCAGACTCGGACAAAATGGTTACTCTGAGACATTGGTCTGCCATCTTCTCAGTCAGCCATTTCTGAGTAAAGTTGTATTCCTTGCCTTAACCCCTCATCTTTTGGATTCACTGGCCTCTCGTGCAATAAGCAGAGCAAGCTTGGACTCATTAACAGGACTATGTCATTCATTCAAAGATTATGTCCTGCCCCCCTTATCTCCTGTTTCAGTGGGACTCTCATGAAGTAAGCACACACAGTTTTTACAGATTTAGTTTATGTATATCCCACATTCAGTCTGGCCTCTCTGCTACTTGGGCCTCCGTTGATTGTCTCAATTCCTGGATGAATAACCCTAATGACGATTTATATTGTTATAGTAAAAAATCCCTGCCCCTTAATAAGAATAGACCTAATAGACCACATGGACCAAAGATGACATGCACGCAACAGCAACAAATAAGGAAAACCGATCACACCAGCACATGGACTGAATGGACATGTGGAAACTCTGCCTAAGTGTGAGGAATACTTTGCCCTGGGAGAGAACTTTGATTGGGTAGAGAGAGGAAACAGAAAGAAGACATTGAGTGAATTGCTCTCTCTTAATCATTCCATCAATGTCCTCTTCCAAATGCATTTTTCCAAATTGCTTTCTGGAGAGATTATGTGTGACTAAGCACCAGCTCTGTTTTGTTTGCAAAGCTGTGGACAGCTCAGTGATGCCTTTTCTTGCATTTGCTCCCATTCCTTTCCTGGCTCACTTTAATCTTTTCGTCGCTCCTCCTTCCCCAGATTTTTTATCCTTCAATATAATTATAATTATATAAATATAATATATATAATTATATTATAATCAGCATTATAGAGCTAATGACATAAGAAAGGAAAATGAGTAAAAGATATTTTTAAAAAGAGCAAGAAGTCTCAAAAATAAATCTACAACTATTTCAGAATAAGAAATCAGAAAAACAGAGAAACAGCAAAATGTGAAGTGATAAAGGCGGAGCATTTTCAAAGTTGAGTAAAGCTATTGTTCTTCAAGTAGAGAAAGCATACTAAGATTCACAACCATGGTAAATTCTGATGAAATTGAAAATGCTGAAAGAGGAAATATTGAAAGCAGTAAGGAAAAAAAAAAGACAAACTGTAGACAAAGGAACAGCTATTTAATTTACAGGAGATTTCACATTAACAAGATTGACATGGGAAAACAATAGAATAATATCTTATCAAGTTGAGAGAAAATAAATGTCAATCATGAATAATACACTCAAACTATTGTTTGAGTCATATTCTGACAAATTTTTTAAATTTATCATCAATAATCCTTGCTGAAAGTAATTCTAATATACTAAGCTAGGTTAATAAGAAAAGAGGAAAAAACCCAGGTTTGAGAAGTTACTGGCAAAGCAATAATATACAAGGAAATCGGTGTGTTGTTAAGTTTTTAAAAGACATCTGTAAATAACAATAACAACTATAAAAAATAAAGATAATATTAGTTTGGGGGGATTTAAAAATGTAGGACAGAAAATAACAATGAAAAATTAGAGGTAAGAAAACTTGAGATAACTTCTGGCAACAATTGATAAAATAAATTATGCAAGTTATAAATAAGGGAAAACAAAAATAATAAAACTATACTGAATATATATTCTAAGATAATAGAAAAGTAAAAAGAATTCAAAATAGCCTATCAGTGTATTAATAATAGAAGGCAAAAAGTCAGGGAAGCAGATATTAAAGGAAAAGCACAGTAAATTTTTAAAATATAAGTATACTGTAAAAAATATCATTAGCACAATTAATGTAAAAAGCTTAGACATGCCTGTTTAAACAGAGTTTCTTCAAATAGATATAACCAAAATCTGGGTATACAGTATTTACTTATATCTACATACACATATATGCATTATAATAAGAGAAAAAATTGAAAGTAAAAATTTTGTACAAATATAATAAGTAATCATTAATCAAGTAAGGATGGCATTACTAACTATTAGACAAAATACTTTGGGGAAAAATGCATCCTTTATAATAAAACAGAATTTCCAATTAATTAAGGTATCATTTTACAAGGGTAGTGTTACACTTCTGAAGTGTGTATACCTAACATTATACTCTCAACCTATATGGGTGTTTATATATAGTATAAATATAAGTACTATGTTTATATATAATATAAATATAACACATATTATAAATGCACTGTGTAAAAATAAATGTACACTGAGATATGTGAACCTACATATATAAAAGGCTTGAATTAAAAGACATATCTTAGCATATATGAGAAAACTCAGTGTAAGAATTCATGAATATTCTTTATGTACCTGCCCAAAATATTTATATATTATGACAAGATAGCCACTCAAAAGAGAATAGTTGTTTCCATGGATATGATAGAAGTGAACTGAAAGGAAAGAAAAAGAGGGGATCAGTCGACCAGAAGATGCTGTGTAAATGTTATGGGGAAAATAAACTGCAAGACAGAAGGATGAGCCATCTGTATTCTATTTGTTAGAATTTGGTCATTCATTTAGAATTCACATTAATTATAAAAATAATAAATGTGTTGTACTAATTGTCAGGGAACTATATGATTATTGTCAAAGCTAATTTACTTTGAAATGAGTTGCAGAAATAACAAGGTGAAATTTGTATAAACACTGTATGGTTATTTTCTGTTTGGAGTACTTCCTGAAGTACAGTGTACAAAGAGAACACCCAAGTCATCTCAATGTGTCTTTTAAAAGTTAGCTTTATTGTTGAGAAAACACAAACACACACAGGAAAAAAGTCATTATTCTAAAATAACATGTTTGAATGTTTCTAACAATTCTATGAATTGATTTTCAATTTCATGGTGCTTTTATTGGTAAAGTGAAAGTGAAGTTACCAGCTGTGTCTGACTCTGAGACCCCATGGACTGTATCCTACCAGGCTCCTCCATCCATGCAATTTTCCAGGCAAGGGTACTGCAGTGGGTTGCCATTTCTTTCTCCAGGGGATCTTCCTGACCCAGGGATCAAACTCAAGTCTCCCACGTTGCAGACAGATGCTTTACCACGTGAGCCACTATAATACACCTTCCAAAAATGCAATCATGTGCATATATTTTATTGAACAAGTATAATACAGGTTAAAGCATTCAGATACATTCAACTGATTACCTTTCCTATTAGAACACATTTTCTGTATGCCCCTCTTAAATCCTAATTATGTATCAAGACATTAAAAATTATGGAGCAACATTGCCATATTTAAAATAAATAACCAACAAGGACTTACTACCAAAAAAAAAATTACTGCACAAATTAAGGCATTCATCTGGTTCATTTTAGCAAAAAAAAGATACCTTTTTTCTGGAATATAAGGTGGGCCAATAACATGTCATTAAGTTCTATGACTTCTGAGTATTTGAGAAAGTTCTATTCATGTTAACCTCTAGACAGTCAATTAGGAAAATGAAGCTGTACACAAATTCAGTTCAGTTCAGTTCAGTCATTCAGTCGTGTCCGACTCTTTGTACACAAATTAATAACGTAAATAAGTGGAACGTGGCCTGCTTTAGTTAAGGGCAAATAACATGTATTTGTAAACCCAACCAAGACAAAATATTTCTGTAGAATTAAGGAAAATGTTATCATAAAAATATATTGATACATTATATTATTAATATATTGGGTGGAGGTAGTTTAGTTGCTAGGTCATGTCCAACTCTTTTGTGACCCATGGACTACATAGAGCCTGCCAGTCTCCTCTGTCCAAGGGATTTCCCAAGCAAGAATACTTGAGTAGGTTGCCATTTCCTTCTTCAGAGTTCTTTCCGACACAGGGATCAAACTTGCATTTCCTACATTAGATGTAGTCTCTTGCATGGCAAGTAAATTCTTTACCACTGAGCCAGCAGGAAAGCCCATTAATATATTACTTTACTTCACTTCAGTTCAGTTCAGTCGCTCAGTCATGTCCGACTCTTTGCGACCCATGAACTGCAGCACGCCAGGCCTCCCTGTCCATCACCAACTCCCGGAGTTCACTCAAACTCACGTCCATCAAGTCGGTGATGTCATCCAGCCATCTGATCCTCTGTCGTCCCTTCTCCTCCTGCCCCCAATCCCTCCCAGCGTCAGAGTCTTTTCCAATGAGTCAACTCTTCCCATGAGGTGGCCAAAGTACTGGAGTTTCAGCTTTAGCTTCATTCCTTCCAAAGAACGCCCAGGGCTGATCTCCTTTAGAATGGACTGGTTGGATCTCCTTGTAGTCCAAGGGACTCTCAAGAGTCTTCTCCAACACCACAGTTCAAAAGCATCAATTCTTTGGTGCTCAGCTTACTTCCAACTCTCACATCCATACATGACCACAGGAAAAACCATAGCCTTGACTAGATGGACCTTTGTTGGCAAAGTAATGTCTCTGCTTTTCAATATGCTATCTAGGTTGGTCATAACCTTTCTTCCAAGGAGTAAGTGTCTTTTAATTTCATGGCTGCAGTCACCATCTGCAGTGATTTTGGAGCCCAAAAAAATAAAGTCTGACACTGTTTGGAGCCCAAAAAAACATAAAGTCTGACACTGTTTCCACTGTTTCCCCATCTACTTCCCATGAAGTGATGGGACTGGATGCCATGATCTTCGTTTTCTGAATGTTGAGCTTTAAGCCAAGTGTTTCACTCTCCTCTTTCACTCTCATCAAGAGGCTTTTTAGTTCCTCTTCACTTTACACCATAAGGGTGGTGTCATCTGCATATCTGAGGTTATTGATATTTCTCCCTGCAATCTTGATTCCAGCTTGTGCTTCTTCCAGCCCAGAGTTTCTCATGATGTACTCTGCATAGAAGTTAAATAAGCAGGGTGACAATATACAGCCTTGACGTACTCCTTTTCCTATTTGGAACCAGTCTGTTGTTCCATGTCCAGTTCTAACTGTTGCTTCCTGACCTGCATACAGGTTTCTCAAGAGGCAGGTCAGGTGGTCTGGTATTCCCATCTCTTGCAGAATTTTCCACAGTTTATTGTGATCCACACAGTCAAAGGCTTTGGCATAGTCAATAAAGCAGAAATAGATGTTTTTCTGGAACTCTCTTGATTTTTTGATGATCCAGTGGAGGTTGGCAATTTGATCTCTGGTTCCTCTGCCTTTTCTAAAACCAGCTTGAATATCTGGAAGTTCACAGTTCACATATTGCTGAAGCCTAGCTTGGAGAATTTGGAGCATTATTTTACTAGCATGTGAGATGAGTGCAATTGTGCGGTAGTTTGAGCATTCTTTGGCATTGCCTTTCTTTGGGATTGGAATGAAAACTGACCTTTCCCAGTCCTGTGGCCACGGCTGAGTTTTCCAAATGTGCTGGCATTTTGAGTGCAGCACTTTCACAGCATTATCTTTCAATATATTACTTATACAATGTTAAAGAACATTTAGATTCACCAAGAACTATCTCTACTCATTTACTCTATCTTTAACACTTTATTTTATTTGTATGTATTCATATTTTACAAAATATAATAAAATGTCAGTTACCTGAAAATAAATTGTAGTCATAATTACTCATCTTTTAATTTTTAACGTCAGAAGTCTTATTCCCAACTTGATTGGTAACCTAATAAACAATTTCTTAAATTAATTTAAGTAGAACTAGACTTTATTTTTTTTAGCTCCAAAATCACTGCAGATGGTGATTGTAGCCATGAAATTAAAAGACGCTTACTCCTTGGAAGGAAAGTTATGACCAACCTAGATAGCATATTGAACAGCAGAGACATTACTTTGCCAACAAAGGTCCGTCTAGTCAAGGCTATGATTTTTCCAGTAGTCATGTATGGATGTGAGAGTTGGAGTGTGAAGAAAGCTGAGCACCGAAGAATTGATGCTTTTGAACTGTGGTGTTGGAGAAGACTCTTGAGAGTCCCTTGGACTGCAAGGAGATCCAACCGGTCCATTCTCAAGGAGATCAGGCCTGGGTGTTCATTGGAAGGACTGATGCTGAAGCTGAAACTGCAATACTTTGGCCACCTCATGTGAAGAGTTGACTCATTGGAAAAGATTCTGATGCTGGGAGGGATTGGGGGCAGGAGGAGAAGGGGACGACAGAGGATGAGATGGCTGGATGGCGTCACCGACTGGATGGATGTGGGTTTGAGAGAACTCCGGGAGTTGGTGATGGACAGGGAAGCCTGGCTGCTGTGATTCATGGGGTTGCAAAGAGTCGGACACGACTGAGTGACTGAACTGAAGTGAACTGAGCTGAACCGGCTCATATAATCCAAGTTGAATTTTATATGCCTACTGTATGAAATTCTAAATCTCTAAGGCAGCTATCTAAAAGCATTGTTTTCTCTCTGCAAACTTTCTTTTATTATCCTTCTATTTGTCTATGTATGTCTCATCTATCTACCTTTTTACCAATCTACCTGTGTGTGTGTGTGCACTATACCCTTCTACCTATAAATCAGTTCTATCACTAGTCCCAGCTCACCTGTTTAAAAAAGTCCAGTTCAGAGATGGTAAGTAACCTGATTAATGTCACACAGCTAAGAAGTAGGACAGTCAAGAGTGGAGCCCAGAAATATCCAACTCCAAATGTGTAACTTCAATTTAACTGTATTGCTACTGCAAGTCCTCTGACATAGATGTCATGCAAATATTCCTGATTCTCTGACAAATTTTTACATTCTATTCTTGCTCAGTCTGTTCCGCATTCTCAGAAAAGATATCTTTTGAATTTTTCAAATTCTACGTATCTTGTTAAAATGAGTTAATGTTCCCAAAGTTTTACTCAATTCTTATAGATATGCCATGCTGAAGAAATGAAAAGACAAAGTATGGGCTATGGATTTTGTTCAGTTTGAATACTAATTTTGACTATGTTTTTAAACATTAAAATTTCCTTTTCCTAATTATTTTAAAATTTTCAAAATGTACTTATATTGTGAATATTTTCATAATGTAAAGAGTAATTTATATAGTATCTATCTGTTGTTGCTGTCATTTAGTCACTAAGTTGTATCCAACTCTATTGTGACCACCATAGACTGTAGCCTGCCAGACTTCACTGTCCATGGGATTTCCCAGGCAAGAATACTGGAATGGGTTGTCATTTCTTCTTCAGGGGATCCTCCCAAATCAGGGATGGAACCTGTGTCTACTGTTGGCAAATGGATTCTTTACCACTGAGCCACGTGGGTAGCCCTATACTATCTAGATCAACTGAAGAAGTGAAGTGAAAGTTGCTTAGTCGCATCCAACTCTTTGTGACCCCATGAACTGCATTGTAGCCCACCAGATTCCTCTGTCCATGGAATTATCCAGGCAAGAATACTGGAGTGGGCTGACATGCCCTCCTCCAGGGGATCTTCCCAACCCAGATATCGAACACAGGTCTCCCAAATTGCAGGTGGATTCTTTACCATCTGAGCCACCAGGGAAGCTCATCTAGATCAAAATGCATAGTACAGGTATTTGCATTTTTATAGTATCTACTTCAAGATGCAAATAACTTTACTGTAGGTCTAGGATCGGAGACCTGGGAAGGAAGAGAATCTGCATATACACTGTGGTAACTGGTAGAATGGAGTGAAACTGAAAGTTGCTTAGTTGTGTCTGACTCTTTGTGATCACATGGACTATACAGTTCATGGTATTCTCCAGGCCAGTCTACTGGAGTGAGTACCGTTCCCTTCTCCAGGGCATCTTTTCAACCCAGGACGGAACCCAGGTCTCCTGCATTGCAGGTGGATAAGGGTTATATTTGCAGAGAAGTTGGAGTAGAGGAAGGTTTGGAGGGAAAATAGGAAAGAGTCTTTGTTCTCAGGTCTCAGGACACCAGGTTGAGACTATCATGAAGGAGAGCATAGAAGTTCCTTAACATCTCAGATGAAAAATGAATTCACTGGAGCAGAAAAGAGTTGGTGGGCATGAGTTGATTTTTGAATGAGAAGAATAATTTTAGGTTGAAACTTGCCTTATGTTTCATCCATGTCTGAGGCAGCTGGACACAAGTTTCTCAAAAGGAAGAAGTATTAGAAACTGAAAAAATAAATATAAACGCTATAAGATTGGAGATATTGTTTAAAAAATCATGAACTGCTATTATTTCCATTACAGGGAACCCAAGCATTATTCCAGCATAGGAGAAATTAGACCCTCTTTTCAATAAAGTATCTGCCTGCAATGCAAGAGACCTGGGTTCAATCCCTGGGTTAGGAAGATCCCCTGGAGAAGGAAATGGCAACCCACTCCAGTACTCTTAACTGGAAAATCCCATGGACAGAGGAGCCTGGTAGGCTACAGTCCATGGGGTCGCAAAGAGTCTGACATAACTGAATGACTTCACTTTCACTTTTTGTTTTAGTGAGAGAAACAGTCAGTGACAGACATGCAGATCACTACCAGTAATTATGAAAGAGGTCATACCACTGTAAGAGCAAAACATCCCAAGATGGAGCAACAAAGTAGGAAGTGGCACCAATGGAGCAGAGTTTGGCAGTGACATCGTGAAAGAAATTGATCCCATGGGGTCACAGAGACAACTATCTAAGGCTGCTAAGGAGAACCAGCCATTCAACTCCCAGCCAGGAAATGGGAGGAACTATGGGAAGAACTTGGAATCCTCAGAGCTCTGCTTGGAAAAACAGATAGAGTATGTCTGGTTGTTATTGTTATGATCATGCCTTTCTCGTTGTCCTCTTGGATAATGCAGTAGCACGTGCTATGCAACAGAGATGAACATTAAAAGTGCAACAAAGATTACATATAGAATCATTGGTATTAATTTTAAAATATTTTTTCAATTATTAAAAAGCAGGCCAAAAACTGTTAACTCTTGTAAGTCACAAATCTTGTTAAAAAAATCAGCAGGTGGCTTCTCTATGGTGCAGTGACTCCTGAGAATGTCATGCATAAATGCCTTAACTAACATAGTCCTTTGAAAAGGTGCCTCTCTGCAGGAAGGCCCTGACACATCCACCATGTGACTGACACGGACCAAGACTCCCGTCCATCCTTTCAGCTGAGCTTGAATGTCTTCTGTCAAGTCTTACCCTCTCTAGCCTCCGCACACATAACATCACATTCTAAATAGCATAAAAAATAGCACCACCTGTTTCTGTTTCCACACCTAGTCTTATTGGGTAGGGAAAAACCACAGTTAAATTTTCATCTTGGGTGGATATTGTGCCCAGATGCTTGCAAACAGAGTTAACAGGATTATGAAGAACTTTAAGTGTACGTATCAATCATTAGGTAAGCTGATTCTTTCAAACTGCATACTAGCATCCACCCCCTCGCCTGGGTACCTGCTTGGTTAATTATTTCTCCCCATAACACTATAAATCTCACAAACTACAGCATTTTCTTTGGAAAATAAATCAATATCCTTTGTCAAAGGAGTGCGTAATTGCAACAACACAACAGTTTAAAACTGCTTACAATTGGCTTTTTACATTTGACAAACGCAGAAGAGAATAATTGCCTAAAGACAATGTATAACCTTGATTTAAATGACTTATTATGCACACTTCTCATGTATGCAGCAAATATCATCTTCCTCACTCAACAATTTCCCCTGCTGACAAATGCCTTTGTTTAGGTTGAAAATTGTCTGTTTTATAACTTTGTGGCTCTCATATCCACTTCCTTTTCACCTCACTGCCCTACTTTTTAATCCAAGAGATTGTTTTTCATTTATGCTAACTTTTAAAAAGTAAATTCAGTGCAAGTCTGAGGAAAATAAAGAAGTCAGTCATATAAATAGGGCAGATAAAATGAAGGTAACAATAGCATTTCTGCCTTTCATTCCCACTCAGTGTATATGCCACTAATGCTGTGATGATGGCTGCAAAGAAAGGTAGGTAATAGTATAAACTGCTAGCAGATAGTATTAACGTCCTGTAAACCTTCAGATTATGTTTATACTAAAGAAGCAAACTCCAGTTTTGTGTTTTGTCTTTTTTTCTTCTACAACAGGCAATGATAATGCTCTGAATGCTTTGAGGGTTCTGTAGAGACTTTTTGTTTGTTTGTTTTGCAATTTGCACGTGGTTTGGAGGGTTAGATGCTGCTTATGTTAGAGGCTCCATATACAATCTTATGGAAAAACCCAAATGAACTTTTTGGCCAACAGGCAATGATAATGCTCTGAATGTAGACATGTTTTTTTGGCAATTTACTCATAGTTTGGAGGGTTAGAGTCCTCATATACTTTTAAGCCTCCTACCTTAGAGGTTGTCAGATTACTGAACAAAATGAATCCAAAACCAATAGGGTTTTAAGAGGAGGATGTCTTACTCCTCTTGAATAAGAACATCATTAAACAGGAAGGGAAAATGCAAATAAGAAAAAGGACAGATCAAAAGGACATCAAAATATCTGAGAATGCCTATCATGTGTTTTGGTATTATTGGCTGCCTTTTCTCTAGTAAGATGTAGACTCCAACCGTTGTTCAGTTGTACTTAAAGATGGTGGTCAATATTAATAGACACTTCCTTGTATCAAGCTGTTGTAAAGTCCAAAGCAAAAATTGCACAGTGATGGGATGTAAGTAGAGAGGAAGGTTCCAAATAATCTGAAAATTTTAACATATGCAGGAAAAAGCCCAAATAATTAAGGACCAGAAACAGAGGGCAAAAGCAGCTGCCCCACATACAGTGCATCTGGGCCTTTTTGGGGAAAAGACACTCTCATATAAATATCATCTGAACCTTGTAGCCTGACTCTTTCTGCTGTTTTTCAAACAGAAATCAGTGAATGAATACCTGGCAATCTCCAATCTACTCTGAATAAGAAGTTTTTAAGAAATATAGTAATTAAAAAACTAGATGACAGGAATGTATGCTTAATAGTTGTTTAGTCACTACATTGTGTCTGACTGCTTTGCAACCCCATGGACTGTAGCCCACCAGTCTCCTCTGTCCATGGGATTCTCCAGGCAAGAATACTGGAGTGGGTTGCCATTCCCTTCTCCAGGGGATCTTCCCAACCCAGGGATCAAAGCTATGTCTCCTGCAATGGCAGATGGAGTCTTTACTACTGAGCTACCTGGGAAACCCAACAGGAGCCTGTACTGGATGGTTTAATCATTCAACCATAAAGCGAAGTACATTGAGGTGCTTAAAACTGATATTTCAATGTCACTGGATATGGCCAGATCCAAATGTCCATTCATCATTCATGTATTCAATCACTCACACACACACACACACACACACACACACACACACACACATCTCTGTTATGTGTGTGTGCACTCAGTCATGTCACTCTTTGTGGCCCTATGGACTGTAGTCTTCCAGGCTCCTCTGTCCATGGAATTTTCCAGGCAGCAATACTGGAGCAGGCTGCCATTTCCTACTCCAGGTGGTTTTCCCAACCCAGGGATCAAAGCTGTGTCTCTTGTGTCTCCTGCATTGACAAGCAGATTGTTTACCACTAGCACCATCTGGGAAGCTCCTTCTCTGCTATGCCAGGCACTAATCTAAGACTGAACACACACCAGTAAGAGGCAGACAGAATTATTTGTCTCATGGGAATGTATGAGACACTCATGGGATCTGGAGAATTATCCAGAGAATTAAATGGGGTGATGTGATAAAAGCATGCATAGGTATTGAATTCAATAAATCCCTCTATGATGAAATGGTATTTAAAGTAAATCATTCATGATCAGAAGGAGAACATCATGGAGGGAAAAAAAAAAAAAAGTGATGAGAAATCCAAGCAGGCTAGTTAGTGCAAGGACCAGTGAAAGGATCATTGATACCTACTTTTTTGTGTTAGACAAATAGAGGAAGAACACTGTGGCTGAGACTTGGTGAGTGAGAGTGCTGTTATTAAATAGGTTAATGGGAGCCAGATGATGGAGGGTTCTGTGGCTCAGGACAGAGAGTTTTTGAATTACTCTAATTGCAATAAAAAGGAATCCACATTTTTAAGCTCCGATACTTCTACTAAAAAGATTGCTCTGCCTCCTAAATGAATAATGGTTTATAGTGAGGTTAAAAAAAGAGACTCAATTAGGTGGCTTGTAGGAATATATTCAAGAAACGAGTATAGCTTATACTCTGATACTATTAGTACATATGGAAAGAAGTAGATGGATTCCCTTGGTGAATGTGAGAGATGAGAGAGATGAAACAGAGTCGGAGAAGGGTGATGGGGCACTAGTAAGTTTCTAATCATATGGATAGACAATGGTCCTAATTTTTTGAGTAGCCAAGACTCAAGGTTAAGCAGTTTGATGGGAGATGGGAGTTGAGAATAAGAGGTTATGGTTTGGACATTTACATTTTGAAATGCTTATTGGTCATCTAAGTGAAAATGTCAAGTAGGCAAGGGAAAAGGGGCCTAAAGCTTCAGGGGAAAGTTCAGGGCAAATCAATGATAGAGAAAAAAATGATAATGCTCTGGATGCTATAGAATGGTTTAAGAGATTGAGAAATGCTCTTAGAAAAGTAAATGATCCACTTTATGATCATATTGCTACATCCAATGTCAAGTGATAGGTACAATATCATCCTTTTAAATAGCTAACTCAGAGTAAAAATAAAAAAGCCCCAAACCAAAAAGTTACACTTGAATAATTTCTTATTCAATTACATTTGTGCTGCTGCTGCTGCTGCTGCTGCTAAGTCGCTTCAGTTTTGTCCAACTCTGTGCGACCCCATAGACAGCAGCCCACCAGGCTCCCCTGTCCCTGGGATTCTCCAGGCAAGAACACTGGAGTGGGTTGCCATTTGCATTTAGAATTAAATGTTATAACATATAATAATTTAAAATTTTTTTATTTTTCTTTGTGATATTTCCAGTTAATATTTTAAAAATAATGTATTTTGACATTTCAGTACCCATGTATATAGATTTAGCTGAAACACTACTGGAAAGATACCTTTTAAAATTAAATATCTTTTTTATGATTATTTTATAGCAAAATATTATTATTCATTCTCCCTTCCCCCTCCAAACAGATTGTAGCTAACAAATTTTTACCTGTTACTTTGCAGTTAAACTGTTGTCTTATAAGCAGGTTAGATTTATGGTGCTGATTTTATTTAAATAAATTCCTTGTACTTTTTTCTCCTTCAACGTAAAATATGGTTTCGTTTAGCTTTTTAGCTCTTCAATAAAGATGTTTGAAATGTAATTTACTTTTAAGAGTTGAATGCTTTGAACAAGTCACAATACATTATATTCTTGTATACAGAAGAAAAGATAGAAAAGAGATTCTTTTGCTACTATTTTTAAACTGTGATTTTTTTATAAAAAATTAAATATATGGTTGAGTCTGGGAAAAATAAATAGTTCAAGACACAAAAGATGACATTCTTTATGATTTTTCTATGATGATGTTAAAAGATGATTTAATGATAGTTTCCAGTAGGAAAAAAAAATCTTTTTTATTAAATTGCATGTTTCTTTGATTAACATTAATCCATGGGTTTCTAACTAGTTCTTGCCAGTCATCTGCCAACCTCACTGAAGGAGGCTTCTTAGCAGAAGGTTGTCCATGTGAGTTGGTGGATGGTGTCACTTCCCTGTTGTTTCTCTCCCAGGCTCCAGAGAATCCAGGAAGACATTTTTAAGATAGATGTCACATTATCTCACTCCTCTGCTTTACATTTTCTAAGGTTTGTTGTTTTTTTTTTTGCCATTTCATTTAATATAAAATTCGACTCTTTACCAGGGTCTCTGAGGTCTTATACACTTTGTTTCTGCTCACCTCCCAGTCTCTTCCCTCACCAGCCTTCCCCAGGTTAACTAAAGCTTTGGACACATGAGCCTTCTTTCTATTAATTGAAAATAAATTGACTAGATCCTGCTTTGAACTTGCTTCCCCTTCTGCTTTGACCACTTGACCCCTGGTTGTCTGTGTCATTTAAGTCTCCATTTAACTGTCATCTTCTCAGAGAAATAGTCCTTGACCGCCATATCCAAAGACCCATTAGCTTCCCCTATTTTAAAAAATCTACGCTTTTCCCAGTTTTATTTACTTGACACTTATCACTACTTAAAAGTATTTTGTTTTGAATTTTATATTCATTTCTACTTGAAATTATTATTTATTTACTGTCCATTGTCAAAGAGTACTTTCCTGTAACTGATGCCAGAAATAGTGCCTGCCACATAGAAGAGATTCATTAAACATGTATTAAATCAGTTACTGATGGAGAGCTTGAAGGACATTTTAAAATCTAGTAAATCTGGTAAAATGAGCTCTTGTCACCTTTAGCTCCCAAAAGCTACTGAAATTCTCCTGTGGCACCTTTTTAAAAACTGCTATTTAAAATGCATATTTATTACTATGAAGTAGATGATGCTTTCTGATCACTTAGGTATTTACCAAGAAAATCTTGGAGTAATTATAGGAAAGGGGGTCAAAATAGAATGTATCTAAAAATCCATCATGTTCTGGAATTTTGAAAAGTTTAGTTTATCAACAAGACATTATTTGGTAAATAGATGTTGCTACATTATGAGGCACACACAGCTCCTCCTTGATGTGACCATTTAGGAGACCTTGGGATGGTTTGGTACGCTGGCAATGTCCTTCAACAGGAAGCACACTGCACTAGACAGGCCTATCTTAGACTGAGGCATGTCTCCAAGGCTGACACTATTTCTCTCTATAGATAAAGAAACTGAGGTTCAGAGGGGCCCATAATTTTTCTAAAGTTCAAGGGTGTGACTGTCAGAATGAGAATTCACCTCTCTCCAGACATGGCTTCCTCACTGTGCCAGGTTTGCTATGTTTCTAAACACTCTTTGGACTCTTTCCTGGAATGTCCTATAGACAAATCAAAAACAATATGGCTAAAAGCAAACTCATCATCAGTGCTCCTTTTTCATATTTTCTCTATTTCAGAAAATGGAGTTATTTATATTTTATGAATTATTCCCCATCTAAATATTCAACTAGTTATCAAGTCCTATGTATCCTGCTTTCTAAATACCCCTGTTTATGTCCCAGTTTTTCTTGGGGCCAGGCTTCATTCCATTTATTGCTGCCATAGTTTAGCCTTTCATCTTTCTTTCCAGATTCCTAAGTAGAATCAGAACTGTAGCACTCCCTCAAGTTCTACCCTCATGACTGACACTGACCTTACTAAATGAAATATTAATATTCATTTTTAGCCTTAAAATACTCCTATGGCTTCCAATAGTCTTAGGAGAAAGTCCAAATATCTTGGCTTATCCTTTCAAGCTCTTCACTTTCAGGGATCTATCTTTTTACTCAAGCATCACAATCACCATTATCTCCAGGGGTGTTGCATTCCTTCCAGTTCCTAATATATTTAATACATTGTAAATCTTCATGCTTTTACCCGTATTGCCCCTTGGCATAGAGATCCCATCTCCTGTCCAAGTTCTACTCTTCTTTCAACTCTAATGTCCCACTTCTGGGGATGTTCTCTGGATCTCTATATTTTAATTAGAGGTTTCTCGTCTGTTTCTTTTCCCCTCTGAATGCCTATTTCTCAACATTTACCTACTGTGCTAAAATAAAGCAGTTGACTAAACTCTGAGGGCAGTGAATGGTCTTTCAATAGAGCATTCCAACATCCTGAGTATTTAGCACAATATCTAGTACAGAGGCTCTTAATACATGTGGCTTGAAAACATTTAAAAAAAAAATTGTGAATAAAAAAATACTTTTGTATAATTCACCAATTTGGCTGGTTATTAAACTCAGTAAGTATCTAGGAAAACAAAAACCACTAGATGAGATAGTCACTCTATTTCTGCAAAACCTAGTTATCTTTGCAGCTACCTTCTGGTTTAAATGCAATTAACTTCTGGGTGGTCTCTCTGCTTCTTCTCTTCACTTCCTGCTATGTTCTTCCTTAGGGATGAAGCTCAGCCTAAGCTCAACGTCTGCATTGTCACAGAGTCTCAGTGAAGTTGGGCTTGAAGGCATAATGAGGTTACCTAGTCCAGTCTTCAAAGGAGCCCAACTCATCTATTTTGACAGGTATTCAATGATAATTCATTACCTGTCTGGATATATACTGTGACAAATTTTATGGAAGTAATGAAATTTTAGTAATCCAAGACAGCTCCACTATGAACTTTGCTACTGAATATGTTTCTTGGTGATAAGAAACTCAGGGAGAAGAGATTAAACTTCTATTTTAAAGAGATTAAGGGTGGAGGCTGTTAAGATTTATATGATAATAAATTGGTTGCAAGGGAAAAAAAGGAAGAGTATATTAAATTTCTTGTTATACAACAGAACTATAGCAAAAGATACACTAATGATTTTATGTTTAAATTTTGTATCAAGGGCTTTCTTTTTACTTAGAGTTATAATTAAAATAAAAGTGTGGCTATTCTTGCAAAAGAAAGAAAAGTAAATAGCACATTGAAATAATTGAAAGTTCTTAGCAAAGGTTAAGAGGAACAAAGTTGATAATGAGTTTCTTTCTTCAGTTCAAGACCCAGAGAGATAAATGTGATGACTCTATCCAATTATATGAACATTTCTTAAACTTTCTTCACCTTTATCATTCTTTTTTGCTATTCTTAACTCACCAAATTTTTCTTCTTTCTAAATCCCATATGAAAACTATTAACTAGTAATATGGATAAACTTTGACAATTTCTTTTAATTTAGTGAGTACCGAGTTAGAAATAAAGATTATTCACAACTTATTAAAAAGGGCGTTGAGTTCTATGGTTAATGACTTCAAAAAACAGCAAAAATATTCTTTGCACATTAACTTTTATTGGAGTATATGTGCATTGCAATATTGTGTTAGTTTCTGCTGTACAGCAAAGTGAATCAGATATACATATACGTATATTCCCCCTCTTTTGGATTTCCTTCCTCTTTAGGCCACCACAGAGCACTGAGTAGAGTTCCCTGTGCTATACAATAGGCTCTCATTAGTTATACATTGTATGCATAGTATCAATAGTGTGTATATGTCAATCCCCCAATTCCCAATCCCCCAATTCATCCCATGCTGCTCCAATTTGATTGCTAAGTAGTAGCTCCAATTCCATAGAATTTATATTTGAATAAAGGAGAGAATAGGAGTAATACTGAAAGTCAATATAAAAAAAATATTTCAATTATCTAATTTTCTCAGAATCTTCCAACATTACTTGCATTGTTAAAGCTCAGACTTTCATCATCTTTTATCTATACAAATAGAACCTGTTATTTTCCATCCAGTGAATGGATAAATATGTTGAAATAAAAAGACCTTTTGCTATAGCAATATTTTGCCATTTTCTGATCTCATTAACTCAACATTTAGTATTGACTAGCAACTGGTGAAAAAAAAATTCTTTTCTTTAAAGCATTTTTAGGAAAGATTCAAAGAGAATTGGACTTCCTAGGTGGCACTAGTGGAAAAGAGCACACCTGCCAATGCAGGAGATGTAGAGATGTGGCTCCAATCCCTGGGTCAGGAAGATCCCCTGGAGGAGGGCATGGCAGCTCACTCCAGTATTCTTGCCTGGAGAATCCCATGGGCATAGGAGCCCAGCAGCTTACAGTCCATAGGGTCACAAAGAGTCTGACATGACTCAAAAGACCTAGCACACACAAAGAGAATCAAGTTTGCAAATGGACATTTTAGTCCTGATTCTGGAAGGTTGTTCCCCTGTGAGCACATCTGACCATTTTACTTTTTTGTGGGCTTTAGACAACTTCTCTCATATGGAGAAACCTTAGGTGGTGCCTATATCTTGAAAACAGGTATCACTTTCATTCATTCTTTCACATATTCCAGCATTAATACATGATTTGGTTATCAAATAATATAAATCCTACATGTGAACTTGGAAAAGATGAAAGGAAACATTTTTATAAACAAGGGAAAACAAGCTATCACTAATTTTGCCTGTCATCTCATAGTAAGATGTAAAATGATAGAGGACAGCATAGCAGAGGTGTGGGGGAGGGGAGGTTGCCCAGGATAGATTTCACTTAAGGCCCCAGACCATCTCTGTTGATAATCAATTCCACTTACCTTAATTATAAGTACCTATGTTTTTAAGTCTCCTCAATAATGTAATTTCTTTAACAGATACTAAAAAATCTCTGGCTTTTCTCATGAAATATATTTATTTCTTTGCTGCCCCTACTGAGCTATAAGTCAAAAGGACAAAAAAAAAACAGGAATAAATTGCTAACAACTATTGAAGAAACAGCTATTTTGTTCGTCTTTCTTTTTTCTTTCTTCATATGTCTATCAAGTAAATAAAACCAGTGAAAAAGGATATCAGATGTTTCTGTTACAACATGCCCTTATAAGTCAAAGAACTGGGCACATATCCATGGCTCGAAAGAAAAGTTTGCAGAAATGCCTGGTCACCTTGAGAGACTGTTTAGTTGCTCTTGCTTTTCTCATTAAAACTTTCAAGGCGAATGAATGTGTGCTCCCAAAATATCACCATTTAAAATTCTGCTCGTTTGAAACATTTCACAGTCAACCCATTGATACCATCTTAGCGGATACACAGCTGGAACTTTTCCCGCATGAGTCTAATGACTTTTTCCTTTATTACCTGACCTCCCTCAGTTCCGCCTTTCTAGACAACACAGCACACTGAGTGTTGATTTATACCAGGATACAGTCTGTTCTTGCATTCTCTTTGTCCAGAGTGTATGAAGGTCACAGAGAACAACAACTTCTCTCATGTAGTCATGCAGTATTACATAAGTCAGGGCTTCTCTCAGCTTGAGCTTATTATTTGGAGATTTGAGTCCTGACTTCATTAACTGCTTGATTTATTTTTTGCCTTCCCCTAAATTAAAACTACTACCGGTGCCTACATATTTCACTGTGTGCTTTCATCAAGTTCTTAAGTTTATTTGCTTTTGACATCACCTCTCCCATGATACTAGGAGGAATGTAAATTTCACAGGTTTTCTTTATCATATTAAATAAATATCAACTTTCTATTAAAAACAACTCTAGTTCTTCATCCATCGAGTTTCTTCTATCCTTCTCATTAAGAAGCATGGAAGTTCAGGATTTGGGAAGGAGCTAAAAATCATCCGCTTCAGGCCCATTTAATGCTTGAACATCTGGAGTTCTGCTCAAATCTGTCTTGGTACTGTAGAATTCATTTCCTCACTAAGCAACACCATTTCATTTCCCAAAGGCTCTAATTGTTAAAAGGTCTTTCTTTTTATCAAAACTGAAACTGTTACTTTCTTTCACTGTGTTTTGTAACCTTTGAGTAACATGTGCTCATTCATGTCTGACTCATTGCTACCCCTTGGACTGTAGCCTGCTGGGCTCCTCTTGTCTGTGGAATTTCCAAGCAAGAATACTGGAATGTGCTGCCATTTCCTCCTCCAGGATATCTTCCCCATCCAGGGATCAAATCCATGTCTCTTGTATCTTTGACACTGGCAGGTAAATTCTTTACCACTGCACCACCCAGGAAGCCCTTTGAGTAATACAGAATTTCTAAACTCTTTTCCCTAGGACACTCCTTGACTATAGTTTCTATACTTTGCCTACTCCAAATACTTCTCACCTTCAGCACAATTATCAAAAAGTCCTACCAGTTAGAAAACCTTCTTTTAAATTGCTCCAGGCTGTCAGTCTTCCTGACACAGAAAACCAACAAATTATAATGTTATATATAGAATAGAACATAACCCTACCATAAGCTTGCATTCTGTATATTATTCTGCTATTAGTATAATTGAAGCTTAAAATAACCTTTTTGGGAAAGTCATATCATATCATATTATAATTTCTTGCCAATTAAAATCACTGAAGTCAAATTACATAGGATACATCTTAGAGAATTTAAGTAAGGCCTGTACCCAAACTAGGATGTTGCATCCTTTCTTAAAAAATATTTCATCTGTTAGGTTTGACCTAAAGTTTCCCAGAGACCCTCACCAAAGCACCTGATCAAGAAACAGTGTGAACTTGAGTAAGAAAACTAAATCAAGTTGTGGTGCAGGCTGAGAAGGCTTTAAAAATAAGCAACTTGTGAAAGGCCCTATTTTTCACTTCACGATGGAAACTTTAAGAAATGAATGGAATAAATGAAAAGAAGAAGACAATTATTTCCCAGCATTTAGACTGGAAAAATGCATGTTCTTCTGCATACAGTAGAAAACAGGTAAATATAGTGTGAGATGCTACAGTTTAACTATGGGTTAATTATTGATAAGCCTAATAAAAACTGAATTCTGACCCACAAAATAAACAGTTTTTATGAGCCAACAGCACCATTACTAAAACAAATCAAAAACTGTCATCACAGAGCTTGTTATTTCTGTTTTGGATATAAATTGTCACAGTGAGGGCAGATTATATTAATTTACACACCATTTAGATAACAGAGCTCATTTGCAAACTTTGGTCTTTCTGTACACTTAATATCAAGAAAGTAAAGCTGGCCTGACAGTATTGTTGTAAATAAGTAAAAGAATGCAAATTTTTTGTTTGAATGAGAGGTAGGACAAAATGGACATGGGTCCAATTATTTAACCAAGAGAAAAGATACAGGTATTTTTATTTAAAAACAATTTCTTGAGAACTGACCATAGAATATACATTGTCTCTAGGCAAACAGAACAGACAGTTCTGAGAAGAGAAACAGAAAAATTAGTTAACATGTTTAAAGTTAGAGAGGAAAAGAATCAGGAAATGTGGATCAAGAAAGCCAGGCAGAATATTCAGTTTTTTTAATAGGGTGAAAAAATAAGAGGGGACTTTCCTGGCAGTCCAGTGGTTAAGAGCTTCCACTGCAGGAGGCTCAGATTCAATTATTCTCAGGAAACTGAGATCCCACATGCCACGCAGCAGGGATAGGGGAAAAAAAAAAAAAAGAAGAGTAAAAAGAAATATTTGGGTACCATCAGAAAAAGATGACGGGACATGTCAAGCAAATATCTGGGAAACAGCATTCCAAGCAGCATGAGCAGCTAATGCAAAGACTGGAGCATTCCTATGGTGTTCAGGAAACTGCAAGAAAGCAATTATCTATCAAACATACTGCTCCTGCTGCTGCTAAGTCGCTTCAGTCATGTCTGACTCTGTGCGATCCCATAGACAGCAGTCCAGAGGGCTCCCCGGTCCCTGGGATTCCAGGCAGGAACACTGGAGTGGGTTGCCATTTCCTTCACCAATGCATGAAAGTGGGAAGTGAAAGAGAAGTTGAGCAGCTGTGTCCGACTCTTAGCCACCCCATGGACTGCAGCCTACCAGGCTCCTCCTGCCATGGGATTTTCCAGGGAAGAGGACTAGAGTGGGGTGCCATTGCCTTCTCCACAAACATGATCAAGAGGCAAAATGATGAGAAGCCATCAGGGACATGATGGAGGCTGCGCTCACAGGGCTTCATAGGCTTTTGAAATTTCGGCTGACATTTTGAATGAGGTGAGAAGGCATTGAAGGGTTTTGACAGAGAAGTGGTATAATTTGACTTACATTTTAAGAGGATTACCCCTGCTGCTCTATTGAGCTTAGAATGTGGCGGGGTGGGGTGGGGGGGGGGGGTATGGGTGGCATGAGAATGGAATCAGCAAGAAAAATGAGAATGCAAAATTCTATATGAGTTCTAGTGGTGTCTTAAAACAAGGTAGCAGCAATAGAGCTGCTAAGGATTTGTCAAAATTCTGAAAATATTTGGAAGGTAGAGCACACATTAATACAAATAACACTGGAAAGATTTTAAAGAAAAAGAATCAAATCCATGCAGGTCTTTATTTCCTTAATCTTATCCCCGGGTTAAATCCAAAGAAATCAATATATAAACTAGTAAAAGTGGGAAAAGAATTACAGAGCCACGAATCCAGCTGTATTTTTCACAGTATCAGTGAAACCATCTTTGATCAAACTAAGAGTATAGTTTGTCTCTAATATTATCCTCTGCATTATTTATAATATATTGTCCTGGTGTTATGTGATGGGTGAAACTAAATTAACCCCTAAATCTCAGGTAACATTAAAAGAGAGAAAAAAAAACTTAATGCTTATAAAATTGCATGCATGTCTCTTAAAAAGAAAATTTCAGAGTTCTGTCCTTCTTTGAGAGTCACAAGGCTGAAAAACAATCTCCACTTTTTTTCTTTTCCTTCTGTTTTCAGTACAGTAACATGTGCCTATTTGCTCAAATAAGGGAAACATTTACTATTGCTTTTTGTTGGTTATGACTGACCTTATAAGCTTTACTTGTAGTCTGAAATTAAGAAAAAAGAGTGAAGAGGTAAAATGGAAAAAAAAAATGAAATCCAGTTCTGTTTTTTTCCCGAAATTATAAACATATTGTCTCTAACAGGCAACCTTTCCAATGGCTCCCAGTGACTCTCCTCTGCTTGGTGGTACCCACACTTTTGTGTAATTCCCTCACCTTGAGAGTTACCTGAACCTAGTGATTTGCTTGTGAAAATGGAACGTGGCAAAAGTCGTGGATGACACTTCTGTGATTAGGTTACAAAAGGCTGTGACTTCCACCTTGCTGGCATTTGCTCTTCATGGTACTTTTTCTTGCCTTCTTGCTAACTTGCTGGTATGGTGTTGGAGGCTCCATGGAAAAGCTCACATGCTAAGTACCAAGGTGGGCCTCTTACCAACAGGTTATGAGGAACTGCAAGTTCAGTCATGAAAAACTGTGTCCTCCAATGACCCTCAACTAAGATCCTTCACAGAAGAGCCTTGAGTTGACTACATCCTGTGATATTTCTGGAACCCAAGGACCCAGCAGAAAAGCACCTGGATTGCTGAATCTATGAGCTGCTGTGAGGTAATGTATGTGTATTGTTTTAAGCTGCTGTTATTCAGTGATAGACGGCTAATACACAGCTCTTTTAGTTCATATTTAGGAGGACTGTCAAAAAAACAGTGAATAAACACTTTTAAGTAGATTGCCTATTACTTTAATGTCTTGGTTTTTTATGCCATTCGCAGGAGATAATGGTCAACTATAAATGTTGTAGCAGCAGAAATAGGCTTTTGAGAATAATAAACCCAAGTTCCTCAAGTTGAGACAAATGATTCAGCAAGAATGAGAACATACTCAAAGCTGAAATGTAAGCTACAACTTTCCATTTAACATAACAGCTAGAGCTCTACAATAAAATGAATGGCAGCAAGTGTGACTTCATTATGATTCTGTACTGTTAATATGTTTCATGATCACAAGGCTCATTAAAATCAGAAGTGTGCTATATCCCTCAAGAATTTGAGGGATGGAAGAAGTTTCTCTGTATAATATGTCTTTAATTCTCCCCCTCCACCCTTGTTTCTAAACCATCAATGGCTAAACTGGTCATATGCTTAAATTCTACTGAACAAAAAGAGTATCATTCTATGAAGCCATAACTTTCTGTATGGCAGGTAAAATTATTTTCAGTATTATATTTTAAAGTTAGCCAAAGATGATCTCATAAGAGAAATTTAATATAAGTACTGAATAAACTTATTCATAACGTATCTTATCAGGAGCCTGGCATATGCCTAGTTATACCAAATGGCCTGATTACAGAGATGAATTTATCCTAAGGATTTGATTTCTACAATTCAGTGAAATATTTTTGCTTTATATACAAGTCCTTCAAATGGTAAGTTCTTATGTAGGTTTTAAATAGAATGCTATTCACAACATAACTAGTTAGCATATATTAACACTGAAAAATGGGATAACTAGCCACTTTTCATGCCTGTTTTTTAAAGTCTTTCTTTCACAAAACATTTGTTTAGTACAGCTTCATTCTCCCATATTGGCACTTGCATCTACAGTGCTCAAAATTTGCAGACCTTCTTTACACTATACTCCATGGTGATTATTTAGAAACCTGGTATTGTCACTTGTTAGCAATGGAATTTTAGGGGAATTACCAGATACTTCTGAACTTAATTTCTTCATATCTAAAATGAGGGTTATAAACTGCAGAACCTATGGCTTTGTTTTTTTCATGATCATGTAAAATAATAAAAGGTGAGATTTAAACTCAAATCTTCATGTAAAAACATGGAAGTATTAGTGCTATCTTACATCCTGCATCATACTACAATTGAATTGGAGTGGATATGTGACTATTTGCTCTCTCTTGAACTTTGAGGAAAGAGGAGGGATTATTATAATAGGTCTATTAATAAAGTTAGTAATAGAAAGATCATTGCAAAATTTGTCTTCTACTAATATATTATTAAAGCACATCATAGAAATTTAACTTATTCTAATAAAACTAGTGATACCAGTATCAAGAAATATAAGTTAATGTCCCCTACAAATGAAAAGTTAACAATAAGTGGTCCAAATTAGTTGAATTAAAATAGTGCTTTGTGTTCCTTGTATTCATGTGTTTAAATTCAATCTCAAAAGAAATTATTTGAGATAGAAATATTTGCAGTTTTCTCATGGAGCTCACTAAACCCTTAGCCCTGGGTTAACTATTGTCATACACCCTAGAGAGACATTTTCTCTGTATTTTATCATCATTTCACTGGAGATGAAAAGGCCCAGTAGGCATATTCAAAACATGATTTTTCTTGAGTGAATAGGGAAAAGAGACCTCTGAGATCCTCGTTCTTTCCCTTTCAGATCACCAAGAATAGGTATATATGGTTAAAGATTGAATGTGTTTAAGAATAGTAACTAAGTAAAAATGACTACAATATGAATGATTCAAGGGTCAGCCAGTTTCTGGCATTGCGAGCTCATCAGGAATATTAAACCCATCATTCACTGCAGATGGTGTGTGCAAACCAGGGCCTTCCAGATTGCTCACTAAGTTGTAATATTTTCTAAACAATACTATCATTTATTATGCCAATAAGAGGGCCATAAAAATAAAGGCATTTTAGGTAAAATTTTTTTTGCAAAAAAATTAGTTTTTTAAAAAAATATATGTGCAGGACTTATGTTGGGAGCTGCCAGAGTAAAGGCACTTTTCTTTGACTCTCTTCTGAAATATACAAAACTATGAAATGCATGAAATTCCAATAAGAATTTTCTGTCTTCAGTGAAAACACGAAAAGCCAACTCGACTTTAAACCCTATTCTATAAATAAGCTGCCAAGAATAGTGACATCAGAACCAATACATGGCATGATGCCTAGACTAGATCTTGCTATATATTTGTCTGTGTCTATGTCTAAGTCTGCATTGTCATCTATGTTTGTTAATACACACAAAACCAGATAGCACAGATCTAAAGTGCCTGTGACCTACACAATTTATGATTGATGCTTATTTGAAAGAAATTTAAGGATCCGAATGAATTAAGGGAAAACATATGAGCCTTATTCCATGCTGCAAAGAGTCAGTGAGGCTAAACAAGGAACTGATATTCTTAGAACAAGGTTAAAAGTGGGAGGGAGTGAAGGAAACCATTACAACAGATGATCATAATCCATTGAAGAGACTTGTAAAAATACAAGATCGTCAAAGACAAAAGCTATGAGAGAATGACTTGCTCTGGTTCAAGCTTCCTCCCTTTTTGTCGCAGTTGCTCAGAGCACTGAGTGGATGATGGTGTATACATTGCTCAGAGAAATATTTCTGTCCCATCTTATTTTTTCAGCAAATTGCCAATATGACAGAATAGACAAATACAAATAAACTCAGATCAAAGGAACTCTGTACACAAACTAGATAAAGATATCATAACATAAAAGGAGCAAAGGAACATCACGAATGAAGAGCAAATGAAGAGTAGCTATCAAAATAAGAACTAGTAAGAAAATTTTAAAACACTCCATATAAATACTCTCAAAGAAATCTTTAGAATTTTTGCCTAAAACAAAGTAGCAAAGAGAGAAAAAAAAAAAAAAAAAGCAATAAGACAAAAGGAGATTTAAAAGTAAGCTGGAAAAAAGGCAAAGAAACAGAAAAGGAAAAGAAGCAAATGTGGACATAAAAACCATCTTGTAAACAGCAAGAGTTATAATGGAAATAGCTGAAAACATAGGCTTGGACACAGAAGAATTAAGAAGAGTGAGCCAAATAAAAGTGTATCCAAATATCCAGTAGCAGCAGGGAGATTTTGAATGTCTTGATCTTGAATAAGACTTGGCCTTGAGTAAGACCTCTGGCACAGGCCAGATCCTGGGAAAGTTTCAAGAATGGCTAAGGATAAAATTACCAACCACACAGCAAATTGTAAGCTCTGAGTCAAAGGTTGATACAGTAAGATTGAAGTATTTATTCATGCCATGTCACTTTAAATTTTGTACAGCTGATGTGATTTTTCTCATGTGTTTCCCAAGCTATTGGGTAAGGGAGAAACTTCCACTTATCAATTTATTTCCTGACTGTCTCTCCTGGTTCTATTCAGATACACTTCAGGTAAATGCTGACTCTTCCACTTTGCTACTTCCTCACATCATGTCCTTCTCAAGATGCTGTCTTGCTGTGAAAGAGCTTGCCTTTTACCTCCATGGAGGTGGGACAGAGGGCCTTACTCTCTCATGAGAATCCCTCTGCTGCTGTCTGAGCCATTCTCTTCAGTGATGGTGGCCCTCGTCCTCCTGATTATTTTTCACCCTAGGGCAGTGATATCAGACACAGCCCAAGTGTGACTTCGTCAAAGTTGTAGTCAATACTAATTTTAGGTTCAGAATAGACCTCAGGTGAGAAAGGCCTCTGTCTTGGGTCCTACATCTTAAAGAGTTCCACTCTGGCCTTATTCTGACTGCATGTCTTCCCTGGGAGCGTTACAACATGGAACACTCATGTCATCTTCTAAAACATAGACCAAGTACATAGGATCCTGGTATTGCTTGCCCAGATAGGCTCTGAACCCATTTCCAAGTGGGCGTAAGCCTCTGCTCCTGGTCTGTCTTCTTGGTATGCACCTGTGGCAGACAGACTTTAAAGTGGCCCCATGGTCAATGTTTTCAGGGGTTATCATTTCCTATAATCTCCAATTATCACCCTTGAGTATAAGCAGAACATGTGACTGCTTCTAAACAATAGAAGGCAACAAAGCTAAGTTTATAGCTCAACTTTGAAGGTGTGCAGAAGGAAAGATACATGAAAGAGAACAAAAGCTGGCTTAATCCACCCAAATGAAACAAGAATTAAAGTAATATCACCAATAAATTTTCTTGTTACTTAATAGAAACCTTGTTTACAATGTAATTTGGTGTGCTAAGTGCCCTAAATGTAATCATTATAATTCACAATCTTAGCCAGCATTCTACCAAAACATTATGATTTTGAAACTACTGCACAAATAAATAACTTTGGGAAATGCCACCTCAGAATGCCATGAAAGCAAAGTTATCCTCGGGCTGCATGTACAACAGTAACAATAAAAATATATCTAGTTATTGCAAAATAAAAATGTCAGAGTTAGGCTAAGTGGTCTAAATGGCAAGAAAAAAAACATCATAAGGCTCAGCCGAAGGTGGGAAGTGAAGCTGGGGAGAAGTGGCCAAAGTTATTGTGGATTGTTCTCTTTTTCCTTTTTTCCAAATAGTACTGGATAAGGAAACAGAAGAGGAAAAGGAAGAGGCTGAGGCATAGGTTAGTAAAAGGAGGACATTTGTATACGACATTTACAAATTAGGAAACTTAGTTTTTAACATAAATTGTGTTTAAGATGTCTAGATATGTCTAATGGCTTGATGAGGCAGTGCTTATTTGTATATAGAGCCTGTTTGTGTGAGGGTCTATAAATCCTTCCTTGTATCCCCCAGCCCCCCATCCTAAGGGGAAAGAGAATCAAGCACATAGCCAATGCCTAGTAGTGATGCTCTATGTATGTAAGACTCTTCTAATTACAAAAAGATACCCCAAGTGCTGTGCTTAGTGACTCAGTTCAGTTCAGTTCAGTTGCTCAGTCATGTCCAACTCTTTGCGACCCCATGAACTGTAGCACGCCAGGCCTCCCTGGCCATCACCGACTCCCGGAGTCCACCCAAACCCATGTCCATTGAGTCGGTGATGCCATCCAACCATCTCATCCTCTGTCATCCCCTTCTCCTCCCACCTTCAATCTTTTCCAGCATCAGGGTCTTTTCCAGTGAGTCAGCTCTTCACATCAGGTGGCCAAAGTATCAGAGGTTCAACTTAGTGAATAGTGATTGACTAAATCTAAAAGGAGTTCAGGTGGTTGTCAAACAGAGCCCATGAGGAAGCAAATGGAGAATTAGTGCCTTTTCTGTTCTGTGGAGAACACTGCATACAGCTTGGCTATGTTGAAAGTTCCAGAAAACTAGCTTTGCTCCAGAAGAGTGGTAATGCCCAATAGCTGTATCTAGCAGCAACCAAGGTCCTTACCAGGTCACTAGTGTGGGGAAAGAGATTGACATAATTAGGAACAACAGATGAAACACCCAAGTGCCTCACTCAGGCTTTCTGGGAGTTGACTTAAGTCTGCAGATACAGCTTCAGACATCACATATAGACTCCAAAAGATGCATGGAAAAGAAGTAAGGGAACCAAAAGCTCTGAAGTTTAGACTGAAGCAAAACTCCACAAAATAAGGTAGTACCTGAGTCTTAATGCAGTACTCTTGCCTGTAAAATCCCATGGACGGAGGAGCCTTGGTGGGCTGCAGTCCATGGGGTCGCTAAGAGTCGGACACAACTGAAGTGACTTAGCAGTGAGTCTTAATGTGTCCCTATCTGTACACCCAACATTAATGTGTCCTATGGGTGTGGGCTAAATAGTCAAATGTGAATCATAACTTAAAACCTGCTTACTAATAAAAATTAATTTTTATGTAAAAAATGCTACAGTTCTTTCATTTTCATTGGTTACAAATTTATATACAGTGTGATACCATGTATATGGAGATTTTTAATGTATATGTTTGTTTATGCATAAAATGTCTCTGGACAAAGACACCAGTAACTGATGAGAGTGAGAGCCTCTGGGGAACCTGAAAGGTATTTCAGAAAGGGGAAGTTGACTTATCTTGAACTTTTAATGAGCATGATTTGATCATTTTTACTGTGCACATATTTCCTATTTAACCCATAAAATGTAAATATAAATACAAAATATTAAATATTACTGTTTATAAATCCATTTTTTATTCAACTAAAAGCTGTATGAAGTGAAAGTGTTAGTCTTTCTGACCTAGTCATGTTGCAATAGTATGGACTGTAGCCGGCCAAGCTCCTCAGTCCATGGGATTCTCTAGGCAAGAACACTGGAGTGGGTTGCCAGGCCCTTCTCCAGGGGAATCTTCCCAACCCAGGGATCGAACCCATGTCTCCTGCATTGCAGGTGGATTCTTTACCACTGAAACACCAGAGAAACACTTTTATCACCCAAATATTTCCTATTCATAAACCCCATAAAGTGCAATTATAAATAGAACAAAATAAATAGTATTGATTTCAAACCCATTTTTCATCAAACTAAAAGACTCTATACATAATGTGAATAAATGATTTAGAGCACACGATTCCTAGGTTTTTTCAGATAGTAGTATATATGGTACTATTGGGTAAATCTACTGTTTCTAAATAGACAATAGGATTGTAATGATTCTAAAACTATTTTGGCCAAAATCCATTTTCCCATTAGCCTTCAGGAATCACCAAAACAAAACAAAACAAAACAAAAACAAACTTCTGATTATGATTCTTTCTTAATGCTTCCTTCTTTTCCTTTTATTTTTCCCTATCTGCCAGGAAACTCAGGTGGGCAATGTTCAATTATAGCTCCTGGCCGTATTTCCCATTTTCTTTCTACAAATTCATATCTATTTTGATCTTTATGTTTATGCAGCTATGTTCCATAGTGGTTTTTATTATTAATAATCACAAACATGTGTTGGGAGCACGGACTGCTCAAATTTAATCTAGACCAAGTAAAATAATGGTTTGGGCAACCAATACAGAGTCAATATTTTCAAAAACTCTTAGATAAAATTATATATGTTTCTGGAATGAAATATGGAATGCATATCAATTCTCTTAAAAAAAAAGCACATACTCGTTTGTAATCCAACTTCAGTGATTAGAGGAAAAATTACTTGGAAAGGCTTTGTTGATCAGTTTTAAGAGAAAGCAAAAGGCTTTCTGGGCAGGATAAAATAAAAGGCGTATCATGAACACATATTCAGAGCTGGCCTACCTTAGAGCTTACCCACTGGGAAGTTATATACTAGTCTTAAAGAGTTCTTGAGACACTGAATCAGGCTTACTATTCCAGCAGTCTGAGAACAGGAAGCTTGTATTGGGGCTGTCTAATCTGCCTAGTCCTACATGGTCATATGTGGGTCTCAACTGAAGGTACTTCAGCTCCTCCACTCCCCTCCAGGTACATCTGGCAACTCTGGATGCATTTCTGGTACCGCAACTTGACAGAGGGTGATATTTGTATCTGTCAATTAGAGGGTTAGGATTGCGGCTACACAGCCCACAATGCATAAGACAGCCTCACCCCACAAAGGATTATACATTCCAAAATCTCCATGGCACCCAGATAAAGGAATTTCAGTGTAGAGCTATTATTCTCTGGTTTTACTATGTCAACTACAAATTGGCACTGGCCATTTGCCTCTATGATGATTATATCATGTGCTGACTTTGAACACCCCTGGGAAAAAGTTCAGGGTGGATATCAGGAATGAGGCACTCTGTGCTCTGGGAAAAACTGACAGAATGGATCTTCAGATGGATATTTTCAGGAGCTGATTTTAAGAACCCAATTTTTATATCTCCTCATAACTAGAAAAGTACTAAAATCTTTCATGGTGACGTGGTTCTTACGACCAGCTGAAACCATCTGCAAAGATTATGTGCTTGATGGCACGTATACCCCCCTTCACCAAGTCACATGTATACTGAGCTTTCCTTACCTCTTCTGAGCAGTCTCTCAGAGTCTTCTGAGACTCTGTCTCCCAGGTTAGAGTCCTCATTTTGCCCCAAATAAAAGTTGACTGGCGACGCTCATGTTGTGTATATTTTTTAAGTTGACAGCTGCCACTCTTGGGGTAGTGCCAGACAATGGGGCACTGATCCTTGTCTTTGCTCAGAAAGGAGAGAGTGCTGGGCCAAGAGTGAAAATGATTCTTATTTTCACAATGTACTCTGTCTATGCCCAGGAACATTCTGAGGCCGAATTATTGGAATGAGAAGGAAAAAAAAAAAAGTTTTCTACATTGAACCCTTCCAGATTTCTCCTTTGAGGAAAGAAACTGACAGTAAATCATTTGTTTGAACAAGGGTAGAGAAAGAGCACACTGCACAGGATATAGAAGCAGAATAACAAACACTGTGAAGAGATTTCTCTCCTCTCTTATAGAGATGTTAAAAGTATCTGGTGATAAAAAGTGTGAAGCAGTCTGGTTTCATCTAGCACATAAAGAGGCTGAAAATGTTATAATACGACAAGGGTATTTACTCTTGGTGGCAAGTTGAGGTGACCATGAAGTTACTGAATAAGATATGGAAAACCCAAAATGTAGACAATAAAAGCACAGGTTTGTTTTGTATATCAAAGTTTTCCTTTAGGCATTATCTCCTTATTCAGATGTTTTATAAGTGAGGGGAGGGGTAACATTGAGAGCAATATTGTTTTCCTGCTCTATATATTTCTAAAGATGTGTACTGAAATATGTAAGGAATGATAAAGAGAAAAAGTAGGTGTATGGACTTAGCCAATTCCCACACTTGCTGAAGTATTCTCTAAATAATTGCACAGTAGAAATACATATCATCTGTTTCCAAAGACAAGGTAAAAATAGATACAAAACAGAACATGAACAGATGTTGAAATTCTGAAATATTAACAGTATACTCTCACTTAACTACAAGTATTTCATCTCTTTATAAATTTAATTTAAAATGACAAATATTTAGAAACACTTTGACATTTGCTTTTCATACAACATACATCTTACTATAAGTAATGATAAACAATCTTTAGTACTATGTGTTAGAAAATGAAATTCACTTATGTGATAAATGGTGGACTCTTGAAGGGTAGCTAAATATGCTACCATAAATTATGCCTTTTTTGCCATAAGGATTATTTTGAAAAAGAGCAGACACAGGAGAAGCTCTGAAAACAGAAGTTAAGTTACTGTTTTGAAAGAGAAATTTACATTTGCAAACGAAATCTCCATTTGTAAAGGTATCTTTCTCCTAGGGATAGAGAAGTTGTTGTTCAGGCCCTAGGTGCTATCCAATCCTTTGTGACCCCATGGAATGCAGCACACCAGGTTTCCCTATCCTTCACTGCCTCCCAGAATTTCCTCAAACTCATGTTCACTGCGTCACTGATACTATCCAACATTCTCATCCTCGGTTGCCTTCCTCTCCTCTTGTCCTCAATCTTTCCCAGCATCAAGGTCTTTTCCAATGAGTCAGCCCTTCGCAATCAGGTAGCCAAAGTGTTGGAACTTCAGCTTCTGCTTCAGTCTTCTTCAAAGAATATTCAGGACTGTTTTCTTTTAGGATTAACTGGTTTGATTTCCTTGCAGCCCAATGGATTCTCAAGAATCTTCTCCAGCACCACAGTTCAAAAGCATCAAATCTTCAGCACTCAGCTTTCTTTATGGTCCAACTGTCACATCTGTATATGACTACTGTAAAAACAGTAGCTTTGAGTATTCAGGCCTTTCAGCAAAGTGATGTCTCTATTCTTTAATATGTTGTCTAAGTTAGTCATAACTTTTCTGCCAAGGAGCAAGCGTCTTTTAATTTCATGGCTGTAGTCACCATCCACAGTGATTTTGGAGCCCAAGAAGATAAAATCTGTCACTATTTCCACTTTTCCTCCATCTTATTTGCCAAGAAGTGATGGGATTACGTGCCATGATCTTAATTTTCTGAATGTTGAGTTTTAAGTCATCTCTTTCACTCTCCTCTTCCATCCTCATCAAGAGTCTCTTAGTTCCTCTTTGCTCTCTGCCATTAGGGTAGTATATCTGAGGTTGTTGATATTTATAGAGAAGGAAAACTCTTAAATCACAAATAACTCATCAATGGAGAAGTCATCAGTTTAAACCTGCATAACAAACCTTACCTTTGTTTTTTCCACGTATCCTCCTATAACTGGCCTCTCTGCTTCTTCCCCCTCACAAACCCTTCTTTCTTTAGAATAGGATGTGTGTGCTTAGTTGTGTTAGATTCATTTAGATCCCATGGACTGCAGCCCACCAGGCTCCTCCATCCATGGAAATCTCCAGGCAAGAATATTGGAGTGGGTTGCCATTTCCTGTTCTAGGGGATCTTCCTGACCCAGGGATCCAACCTGCATATCTTGCATTGGCAGATGGATTTTTTACCACTGAGTCACCTAGCCTTTGATTGTAGATGGAATTTAAATTGGTGACTTAGGGAGTTACTCATTTTTTCCCTGGGTATCTCCTATGTATACATTAAGTGTATATTTTAATAAATTTCTATTTGTCTCTTGCTAATTTATCTTTTATCACAGAGATCTCAACTAAGAAATTGAAATAATAGAGGGAAATTTATTTTTCTTCCCCTACACTCTAAAAATAAAACCATAGTAAAGAAACAGCACATCACAGAGTTGATGGATTTTAACATTTTCTTCTTCTAAGGAAGACTTTTTACAAGGAATCAATATAGTCTAGATACTGGTATAAATAGAGATGGTCTTTAATGTAGAAACACAAAGATAGAATACCATGGGTTATAATACTTACAAATATTTCATCACAATCTTCTTTAGTTCAGTTGCATAGACATGAGGTTCATGTGCTAATCTGTTAGACATGGCACCCCTGGCTTCCCAGAAAACCATGGCAACATGACTATCTCATACTATCATATTCAAGTTCTTCCTCTTCTATGTCCTCAACTTCTTCCCCCTCCAAAATATAGAGTATTGTTTTCTTTTAAGAGAAAACTTTCAAGACAGCTGTGTAGGTATACATTTCCTATACCCATGCATTTTCTTCTGACACAGTATGGGGACATAATAAAGATCTAATCTCAAATTTTGTTATCTTTGGGAACAGTATTTATTTCCTGCTTTCTGAAGCAGATTCTTCTAAATATAGGTAACAACAACAACAACAACAAAAATGAGTTAGTTAGTTAATATAAGAAGTGGAAAATTTTATTCATGCCAAATTGAGTATTATAACCTGGGAATAGCCTTTCAGAAAGTTCCCAGAACTGTTCTGCTAGTTAGAGGTCAAATTTCGGTTATATAATTTCTTGAGACAGAGGGCTGTACATTAAATGATGTATCATTGACAGTTTACACAATCCAAATCTAAGCATACAAAGCAAGTAGTGGATAATGGGTCCTAATGGCTGTGGAACCTTATATCAAGGTCTCAGGTGTGGAGCTCTATATAAAGATCACAAGACAAAAATCTCCAGAATTAACCAAGCCCCACAGCAACTATTACCATGAGCCTCCCGATCTAAATTGGCCAGTTCTGTGACCCCACATTAGATAAAATACTCATCCTGTTACTCACCCTGTAGCATCCTAACCAATCAGTTAACATCACCCTTCCAGCAAGAGTTTTCTGTCTTGAGCCTGTAAAAATTGGCTACTAGCCAACAGAAGGAGTCAGCACTCTCTTGGGCCAGCCTACTGTTTTATCAGTGTCTCCCACTCTAATAAACTCTATTCTCCTTTCATTCTGCCTTGTGTCTGGAAATTCTAATCCAACCTGTGCACAGACCATGAGAATGGTCCCTTACAAAATTAAGAAGGAATCTGATATTTAAAGGAGTTGTCTTGTTGGTGCTAAAATTATGTTGCTCTTTACAGTTGAGGTATTTTTTTTTGCCAATGGAGAGGTTTGGTCAATGCAAAGTGCAGATACACAATACACAGTAGAAGGGAGAAATGAGGTCAAAGAGAATTATTTTTAGGTTTAAATTTTCTTGTCTTTCTTAAAAATACAAATTTTCTTTCACAATAGCTTTCTAAATCTCCTCTTCCACTACCTCTTAAGTGATGTTTTACAGAGATGGGTCTTAGGTTCTCATCTCTTTTTGAGTATCAAATGTCCTCTAGAAAACCTCAACAATCATTATGATCATTACTAACATCCAAATGTCCACAACTTTCTTTTTTTTTTTTATTTTATTTTTAAACTTTACATAATTGTATTAGTTTTGCCAAATATCAAAATGAATCTGCCACAGGTATACATGTGTTCCCCAGCCTGAACCCTCCTCCCTCCTCCCTCCCCATTCCATCCCTCTGGGTCGTCCCAGTGCACCAGCCCCAAGCATCCAGTATCGTGCATCGAACCTGGACTGGCAACTCGTTTCATACATGATATTTTACATGTTTCAATGCCATTCTCCCAAATCTTCCCACCCTCTCCCTCTCTCACAGAGTCCATAAATTTAGGTCTTTAATTTCATTACAATTCCTATATCCGACTGTAAAGTTTGATACTTACAATGCATCAAGCTACCTCCAGACAATGGTAAGGCTATTAAATTGTGTGGATTACAGAAAATATAATATTATTCTCTCTTCCTAGTGAAATGTGTCAGCAATTTAAACAGATTATAGGAACTATATTTTTCTAATTCTAATAAAAAAAATCATATTTGGCTTCTATATGAAATGGTGAAAGAAATACTCAAAGGAAAAAAAACTATAGGAATTCAGCAACCTAGGAACTTGCACAATGCTTGTGCTGTGCTTAGTTGTTCAGTTGTGTCCAACTCTTTGCGACCCCATGGACTGTGGCCCGCCAAGCTCTTCTGTCCATGGGGATTCTCCAGGCAAGAACACTGAAATGGGTTGCCATGCCCTCCTCCAGGGGATCTTCCAATCCAGGGATCGAACCCATGTCTCCTGCATTGCAGGCAGATTCTTTACCATCTGAGCCACTAGGGAAACCCATACAGTGCTTAGCCTTTATTAACTTAACTTTATGTAAAAGCTACTTATTTCCCCATCAGTGAATTCAGTGACTTGCAAGAAGCTTTAGGTATTAGAATTCAGCACAGAGCTGGAAGCATAGGTTTGTCTAGTTCTTATACTTGCAATTCAATCTCCCTGAAGGCTTGTTATTTTCATCTTTATATTGAAAAGAAAAATTGCTTTTCTGTTACTGTTTCATAAAAAATCTACATACATGCATAAATCTAACAGCGCTATTGAGTTCACACTCGAGAAATCACTCTAAAATCTTGAGAGTAGAAAGAGAGTCATGGACCAAGAGTGAAATTGATTCAGTCTCCATGCTCACAGACACATCATACCTTCCTGCTACTTAAATTGAAGTTTATAGTATTTAAGAGAACACACGGCATAAAGATTAAAAGTGAAATCCAAAATCAGAAGAACTATGTTTTCCCTAGAAGACAGTACAACTTTGTCCCAATTCTGCCATATTCACCCCAAGATTTTGTATGAGGGCTGACTCATTCACTATTAACTCTTCTCAGCACCACAATGCCATCCTTAGGACCTAGAACAGTAACTAAAAATGAGTAGCTGCTTACAAATACTGCTAACTAAATAATTAAACTTTGGAAAACTGAGTTGCTATCAGCATACCACAGTTTCATCAACTCATAAAAGGGAAAAAAGTATAATCTAATTCAAAGAGTTAGTGCCAGGATCAAAGGAGACACTGTGTTTTTCATAGTTTTAAATTCTCAAGTATCATAGCACATTAGGTGATACTATTGGGGCTTCACCAGTGGCTCAGTGGTAAAGAATCTGCCTGCAATGCAGGAGACACAAGTTTGATCTCTGGGTCAGGAAGATCCCCTAGAGAAGGAAGTGGTAACCCACTCCAGTATTCTTGCCTGGGAAATCCCACGGACAGAGGAGATGGTGGGTTACAGTCAATGAGGTCACAAAAGAGTTGGACATGACTTAGCGGCTAAACAACAACAAAGGTGATGTTATTACTGATATTAATTAAAGAAGTGAGAGTGAATAACAATAAAATTCTAGAGCTAAATGTTCCATAACTAATTATATTTTGCTTTCTGTCCTTCTCAGTGCTCCCCTGGCACATACCAACCCTGGATAAACTTAGCCATCAGAGGCTGTGTCTCCTCCTGCAAACTGACAAAGAAAACCAAACAACTCAGCTCACAAATGTCCTGGTTTCTAACTCTATCTGGTACAGCAGATAAATTAGTCTAGGTTGGGCTGAATAAATAACCTGAAAACTTTCAATAGCTTAAAGCAAAGGACACTACTTCTTCACACTGCATGTTCATTGGTGATGGGCTGGGGATTCTCCTTCATGTTAAACATGAGAACCAGCATGACAAAGTATCCATGCTTTGGAATATTTGCTTATTGTTTGTGACAGAGGAAAACAGTTTTGGAGGATTTTTCCACTGGCAATTAAACCTTCCTTCCAGCAGTAACACTTGGCTCTTCTGTTAATTCATCAGCTGGAAATAATTATATGGAAACAAGATGAAGTCAGCCATGGGCTCAGAGTTTGAAAAGCTGAAAATACATGATAAACACTGCTGCTGGTTACTATATCTGGACCCTCTTACGGTCCCAGAAATCCTACTAGCCCCATATTTTCCTCTTTTACTTCCCCATAACAAACAGTCAATTCCAATTTCTCTATATTTTCCAAACTTCCTACTAACAACCCCCAGGCTCTAAAGATGTCTTCTCCACTGACTTGGTAGAGAAATGGAAGCTATCAGCCCCTCTAAGGTGGTCAGCTCTGTAAAAACAGGGACAAGTAACTGTCTTGTTTGCAATCACGTCGCTTCTGCCTACCATAGTGCTAGCACATGGTAGTTGTCAAGAAAACATTATTGCACAAATCATTTCCTGTTAATATGAGGTCTCTCCTGTTGATGTCTGTGGTAGGCTTTAAAAAACATTCTCCCTAAAAGATATCCATGTTATAATGTCTGAGACTATATGGGGGAAAGATGTGTTTGCAGATGTGATTAAGCTGATGACTGAGTTGCAAAGATGATCCTGGATTATTTGGCTGGACCCTAAATGCAATTATATTTATCTTTACAATCAGGAGGCAAAGGAAATCTGACAGACATAGAACAGGAGACTGTGAAGATGAAGCTGAGAGAGTTTTGAAGATTCTGACCTTGAAGACTAGTGTGCTGTGGCTATAAGACATGGAATGCCAGCAGCCACGAGAAACTGAAAGAGGCAAATTATTCTTTCCTACACAGAGGGGGCATGCTTTCCCAACACCTTGTGTTCAGACATTCAGTCCAATGGAACTTTGGCCTCCAAAGTTGTGAGATAATAAACACAAGTACATTTCTGGTGATTCATCAGAGGAAACTAGCATGCAGCCATGGCACCCCACTCCAGTACTCTTGCCTGGCAAATCCCATGGATGGAGGAGCCTGGTAGGCTGCAGTCTATGGGGTCGCTAGGAGTCGAACACGACTGAGCGACTTCACTTTCACTTTTCACTTTCACGCATCGGAGAAGGAAATGGCAACCCACTCCAGTGTTCTTGCCTGGAGAATCCCAGGGATGGGGGAGCCTGGTGGGCTGCCGTCTCTGGGGTCGCACAGAGTCGGACACGACTGAAGTGACCTAGCAGTAGCAGCATGCAGCCAACTTAACTAGGATTTATATTTTCTAGCATGTATGCTTTGGGCAAAATATTCCTATATTTGAAAATGCTAAATATCAACAAAAATGTTTTAAAAAATTAGTCATGATTTTTTTTAATCAACATATGCTTGCTACATTTTGAGAAGCTACAGTACTTGCAGTGTTATTTTATTTCCTTTAAATGAGTTGATTTAAATAGGGTAAACATTTCAAAATATCAAGTACATGTATCAAAATATACTCTGCTTTCATGTAGTTGACTGTCTCCCAAATTTGGATGGTTTAAAATATATTCATTATAATTTCTGTGGTCTGTGGAGGTAAAATTGTGTATGGTTAAATTTCAGTAGTTGTGGTAGCATTGAGGCTTACCAAAATTATGTGTTTGTTTATTGAGTTTGCTGCCATCTCTCTGTTCTCTTCTTCTCTTCTTACATGTTAATAATGTTCTCTATTTATTTTGCTTCTGCATCAGTTCCTAATTTGCTTTTTTTCAAAATATCCAAAGTCTAACAGCCTTTACTTACATATGGTAGCTAAAGTAAAAATCCAATCTTCTGCAAAATATAAGGAATGAATATAACTCTAAACAAATTTTATACCTGTTCTTTATAACTCAGGCTAAATTATAGAACATGTCTTTTTTCAGATATGAAAGCAAATGAGGTTTTCACATTAAAATGACAGACAACATATGGGGTCTCATGGAAGATAAAATACCTAAGTACAATTTTTTTTAAAGAGTTGAAAGTGGGCTGGGGAGGACATTAAAACTCCTTCTCACACATCTTTCTACTTGTTTAGATACCTAAGCACTGATTTCAAATTCTCAAGGATGAGCATAAAGTAATATTTACCTCCTAGGAAAATTATTTAATTTATAATCCTCTTGTATGCCACTTATGCTTATTTATTAAGTCTGCCACAATAGATTATTTTTTTTAAAAAATTATCAACTGCAATGCCTCTCTGGAATAATTGGGTGCAATTTTAAGCTACTCCATAAAGTAGTAAGAAAATAATTTGCTATGTGATACTTTGTTGGTCTATGAGAATGTTATTATCGCTTTTGGAATGGTCTTGCTTACACTCTGAAAGTCACCAGTCCAATGGGAGGTGACAGCTCATTCTCCAGTTTCTGGCTGGTCCCAAAACCAGCAGCACAGAGATCATACTTTTGTTTCTATTTAGATTGTAAATCCCTCATGCATTCTAAAAATTAATCAGTGTTTATTTCATTTCTGGATCCACCCTTTTCTTTCCATTCTGCCCTCTCAGTCTTTGCAGACTGTATAATGAGATACAGCTGATGCTGTTTGTTTATTCCTGTTGGGATATTTTTAACATCAGACTTTTTCTCTGTTACATTCAACTTCACCCACTATTACTAGAATCCAAATCTCATTTCTTTTTGGACCCTCAGGGAGTCTCATATATACACAAAATACTCTTTGAAGTGAAAGGGAGTTTCTTCTTCAATGGTCTTTCTTATCCATGATACCAAAAAGAATAAGTCCCTCCCAAACAATGGATACAGGGCTTTGTCTTCTTTGTGTTTGACAGGACCCCTATCTCTTCATTTCTTCCAGAATGTAGAGTTTTGCCAATATCCTCACTGCCCATTAGGTGTTCCTTAAATGTTAAATCAATGGATGAATGAAGCTTAATGTGAGGCTATAAGAAATACATACACACACATGGAGAACTAAAAGTTAAGCAAAAGCATTCACATTTTTCAGTTGTATCAAAAGCAGGCCACTTCTGAGTCAATACTCAAGCATTTAGCAAATAGAAGTAATTACAGATGGAACCAGTAAGTGATCCCAGAAGAAACGACTGACATCAAACAAAAGGGATCCTTCTCATTCTTACTGGGTATGTATTTCCTGAGGGACCAAGACCCTTACTTTATGTGGAAACATATTTAATTCTCCTGGATTCTTTAATGTGCTAGAAATCAGCAAAAAGTTGTAACACAGAAAAGCTACAGTGAACTAGGAAAGAAAAGGTGTGAGTGGGTGGCATGTAAAATAAAATGCTGAAGGACTATTTAGCACAAATTGGCAACTGTGGAAGTTTTTTGCCCACATTTTTGGTATGATAGTATTGCAACACTTTGAAGTGAACCAAGTTTTAAGAAACAAGTTCTAGACACCATAAATATTTCAAAAACGAGAAAATGAAAGGCTAAAAATATGAGATAATACAGAAATAAAGCAAGAAACAAAAGGAAAAAAATGCAAATACACAGAATATCTCAAGCTACCACTTGAATAATGAAGGTTTTATTGCTCCAAACAGAAAAACACTGAAAGGAAAAAAAAAAAAACATCATTTGTGACATTCATCATATCCTTCAGTGCCCACACAGTGAAACCAGCATAATGGAGACAATAAAACACTGGCCATTGTCACAAGAAAGAATGTGATCAGCAAATCAAAATGTTCAACTTTTGTTACAAAAACACTGATATAAAAACAACAAGTTTGCCAAAAGCAGAGACAGCAAATCTATCAGTAAAGCAGGGAGCAAAATCTGGAGGTGATGGTGGGCATGTGGAACACAGGTTAAATTTGGGTTATAGAATCCTTGTCTATCAAGCTTTGTGGCTTTTGTTACCCTAATGGTTCATGTTAGGCAATCTCAGGTGCTTCCTCCCAAGGTGAGTAACTTAATAGGTGGTAGACGCATTCATAGAAGATAAAAATGACAACTCTGCCCCTGCCTGTCTGCACTCTTCTTAGATTGTCAAAGAATCACCCAAGAGAAGTGGTGAGTCACTCCTTTGCACCAACAGTTGGGAAAGAGTAAGCTTCTTTTTGGTGTAGCAAAACTTCCTCCTATTTCCAGGTGGGGATCTCATTCAACTTGATTCAAGTATATTCTTCCAGGAGCATACTCTTTTTTGCAATTTTATCAAATATGTAAACAAATAATTTTTCTATGTTTTCCACTAGTGATGAACCCTAAATTTTGGGAGTAAAACCTATTTATTGACACTTTTCAAGAAACTCCCTAATCTGGCACCAGTTTATCTCTACATATATACAGCTGACCCTTGATTAATAGAGGTCCAAACTGCACAAGTCCTCTAATGCTTGGATGCTTTTTGATGGTAAATACTATGATACTACATGATCTATGATTGGTTGAATCTGTGGGTGCTGAGAAATGATAGATACAGGGGGCTGTCTATAAATGATTAACAGATTGATGCCTGTGTTGTTCAAGTGTCAATGTATAATGTTCTCCTTTAATAGTCTTCTTGTCCCATTACACCCTCTATATGCCAGACTGAAAACCTGTTCTCTATCGACTCTGAATACCTTAGGACTGCCCATCCATTAAGACCTAATTCAATTAGCACTTCCCCCCAGAGACCTTTGCTTCTTCCAGCTGCCAGCCCATCACCACCACAGCTTCCTAAGATTTAGCAACTCTAGCCTATCTCCATCTATGTCTTGCACAACTTTGTAAGTTAGACAAGAGATATTGATGTTAAGAATTATCTTCCTCACTATATCATAAGTTTCTTAAAAGAAGATCCATGAGTGATTTGTTTTTACATGTAATGTATCCAGAAAAATGAATAAATGAATGAGGAAGTGCTTATCATTCCTCTCACTGTATGTTCAGTGATATTGTACCAACACGTCTTTACTAAATACTAGGTCCATTGAAGACACCCTGCCTTCAGCTTGGTCTAGTCATCTGTTTCATTAATGTCTCCACAATATTATTCTATGATGTTTCAAAGTGAACTACCTGATTCTCCTTCTATGGAAATATCTAAATTTTTGCATGGCTTACAAGAACCTGCAAATTCAACTTCAAATTTATTTGCACTCCTTCTGTATCTTCTAACATCCTTCCCTTTACTCTATGACTTCTATATCCATTAATGTTTTTAATGCCCAAATAGATCAAATGGCTCTTGAAAATGGCCAAATATATCAAATGGCTCTGTCTCCCTGAAAGATACCACCCACTTTGATTTGTTTTTCATGTATTTAACTCTTCCTCCTCCTTTAGATATCAATTATCATTACCTTGGGAAAGACTTACTGATCCCTTATTTTTAGCTCCCTTTCCCCCCTTTGTTTTTGTTTGTTTTTTTTTTAATTTTATTTTATTTTTAAACTTTACATAATTGTATTAGTTTTGCCAAATATCAAAATGAATCCACTATAGGTATACATGTGTTCCCCCCTTTGTTTTTAATACTTACTTATTTGACTGCATCTAGTCTTAGCTGTGGCATTTGGGATCTTTTAGTTTCAGCATGTAGGATCTAGTTCCTCAACCATGAATCAGAGTCTTAGCCATTGGGTTACCAGAGAAGTTCCTCAGTTCCTTTTTAAATAACTCTTATATTAAGAGAATTTTATTCCATTCCTTAAAAGTACATCTTATATTCAGTAATTACATATTGGGCTTCCCAGGCAGCTCACTGGTGAAGAGTCTGTCTGCCAAGGCAGGAAATGCCAGAGAAGCAGGTTCAATCCCTGGGTCAGGAAGACCTCCTGGAGGAGGATGTGGCAACCTACTCCAGCATTCTTGCCTGGAGAATCCCATGAGTAGAGGAGCCCAGTGGGCCACAGTCCTTGGGGTCACAGAGTCAGACATGACTGAGCAACTAAGCATGCACAGTTACATATTACATATAGCCAGAATCATTATTTGCTGAAAGTCAAACATCTAATTGTACCATAAGCTCCCAGATAACAAAACCTATTTCAAGTTTTTGTTAACCTATTCTACCTCTAGCATCTTGTAGAATACCTAGCAGATACTTGACACTTAATAAATGTTGAAAGAAAAAAAAAATGGATTCATGAACACTTTACCATAAATGTTGACTGTACCTCTAGGGTGATGCATTTTAATATTCTGATCTTTGGCTCTTCAGACTTGTGTGAGGATTGAATTCATGCTCTTCTACTTACCAGCTTTGTTACCTTGAAAAATAGCTTAATTATTCTGTCTCCCATTTGGCCCAACTGAAAAACAAGAATGATAATACCTACCTTCACAGGGTTGATGTATACACAAGGGTGCCCAATATTTATTAAGAATGGTAGATGTTTACTAAAAATCAATTCCCTTTTCCTTCCCTCAGCAAATCTGGTATATGTAGCTATTCTTATTTGACTCCATATAATCAAATACCCGACTGAAAAGCAGATCTTTAAGTACATAGAAGTCATAGTCAAAAGACCTTGTGCTGTGCTTGCTTTCATTCGTTCAACAGAGAAGTAGATAGGTATAGGTTAGACCAGGTAAAGCTTTGTAAGTGATAAAACTGAGTTGATTTTTTTTTTTTTAATTTTGAGCATAATGCGAAGATATTGAAGAATTTTCCTTGGACAAACAACGAATCTTTCTACCACTGGTTTAGTTCTACAACATGGGAAACATGATGATATGCACAGAACTTTTATGACATTAGACTTCTTAGTACAGAATCAAAGAATATAGAATGTTTTATGCAGGTAAACCATTGCTATATTAAAGCTTTAAGAGTAAATAATAGTAAAATTTAGCTAAAAATATACCTTTTGTAAAACTAACTGCAAAATTTTCCTGAAGGTTCCCAAGCAGTTGGGACAAGGCCAGGTCAGTGGCGTAACTGTTGAGTACATCCAATTCACAGGCTTCCAAAGCTGAATAGGCCTACAGATTTTCATGATGATCCTAAGGATTCCCTTTCCTGCTGTATTATTTATTCCTTTTCTATCTGCCAACTGTGGGATTCCATAACAGGCTTGCAAGTTTAGCAATAATAGTAATTTTAAACTATAAAGGCCTGTGTCATGGGCTCTGAGGAATGCTGTGAAAAGCTATTTGCCTAAATTCTCTTCTCTTGTGTTGATTAAATATATTGCCTGGATGAATTCAAATTTTTGAATAATAATTTTTTCTCCATTCCAAGAAAAGAAAGAACAAACAAAAATGAATTACAAATGACTGAACTGATTAGAAGTCCCCTCAGTCAATTGTTCAATACAAGGTTTTCTCTACCTCCAAATTCATCTGAGAAAAGAATATGTTTTAGGAGAGGAAAAAGATTTCCTTGACCCTTTTAGGGTCTCTGGCTGGATCTGAAAAGTAAACTGAAAAAGACAGACTAACAGGAGAAAAGCATACAAATTTATTTAATGTTAAGTTTTATATGACACAGGAGACTTTGTTAGGAAATGAAGACCAAAGGAACAGGTCTATGTACATATATGCCAGAAGTGATAAAGAGTGAGTAGTGGTAAAGAAATATGATAAGTTAAGGAGTATGAAGTTTTTGTAATGAACTAGGGAAAATTTAACAAGCCTGCTTGTTAGTATTCTTCTTGACATCCCTAGGTCCTCAGAGATAAGGCCACTCCTTTCCATTAGGTATAGGGAGGGCACTTCTCACATGAAAGTTTTATGACCTCTTTGAGAGAAGAAAGGCAAGGTGTGGAGGGTGAGAACACAAGCAGAGTGGCCTTCTGCTTCTGCTGTTTTCTCAAACTCTTGCAGCTTAAAATTTTCCATATATCAAGATACCATATTTTGAAGTAGCAAGTCCTGAATCCCATACATATTGGTTGTCAGAACTAAAAATAAGAGACACATATATCCCATTGTTCTTTGCAGCACTATTTACAATAGCTAGAACATGGAAGCAACCTAGATGTCCATCGACAGATGAATGGATAAAGAAGTTTTGGTAGATATACACAATGGAATATTCAGTTCAGTTCAGTTTAGTCACTCAGTCATGTCCAACTCTTTGCAACCCCATGGACTGCAGCACACCAGTCCTCTCTGCTCATCACCAACTCCCAGAGTTCACTCAAACTCATGTCCGTTGAGTCGTTGATGCCATCCAACCATCTCATACTCTGTCATCCCCTTCTCCTCTCGCCTTCAATCTTTCCCAGCATCAGGGTCTTTTCAAATGAGTCAGCTCTTCGCATCAGGTGGCCAAAGTATTAGAGTTTCAGCTTCAACATCAGTCCTTCCAATGAATATTCAGGACTGATTTCCTTTAGGATGGACTGGGACCTTGTGTGCACTAGGACACAGGGACCCCACAGAGACTGAGACAGAACTGTGTTTGAGCATTTCTTGTGGAGGTACAGGTCAGCAGTGGACTGCCACAGGGACAGGGGCTCTGGGTGCAGCAGACTTGGGTATGGCATAAGCCCTCTTGGAGGGGATCACCATTAACCCCACCATAGAGCTGCCAGAACTTACACAGAACTGGAAATAGACTCTTGGAGGGCACAAACAGAACCTTGTGCACCAGGACCCAGGAGAAAGGAGCAGTGACCTCACAAGAGACTGACTCAGACTTGCCTGTGAGTATCCAGGAGTCTCCAGCAGAGGCATGGGTCGGCGGTGACCTGCTGCAGGGTTGGGGTCCCTAAGTATAGCAGTACATGCACGGGATCTTTTGAAGGAGGTCACCATTATCTTCATTACCTCCACCATAGTTTGGCCTCAGGTAAATAGCAGGGAGGGAAGACAGCTCTCTCCATCAATAGAAAATTGGATTAAAGATTTACTGAGCATAGCCCCACCCATCAGAACAAGACCCAGTTTCTCCCTCAGTCAGTCTCTCCCATAAGGTAACTTCCATAAGCCTCTTATTCTTAACCATCAGCAGGCAGACAGACTGAAAACCACAATCACAGAAAACTAATCAATCTAATCACAAGGACCACAGCCTTGTCTAACTCAATGAAACTATGAGCCATGCCATGTAGAGCCACCCAAGATGGATGGCTCATGGTGGAAAGTTCTGACAAAAGGTGGTCCATTGGAGAAGGCAATGGCAAACCACTTCAGTATTCTTGCTTTGAGAACCCCACAAGCAGTATGAAAAGGCAAGAAGATAGGACACTGAAAGATGAACTCTCCAGGTTGGTAGGTGCCCAATATGCTACTGGAGATCAGTGGAGAACTAACTCCAGAAAGAATGAAGAGATGGAGCCAAAGCAAAAACAACACCCAGTTGTGGATGTGACTGGTGATAGAAGCAAGATCTGATGCTGTAAAGAGCAATATTGCATAGGAACCTGGAATAGGTCTGTGAATGAAGGCAAATTGGAAGTGGTCAAACAGTAGATGGCAAGAGTGAGCGTCGACATTTTAGGAATCAGTGAACTAAAATGGACTGGAATGAGTGAATTTAACTGAGATGACCATTATACCTACTACCGTGGGCAAGAATCCTTTAGAAGAAATGGAGTAGTCCTCATAGTCAGCAATGGAATGTTACTTGGCCATAAAAAGGAACACATTTGAGTCAGTCCTAACGAGGTTGATGAACCTAGAACCTATTATATAGAGTGAAGTGAGTCAGAAAGAGAAAGATAAATATCGCCTTCTAACACATGTATACAGAATCTAGAAAAATGGTTTTGAAGGATTTACTTATGGGGCAACAATGGAGAAACAGACACAGAGAGCAGACTTATGGACATGTGGAGAGAGGAGGAGAGGGTGAGATGTATAGAAAGAGTAACATGGAAACTTACATTACCATATGTAAAATAGATAGCCAATGGAAATTTGCTGTATGGCTCAAGAAACTCAAACAGTGGGTCTGTATCAACCTAGTGGGATGGGATGGGGAGGGAATTGGGAGGGAGGTTCAAAAGGGAGGGGATATATGTATGCTTATGGGTGATTCATGTTGATGTTTGACAGAAAACAGCAAAATTCTGTAAAGCAATTATCCTTCAATAAAAAAATTAATTAATTAAACAAACTAAAAATAAGAGGTGGGAGACTGGGATTTACACATAGGTGTAATTGATGTGTGAATATGCATGCTAAGTCACTTCAGTTGTGTCCGACTATTTGCGACCCCATGGACTCTAGCCCACCAGGCTCCTCTGTCCATGGGATTCTCCAGGCAAGAATACTGGAGTGGTTTGCTGTGCCCTCCTCCAGTGGATCTTCATGGCCCAGTACTATGTATAAAATAGATAACTAAAGAGAACATACTAGGAACTCTACTTAATGCACTTTAGTGACCTGAATGGGAAGGAAGTCCATAGAGGAGGTGGTATATGTATGGCTGATTCATTTTTTTGTACAGTAGAAATGAACACAACATTGTAAAGCAACTATACTCCATAAAAACTAATTTTAAAAAAGAGACTAAAACTGAGCAAGGAATATATCTATTGCTGTTCTTTAACCATCCCTGAAGTCAATTCAAAGACCCTTCTTTGCAAAGTCTTAACTTACTTCCCTGGGCACACATTTGAATAACATTTAGTTTCCTTAAGTTCTAAACCAGTAGTTCATATTCAAACACCTTTCCCACTGAGATAAAGATGACTAATTTATAAGGAAAGATTAAAGTTACTAAATATGTAAAGTAAAGGTAAGCAAGTTTCTGGATATTGATTGTCTACAAGTATCTGAAGGTTTAAACACCGCAAAGACAAAATCATTTAACATGGACTAGGACTTTGAAAAAATAAGAGACTGGCATAATACTGACCATGTATCTGGACCATGAATAAGCTTCTGTGGAGTATAACTACTTTTAGAAATGAAAGTGTATATTTTCCTCTCCTGGTCAAAAGGAATCAAAGAGCCTATTGATGAAAGTGAAAGAGGAGAGTGGAAAAGGTGGTTTAAAACTCAACATTCAAAAAATGAAGATCATGGCATCCAGTCCCATCACTTCATGCAAATAGATGGGGAAACTGGAAACAGTGACAGGCTTTCTTTTCTTGGGCTTCAAAATCACTGCGGATGGTAACTGCAGCCATGAAATTAAAAGATGCTCCTTGGAAGAAAAGCTATGACAAACCTAGACAGTCTATTAAAAAGCAAAGGTGTTACTTTACCAACAAAGGTCTGTATAGTCAAAGGTATGGTTTTTCCAGGTGTAATGTACGGATGTGAGAGTTGGACAATTAAAAGGGCTGAGCACCGAAGAATTGATACCTTTGAACTGTGGTGCTCAAGAAGACTCTTCAGAGTCCCTTAGACAGCAAGGAGATCAAACCAATCAGTCCTAAAGGAAATCAACACTGAATATTCATTTGGAAGGACTGATGCTGAAGCTGAAGCGCCAATAATTTGGCCACCTGATGCAAAGAGCTGACTCATTAGAAAAGACCCTGATACTGGGAAAGACTGAAGGCAGGAGGGGAAGGGGACAACAGAAGATGAGATGGTTGTATGGCATCACTGACTCAATGGATGAGTTTGAACAAACTCCTGGAGATGGTGAAGGACAAGGAAGCCTGGCATGCTGCAGTCCCTAGGGTCGCAAAGAGTCAGACACGACTGAGTGACTGAACAACAAGTTAAAAGATAAGACATAACATAGAAGTTCATTTTTGCAGGCAGAAAACCCCAAGAAAACTGAGCTGAAGAAGAATTCACCAATATTTGCCTATGACTTGGTAACAAGCCATTCATTTCCTTATGCTCAGGGATCCTACTCATTATTGTTATTCTTAATAGTCTCATGGATCCTCTTACAGCCAGGTTTGTGAGGCAACAAAAAGACCGCATCAAATAAAACAGCCTGGTACTATGCACTTGTCCCACTGGGAATGCCCTTGGATACCAATTTTCCATCATGAATGGAGAAAAATTAGCTATACTAAAATGTTTGGCCCTCTCCCAACATCACATTTTTGTAGAAATATAATCAGGAATGGAATTTGGAACTTCTCCATGTCTGAATACCTATTTTTAACAGAGCAATTATAATTCTATGGCTCTGTGATGTCAAAGTACTTAGTAACGTTTAAAAAAAGTTACTGTATTTTCTATAGCAGTTGCACGTTCAGTTCAGTTCAGTCACTCAGTCATGTCTGACTCTTTGCAATCCCAGGAACCGCAGCACACCAGGCCTCCCTGTCCATCACCAACTCCCAGAGTCCACCCAACCCATGCCCATTGAGTCGGTGATGCCATCCAACCATCTCATCCTCTGTCGTCCCCCTCTCCTCCTGCCCTCAATCTTTCCCAGCATCAGGGTCTTTTCAAATGTGTCAGCTCTTCACATCAGGTGGCCAAAGTATTGGAGTTTCAGCTTCAACATCAGTCTAATACCCAAATCACTTCTGATGATAATGAATTATAAAATTTGAATTTAACACAAAATCTCATTTTTAAAATAATGCATCATTTTATGGATTAATGCATCTTACAATTCATCTTATAAACTACATGTCCATAAGGTTATTCCTATAAAATATTAGAGTTCCCAAGCATCCTGGTCATCCTGAAGGTAAAGCCCATCCTGATGAGGTCATCCTGGTGTTTTCCACTTTCTTTTCTCAGGGATTACAAATTATCTGAGGTAAAATTTACTTATATTTACCATGCAAGCAATAGAAAATGCACAGAGGTAGGTGAATAAAGTTGACTTGTTTTAGAGCTTTAGCATCTTTCTTCAAAGGATAAAGGCATTATGTGGTTCTCTCTACTTTTGAATAAGTATGAAAATAAAGATATGTTTCTTGAGAGGTTTTTAAAATCACAAATGAGATACCCATATATCTTGAGGACCAGTGGTGTAACATCAAGTTCTTATCAAACCTGTATAGAAGAGAAGGTGAAAGGAAAAGTGGAATCAGTTCCTTGTTTAAGGAACTGCTTTGCCTCAACCCCACACAATAGCCTAATTCCCACCAGAACATTTTCTGCAGCTCTGTAATTATATCAGCACAGTCAATGATGAATAGAAGTAGAGAGCCTTAGAAATACTTTGAACAACTTACATTGAAAAAAAAATCTCAATTTGAAGCAAATGATTTCTTTATATTTTAAAAACAATATATACAACTGCCTCATTTATCCATTTTACTTTATGTATACTGAAATAGCCTTCAAAAAAACTTTTGTAACCGTAAGAAAAGTCTCAATTATATTACTCATGAATTTTTTATATTGGCCTCAATTATATAAGGCTGGAGTTTTAAAAGAGTTTCTGTAAGTAAAGATGCAAATCTCAAATCTAAGTTTATATTATTTCCCCTTATGCCTCTTTAGAAAATAAATGTGATGTTAATTCCATTGAGAACTTAGCAGATATTCTAAGAGGCCACCTAAAAATAAATATGCAACTGTAATTATTTTGAAGACTTTGTTAAATGTCAGGCCAGTAAAAATATGATTGTAATAGTCCCCTCTTATCCACAGAGGGTATGTTCCAGCACCCTAGTAAATGCCTGGAAATATAAGGATTCCTATGCATATTTTTATTATACATACATTATAATGATATAATTTAATTTGTAAATTAGACACAATAAGAGATTAAAAACAATAGCCAATAATGAAATAGAACAATTACATCAATATACTATAATGAAAGTTATCTGAATGTGGTCCCTCTCTCTCTCATAATGTCTTTTTGTACTATATGCGCCCTTCTTCTTGTGAAGATGTGAAATGATAAAATGCCTATGGCATAAGATAAAATGAGGTGAATGAGGTAGGCTTTGTGATCTTACATCAGGTTATTATTGGTGATTACATTAGAAGGAGGATCATCTGCTTGGGTTATCCTGGATTATCAAGCCAGGAGACTGTTCATATCAGCAGCAGACCAAGTTGATGGTTGAGGGTCCATGTTGATGCATGGGGTGGAATGGGACAAGACAATGAGAGATTTCATCATGCTACTCAGAATAGGTCAAATTTAAAATTCATGAATTGTTTATTTCTGGAATTAAAAAAAATATTCTGGAGTTCAGTTGACCATTGGTAACTGAAACCATGAAGGTGGATCTCCCATATTGCAGGCAGATTCTTTTCCATCTGAGCTATCAGGGAAGCCCATGGGTAAGGAATACTACTGTACTTCTGGGTATATATAGGATTTTTCAGGAGTAATCTCAAGACCAGTTGATTGATAGGCATAAAACCTATCTAAAAGAACTGATGTAAAATCATCATGGCACTTCCTTAGTCAATCAGAGTTAGGTAACAGCTCTTTCAGCCCTTTCTGAAAATTAGTGATAAATACTATTAACATCATCCTGAAGATTTGGTGGAAACATTTTTTGAAGAATACAGATCCTGTCCATTCTCTAAAGTCCTTCAGTATTTTGATCCAAGATTATTCCTTCTCTGAGAGGTCTTACAAGTTCATGAGAATTGAGACATCAGGATTTTAGTTGAAAAGTTGTTGCTACCTGTTCTCTGCTGAAGTATTTTCTCTTGGGATTTTACAGGTTTTTTGAAGCAATGAAGTGCAACCTGTATATTTTCCCTGATCCCTTTCAGCTCTGTAGAGTTCAACCACATGACCTATTCAACCACATGTCTGCAAAGAATAGGAAACCTTTCCCTTATTTTGCTTGAGTTGTGTTTTCAATGATTGTTCTCAAAAATAAATACAATTTCTAAGCACAGTCTTTATTTGGTACATTTTGACAATTTTTAAAAATCATTTGTTTCTCTGAGTACCACCTGATGTGCTCAATTGACTCGACTCTGCTTGTAATAAAACCTTCTTGCAAAAGGCCACAGAGAATTCAAGGGCTTATAATTCCTATAAGGTTGGGACTCACATGCCTTCTGTATTCAAGAGACTGTCCAATTAACAGAGGCTGATGGCTCAGTCACTCTTCCTTTTCCTTTCTCTACTTCCCTCCCTTCACCTAGTGTATTTTCACATGAAGCAAACTATAGGTTCTCAAGCTTGTGGCCCATGAGAAGATTTCTTGCTTAAGTGCTCACAGCTTTAAACTGAAATAACTTTCTTAATGGATTGTTACAAGTTGTCCTTTTACTCTTAAAACTGCAAATACTATTAATAATTCTAGAGCACACATCTCTATGCTCAAGATTCCTGAGTAGAAATGTATTGACTCCGGAACTTATACTTTACACTATTTTTATATAAGCGACATTAAGTAAAATTAAGGACCAGATGTCTCCTTAAGAGTAGAAAGAAGAGGAGTAGAAAGAAAACTCCACAGATCAGAGAAAGAGGAGTAGAACATCGATATTTGGCAAAACCAATACAATATTGTAAAGTTTAAAAATAAAATAAAATTAAAAAAAAAAAAGAGAAGGTGGAGTATAAGTGAGAAATGGAAAGGACAGATTCACCTCAGAGACAATTGTGGGGAGTGCTGCTGCATTTTGAATATATTTCAATCTAAGTCATTTGCTGGAATCCCAGAAATAAACACTTTTCTCATAAGGGGAAGCCCGTCATTTTTGTACATTAGCAAAACCCCCAAAGAGTAGTTTTCCTATCATTGACAGTCTAGTAGACTAACAGACTGTACCATGCAGGATTTGGCAGCTAAATATAACTGTATCTTAATGTGTTGTCTCTTATGTGTAGACTTGAATAAGTCATAGCAGTGAAGAAACTAACCACTCCTTGTTTTAGTCGCTGAGTCGTGTCCGACTCTTTGGAACCCCATGGACTGTAGCTCACCAGGCTCCCTCTGTTCGTGGGATTCTCCAGGCAAGAATACTGGAGTGAGTTGCCATTTCCTTCTCCAAAGGGTCTTGCTGACCCAGGGATCGAATCCTCACCTCCTGCCGTGTCTCCTGTGTTGTCAGGTGAGTTCTTTACCACTGAGCCACCAGGGAAGATAGCTGCTTTTTAGTACTATTCAGTTAAAACCAAAAGAAATAAGCAGGGTGGTTAGTTTCAGATTAAGGAAGTTCAGATCAATAAACTAATCATGCATCTCCTATGTGGGCATAGAGAGAAATGGGTAGTTGTGATACATCTTTTGAGATAGATGGTAATGAGCTCTGTGTGTGGAAGACAGAATATCCAGGATGACTCCTTGGTATCTGGCTTGAGCTGCAGTATGCCTGCTGCTACCATGTATTGACATGGGGATAAGGCAATAAAGTCAAGAGCTCCATTCTGAACATTCTAAATACAAAATGTCAAATACATATTTATTGGAGATGTCAAGTACCATAACATCTGTAGCTCTAAGGAGAGGCAAAGATGACAGAGAGACTTGAGAGTCATAAACAAATAGAAAGATTTAAAGTAAGGAGAATGAGGAAGAGTTTAAAGAGAAGTGACATTTGCCCTTCAGCATTTAAAGAGAGGATACGAAATAAAGAGCTATTGAAGAGGAGGTAGGTACAAAGTGAGGTGGGCAGAAAGAGGAGAGCATGTTGGCATAAAAATGAAAAACAGGAGCTGTTTTGTTTGTTTCCGCAGGAGGGGATGATGAATTGTTTTAAACACTGCGGAGAGACTGATTATGATGAAACAAGACATGAAGATCACTGATGCATCACTGCAGTCTTAGTCAAAGGATGTGAAAAATACATTATTGGTTCTAAATTGCGGCAAAAGGGCAAAAAACTCACTTAAGGAGTTTTACTGTGAGAGATACCAAAAAACAAAAAAATGCAGCAGTAACCAGAGGTGATGCAGAATAAATGATCTTTACAAGTGGAGAGATATTAAAGACAAATAGTATTAGAAATGTATTAAAAATATTAGTGAATTACCCTGATATGTTTGGGCTTTTTTATGAGGATATAACATCAGATTGGAGGAGGGCATGACTCCCCACTTTGGTATCTTTGCTTGGAGAATCCCATGGGCAGAGGAGCCTGGCAGTTTACATTCTATGGGGCTGCAAACAGTCAAATACAACAGAAGCAATTTAGCTTGCACACACACAGCATCAGATAAGTGTTAATTCAGCAGGTGTAGCTGACTGAAAAAGAAACACCTACCTCCTTCACCTTGGGCCTGTCAGATGGTCACTCCGAAAAACTGTAAGTAGAATTCTAAAATACCCACATGAGAATCTCTGTGAGGCCTGAGTGACTTTCTATCCTTATATTACAATGCTGCTAGTCTCCTCCCAAATGACTCTTTTTTGTTTAAATGAATTTGAGTCAATTTCTCTGTAACACTGAAAGACTACTAGGAACACTCAGTTAAACTTTCCTGAAATTTTCCAGATCTAATAATGCTCTTTCACATTGTGAAATTTCAAAGAGCAGACAAAAACTACAGTGTTTTCCAATATATTTGACTTCTAATTATTTTGTGAAGAGTATTTCAGGGGACTAAAAGGAAAAGGAGTATGTCAAGGCTGTACATTGTCACCCTGCTTATTTAACTTCTATGCAGAGTACATCATGAGAAACGCTGGACTGGAAGAAACACAACCTAGAATCAAGATTGCCGGGAGAAATATCAATAGCCTCAGATATGCAGATGACACCACCCTTATGGCAGAAAGTGAAGAGGAACTAGAAAGCCTCTTGATGAAAGTGAAAGAGGAGAGTGAAAAAGTTGGCTTAAAGCTCAACATTCAGAAAACTAAGATCATGGCATCTGGTCCCATCACTTCATGGGAAATAGATAGGGAAACAGTGGAAACAGTGTCAGACTTTATTTTTTGGGGCTCCAAAATCACTGCAGATGGTGACTACAGCCATGAAATTAAAAGACGTTTACTCCTTGGAAGGAAAATTATGACCAACCTAGATAGCCTATTCAAAAGCAGAGACATTTCTTTGCCAATAAAGGTCTGTCTAGTCAAGGCTATGGTTTTTCCAATAGTCATGTATGGATGTGAGAGTTGGACTGTGAAGAAGGCTGAGCACTGAAGAATTGATGCTTTTGAACTGTGGTGTTGGAGAAGACTCTTGAGAGTCCCTTGGACTGCAAGGAGATCCAACCAGTCCATTCTAAAGGAGATCAGCCCTGGCTGTTCATTGGAAGGACTGATGCTGAAGCTGAAACTCCAATACTTTGGCCACCTCATGCGAAGAGTTGACTCATTGGAAAAGACTCTGATGCTGGGAGGGATTGCGGGCAGGAGGAGAAGGGGACGACAGAGGATGAGATGGCTGGATGGTATCACCGACTCGATGGACATGAGTCTGAGTGAACTCTGGGAGTTGGTGATGGACAGGGAGGCCTGGCGTGCTGCAATTCATGGGGTTGCAAAGAGTCGGACACGACTGAGCGACTGAACTGAACTGAATGTAAACAATTTGAAATTTTCAAATTCAAATATTCATATGAAAACAATTTGCAATATTATCTACTTTATAGTTTTAACTCAAATCACTTGGAGGTTCATCTTCATATTTTACTTCTGGGCTCACTTCATTCTGGTTTTACTTCTGCATTCATTTCTTTACATTGTACTTATTTTACCAAAATTCTATATGTTAAACCTAGACTTTTATTGCTAATTTTATTCCTGACTCTCTCTGAAACTTTGGGAGACTCCAAAATCACTTAGATTTGCCATTTGAAATGAGGATTTCATGGTCTCTCAGAAATTCTTATTTATGTTTTGAGGAGTATCTCCTCAAAATACTTATACCAATTTTTGAATACCTAAATACTCACCATGTTTATATTTTCTTTACTAAAAAAGAAATAGCAGAATACATTAACTTTCCAAATCAATAGTACTATTTTCAATTTTCTTGAAGTGGAGATTAAACATCTCCTGTTATGGAACCTCAGAATACTCTATTTTCACAACTTTCAGAAGCTTGGAATACTCATAAATACGGTACATGCCAAACATATTTCTTTTAACTATGAGGTGCTGTTTGGCTTTGTACTGCCTGGTGACATGTTTCCATTTTAATGATGTTTGAATTTAGCATAGCAGTTGGATTCCCTTTCAGATCTGCTACATTGAAATTCCACCTGCTTATCCACATCTCTTACTAAAAATTAAAATCTTAATGATCATGGTGAGGGAAAAATAATTAAGAACTTCCTAAAATGTTCTTTTTGGTACTTATATTTATGTCACTCACGTGTTACGATGACACATGTTTTGCATTTCAAACCAGAAACCCTGGCTTATATACACTTCCACACATTTATAGCCTTAATTAAGACAGAAACCATTTGCTTTTTACATAACAATAAAGGCACAGAATCAATTAAGGTTTTTGCTAAGTAACCTCCTGCACTTTATTACAGTTTATCTTGGTTTTTTTGTTTTGTTTTGTTTTGTTTTGTTTTGTGAGGAGGAGCTATTATTTCTGCTCTAAGCTCTTGATCTCCCCAGGGAGCAGAAATGAGCGTCTGTTGTGTAACACAGCTGGGAGGGAAGTCACAGGAAATGAGAATGTGGAGAGAAGGAAAATGGGAAACCAAATCTTGGAAACACAGAGGAACCTTCATGCAGTAAGTTCTGCACCATTATCAGTTACAAGTATTCCACAAGGTGTCCAGAGCTCATTCAGTTGCTTAGAACTTAGTGCCTTCAGGCTCTACAAAATGGGGTAAAATGATGAGCCAGGTAAGGAAAGTGTGCAGAATTTAAGAGAGTGAGATAGGAAATGGAGAGGGAAGGAAAGAATGAGAAAAGAGGGGAAAGAGAAGAAAGAAGAGTGAATGACAGAGAATCATGAGAATTCATGGCTGCATCTCACTGTGGACAACTAGGAAAACTGGTCACCTGATCATCATCTGAATGGTTACATTCAGTTCAGTTTAGTTCAGTTGCTCGGTCATGTCTGACTCTTGGTGACCTCATGGACTGCAGCACACCAGGCCTCCCTGTCCATCACCAACTCCCAGAGTATACTCAAACTTATGTCTATTGAGTCGGTGATGCCATCCAACCATCTCATCCTCTATTGTCCTCTTCTCCTCCTACCTTCAATCTTTCCCAGCATCAGGGTCTTTTCAAGTGAGTCAGTTATTTGCATCAGTTGGCCAAATAATGGAGTTTCAGTTTCAGCATCAGTCCTTCCAATGAACGTTCAGGACTGATTTCCTTTAGGATGGATTGGTTGGATCTCCTTGCAGTCCAAGAGACTCTCAAGAGTCTTCTCCAACACCACAGCTCAAAAGGATCGAATCTTCGGTGCTCATCTTTCTTTATAGTCCAATTCTCACATCCATACATGACTACTTCCTCAGTGATCAATGCAAAGAAATAGAGGAAAACAATAGAATGGGAAAGCAGGGTGACAATATACAGCCTTGACATACTATTTTCCCTATTTGGAACCAGTCTGTTCCATATCCAGTTCTAACTTTTGCTTCTTGACCTGCATACATATTTATCAGGAGGCAGGTCAGGTATCTATATTCCCATCTCTTTAAGAATTTACACAGTTTACTTTGGTCCACACAGTCAAAGGCTTTGGCACAGTCAATAAAGCAGAAATGGATGTTCTGGATGTTTTTCATCAAAAAGTCTTGCTTTTTTGATGATCCAGCAGATGTTGGCAATTTGATCTCTGGTTCCCCTGCTTTTTCTAAATCCAGCTTGAACATTTGGAAGTTCACAGTTCACATACTGTTGAAGCCTGATTTGGAGAATTTTGAGCATTACTTTGCTAGACATAGAACAACAGACTGGTTCCAAATAGATAAAGGAGTACATCAAGGCTGTATACTGTCACCGTGCTTATTTAACTTATATGCAGAGTACATCATGAGAAACGCTGAGCTGGAGGAAGCATAAGCTGGAATCAAGATTGCTGGGAGAAAGATCAATAACCTCAGCTATGCAGATGACACCACACTTATGGCAGAAAGTGAAGAAGAATTAAAGAGCCTCTTGATGAAAGTGAAAGAGGAAAGTGAAAGTGTTGGCTTAAAGCTCAAAAAAACTAAGAAAACAAAAAAAATTCAGAAAACTAAGATCATGGCATCCAGTCCCATCACTTTATGGCAAATAGATGGAGGAACAGTGGAAGACTTTATTTTTTTGGGCTCCAAAATCAATGCAGATGGTGATTGCAGCCATGAAATTAAAAGATGCTTACTCCTTGGAATTTACTGGCATACTGAATGTAGCATTTTCACAGCATCATCTTTCAGGATTTGAAATAGCTCAACTGGAATTCTATCACCTCCACTAGCTTTGTTTGTAGTGATGTTTCCTATGGCGCACTTAACTTCACATTTCAGGATGTCTGGCTCTAGGTGGGTGATCACACCATCGTGATTATCTGGGTCATGAAGATATTTATTGTATAGTTCTTCTGTGTATTCTTGCCACTTCTTCTTAATATCTTCTGCTTCTATTAGGTCTCTACCAGTTTTGTCCTTTATTGAACCCATATTTGCATGAAATGCTCCCTTGGTACCTCTAATTTTCATGAAAAGATCTCTAGTCTTTCCCATTGTATTGTTTTCCTCTATTTCTTTGCATTGATCACTAAGGAAGGCTTTCTTATCTCTCCTTGCTATTCTTGGAAACTCTGCATTCAAATGGGTATATCTTTCCTTTTCCCTTTTGGTTTTCACTTCCCTTCTTTTCACAGCTATTTGGAAGGCCTCCCCAGACAGCCATTTTGCTTTTTTGCATTTCTTTTTCTTGGGGATGGTCTTGAATCCTGTCTCCAGTACAATGTCATGAACCTCCGTCCATAGTTCATCAGGCACTCTATCTATCAGATCTAGTCCTTTAAGTCTATTTCTCACTTCCACTGTATAGTCATAGAGATTTGATTTAGGTCATACTTGAATGGTCTAGTGGTTTTCCCCACTTTCTTCAATTTCAGTCTGAATTTGGCAATAAGAAGTTTATTATCTGAGCCACAGTCAGCTCTTGGTCTTGTTTTTGCTGACTGTATAGAGCTTCTCCATCTGTGGCTGCAAAGAATATAATCAACATGATTTTAGTATTGACCATCTGATGATGTCCATGTGTAGAGTCTTCTCTTGTGTCATTGGAAAAGGGTGTTTGCTATGATCAGTGCGTTCTCTTGGCAGAACTCTATTAGCCTTTGCCCTGCTTCATTCTGTACTACAAGGCCAAATTTGCCTGTTACTCCAGGTGTTTCTTGACTTCCTACTTTTGCATTCCAGTCCAGTATAATGAAAAGGACAACTTTTTTGGGTGTTAGTTCTAGAAGGTCTTGTAGGATTCACAGAAGTGTTCAACTTCTGCTTCTTCAGCATTACTGGTCGGGGCATAGACTTGGATTACCGTGATATTGAATGGTTTGCCTTGGAAAAATTTGGAAAACTCAGCAGTGGCCACAGGACTGGAAAAGGCCAGTTTTCATTCCAATCCGAAAGAAAGGTAATGCCAAAGAATGCTTAAACTACTGCACAATTGCACTCATTTCACATGTTAGTAAAGTAATGCTTAAAATTTTCCAAGCCAGGCTTCAGCAATACATGAACCGTGAACTTCCAGATATTTAAGCTGGTTTTAGAAAAGGCAGAGGAACCAGAGATCAAATTGCCAACATCTGCTGGATTATCGAAAAAGCATGAGAGTTCCAGGAAAACATCTATTTCTGCTTTATTGACTATGCCAAAGCTTTTGACTGTGTGGATCACAATAAAATGTGGAAAAATCTGAAAGAGATGGGAATACCAGACCACCTGACCTGCCTCCTGAGAAACCTATATGCAGGTCAGGAAGCAACAGTTAGAAATGGACATAGAACAACAGAGTGGTTCCAAATAGGAAAAGGAGTATGGCAAGTCTGTATATTGTCACCCTATTTATTTAACTTATACACAGTGTACATCATGAGAAATGCTGGGCTTCATGAAGCAGAAGCTGGAGTCAAGATTGCCAGGAGAAATATCAATAACCTCAAATATGCAAATCACACCACCCTTATGGCAGAAAGTGAAGAACTAAAGAGCCTCTTGATGAAAGTGAAAGAGAAGAGTGAAAAATTGGCTTAAAGCTCAACATTCAGAAAACTAAGATCATGGCATCTGGTCCCATCACTTCATGGGAAATAGATGGGGAAACAATGGAAACAGAGTCAGACTTTATTTTGGGGGGCTCCAAAATCACTGCAGATGGTGATTGCAGCCATGAAATTAAAAGATGCTTACTCCTGGGAAGGAAAGTTATGACCAACCTAGACAGCATATCCAAAAGCAGAGACACTACTTTGCCAACAAAGGTCCGTCTAGTCAAGGCTATGGTTTTTCCAGTGGTCATGTATGGATGTGAGAGTTGGAGTATAAAGAAAGCTGAATGCAGAAGAATTGATGCCTTTGAATGTGGTGTTGGAGAAGTCTCTTGAGAGTCACTTGGAGTCTCACTGCAAGAAGATCCAACCAGTCCATCCTCAAGATCAGTCCTGGGTGTTCATTAGAATGACTGATGTTGAAGCTGAAACTCCAATACTTTGGCCACCTGATGCAAAAAGCTGACTCATTGGAAAAGACCCCGATGCTGGGAAAGATTGAAGGTAGGAGGAGAATGGGATGACAGAGGATGAGATTGTTGGATGGCATCACCAACTCAATGCACATGGGTTTGGGTGGACTCCAGGAGTTGTTGATGGACAGAGAGGCTTGTTGTTCTGCACTTCATGGGGTCGCAAAGAGTTGGACACGACTGAGCGACTGAACTAAACTGAACTTGCTAGTGTGTGAGATGAGTGCAATTGTGCGCTAGTGAGCCTTTTTTGGGGCTGGAATGTAAACTGACCTTTTCCAGTCCTGTGGCCACTGCCTAGTTTTTCAAATTTGCTGGCATATTGAATGCAGCGCTTTCACAGCATGATCTTTTAGGATTTGAAATAGCTCAACTGGAATTCCATCTCCTCCACTAGCTTTGTTCGTAGTGATGCTTCCTAAGGCCCACTTGACTTCGCTTTCCAGGATGTCTGGCTCTAGGTGAGTGAGCACACCATCGTGATTATGTGGGTCATGAAGAATTTTTTTGTATAGTTCTTCTGTGTATTCTTGCCACCTTTCTTAGCGTCTTCTGCTTCTGTTAGGTCCATAGCATTTCTGTCCTTTATTGTGTCCATCTTTGCATGAAATGTTCTCTTGGTATCTCTAATTTTCTTGAAGAGATCTCTAATCTTTTCCATTCTATTGTTTTCCTCTATTTCTTTGCATTGATCACTGAGGAAGGCTTTCTTATCTCTCCTTGCTATTCTTTGGAACTCTGCATTCAAATGGGTATATCTTTCTTTTCTCCTTTGCCTTTAGCTTTCCTTCTTTGCACAGCTATTTGTAAGACCTCCTCAGGCAACCATTTTGCCTTTTTGCATTTCTTTTTCTTGGGGATGGTCTTGATCCCTGCCTCCTTTACATTGTCACGAACCTCCATTCATAGTTCTCCAGGCACTCTATCAGATCTAATCCCTTCAATCTATTTGTCACTTCCACTGTATAATTGTAAGGGATTTGATTTAGGTCATACCTGAATGTTCTAGTTGTTTTTCCTATTTTCTTCAATATAAGTCTCAATTTGGCAATAAGGAGTTCACAATCTGAGCCACAGTCAGCTCCCGGTCTTGTTTTTGCTGACTGTATAAAGCTTCTCCATCTTTGGCTGCAAATAATGTAATCAACCTGATTTTGGTATTGGTTACCTTATAACAATCTTAAGAGAGTTTTTAGATTTTATATGACTAATCTGAATACACTGTTGCCAAAGTGGACTAAATATTTCAGAAGTATCTTATATCAGTCACCCATCCAGGTATATGTTAAGGTCATGATTTACTTATTTTAGGAATAATGGAATATTTTCACTTGTTTTATAGGACCATAATTAAGTTTATTAAAAGAAACAAGCATATAGTTTATAATTATATTATAGATGCATATATATACACACACGTACGTGTAGACACACTCATGCTTATGAAGGTCTCTGAAAGAGCAAAACCATATGCCTGCAAAACTTGTTCCCCTTCACAAATAGTCAGCTACATTAAAATAATATTGACAAATATTCTGATACTTGGATTTTCATTTACACAATCTTTATACAAAAGTCTTTGAAGTTAATATTTGCTCTCTTCTTATCTAAAATGGACTGTTTTGACAAAAGCTATGTCTGCCCTTCTTCATTAATATCCAAATCAGTGAGGAAAAAGGCTGACTTTGATTTATATGAAACAATTTTGAACATATTTTCAGGTTTCAAAACTAAAATAGTTTCTTAATTTTTAAAATTATGCTTTATGGAGAAAATAAAGGATTAAAATCAAAAGATAAGACTGACTTTGATCTTCAAAGCCAAGCCACATGCTCGTTACGTTATGCTGGCAGGAAAACGTGTGCACCTTCTCAATCTGCATGGTGCATAACTAGCCCTTACTAGCCTTGCAGACTAGTAACACACAGAAGGCTTTTGGATAAATTGATTGATTGGAGTTAAAATGCATGTTTCTCATGTTGAGGGCTCACATGGTGAATCAATGAATATTAGAAAATATGGTAAAATGTGAAAATCAAAACTGGAAAAAAGAGCATTGTTTTTATTAGGTGTGTTTATACTGTTTGTATGACAGACCCTCACACACAAACATTCTTCATACACATGCACACAAGATATAATCACAATATCTCCAACTCAGTTTGCTCTTCAAATATGAAATTCACCTAACATTTCCTGATAGATCTCTTCATCTAATTTAATTCTGTATTGATATCTAGGATTCATTTCTTCAACAGTCAAATACTCAATGCAAGCTGTTTGAGCAAAATAGAAAAGTAGTTTTGACTCAGGTAATTGGGAAAGTCAGGAGTGAAGCCAGGATAAATAATATCTGGAACTACTGATTTGATACATATCAGGAGTGTCTCTCTTACATTCTCACACCTTTGATTTTTCTCTCCATATGGTTGTGGTCTTTCCTGCTGCTGACGGGGTAGATAATGGCTTGGGAGGCTGATGACTTGCACATCATTACCATGATTTTCACCATGACTTTTCCTCCCCTCTCTCCCTCTTCCTCCGTCCCCACACAAATCCCTGGTCATTGTTTTGATTAGACCACCCAGTTCACATGCATGTGCCTATTTCTGAACCAGTCAGTGCGGTCATGAGTGTGCGGTGCTCTGAGCCATGGTATGCACCACCCTTACGTAGGTGCCTGTAGCAGTAGAGAGAGCACCTCACTTGTAGAAATACAGGAAGTGAAGGTGATAAAGAGAACATATGACCATTTCTGACCACAACCATCACTTCTCCTCTTATGATACCATGTGGTTCTTCAGTGTTTGCAACATCCATGTGATCAGAACAAATTACAACTGAATAATAGCTTTGAATCACAACCACAATAGCTATGACCGCCATCACACACACACACACACAAACAATAATTTTTCTTCTTTTGAAGCAATTGTGCAAAGTGTTTCTCACATTCTGTGATGTGATTCTCCTCAAAATATTTTGAAGTAGACTATTTCTGCTTTATATATGAGTGCGTGTGTCCTCAGTCTCTTCAGTCATATCTGAATCTTTGCAACCCCGTGAACTGTAAACCACAAAGCTCCTCTGTCCTTGGAATTTCCCAGGCAAGCACACTGGAGTGAGTTTCCATACCCTTCTCCAGGGGACTTTCCTGACCCAGGGATCAAACCCATGTCTCCTGCATTGCACGTGGATTCTTTACCACTGAGCCACTGGGGAAGCCTGATTTATATATGGGGAGACTAAAATTGTGTGTGCACAGCTCAAACAATCTAACCAAAAAGTACAAAGTACAATCTATTTTGAAGTGTGTGTAGATCAATCAAAGACTATAAATGCAACAGTAGGAGAAATGGTGATTGTATAGCCTAGATTTTACATCTCTCAGGGACTTAATATCAGCAAATGTTGATGGTATGCAAAACAATGTAAAAAAATTGGCAATAATTAAAATGCAGTCATCAGTACAGTACACATTAGTTCAGTAGAATATGACCTAATTTGAAATAACAGTGACTTACTAAGACATCTGTTTCTATTTTCCTTACACAAATTCTGGGAGAGAGGGTATAGTCCATTGTTGGAACAGTGACTTGAAAATCATCAGTGATCCACCCACAGTTTTGCTTCTTGTTCTAACATGACTTTTCAGGAGGCAGCTATAACATTCCAGTCATCAGGAAAATGTCGAGGGCACAAGAGAGATGAGTTTCCCTCCATTTAGAAACACTTCCCAGATGTGCATAGGATGCTTCACCAGCACGTTATCACATGGCCACAGTTAGCTACAATAGAGGCTTGTAAATAGAGTCTTAATTCCATTCAGTCATGTGTGCTGCTAGAAATCTGAGATTCTCTAATAGGAAAAAAAGAAAAATGGATATTGGAACAGGAGGATAGGAGTTTCTGCCAAGAACTCTCTTCCACTTTTCTCTGTTATATGTCACTGATATCACTCTTGGAGTACAACTATTACTGCCCTGGCCATGTTCCTTTAAACAGTCAAAGGACAATATTCTTACCTATTATATCCAACATAAGATTTTTTTTTCTTTGTGATTTACTAGAGTTAGGCTATGTTTATTTCCGTATACAAGCAGATTGCATACTAATTGTTTTGTTAAAAACCCACTAAGCTCCACATTCACTCTCTCTCTCAAATTTTACTGTAATGTTATGCTCAACTATAGTAGAATGGCTTTATATTATAATAGATTGTATATACAAATGACTCCGAGAGTATTTCTTGTCCTGTGTTTTTATTCAGAAAACTGCTCGTTGCTTTATAAAGAGATAAAACCTATTTTCCCTCCTCTTGAAATTGGGAATATCTTTTTGACTGTTTTGATGAACAGAATACAATGAAAATAATGCTGCATGTCTTCTGACAATAGGTTACAAATGGTGAAAGAGTTTCCACCTGATGCCTCCACTGTTGGAATGCTTTACCTTGGAAATCAGCAACCATATTGTTAGGAAGTCAACCAGTCACATAGAAAGACCACTGGTAAGTATCTGGCCACAGCCTCAGATGCTTGAGCTGTCCCAGATAACTGAGAACACTCACTATTAAAGCAGTAAGTAGGAGAGCCTCCTGATGATGAATGACTCCAGTCTTTGGGCTATCCCCGCTGATACAGGGTGGAGCTGAGCAAAGCTGTCCCCACTGAATCCTGTCCAAAGTATACATTACTAAGTCAAATATATGTGGTCATTTTTTAGGCCATTATGTTTTAGGGTGGTTAGTTATGCAATACTAGATAACAGGAATATACATATTGATAAAAATTTAGCAAAGTATGTGTAAATGTACACCAGTTAGGAACTAATACATTACAGGGCATATAATTCAAAAGGACACATGTAACCCAGTGTTTATTGCAGCACTATTTACAATAGCCAGGACATAAGGCAACCTAGCTATCCATCAACGAATGAATGGATAAAGAAGTTATGGTACATATATACAATGGAATATTACTCAGCCACAGAAAAGGAAGGAGTCTGTTAGTTGAACTGAGGCAGATGAACCTAGAGCCTATTATACAGAGTGAAGTAAGTCAGAAAGAGAAAAACAAATGTTGCATATTAATGCATATATGTGGAATGTAGAAAAATGATCCTGGTAAACCTATTTTCAGGACAGGAATAGAGACACAGATGTAGAGAATGGACTTGTAGACAAAGCAGGGGAAAGAGAAGGCAGGAAGAATTGAGAGAGTAGCATTGACATATATACACTACTGTGTATAAAATACATAGCTAGTGGGAAGCCGCTGTATAGCCCAGAGAGCTCAGTCTAGTGCTCTGTAATGATCTAGAGAGGTGAGATGGGGCAGTGGAGGGAGGGAGGCTCCAGATGGAAGGGATATATGTACACTTATGGCTGATTCACATTGATGTATGGCAGAAACCAATAAATCATTGTAAAGCAATTATGCTCTTATTAAAAATTTTACAGAAGAATTTGGATAAAAAAGAATTAATATATTAAAGGTATGAATAGTTAATCATCCAATCACATCATTTTAAACATGAGACAATCCAGGGTGAGTTTATTCAGGCAAGTTGCTTAAAGCCATACAATCATTTAGCATTGTGTACCCAAGAGTCATTTCTAAGTACTCCAATTCTTCCTATGCATAGCTTTTTTCATCATATTTAAAATATGAGTTTAAGTTTTTCTGTAACAGATTTATACTGCTAGATGAGTCATAATTCAGTGATTCTCTACCCTGCCTCTGGGATATGATTACCTGTGGTTCCTGTAGAATCATAGGATCCTTTGCACCACTGCAGCCTCCTGAATGAGAATCTCCCTTTGAGTGCATGCATTTATGTACACATCCACCAATTCCACATATAATTCAAATGAACAGGCAATGTTGAACCTTATTGGTATTGATCATGTTCCCAGAAGGGATGTTCCTTTATAGCAGAAAATCACAGGTAAGAAATATTTTCTTTTTTTTTTTTCTTTTTTCTTTTTTATTTATTTATTTTTTTAAATTTTATTTTATTTTTAAACTTTACATAACTGTATTAGATTTGCCAAATATTTTCATACATTCAACAACTTTGGATCTATCCTCAGACCCCATTGCTTTTGTGTGTATGTGTGTATACATATCTATCTCTCTATATAGATAGATAGATAGATAACAAAATGGAAAATCAACAGACCATAGTTAACAAAAAATAAAAAGAGCAGATAACAGTTAAAGTTACGAAAAGGACAGTTACTCTGTTGCACAATCCCATTCTATATTAAATTTTTCTAAGAGTCTTCTGTGCATTAGTCCTTAACTGGTTCAATTTAGTCCAACATACTAGCCAGGAACTATGTTGGGCAAGGGGATTTCGAAAATGAAAGAGACCTGTCAGTTTAATGAAGGTTTTCAGGAAGTTGGCAATTTCAGATTTATGGGAGAAAGCCATAACACTATTTATAGGTTGCCATGGGATCACAGAACAAAGGCTCTTATTCCAACCTAGAAGCATTTGAAAGAATTCATAGAGGGGACAATACCTAAAAGGACTCTTAAAGGATCAATCACACAAGTGTTACCTGGAGAAAAAAGTTTGGGCATGTTATCCAAGTAGAGCACAGTATAGTAATAGTACAAGGTCAGCAAACTGTGGCCCAGGGGTTGCATCTGGTCTACTACCTATTTTTATAAATACAGTTTTATTTGAGCATAGTCATGCTGCATGTCACAGCAGAATTTAGTTGTCTCAGCATTGTATTCCCTGCAAAGCCAAAGATGCTTACTATCTGGGCCTCTCTAGAAAAATTTCTGACCTCTGATATAAAGAGTAAGATAACATCTGATGTACCATGATATATTCAAGGAATGTTAAAAACTTCAATATAATAGAATATAAACCTTACAACAGAGAAAAAAGAGTGTTAAGTGCAGAATCTTAAGTAGGAATCATGAAAAAGTGTTAATGTTAGGTTAAGGTGCTTGTGTTTTATTCTTTCTGTCATGGAGAACAGACGATGAGTTTGAAGAAACAGTGACTCGGTCAGATTTCAGCAAGATTGCTCTGGTTGCATTGTGGAGACACTTCAGAAAACAGACAGAAGACCAGTTTAGAAGGGAGATATATTGAGGGCCTGAAATAGGACAAAGAAAGGGAAGAATAAAGGGAGCTGTGCAGAAGCTTTTCAGTAGGTGTAATTATCAAGGTTTGCTGAAACTTACCTCTCTTCATTGAAATATATCTACAAATTTTCAATACCCTCCCCTGAAAAAGTGGAACCTAATTGCCCTTTCCTTGAACCAGACCTAGGGACTCCTTTCTAACCAATACACTGTGGCAGAAGTGATGGTATATGGCTCCCATGCAAAGTCACAAGGATCATAGCTCACTCCTGACAATCTTTGCTCTAGAGGAAGCCAGCCACTATGTCATTAATACTCAAGCAGCCCTAGGACAGTTGTATGGGAAGAGGAATGGAGATCTTCCGCAAACAGCCAGGACTAATTTGTTAGCAATGTGAGTGAGCCACCTGGGAACTTCTGAAGCCTTCAGTTTAGATGAGTGACATCTCTTTTCTTATTACTATTTAATTCTAGAATTAAACACAAATACATTTATTAGAGAAAAAGCTAAAATGATACAAGGATATATGGAGTAAAAATGAAATTTCTTCTAAGACCCCCTCCTTCAGTTTCTCTATTTTCTGAGATAACTATGGTTAGCAGGACAGTGTTCATTCTCCCAGGACTTTCATGTGAATTTTCATGCCTGTGTATCTGAATAGCCAATATCTTGACTACAACCTCAGAAGAGAGCTGAAACCAGAATCCTTCAGACACACTGCTTTCATATTCCTAACTCAAAGAAACTGTGAGAGAGTCAATGCTTATTATTGTTTTCAGCACTGATTACAGGAATCATTTATTATATAGTAATTCAGTTCAGTTCAGTTCAGTTGCTCAGTCATGTCCAACTCTTTTCTACCCCATGAATCGCAGCACACCAGGCTTCCCTGTCCATCACCAACTCCTGGAGTTCACTCAGACTCACATCCATTGAGTCAGTGATGCCATCCAGCCATCTCATCCTCTGTCATCCCCTTCTCCTCTTGCCCGCAATCCCTCCCAGCATCGGGGTCTTTTCCAAAGAGTCAACTCTTCACATGAGGTGACCAAAGTATTGGAGTTTCAGCTTCAGCATCAGTCCTTCCAATGAACACCTAGGGCTGATCTCCTTCAGAATGGACTAGTTGGATCTCCTTGCAGTCCAAGGGACTCTCAAGAGTCTTCTCCAACACCACAGTTCAAAAGTATCAGTTCTTCGGCACTCAGCTTTCTTCACAGTCCAATTCTCACATCCATGTATGATCACTGGAAAAACCATAGCCTTGACTAGACAGACCTCTGTTGGCAAAGTAATATCTCTTGTTTTCAATATACTATCTAGGTTGGCCATAACTTTCCTTCCAAGGAAAACGTCTTTTAATTTCATGGCTGCAATCACCATCTGCAGTGATTTTGGCGCCCCAAAAAATAAAGTCTGACACTGTTTCCACATCTATTTCCAATGAAGTGATGGGACCAGATGCCATGATCTTAGTTTTCTGAATGTTGAGCTTTAAGCCAACATTTTCAGTCTCCTCTTTCACTTTCATCAAGAGGCTTTTAGTTCCTCTTCACTTTCTGCCATAAGGGTGGTGTCATCTGCATATCTGAGGTTATTTATATTTTTCCTGGCAATCTTGATTCCAGCTTGTGCTTCTTCCAGCCCAGCGTTTCTCATGATGTACTCTGCATATAAGTTAAATTAGCAGGGTGACAATATACAGCCTTGATGTACTCCTTTTCTTATTTGGAACCAGTCTGTTATTCCATGTACAGCTCTAACCGTTGCTTCCTGACCTGCATATAGGTTTCTCAAGAGGCACATCAGGTGGTCTGGTATTCCCATCTCTTTCAGAATTTTCCACAGTTTATTGTAATCCACACAGTCAAAGGCTTTGGAATAGTCAATAAAGCAGAATTAGATGGTTTTCTGGAACTCTCTTGCTTTTTCCATGATCCAGTGGATGCTGGCAATTTGATCTCTGGTTCCTCTGACTTTTCTAAAACCAGCTCAAATGTCTGGAAGTTCACGGTTCATGTATTGCTGAAGCCTGGCTTGGAGAATTTTGAGCATTACTTTACTAGCGTGTGAGATGAGTGCAATTGTATGGTAGTTTGAGCATTCTTTGGCATTGCCTTTCTTTGGGATTGGAATGAAAACTGAGCTTTTCCAGTCCTGTAATAACTAACTAATATATAATCATTGATTGAAATGAGAAATGCAAGCAGAGAAAAAAAAATTATGGGAAAAAATGTTATATGCCATATTAGTTATGCTGATTCTGGAGGTCCTTTGGAAGAGCCAAATGAATATACTGAGTAGAACATTCACATCTTCCCCTAATCTGACCATTGGGAGAGGTCAGAGATTTTACCAGGATTCCTTGAAGCACCTATTTGTTCTAATATACATTGTCCAAACTCTCTTTAATTCTATTTTTATGTCAGTGAGTATTTCTTCATTAATAGCAAGCTGTTTGCCTTTACTGTTTTCTTTTATATCCGCTGGTGTGTAACTCATGATTCAGCAAATATAAAAGGAAATTTTATGAAAAGAAAAGAATTTGCAAAGATAAGATTTCCAGCCTTCTGGCTTATTATAGTCAAGGCCTGTTGTAGAGAAATAAGACTCTCAACCAGTGACCAATTTACCTGGAAGCTAGAAATGGTTTCCACAGAGAGCCAAATCACCCACACTAGACACTATCAGTGAGTCATAGGAATGCAAACCCCAGGATTTGAGAATATTTTCCTTAGATACTCTAAACATATTCAAAGGCAACATCTTCAAGTTGGAATTTGCTTGGATGTGGGCAGTAGATAAGGCCAGGGAGATTGGTGAAGGGTCCAAATGTATGCATATAAAGATAGGAAATGGCCCTATGCTCTTGTATTCTTACACTCAGCTTCTAGCTTCTAGCATTAATATGTTCCTTACATCATGCTTGAATTACTCCCCATCACAGTTGAGCACACCAGAATAAAAAATATCATTAAATATTTATGTATCAATAAGGAACATCTACAGAAACTAGACTCATTTTAGTTCATTGGAGATTAAATTTGGAAATTATCAGCAAGGAAAACATGTACAGTATCTCAAATACTGTCATGGATTTGAGAAAATATGTTAAATAATAATTTATAAAATGATATTTTCCATTTAAAGTCTTTAAAACTTGTACATTTGTAGTTCTTTGTGTTTAAATGTTCAACAAACATTTAAGAAGGCACCATCGTTCATAAAGCATGATGTAGGCAATGAGGGTATGATAACACAAAATATTGATGATTGCTCCAAATTGAAATGTCTCATCTTTTCCTATTATTAAGGGAACTAAATTCTCATGTTCACAAAATTAAATACACACAACAATTCAAAGAAAAATGGAATCATTCCTCTCTATGTCAGACATGAGGAGTTCTGTCATTCCCCTTATACCTGCAAACTGTCCTGCCAAGTTTAGAAACACAGCCATATGCTACTTCACAAGTCTTTTGTTTGCCATCCTCTTCCTCTACCAATATAATTTCTCCATTTTTTTTTAAGTCTGATTTTCTCTTCTAAAAAGAAAATCATTCTAAGAAAATCATTACTGAATTTTGAAAGATCCTTTTATCCTAGATAAAAGGTTAAGCCTACTCTGTGGCTTTCAAGGGTGTGGGTGCTGAGCAGGATTTTATTTGCTCAGTAGACCCAAAAGTTACTGTGTCCTTTAAATATTGAGCGTGGAATGGATGTTAATTTCTCACCAGAGTGGGAGATAGATGTGGTCAGCACGGGGAATGTGAGACTGATTTTAATCAGTTGTCATTAGAAAAGAACGTAGAGCTCTTACTATCCAAAATTAGTGATGCTGTTAGAGTCTACTTTATCCTAAGAACTGCCAATGAATTAAAACAGGACCAGCCATTTGAGTTTAATTTTCTTGGTAAAACAGCAAAATATTTGAGGTCCTTGTAAACCTTTGAAAGACAGTACCTCAAGCAGCTAAGTAGGGGTGGAGTTGACAGCTCCTTAAACTGTTCCGACAGAACTCCTATGAGAGTAAGTCATAAAAAGGACACAGCACATACTCACCAGAGCATCTCTCCCTTACAAGTGACACTCCCTTCCCCCAAAGCTGAACAATAAACATATAGCACTACATAGAATTTTGATTGGATTGCAAAATGGGTTAAAGTCCAAATCTACAGATAGCAAATAGCAAAGGCAATCATCCCTAATAGCCTTCGAATAGGCCAAATGGGAAGTTCTTTCAGAGAGACCTATACAGGCAATTATTATTTTTTAAACATTTGTGTTCTGACAGAATTGTTTTTATGATTGTGTACCCAATTTCCTCTAAAAGACTCTCCTGAGGTCCCTTTTTGAAGATGGAAATGAACAAAGGGTTCTTGGGGTTTATTAGAGGAAAACATATTTAAAAGGTCTCAAAGGCAGGAGGGAGTTTTCACATTTGAAATACAATAAGGATTTAAAAACAAAACCTCCATGATATTCATAGATTGTCCAAAGATTTGTTTGTATTAACTCCTGAAAAAGACAAATTTTAAGTTGCATAATCAAAAGTTGCCTGGGAATATAAGTTATAACATTTATTATCATTTCTATTTTGTCTTTGCTGCTCATATTTGCATTATAACTATGCATCTTACAAATATATCTATTTTCAGAAAACAGAAGCTATACTTATGGAACTAGTTATTTTTAAAAGTACGTTGTGTTCTGGAGAAGTGCTGTGACTTGTTCTCAACTTGTATAAAGAAAGAATAAGTGCATGAAAAAGTGTTTGCTCTGTTTTTAAATAAGTTGTTGGATGTTACATGTTGAAACTCCTGACAGGGACAAAAAGCTGAAGGAAACTTGCAAGCATTTAGCTCACAGTTCAAGGAGGCTCCACTGTGTTATGCTATGAGACTGTAAGGTTCCAGTAGATTTCATGAGCAATCATATTTGTTGTCATAAATCAATGAATAATGTGTTTGTTAATTATTTGTTGAGTCTTACTTTTGGTTTTGCACTGAACTTTAGCTTTAGAATAATTTTGAGACAGAAAACAGCACCACACCCTCATTATGTCATAACTGTTTTCTAACTAAAGCTCTGGAACATTATTTATATAAGTAAACTTATTAGCCTCATTAGCAATGAAGTAATCATATTTGTTATTCAAAGTTAAACATGATGTACTTTTGGCTTTGTATCAGTTTTAGACGAGATGAGAAATCTTGTCATTTATCTAAAATGCTTGACATAAGATACTGTGTGTTTCTTTGTACCATATTGCATTATTTCCACATGCACAATACATGAACTGTTCTGGAACAGAATACATGAAAGTAGAAGAGGAGTAGATTAAGGGATTCTCAAAGGGGATTGCATAACATAGGTTAGGTGGACTGATGCTCCACTTTAACATTTAATTTTGTTTCAGGAAATCTTAGGTGGGGTAAGAATAGGTCAGCATATTTAGTGAAGGCTTAAAGGGGAAAGTCTACTATGACATAATCAGGTAAGCAAAAAGATAAGAGTTGATTATCAAAAGAGGTAAAGAGAAAGAAGTGGGAAGACGAGATGGAAGAAGAACCTCTAGGTACACTATTCTAGGAAGATTTGCCTTGCTCCATATTATTCAACAATATTTGTCAACTACCGACCATTTGCAAAGCTTTGTCTGGGTGCTTTGTCTTATTATTCAGGTTATAAGGATGAAAAAAAAAGGAATTTTTAAGCACTTGTATGTATATATGTTATTTAACTTGACATCAACCAAATAAGGTGAATATTGATATTCCTTTTTCTGTAGTTTCAGAGAAATTAGGTAATTTGCTCTAGATCAAACCTTACATAGAACAATAAATTTTGGACCCATGATGTGAACAAGTTCCTTTCCAAATATTCACGCAGTTTACCAATGAAGAAAATTCACAAATATAAAATATATTTATATTATAAATATATATATCTATAAAATAACCAATATAAAATATATAAAATAACCAATCTTTGTACCCAAAACTAAAAGTTTTTTTCAACCACAGATGGATTTGTGCTACTAATGATGCAAAGATAAAAGTATTATGTGATACTGAATATGTTCCCTGTTACTTCATTTTTATGGCAAATATGAGATTCATAGTAAGAACAGAAGATATGCAAATTTATAAACATTTTCGTTTATTCTACTATGGAATTTAATATCTAACTCAAGCCCTCAAGCATTATTTAATGCTTTATCCAACTATGACTAGGAAATTCTGAAAATTTCAGAGATCTCTAAATTACCTTGGCTCTAAAACAAACTTTTTCAACCCTGGGGTTGATGTTACATTGTTAAGGTTTCAGTAGGCAAATAAGAAGATTTATGCCGATAGTACTTAGTCATAAGTAGGAGGGGGCTGTCTGCCTCTAAATCATGAAATAGCTCTATTCAATGGATTTAAAGCTGGCCCTTGTTTTGACAATGACATGTCCAATTTAATACATGGTCATGTTCCAATCCCTGTTGACATCTGGCTGAGAGTGAAGCAGCTCCTGGTACGGACTGTGACACTTCCGAGTCCCTTCCTGTGTCATTCTGCATCTGGGGAAACTCAGGGAGGTTGTCTTGTGCCTAGACCTGCCACAACGGCTGTTTTAGTTTGTTCAGGCTACTGTAACAAAATACCATAAACTGGATGTCTGCTAAACAGAAACCTCTTTCTCAAAGTTCTGGAGGCTGGAAGTCCAAGACTAAGGTGACTGCATGTTCTGCAGTGTTTTGGTGAGAACCCTCTTCCCTTCTCAGACTGTTGACTTGTTGTTGTCCTCTCACATGATGGAAGGAACGAGGGAGCTTGACCTGATCACCTCCCAAAGACCCCACCTCCTGGATACCATTACCTTGAGGGTTAGGCTTTTATCTTGTAAATTTGGAGGGGACCCAAACATTCAGGGGCTTCCTAGGTGGCGCTAGTGGTAAAGAACCCACCTGCCAATGCAGGAGACTTAAGGTACCGGGGTTCAATCCCTGGGTTGGGAAGATCCCCTGGAGGAGGGCATGGCAATCCACTCAAGTATTCTTGCCTGGAGAATTCCATGGATAGAGAAGCCTGGCTAGCTGTGATGCATAGGATCACAAAGAGTCAGACATGAATGAGGTGACTTAGAAAGCATGCACTCATGCAAACATTCAGATCTTAGTAACATTATTCTGGAGCTAAAACACCATGACAACATGTGGGACTTTGCTCTGCAGCTTGATATCTCTTTAGTCTCCATCTAGGAAATGGGACACAGATTTTCTTATGCTTCTGATGCCTCAATTTAGTAAGATACTATGTAATTTCATCCTTTCCTTTAGACTTCATCTGTGGTGGATGTGGCTATTGAGGAGGGGAGGTAGGAAGTCTTCTTCTATCTCTGTATGGAATATTCTTCTCTCCTTCCCCAAACAGAAGCTATTTTATATTGCACAGGGAGGGAGGGAGATACGTTGGTCCTTGCTGGCCCAGACAACTTGAGATTAAAGAGGAGAATTTGCCACCTTTGTTTTCTTGCCTAAATTGACACTCCATCTCTCGGCCCATGGCAATGGTGGTTGTAAAAGCCAACTCGAAGAGGGAAAAGTCACACGCCAGAAAGTGTATCAGAGAAGAATTAAATACCTGCAATTGAGTTATATTACTACCATCACCTGTCTCTAGAAACTGAATGATTGTACTCAATCAGTAAGGCAGATATCAATGAATTTTATATGCAGTCAATTTTAAACTGGGATTACTATATCTCAGGCACCTGGATGAAGAAAGAAATATTAAGTCAGTCACTCAGATGTCTCCAGATATTTAGTATTGTGCGTACAATAAAATAGCTGCACCTAATTGCATCCTGGAGACTGTTTGAGGGGCTGTATATAAAATTATATAGAATAGGCTATTTTAATTTTGAAACCAGTGTAGTAATAAATAACATCCTTAGAGGAACCAGAGGGGTAGGGAAAAATAACATTATTTGTAAAAATATTTTAAATATATATATATATATATATATTGACTTATTTTTCTGTTTCACAATTCATTATACCTGATGGGATGGCTAGCTGCATTTTTAATTTGGCTATGATATTTAATATAGTAATTTCATTTAAAAAATAAATTTGATGCTTGGGCTTATCCTACAAATTGGAACCTCTTCTACATGTTTAAGTTCTTATGATTATTCTAGATATAAGAATCAGAAAATGTCCAAAAATGCAGAAATTTTCTATTCACCTATTTTATTTTTATTAAATTGGATTCTTCTAAAAGGTCTGATACTACATTAGCCCCAAATAGGTCATATATCAGAGAAAGTCAATAATGCCCTGATGATCTAATCGTTTACATCCTAAAATTTCTGCAAACTTCTTGTGTAATAAATATCTGACAAACACACATATTTCATGTTTTATGAGAACTGCTGTCTTTTTTAGGGGACAGAGTATTTTTTTAAAGGCCAAAAGTGGTTTATGTCATAATCAATTACTCAGCTACAGCTTTAAAATGGTTATTTATAAATTACTTAATATGGCTGCCTTGTTTAATGGTTATTTTCATTATTTATTAGATTAATGTTGTAAACATAGTATTGATCCAAAGGGCAATTCTTTTCATAAAATATATCTCACCATAAAACTGAGCAGTAAAAGTTGAAATATAAAAACTCCTAGATCCATTTCACAGTCCCCTTGGAAACGTGTGTAAACTTGCATGTTTGAGTTATAGACAAAGGGGTGGCTTAAATGTTAGACACACATATTGTCAAACTGTCACCATTAGGGGCAACTGTCTTACCAAAAGTGTTTTAATTCTGTGCTTTTAGGAAAATAATTTAGAATATTCTTTTAATTAAAACACAATTTCATATATACAAAGGATATATTGAATTGCAACACTCGAAATTACTTTGCCCAAGACTCTTATATTTGTGAATCCTGAGACTCAGAGATTGAGAAACTTGCCCAAAGCATCATAATGTGTAATTAATTCAAGACTTTTTCCATTCTATACACATCCTGTTATTCCTAACCACACACAATTTGGGGCAGTTTAAAAAAAATTTTTTTATATATTTTAGTGATGTTACTATAGTTTTTCTCTTCCTTTGGATCAAGTTTCATTCCTAACACAATTTGTTTTGTGTATCAAATCACTGTAAAAGTTTTAAAATAGATATACCTATCTGTGTGGTCTGTGAAGGATTGCAAGTACTTATAAAAGTCTGAATCATATCCAAAATATCTCTCGCACAGACCTTTCTTTTTGCACTGCTATCTTCGTGCTGACCCTCTCGGGTTCCTGGCTATGTACTGCATTGGTCACCCTCTCTGATCAATACTATATATGATTGCTAGAGTTATTGCCATCCCCTGTTGTAAAACAGTCACTTCCTAGTACTTGGAATAAATGACCAATTACTTAGCCTACATATAAAGCTCCCCATTGTATGACCACAACCTATATTTCACCCTTCTCTCTCTCCTTCCACCCTCATGTGCAGCTATTTGCAATTCCTCACATGGGCCTGGTTTATTCTTTCAGTTCCTTCACTCTTGGTCAAGTTCTGAAATGACCTAATAGATTCAGGATTCAGACTAAATCAAACCTTCCTACCAATGAGTCACAGATGTTACCACACAAAGTTCATCTTCTTTCCTATACTGTCACGAGATTGTTTAAATCACAGCACATATTATAATCTTCTACTACATTTGTCCATGTTCAGCTGTCTCCTTCCCTACAATAATGACACATAGAGGCGAGAGAAAAATTCCACTCTGTTTCTGTTAGTCCACAGTGAATTCAATATTAAATGTGTGCCAATTGAATTGACTTGGCTGAAAACTTGGGTGAGGTTTAAATACATTATTTATATTTTTCTTCCTTAAAATTTATAGATCATGTAATTTATTTTTTCAGATAATTTAGGAAAAATTTCACTAAAATTTTTGTATTATGCCCTCAGGAATCACTATTTTGCTTGCGTGCTCAGTCATTCCCAGCTCTTTGCTACCTCATGGACTGTAGCCCACCAGGCTCCTCTGTCCCTGGGATTCTCCAAGCAAGAATACTGGGGTGGGTTGCCATTTCCTTCTCCAGGGGATCTTCCTGACCCAGGGATCAAACCCACATCTCCTGCATCTCTTGCCTTGGCAGATTCTGTACCACTGTGTCAACTAGGAACCCCTAAGGCATATCAAGTTCTTCATCTCTAGAGTGTATAGCTACAAACTGCAGAGATGTGGTTCAGGAAGTTCTGTATCCCTGCCTCATTCTGCCAGCAGCCTTATTTTAATCAATTGCCTTGTAGGGAAGCCTGAAGGTGTCGCTCTTTCCTGCAGAGTAAACATCCAGGTCTCTGTAGCAGCGGTTTGCTTATGAGACTGTCCTACCCTTCGAGGTTGGTAGATAATCCCAAAACACTGTATAGTGTTGGTGCCCAAGGATTAGATGTTTCCTCAATGAGAAAAAAAGGAGCAACTAGTTAAAGTATAGGCATGAAAAGTGGAAACTTGGCTTTTGATAGTCCCATTTCTCACTGGGATGGAAGCGCTCCTTTTCAAAGAGTAGAAGAGACTGGATCTGGAGGCTTGTGCTCCCGGGAGTGAGGGATAATCATATCACAGGTGGCACATTCCCTCATCCCCTTCATGTGCACAAAAATGGAGCGAAGCTTCTTTCTGGTGTTGGCCACGCTCAGCCCTGCAGCCTTGCTATTATTGGTTCCTTTTCAATAGAAACAGATAGTATTTCACTACTGTTTGTTGGGTGGAAGGTCATACGAGGGGCATGAGGTCACTGAAGCCCTCAAGCGAGGTAAAATATAGCCAGGGCAAAAATGCAGTGCCGACTGAGGGGACAGCAATTTGATTTCCTAGAGCAATTTCCAACCCTGCTCCACTCCTCCATGTCCTGCCCTCCCCAGAGTTATAACTTCTGGATTCAATAATAGCTACTGTTCATTTCTTTTTGGCTTTTCCTGTACTTTTCCAAGCAGTCTCAGTTTTTCCAAGTGGGTGTTTCTCTCTCTCCCTTGAAAGCTAAGAGACATATTGATTTAATCTGAGCAATTGGAGTAGTACAACAATATTTTTGCTTTAGGCATTTGGGTTTTCTCCTACAAAATTTGTACCTAAGACTTCTTTTCAGAATTCTCCTCATGAACAGAAATCATTCCAGGTGGCATTTGGGAGCACAGGAAGCATATGCACAGAGGGAAAGAGAGGAGTCTGTTCTCCTCCTACATTTCCTGCTGGAGCTCAGCTCCTGCTTGACTGCCAGAAGGAAATATTTTTCAGAGCAGTTTTTATATGGTCATAGATTTGAGGTCAGCCACCCTCTCTCTGCTTCTTTTTAAAAAATGCTTTCCACATAAATGATTACCAGCCCAGAAATCTAGAACTATTTTTTGATTCTGCTTCTCTTGCCAACAAAAAAGCAAACCTTAAAAACGTCACTAATATTTGAGGCTCAGTTTCCTTCCTTGTCAAATAGAGAAGATCCCTGGCCTCTTGCTCCATGGCACTGATGTAAAGATGAAGTGAGGCTGTGAAAGAAAATATGCAAATCTCTAAAACACCAAATATATTGAATAATAATGGGATAATTTATGTGACCATACTTTGTAAGCACTAAAGTGATATATAAGAGTAATTATGCTTTTTGATTAAAATTGTTCCCAAAGAGTCCTGAGAACATTGGCTAGCCCTCAAGGCCAGGAAGGCAATACTGCACATTTAATTGCTACTTTTCCATCCTTGCTTAACTACTTCTTCCAGAAGGCTTTTTTTCTCATGATGGCTCAGCCAGCTTTTTGTCTGCAGCCATAAAATCAAGCCTTTTATACCTTGAATGCAAATACTTAGGTTCAGGAAATACCGGAACATTCCTGGAAACTCATGCAAAATATCTTTACTTCCCTTATTCTCTGGCACCCAGAAGCCCTCACATTATTTGGAGAGTAATGTTTCAGAAAGGAGGTGGTTATTTAAAGCTTATGACATGTAAATCAGTGAGGGGAAGGAAAAAATGTCACCTTCCCATGTCTCCCTAGTTGGAGCACCAGTTATTCTTCTGGAAAATTACATTATGAAAATGTCTGTGAAGGCTTGAAGTTCATCTTGCACTTTATATCTATAGAAGTTTTGTGTTTATGGAGAGCCTTATATTTTCCTGGAAAATTTTGGCCTGAGGAGATATGGTTGACTCCCTGCCATGTGGCAGTACTAAAGCAATGCCCACAGACCTAAGCAAATAAAAATTTCGAGGTGAACACTCTCTCAGCTGTTTACCAACCTCACATCAAAAATACAAGGCGAGTCCCAGAAACAAGCATCTGATTTTTGTTTTGTTGTGTATTGTTTTAATATATCTTATTTTTAAAGAGGGCTTTTAAGTTCATGGTAAAATTCAACAGAAAATACAGTGATTTCCCCACATACTTCCTGCCTCTGCACATTAATAGCCTCCTCCTTTATCAACATCCCCCACCAGGAAGATATATTTGTCACAACTCATGAATCTACATTGACATTTCCTTATCACCTGAAGTCCTTAGTTTACATCAGGGGTCACTCTTGGTCCTGTAAACCCCATGGGTTTCAACAAATATACCATTATAGTGTAACACTTCACTGCCCTAAAAATATCTATACTGTCCTTTTATTATCTCTATAGTTTTTTTTTTTCCATATCCAGAGTGTTATACAGTTAGAATCATATAGTAGATAACCATTTCAGACTGGATTCTCTCACTTAGCATTATGCATTTAAGATTTCCACATGTCTTTTCATGGCTTAACAAATCATTTCTTCTCAGTGTTGAATAATACTCTACTATCTGAATGAAGTGCAATTTAACCATTCACCTACTGAAGGACATCTTGGTTTCCTCTAAGTTTTGGAAATTTTGAATATGTACTTATTGGCTTTTTGTTAATTGTTTCCTGGATGTTTTTGTAGTTCTTTGCTGTTACTATTCTCTTGTGATTTGATGGCTATCTTTATGGTTATGTTTGGATTCCTCTCTATTTTTGTGTATCTAATACAGGATTTGGGATTGTGATTGCTATTAGGTTTATATTCAATATTCTTGCCTGGGAAATCTAGTGGACAGAGGAGCCTGGTGAACTACATGTAATGTAATAACATGTATAAATATTTTAAGTTGATGATCTCTTAAGCTGAACTCATTCTAACAGCCCTACACTTTTACTCCCCAGCTACATTTTATGTTTTTAACTTTGTATTTAGCCTGTTTTTATTTTGTGTCTCTTAACTACTTACTGTGCTGCTGCTGCTGCTGCTAAGTCATTCCAGTCCTGTCCGACTCTGTGCGACCCCATAGGTGGCAGCCCACCAGGCTCTGCCACCCCTGGGATTCTCCAGGCAAGAACACTGGAGTGGGTTTCCATTTCCTTCTCCAATGCATGAAAGTGAAAAGTGAAAGTGAAGTCCCTCAGTCGTGTCCGACTCTCAGTGATCCCATGGACTGCAGCCTACCGGGCTCCTCCATCCATGGAATTTTCCAGGCAAGAGTACTGGAGTGGGGTGCCATTGCCTTCTCCGAACTACTTACTGTAGATATAGGTAATTTTACTACTTTTGTCTTTTAACCTTTCTACTAGCTTTGTAAGTGGGTGATCTACTATCTTCATTATATGTTTATCTTCACCAGTGCGATTTTTCCTGGAGTAATTTTCCAATTTCTAGTTACAGCCTTTTCTTTTCTGCTTAGAGAAGTCCCTTTAACATTTCTTATAAGACTAGGTCAGTGATGATGAACTCCTTCTGCTTCTGCTTGTCTGAAAAACTCTATCATTCCTTCAAATCTGAATGATAGCTTTAACAAATATTGATATAATACTTTTGACAAATGGAATATTTCATGCTGCTCCCTTCTGGCCTCCAGAGTTTCTACTGAAAAGTCAGCTTATTGTCTTATGGAAGTTCTCTTCAATGTAACTAGTTACTTTTCCCTTGCTGCTTTTAAGATTTTTCTCTTTAACTTTAATTCTTGCTATTTTGAATATAATGGGTATTGGTGTGGAACTCTTTGGGTTTATCTTGTTTGGGACTCTCTATGCTTCCTGGACCTGGATGTTTGTTCCCACCCACCAGGTTAGGAAAGTTTTAAGTTACTGTTAATTGGAATAAGTTTTCTGTCCCTTTTCTCTATCTTTTCCTTCTGGGACCCCTATAACACAAATGTTACTACATTTAATATTGTCCCAAAGGTATGCTGAAATGTCTTCTTTTTTTAATTTAATTTTTATTTTCATGTTAAACTTGGTTGATTTTTACTTCTCTGTCATCCAAATTCCCAATTTGTTCTTCTGAATCCTCCCTCTAGCCTATTAGTGGCAGGAGCTGGCTCCACTGGGTAGGAGCCATGCTTGCCAGTGGGCTGCATAGTGAGCCAGGCCAGTGGCCAGCCCCAGCTACCAGCACGCCTACAGTAGTTAGCCTACAACAATGCAAGGACCTTATGTAGCCCAGGTAGTGGACATTTTGAGAGCATCTAGCTCTGGTGGTCAGAGGGAAGTGTACTGCTGGGTCTTATAGAATGTTTCCTACATAAGGCCACTTCCCCAAGATTAGAATGTAACAGACCTACCCAACAGAGAATTCAGTTCAGTTGCTCAGTCATGTCCGACTCTTTGCAACCCCATGATCGCAGCATGCCAGGCCTCACTGTCCATCACCAACTCCCGGAGTTCACTCAAACTCATGTCCATTGAGTCGGTGATGCCATCCAGCCATCTCATCCTCTGTCGTCCCCTTCTCCTCATGCCGCCAATCCCTCCCAGCATCAGAGTCTTTTCCAATGAGTCAACTCTTCGCATGAGGTGGCCAAAGTACTGGAGTTTCAGCCTCAGCATCAGTCCTTCCAATGAACACCCAGGACTGATCTCCTTTAGGATGGACTGGTTATATCTCCTTGAAATCCAAGAGACTCTCGAGAGTCTTCTCCAACACCACAGTTCAAAAGCATCAATTCTTCGGTGCTCAGCTTTCTTCACAGTCTAACTTTCACATCCATACATGACTACTGGAAAAACCATTGCCTTGACTAGACAGACCTTTGTTGGCAAAGTAATGTCTCTGCTTTTGAATATGCTATCTAGGTTGGTCATAACTTTCTTTCCAAGAAGTAAGCGTCTTTTAATTTAATGGCTGCAATCACCATCTGCAGTGATTTTGGAGCCCCCCAAAATATAGTGTGACACTGTTTCCACTGTTTCCCCATCTATTTCCCATGAAGTGATGGGACCAGAGGCCATGATCTTAGTTTTCTGAATGTTGAACTTTTTTTAAATTATTATTATTTTATTTTATATTTTTACTTTACAATATTGTATTGGTTTTGCCATACATCAACATGCATCCACCACGGGTGTACATGTGTTCCCCATCCTGAACCTCCCTCCAACCTCCCTCCCCATACCATCCCTCTGGGTCATCCCAGTGCACCAGCCCCAAAAGCCAACTTTTTCACTCTCCTCTTTCACTTTCATCAAGAGGCTCTTTAGTTCCTCTTCATTTTCTGCCATAAGGGTGGTGTCATGTGCATATCTGAGGTTATTGATATTTCTCCCGGCAATCTTGATTCCGGCAATCTTGATTCCAGCTTGTGCTTCTTCCAGCCCAGCGTTTCTCATGATGTACTCTGCATATAAGTTAAATAAGCAGGGTGACAATATACAGCTTTGATGTACTCCTTTTCCTATTTGGAACCAGTCTGCTTTTCCATGTCCAGTTCTAACTGTTGCTTCCTGACCTGCATATAAGAGAAACAGAGAATTAGGTAAATTAAAAAGAAAAAGGACTGTGTTTCAAGTAAAGGAACAAGACAAAAACTCAGAAAAAGAACTAAACAAACTGGAGATAGGCAATCTATCTAATGAAGAGTCCAAGGTAAACATTATAAAGATACTCACTAATTTCTAGAGAAAAATGGATGAACAATTCCACACACACACACAAAAACAAACAAACTAGAAAATACCACTGATGCTTGAGCATCACCAGTTTGAATTGTGTGGATTCACACAGAACTGCAGATTTTTTTTCCAATAAACACTACAGAACTACATGATGGTGTTTGGCTGAATAAGCAGATGCAGAACCACAGATACCAAGGGCTGACTATGGAACTGGAGCATCTGCAGAGTTTGGTGTCCATGGTAAGTCCTAGAACAAATCCTCCATGGATCCTGGATACTGAGGGATGACTGTATAAAAAGAAACCAATCAAGTTGAAGATTACAATAACTGAAATTTTTAAAATGCATCTGATATTGAATTGCCCTGGAGGGTAGATTATTCTAGAATCTGCTAACACTGGCATTTCCCCTTCATTCAAAGAACTTAAAGGCTTGTCACATTGTTTCAGATCCATCTCAATGACTACAGTATCATTATGATTGGTGTTTTATATCCTCTTATTTAAATACAAAAAAACAAAAAAGCAAGAACTCTATTAGGTAGATTATATATATTTTTACTTTTCACTTTAAAGTAACCAACTAAATAGAGGCTTTATATCAAAAAAATGCACTTAATGTACACCCTAAAGCCAGAGAATTCATATTTTTCTCAACCACATGTGAAACATTCTCCAGAAAAAAAAAAAAAAAACTTATATTAGGCCATGAAACAACTCTTAATAAATTTAAGAGTACTGAAATTATATCAACCATCTTTTCCAAATACAGTAGTATAAAACTAGAAATAAATTACACAAAGAAAACTGAAAAATTCACAAATATTTGGAGACTAAACTTTGTGCCATTGAAAAATCAATGGGTCAGAGGGAGAAATCAGAGAAATCAAAGAATCCTTTGAAAACAGTGAAAATGGAAATATAACAGACCAAAACTTATGTGCTGCAGCAAAAGTAGTTCTAAAAGGGAGGTTTTTTATAAATACCTACATCAAGAAACAGCAGAAATCTCAGACGTGAAGGTTATCTGGCTGCAGCATCTGTCACCCCATAAGTTGCCAGGGTTTATTTCACTGATCTGGCTGGATAGTGGATATCCCTTTCCTCCCTCACTGCTCCTGAAGCTGAGTTACCCTGCCAAAGAGGACATCCTCCCCTGTTAGAGGAGGGCCATTCTTTGATCAAGAGTATAAGAATAGCTTCACTTCCCTGCTAGAATCTCTAAACAAGCCCTCAAAAAAACAGGAAAAATTTCAAGTGATCTAACTTTATACCTCAAGGAACTATAAAAAGAAAAATAAATGAAACACAAATTTAGCTGAAGAAAGGAAATAAGGATCAATACATTAATATGAATAAATGACAGACAAAAAAGAAAATAGAAAAGATCAGTGAAACAAAGAGCTGATTTTTTTTGAAAAGGTAAACAAACAACATTTTTAGCTAGACTTACCAAAAAATAGAGAACCTATAAAATAAAAAAAAAGAGTACATCAAGGCTGTATATTGTCACCCTGCTTAATAAACTTATGTGCAGAGTATATCATGCAAAATGCCAGGCTGGAATTAAGATTGTTGGGAGAAATAGCATTAACCTCAGATATGTATATGATAACACTTTAATGGCAGAAAATGAAGAGGAATTAAAAAGCCTCTTGATGAACGTGAAAGAGGAGAGTGAAAAAGTTGGCTTAAAACTCAACATTCAAAAAACGAAGATCATGGCATCCAGTCTTATCACTTCATGGCAAATAAATGGGGAAAAATGTGGAAACAGTGTCAAATTTCATTTTATTGGACTCCAAGATCACTGTGGATGGTGACTGCAGCCATGAAATTAAAAGACGCTTGCTTCTAGGAAGAATATCTATGACAAGCCTAGACAGTGTATTAAAAAGCAGAGACAGTACTTTGTAGACAATTGTCTGTATAATCAAAGCTATGGTTTTTCCAGTAGTCATGTATGGATGTGAGAGTTGGATCACGAAGAGGGCTGAGTGCCAAATAATTGATATTTTTGAACTGTGGTACTGTTGGACTCTTGATAGTCCTTTGGACTGCAAGGAGATCAAAACAGTCAATCCTAAAGGAAATCAATCCTGAATATTCATCAGAAGGACTGATACCGAAGCTGAAGCTCCAATAATTTAGCCACATAATGTGAAGAGCTGACTCACTGGAAAAGATCCCGATGCTTGGAATGATTGAGGGCAAGAGGACAACAGTGGATGAGATGGTTGGATGGCATCACTGACTCAATGGACATGAGTTTGAGCAAGCTCAGGGAGATAGTGAAGGACAGAGAAGCCTGGCATGCTGCAGTCCATGGGATTGCAAGAGTCAGACATGGTTTAGTGACTGGACAACAACAGCAACAAAATCAGAAATGAAGGAGGAGACACTGCAACTGACATCACAGAAATATTAATACAAAGTATAAGAGACTACCAAGGACACTTGCACACTAACAAATTGGACAACTTAGAAGAAACAGATAACTTCCTAGAAATACACAGTCTACTAAAACTGAATTCAGTCTACCAAGAGTGAATCACAGAAAAATTCTAAAACTGAACAGACCAATTTTTAATAAAGAAATTGGTCAATAATTTAAACAAACTCCCAACAAATAACAGAACCAGATGATTTCGCTGTTGAATTCTACCAAACATTTATAGAAGAATCCATATCAATTCCTTCTCAAGCTCTCCCAAACAATAAAAGAGGAGGAAATACCTTCCAATGCATTTACCAGTCAGTATTACCCTGATACCAAAACCAGATAAGGACACCACAAGAAAAAAAAAGCCAATCTCCATGATGAACACAGATGCAGAAATCCTCAACAAAATATTAGCAAACCAAATTCAATAATACATTACAAGGATTACATACCATGATCAAATGAGATGTATTCCAGTGATGCTAGGATAGTTCAACATCTGTAAAATAAATGTGATATACCACATTAAGAAAATGAAAGATAAAAATTATGTAATTTTTCTCAGTAGATGCTGAAAAAGCATTGAGAAACTTCAACACCCATTTATGACAAAAACTGCCTATACAGGGAACATATCTCAATATAACAAAGTGCACTTATGACAAGCCAACAACTAACATTATACTCAATAGATTATGAGGTTAAGACTAAAACAAGAATATGCTCACTCTCATCACTTTTATTTGACATACTATTGGAAGTCCTAGACAGGGCAGCTAGGTAAGGAAAAGAAGTGAAAGTTGTCTAAATCAAAAAGAAAGAAGGAAAAATGTCACTATTTCCGTATGGCATGATGTTGTATTTAGAAAAATCTAAGGACTCTACCAAAAATCTTAGATCTAATAAATTCAGTAAATTTGCAGGAATGAAAACCAATATACAAAAAGTCATTAGGGACCAAGGTGTTAAGACATTTGCAAATGTAACTTAAAAAAAATGATCTTTCATTATAGTTCATTATTACATATAGAAACACTGCTGTTTCTATACAACACTACTGTTTTCTTCAGCAACTCTGTTGCCTAAACACATTTCTGCCATGATTTTGGAGTTCCATAGTCTGACTCTCAATATCTATCCCAACCTCATTACTTCCTGTGTCAATCTGTATATCCCACCCAACAACTTTCTCATTATATGTATGATCACCCTGGGCCCTGAGTGTGGAAGACATCTCCACTTCTCTCATTCTATTGAAATACTTCCAGACCCCCCTCAAATATCCCTCTCTTCTTTTATTCCTTCCTTTCAGAAATACTTGTTCTTCTCTTAATGTATCAACAGGCTATTCATTGCTATTTAGTATTTATTTACTTGTAATTTGTATTTAATATTAGGTGTTTACATGCCCGCCTCTCCCACAATGTAGGAAATTCATTGAGAAGAGTGATGAGTTAGCCACCATTTACTGCACCAAGAGTTAAGGCTCCAGTCGAGGCAGACCTGGTTTGAATCCCAATCTGCCTCTTATAATTTGTATGTGCATGCATATGTGCTAAGTTGCTTCAGTCGTGTCCTTATGGTATCTAAAGACTGCAGCCCACCAGGCTCCTCTGTCCATGGAATTTTCCAGGCAAGGATACTGGAGGGGGTTGCTATTTCCTCCTCCAGGGGACCTCCCAATCCAGGGATTAACCCTGCCTCTCCTGCATTATTCTGCATTGCAGGTGGATTCTTTACCACTGCCACCAGGTAAGCCCATATTCATTATGAAAAGTGAAGAGTGCAAGTGAAAGTCATTCAGCCATGTCCAACTCTTTGTGACTCCATGGACTATACAGACCAAGGAATTCTCCAGGCCAGAATACTGGAGTGGGTAGCCTTTCCCTTATCCAGGGGATCTTCCTGATGCAAGAATCAAACTGGGGTCTCCTGCATTGCCGGCATATTCTTTACCAACTGAGCTACTAGGGAATAAGGTATTACAATTAATGATTAGTATATGGTGGTCAAATGGCCCATAACATACACAAAATTATTCAATTAGAACTCATGGAACTGCCAGCAACAATAAAAAAGGTGATACCAATATTCAACCACCAGAATAGCAAAATGAAAAAGTCAGATAAAACCAACTCTTGGTAAGGTCATGGAACAGCTGTGTCTCCCTTAACCTGCTACTGGGGAGAGGGAGGTATAAATTGCTCCAGCCACTTTGCAAATCTTTTTGCCAAAATCTATTAAAAGTGAAGTTTTGCATACCCTATGACTGAGGAACTCCAATGCTAGGAATATCTCATCAGAAATTTGCACAGAGTTCACTAAAAGACATTAACATGTTCAGCAGTTCAGTTCAGTCACACAGTCATGTCTGACTCTTTGCAACCCCATGGACTGCAGCACTCCAGGCCTCCCTATTGATCACCAACTCTGGAAACTTTGTTAAACTCATGTCCATTGAGTTGGTGATGCCACCCAACCATCCCATCCTCTGTAGTCCGCTTCTCCTCCTGTCTTAAATCTTTCCCAGCAGCAGGGTCATTTCCAATGAGTCAGTTCTTCACAGCAGGTGGCCAAAGTATTGGAGTTTCAGCTTCAGCATCAGTCCTCCCAATGAATATTCAGGACTGATTTCCTTTAGGATGGACTGGTTGGATCTCCTTGCAGTCCTTCAAGGGACTCTCAAGAGTCTTCTTCAACACCACAGTTCAAAAGGACCAATTCTTTGGAACTTAGTTTTTCTATAGACCAACTCTCACATCCATACATGAATACTGGAAAAACTAGATAGACCTTTGTCAGCAAAGTAATGTCTCTGCTTTTTAATATGCAGTCTAGCTTGGTCATAGCATTTCTTCCAAGGAGCAAGCATCTTTTAATTTCATGCCTGCAATCACCATCTGCAGTGATTTTGGAGCCCAGAAAATAAAGTCTATCACTGTTTCCATTGTTTTACCATTTATTTGCCATGAAGTGAGGGAACAATGCCATGATAATAGTTTTTTTTTTTTTAATATAGAGTTTTATGCCAGCTTTTCACTGTCCTCTTTCACTTTCATCAAGAGGCTCTTCAATTTCTCTTTGATTTCTGCCATAAGGGTGGTATCATCTGCATATCTGAGATTACTGATATTTTTCCTGGCAATCTTGATTCCAGCTTGTGCTTCATCCAGCCCAGCATTTCTCATGATGTACCCTGCATATAAGTTATAGCATGGTGATAATATACAGCTTTGATGTATTCCTTTCCCAATTTGGAAACTTTCTATTGTTCCATGTCCAGTTCTAACTGTTGCTTCCTGACCTGCATACAGATTTCTTAGGAGGAAGGTCAGGTGGTCTGGTATTCCTATCTCTTAAAGAATTTTCCTTAGTTTGTTGTGATCCACACAGTCAAAGGCTTTGGTGTAGTCAATAAAGCAAAAGTAGATGTTTTTCTGGAACTCTCTTGCTTTTTCAATGATCCAGTGGAGGTTGGCAATTTGATCTATGTTTCCTCTGCCTTTTCTAAATCCAGATTGAACATCTGGAAGTTCTTGGTTCACATACTATTGAAGGCTGGCTTGGAGAATTTTGAGCATTTCTTTGCTAGTGTGTGAGATGAGTGCAGCTGTGCAGTAGTTTGAATGTTCTTTGGCATTGCCTTTCTTTGGGATTGGAGCGAAAACTGATCTTTTCTAGTCCTGTGGCCACTGCTGAGTTTTCTAAATTTGCTGGCATATTGAGTGCAGTGCTTTCACAGCATCATCTTTTAGGATTTGAAATAGCTCAGCTGGAATTCCATCACCTCCACTAGCTTTGTTCGTAGTGATACTTCCTAAGGCCCACTTGACTTCTCACTCCAGGATGTCTGGCTCTAGGTGAGTGATCACACCACTGTGGTTATCTGGATCATTAAGGTCTTCTGTGTATTCTTGCCACCTCTACTTAGTATCTTCTGCTTCTGTTAGGTCCATACCATTTCTGTCCTTCATTGTGCCCATCTTTGCATGAAATGTTCCCTTAGTATCTCTAATTTTCTTGATGAGATCTCTGCTGCTGCTGCTGCTGCTAAGTCGCTTCAGTTGTGTCCGACTCTGTGCGACCCCATAGATGGCAGCCCACTAGGCTGCCCCATCCCTGGATTCTCCAGGCAAGAACACTGGAGTGGGTTGCCATTTCTTTCTCCAATGCATGAAAGTGAAAAGTGAAAGTGAAGTCGCTCAGTCGTGTCCGACTCTTAGCGACCCCACAGACTGCAGCCTACCTGGCTCCTCCATCCATGGGATTTTCCAGGCAAGAGTACTGGAGTGGGGTGCCATTGCCTTCTCTGATGAGATCTCTAGTCTTTCCTATTCTGTTGCGTTCCTCTATTTCTTTGGACTGATCACTGGGGAAGGCTTTTTTGTCTCTCCTTGCTATTCTTTGGAACTCTACATTCAATTGGATATATCTTTCCTTCTCTACTTTGCCTTTCACTTCTCTTCTTTACCTAGCTGTTTATAAGGTCTCCTCAGACAACCATTTCACCTTATTGCATTTCTTTTACTTCAGGATGGTCTTGATCACTGCCTCCAGTACAATGTCAGGAACCTCTTTCCATAGTCTTCAGGCAATCTGTCTATCAGATTGAATAGAGAGACAATCCCTTGAATTGTCCTGAATTCAAGGGATCCCTTGAATCTATTTGTTGGTTTCATTGTATAATCCTAAGGGGTTTGATTTAGGTCATACTTGAATGGTCTATGGTTTTCCCTACTTTCTTTAATTTAAATCTAAATTTTGCAATAAGTAGCTTATGATCTGCGCCACAGTCAGTTCCCAGTCTTGTTTTTGCTGACTGTATAGAGCTTCTCCATTTTTGCCTGCAAAGAATATAATCAATCTGATTTTGATGTTGACCATCTGGTGATGTCCATGTGTAGAGTCATCTGTTGTGTTGCTGGAAGAGGTGCTTGCTATGATCAGTGGGTTCTCTTGGCAAAACTCTGTTGCCTTTGCCCTGCTTCATTTTGTCCATAACAGTACTATTAATATTTGTATTAACCAAAACCTGGGAACTACCCAAGAGCAGAATAAACAAATACATGTGGTATGTCCACCAGATGGAATACTGTGCAGTGACAACTATCACAGTGCACAATAGTCCCTTGGACAGAAAGGAGATCAAACTAGTCAATCTTAAGGTAAATTAACCTGAGTACTCGTTGGAAGGACTAATGCTGAAGCTCCAATACTTTGGACACCTGATGCAAAGAGCTGACTCATTGGAAAAGCCCCTGTAGCTGGAAAAGGTTGAAGGCAAAAGAAAAAGAGGGAGGTAGAGGATGAGATGGTTGGATGGCATCACTGGTTCAATAGACATGAACTTGGACAAACTCCAGGAGATGGTGAGGGACAGGAAGGCCTGGCCTGCTGCAGTCCATGTTGTTTCAAAGAGTCACACATGTCTTAGCAACTGAGGAACAACAACACACAAAGTAGGAGCATTTTATCAACATTTTCAAAAAAGGATATACACACACAAAAATTCACCATTGCATTCCACTTATAAAATGTGAAAAACACAGGTGAAATTGATCTATGCTATTAGAAGTCAGCAGAATAGTTAAAAATCTATTTTCATGTTGGGCAGGTGACTAGATTAAGAGGATCAGACTTAAAAGGATTAAGTGACAGATATGGTATTCAAACATCTACTAACTCCTAAAACATGCTTCCTTAATCATCAAGTGTAGTAGGAAGCTGGATGAAGGGTATCGTCTATGAGCAGATTATAAGAGTATATTCAATCTGTGAAAACTCATAGAGCTTTACACTTATGAAGTATCTACTTTTCTTTCTATACATCTAAGTTCAGTTCAGTTCAGTCATCAGTCATGTCTGACTCTTTGTGACCCCATGAACCACAGCACTTCAGGCCTCCCTGTCCATCACCAACTCCCGGAGTCTACCCAAACTCATGTCCATTGAGTCAGTGATGCCATCCAACCATCTCATCCTCTGTTGTCCCCGTCTCCTCCTGTCTTAAATCTTTTCCAACATCAGAGTCTTTTCAAAGGAGTCAGCTCTTCGCATCAGGTGGCCAAAATATTGGAGTTTCAGCTTCAACATCAGTTCTTCCAATGAACACCCAGGACTGGTCTCCTTCAGAATGGACTGGTTGGATCTCCTTGCAGTCAAAGGGAGGGACTCTCAAGAGTCTTATCCAACATCACAGTTCAAAAGCATCAATTCTTCTGTGTTCACTTTTTTTATAGTCCAACTCTCACATTCATACATGACTACTGGAAAAACCATAGTCTTGACTAGACGGACCTTTGTTGACAAAGTAATGTCTCTGCTTTTTAATATGCTGTCTATGTTGGTCATAACTGTCCTTACTGGACATGGAATGCAAAGGAGACATAAAGGAGTAAGCATCTTTTAATTTCTTGGCTGCAGTCACCATCTGCAGTGATCTTGGAGCCCCAAAACATAAAGTCTGTTTCCACTGTTTACGCATCTATTTCCCATGAAGTGATGGGATCAGATGCCATGATCTTAGTTTTCTGAATGTCAGGCTTTAAACCAACTTTTTAACTCCCGTCTTTCACTTTCATCAAGAGGCTCTTTAGTTCTTCTTCACTTTCTGCCATAAGCTTGGTGTCATCTGCATATCTGAGGTTATTGATACTTCTCCCGGCAGTCTTGATTCCAGCTTGTGCTCATCCAGCCCAGCATTTCTCATGATGTACTCTGCATAGAAGTTAAATAAGCAGGGTGACAATATACAGCCATGATGTACTCCTTTTCCTATTTGGAACCAGTCTGCTGTTCCATGTCCAGTTCTAACTGTTGCTTCCTGACCTGCATATAGGTTTCTCAAGAGGCAGATCAGGTGGTCTGGTATTCCCATCTCTTTCAGAACTTTCCACAGTTTATTGTGATCCACACAGTCAAAGGCTTGGCATAGTCAATAAAGCAGAAATAGATGTTTTTCTGGAACTCTCTTGCTTTTTCGATGATCCAGCAGATGTTGGCAATTTGATCTCTGGTTCCTCTGCCTTTTTTAAAACCAGCTTGAATATCTGAAAGTTCTCAGTTCATGTATTGCTGAAGCCTGGCTTGGAGAATTTTGAACATTACTTTACTAGATGTGAGATGAGTGCAATTGTGCAGTAGTTTGAGCATTCTTTGGCATTGCCTTTCTTTGGGATTGGAATGAAAACTGATCTTTTCCAGTCCTGTGGCCACTGCTGAGTTTTCCAAATTTGCTGCCATATTGAGTACAGCACTTTCACAGCATCATCTTTTAGGATTTGAAATAGCTCAACTGGAATTCCATCACCTCCACTAGCTTTGTTCTTAGTAATACTTCCAAAGGCTCACTTGACTTCTCACTCCAGGATGACTGGCTCTAGGTTAGTGATGACACCATCGTGATTATCTGAGTTGTGAAGATCTTTTTTGTACAGTTCTGTGTATTCTTGCCACCTCTTCTTAATATCTTCTGCTTCTGTTAGGTCCATACCATTTCTGTCCTTTATTGAGCCCGTGTTTGCATGAAATGTTCCTTTGGTATCTCATTTTCTTGAAGAGATCCCTAGTCTTTCCTATTCTATTGTTTTCCTCTATTTCTTTGCATTGATCACTTTGACAATAAAAACAACCTGATGCCACACTACCTTGCTTGAGTGATATTCTTCTCTCTCATTATATGATTACATATACATTCTGACTAATGTTTTCAAATTGTGGGGATGAAGAAGACTCTTCCGAGTCTTTTGAACAGCAAGGACTCAAACCAGTCAATCCTAAAGGAAATCAACCCTGAATGTTCATTGCAAAGATTGATGCTGAAGCTGAAGTTCCAATACTTTGGCCAACTGATGTGAAGAGCTGGCTTATTGGAAAAGACCTGGATGCTGGGAAAGATTTAGGGCAGGACAAGAAGCGGGTGAAAGAGGATGAGATGGTTGGATAGCATCAATGACTAATGAACATGAGTTTGAGCAAGCTCCAAGAGACAGTGGAGGACAGGGAAGCCTGGCATGCTGCAGTCCATAGAGTCACAAATTGTCAGACATGGCTTAGTGAAGGAGCAACAGTAACATTCAGATTGCATTTTCCCAACTTTCTTTCACTCTTGTACCTCCTCATTAATTCGTTAATCAATAAGAACATGTGCATTAAGAGAATAATTTTATATGAGTATATTTATAATAATTATAATGATTTTTGTATGTTTTATATATACTCTTTAACAAATCTCTCACTCTATAATTTATTTTTCTCCTACATCCTTACCATTGACCCTATTAGAAGTACCTTTGAGGATACAGATTAAAATCAGATATATTTCAAGTTTTTTTTTTTTTATATTTAATACATGAGGATGGATTCCTGTTTAAGGTTGAAGATGTATGTCATATAACTGTAACCATAGTCTTTTAATAAAAACCCCAACATCACAAAATAATCAACTGTATGAGGAGCACTAAAAACTGATTATATGCATCAAGCTGGTTTTAGAAAAGGCAGAGGAACCAGAGATCAAATTGCCAACATCTGCTGGATCATCGAAAAAGCAAGAGAGTTCCAGAAAAACATCTATTTCTGCTTTATTGACTATGCTAAAGCCTTTGACTGTGTGGATCACAATAAACTGTGGAAAATTCTGAAAGAGATGGGAATACCAGACCACCTGACCTGCCTCTTGAGAAACCTGTATGCAGATCAGGAAGCAACAGTTAGAACTGGACATGGAACGAAAGACTGGTTCCAAATAGGAAAAGGAGTACATCAAGTCTGTATATTGTCACCCTGCTTATTTAACTTATATGCAGAGTACATCATGAGAAACGCTGGGCTGGAAGAAGCACAAGCTGGAATCAAGATTGCCGGGAGAAGTATCAATAACCTCAGATATGCAGATGACACCACCCTATGGCAGAAAGTGAAAAGGAACTAAAAAGCCTCTTGATAAGAGTGAAAGAGGAGCGTGAACAAGTTGTTTTAAAGCTCAACATTCAGAAAACTAAGATCATGGTATCTGGTCCCATCACTTCATGGGAAATAGATGGGGAAATTGTGGAAACAGTGTCAGACTTTATTTTTGGGGGCTCCAAAATCACTGCAGATGGTGACTGCAGCCATGAAATTAAAAGACGCTTACTCCTTGGAAGGAAAGTTATGACCAACCTATATAGCATAATGAAAAGCAGAGACATTACTTTGCCAACAAAGGTCTCTCTAGTCAAGGCTATGGTTTTTCCAGTGGTCATGTATGGATGTGAGAGTTGGACTGTGAAGAAAGCTGAGCGCCGAAGAACTGATGCTTTTGAACTGTGGTGTTGGAGAAGACTCTTGAGAGTCCCTTGGACTGCAAGGAGATCCAACCAGCCCATTCTGAAGGAGATCAGCCCTGGGTGTTCTTTGGAAGGAATGATGCTAAAGCTGAAACTCCAGTACTTTGGCCACCTCATGCAAAGAGTTGACTCATTGGAAAAGACTCTGATGCTGGGAGGGATTGGGGGCAGGAGGAGAAGGGAACGACAGAGGATGAGATGGCTGGATGGCATCACTGACTCGATGGATGTGAGTCTGAGTGAACTCTGGGAGTTGGTGATGGACAGGGAGGCCTGGTGTGCTACAATTCATGGGATCGCAAAGAGTCGGACATGACTCAGCGACTGAACTGAATGCTAAAACACACTTCTATTTCAGTTAAATGCTACTTTTATTCCGTTTCAGCTTGAATTCTGTTTCTTGGACTCAAAAACTATAGGTATTTCATGGTAATAAAGCTAGAAAAATACCAAAGGAATAAACAAATGCTAAAACTAGAATGACCACACAGTTGGTAGGTAAACATAGCAGTTAAAAGCTTATGAATGCATTTCAGGTAATAAAATATCAATAATAATTCACTCCATGCTAAGCAGGTAACAGATACTGTACTACTTTATAAGCATTATCTTATTTAAGACTTACATATCCTTTGTAATACTCTATTAGCACCTTTTCTTTTGTGAGTGGAGGGAGGTAGATTAAGACAATAAGGCTCATATATCTTTGTGACTGACTCCTGATCTAGCATTTACATACATATTTTCTCATAAATCTATGTCTTAATCACCAGATGTAGCCACTAATTATATTCCTTTTCTTCAAAAAATGATGATCAATATGAACAAAACAAATTTTTCACATCTTCATGAAATTTAAATTCTAATGAGATTATTCCTTTTGGATACCTAAGAAGTTTTAATCGAAGACGAAACAAATAGACTAACAAACACTGTCTAAATTAAATTTTTTTAATATAAAGTACGTGATTTATTAGCATGGAGACATAACTGTCTTATACTTGTTATGGTTAAATATACTGAAACAATGCTTATAATCATTAACTTAAAAAATGAACATTGTATATTTCTGTGAATGTTTGCTACAGTAAATAAAACAAATCAAAAGAATGTAAAAATCACTCCAAAGCTTACTCTCGAGACACCTGTGGTGAATATTCAGGTAGACTTTCTTTCAGACACGTTCCAGTGAATCTACTAACACAGTTCTGTGTTTTTACTGGCTGCTACATGGTCCATTATATTGAGACCTCAAAATTTGTTCAACTAGCTCCCAAGAGATAGACACTAGGACATTTTTTTTCTTTTTTTGAGAAGGGCAGAGAATACTTTCATGAGCAGCTCTTCAATATAAATATCTCTATGTGGTTTTATTCAATTATCTTATTGCCACATTTTTTAAAATCTGTTGGCACATTATATAGGAAACAGTGGGATCTGTAGCTCCAAGAAAAATACAGTTACAACTTTTCAGCTCTTCAAGCTGACTACAGACTTCCAGGGGCCCTTGCTCTGGTAGCCTGTGGGTCCCTGCAGGATTTGCCTTGTATGCTGTGGTCAGGAATTCCACAGACAGGTCTCAGCAAGAGCAATAACAGAGGCTGACCTGCATTTATCCACTATCACCTGAGTCATCCCTGAGAAAAAGCCATAGCTCTTTTTGAGAGAAGCTGTGGGCAAGCCTTTTAAGTTATATATCCAAAAAACGAATCACATATCCACATTCCAAACATAGTGGCCTAAAGTTTTTATTTTACAGCCTGTTTTAGCTTAAGGCTAGAGAATTCACCTAACATAGGGGACAGTCTAGTGACAAAGGGAGAAAAATCTAACAAAACTGTTGATGAAAGGATAATCTAGATGGGTGGGAGGGAGGCTTAAGAGAGAGGGGATATATGTATACTTATAGCTGATTCACTCTGCTGTACAGCAGAAACTAACACAACATTGCAAAGCAATTATACTCAGTTAAAAAAAGGAGATCTCAGAACCCCTAGAAAAAATTATTCTCAGAGTCCCTACCAAACATCTATTATGTAGGTAGCTGGGATTATCAAATTACATTGTAAAATTTGTAGCTCTCTGTCTGATATACTAAGAGATTAATAAATGTTAACCATTATTATGGTTTCTCAACTTCTCCATATGTTTCCTTTACCTACTTCCTCTAACCGAAAACTTTTTTCTCAGGAATCTAACTGGCTGCCTTTGTGTGAGTGTTTTCTCCCCATAAAGCCCTTTTATCCCCACTGTAAAAAGTATTATCTATCCAGTTTTTACCAAATTCCCCCCAACATTCCAATTCAAACATCTAACATCTCATGTATGAATTATTCTAAGGACTCTTCCCTGGTCCCCCTTCATCTGCTCAATTTCTCTTTCAATCCCACTGTATAGAGAAGCAGAATAATGTTTTCAAGTGCAAATCTGACCATGTATATTCCTTGTTTAATGCTGCTCAGTGACTTCCCTTCACTAAGGGATGAGGTCTGCATCTTCGCCATGGCCTCTCCTATCATCTCCACTCCAGTTACTCTGGCCTTCTGTTAGCCATGCCCCTTCCCCCGCTCCAGAAGCCAGGTACTTCCTCTTGATATCCTCAATTCAGTTCAGTTCAGTTCAGTTGCTCAGTTGTGTCTGACTCTTTGAGACCCCATGAATTGCAGCACGCCAGGCCTCCCTGTCCATCACCAACTCTAGGAGTTCACTCAGACTCACGTCCATCAAGTCAGTGGTGCCATCTAGCCATCTCATCCTCGGTTGTCCTCTTGTCCTCCTGCCCCCAAGCATCAGAGTCTTTTCCAACGAGTCAACTCTTTGCATGAGGTGGCCAAAGTACTGGAGTTTCAGCTTTAGCATCATTCCTTCCAAAGAACACCCAGGACTGCTCTCCTTTAGAATGGACTGGTTGGATCTCCTTTCAGTCCAAGGGACTCTCAAGAGTCTTCTCCAACACCACAGTTCAAAAGCATCAATTCTTTGGCGCTCAGCCTTCTTCACAGTCCAACTCTCACATCCATTCAAGACCATTGGAAAAACCATAGCCTTGACTAGACGGACGTTTGTTGGCAAAGTAATGTCTCTGCTTTTTAATATACTATCTAGGTTGGTCATAACTTTCCTTCCAAGGAGTAAGCGTCTTTTAATTTCATGGCTGCAGTCACCATCTGCAGTGATTTTGGAGCCCCCCCCAAAAAAAGTCTGCCGCTGTTTCCACTGTTTCCCCATCTATTTCCCATGAGGTGATGGGAACAGAGGCAATGATCTTAGTTTTCTGAATGTTGAGCTTTAAGACAACTTTTTCACTCTCCTCTTTCACTTTCATCAAGAGGCTTTTTAGTTCCTCTTCACTTTCTGCCATAAGGGAGGTGTCATCTGCATATCTGAGGTTATTAATATTTCTCCTGAAATTCTTGATTCCAGCTTGTGCTTCTTCCAGCCCAGCGTGCGGTAATCCCTCTCTCTGGAAACCCTGTATCCTAAACTGATATCTGTCTACATAGCGCCTTTTAAGTTTCAAATTTTTGCACAGAAGTATTTCTTTTCCCTTTCCATTCTCTAGTTAGGCCAGGATTCTTGCCATTGATTCATTTCTATATGTATTTCTTATGTATCTTATGCATCTATCAGCTTTCCATGCTCCCTTCAGAGTTCCATTAAGTTCAGATCTTGGGTCTCCCTTCCTGCTGTGTTTCCCCACCTAGTTCAGTTCAGAATGTCCGGCGAGTGTGTAATTTCCTTGGTTCTGTTTCTTCCCAACAAAAGTTTGAAGCAACAGATGGACCAGTGTTAAAGCCCCATGTAATTTCCTCAGACAGACCAGTGTTACAGCTCCATGTTTCAGCTCAGTTTTATTTAGAAAGCAAAGGAGAATATACCCTCAAGGTTGTGAAGGTGGGCTGACCCAAAAGACGTGAAGAAAAGAAAATCCCTGGGCCTAAATTTGGCTCCATTTTTTGTGTGTGTTTTTTCTCCTCCCTCCTGGGCCTGGCCTGTGTAAATTGGGCTAGCCAGGAGTGCTGTTTGTTTTACCTGAGGTTCTCACTCCAGTCCTCGGACCTTCCTTTGTTCTAGTTTTGCGGGCTTTTCCCTTCTTTGTCTTTTAGCCATCGCCATTCTGGACTTCTTTTTCCTATTCTAACTACCTAACAAGAGCAAATAGAAACTGTTCAAGACTACCTGATGAATGAATGAAACACTAAAAATTTAGATATTTGGAAGTAAAAAACAATTTTTTTAGTGCACTGATATTGTATCCATTTCTTCAGAATGGCCTATGATGAAAACAACATTTACTTGTTTACCAAAGCTGGAATAACCTAATACAAGAACAACTTATCAGTTATATAAACACATACCACTTTTAGCACATTAGAAATGAGAGATTTACGAAAACTTGATATACTCCTCTATTCCCAAATGTTATATATTCATTTCAACATAAATGGAATGTGATATTTTATTAAACTCTCTATTATACATAATACCTTATCTATTTCTGAAGATTAAGGCAAATTAAATCAAATATGTATATGTATATTTATGTGTGTATGCATATGTGTGTGTATTTGTTGTTTACTCATTAAGTCATGTCCAATTCTTTTGTTACTCCAAGTACTATAGCCCACCAGGCTCCTCTGTCCATCAGATTTTCCAGGCATCTTCCCCACCCAGGGATCAAACCCACTTTGCCTGCTTGTCAGGTGGATTCTTTACCACTGAGCCACCTGGGAAGCCTATGTGTGTGTGTGTGTGTGTGTGTGTGTGTGTGTATGTAAAAAATATTACAGATTGAATAGTGAGGCTTTAAGTCCAAGATCAAGGTTTTGGCAAATTGGATTTCTCCCAAGACCTCTCTCCTTGGTTTGCTGGTGGCTGCTTTCTCACTGTGTCCTCATGTAGCCTTTTGTCTGTTTATAAGCATCTCATGTCTCTTCATTTCCTTTATAAGGACACCAGTCATAATGAATTAGGGCCCCAGCCTCATGACCTCATTTAACCTTAATTATCTTTTTAAAGGTCTTATCTTTAAAAGCAGTCATGTTGGTGGCTACAGCTTCAACATATGAATTTGGGGGAGACACAATTCAGTCATAAGTTCAAATCTCTTACCACACAAAAATAGGAAAAAAATCAACCTGAGTAAGAAAACAAAATTATCAGTTTCAATAGGTACATGCTATTGACTCCTGTAGTGTTTAGAAGGCCCAGCAAAATTCATTTTTTGAGGTTGTGCAATGATAATGACAAACTTCTCTCATTATTATTATAGGTAGGTTTCTGTTACCATAAATTAATTTTTTAAAGAAACCAGCAGATCAACATTGTAAGTAATTATTACTGTTTCTGTGTGCAGACTAACCCCCAGGGCCACACAAACAGTGTGTCTTTTTTTTTTCTTCCTGTCAACCTCTTTTGACCCTTGGAGCTCTCTAGTCCTCTTGAGTAAATAGTGTGAAAGCTGACAAGGTAACAAATGTTAGAGCTAAGTTTAATGTTGCAGTTGCCATTCATCTCCTGTAAAACAGCAGTGTTTCTAGTTAAAATTAAAGGCACATTTTTATGTAAAAGTTTCACAGTGATTTCATATTTTTAAAAATTAAGGGTGTTTCTTTATTAACTGCTGCTTTCAAATCTCCTGATAACTAGACTATACATCACATCACATTTTAATGGTTATTTATTTACTTAACAGAATATTACTGTTGAGAATAACAGATTTCTATCCCTACACCCATATTTTATATTCCCCTAGTGTTTTCCCGGTTGAATTTCTAATCTTCACTCTAGACATCTTAGCCTTAATCATGTTCATTTCAGTTCTGTGCTCTGAATACAAATAGCTCGTTTTACAACACAAGCATATAAATAATTTTACCTTTTTCTTCTTCTTACCAAACAACTTATTTTGCAAATCCACCTTCCACCTGCAACCCTGGTTCAGACTCCTTTTCTACATGGTTGTTAAGTAATTGCAAGCTTATGCTTGATGTTTTAGCCTCTGTAACACCACCACTTTCACTCTTTGAAGAAAAAACTATCCTCTAACTTGAAAATTGTTTTACCATTCTAATATGATTGTCATCTCAGCTCTAATTCTACATCTCTAAAACTGCCATTTCTGATCTTTGCCTTTGTAGAAGAAAGTCCTTTAATCCACTCCTCTAGGTATAAGAATCAAATGAATATGCAAAAAAAAAATTAGAGATCATTTTCATCATTGGTTCTTGTTCCTTAGGTGTTATTATTTTACTTCTTTCAGAAACCAGAATACTTCTCACCTCTTACCTCTGCTATGGAAAAATTTTCTTAGATATTTAGGATGTGCTTGCCCCTTCCTACTACTTGCTGTGCAGAAGTCAGGAGAAGAGTAAGGAGGGAGATCCCAAGGCAACACAGTTTCCAGAGATTTGCTCTCAGTTAAGGAATGTCTTTGTAATACTGCAAATTTCAGGCAATATATAAGGTAGGTCTGGGAGACACCAAGTTATAGTGCTGGGGTGCCCAGTCATTAAATATATGAGGACACTCTGACAATAAGAACAAAGTTCCCACATATTTATGCATTTAAGATTTATTTAAAGAACTACATAATAAACACTATTACATTCAGTAATTTTGCAACACACGTGTCTAGACACTTTTGACAATCTGAGCACATGTGGTCAGATTAGATTACATATGCTGTCAATACGTTATCCTTTCTAAGGATCTGGATCCTTATAATCCCTGCAACAGTGATTTAGCTTGTCTTCAGATTTGATGGCCACAATTTGAAAAACACTTAGAGAAATAAGAGACCTGGATTAAATGCTCCCTACCTTGGGTGTATAATTTCGGGTAAATCACTTAGCACCCTACGTGCCTGAGTTTTGTGATGCTTCAAACTAAATTGATAATGCATATAGAAGCACCCTGCATGCATGCATGTATGCTAACTCATTTTAGTCATGTCTGACTCTTTGCAACTCTATGGACTGTAGCCTGCCAGGCTTTTCTGTCCATGGGATTCTCCAGGCAAAAATACTGGAGTGGGTTGCCAAGCCCTCCCTAGCGGATCTTCCTGAGCCAAGGGTCAAACCCGTGTCTCCTATGTCTCCAGCATTGGCAGGTGGGTTCTTTATCACTAGCACCACCTGGGAAGCCCAGAAGCCCTCTCTGCACCACCAAGCAGAACATACATGCAAAATACCATTATCTCAAAGAACAAGGGGAAAAGGCCTGAGTGAGAAGTGCATGTGATGTGATGGAGAGGGATACAAATTTCTGGAAGCACCTTTGGAGAAATACCATTGTGGAAGTATTTGTGGAGGGCAAAACATACATTCTCAATTCTTCCACCATGTCCAACTCTCTTCCTGCTGGGACTGTAACAGAAGAGAGGGGGCAGTCCCACTCAATTCATCACAGTTCTTCTATCCTATGTTTAATAATGGGCCACTTTTAATGCCTCCTGCAGGGAAGGAAAAAATCTCTTTCCTCTGTAACAAAAGATGGATGCATGCCAGATTATTGAAATGTTAAGTTTTATGTGACACTGGAACCTTCAAAAGGAAATGATGACCTGAACAAATGGTAAAAATGAATATTTTTGTGCAAGGTCTAATGAGGCATGGAAAGTTGTGGAGTGATAGAACAAAGAGTATAAGCTAAGTCATTACTGGGGGACAGTTAGCAAGGCTTGTCCCTTAAAAGTCCTCTCTGTATCCTGTAGCCTTCAGAGGTAAGGGTGCTCTTTTCCTGTGGTTATATGGAGGGCATCTCTTACACAAGAGTTTTAAGCTCCACTTTAGGGAAGATAGAATTCTTTCTACATCTCTCATTTCTCAAATTTCCTTTAGCTTGAAATATTTAACATGCTAAATATCCTATTTTGAGATAATATATCCCGAATTCCATCACCTCCAAGGATCATGCTTACCCAGGTTTTTCCACCCAAACTCATTTCACCTGCATGAAAAGCACAGCACAGTTCTCAGTGGTATAGGGAGCAAAATTGCCACTGGTAGTGTATCTCTTTTGTCTGAGGATAAACTTAGGCTGATTATTTTAAGACCCAAAAGACTCAGGAAAAACATCTGACCTTCTCCTAACCGTCTAAAAGAATTAAGATCGAGGATATATCCCAAGAAGGGAGCTATCACCATAGACAACTGTAGTATGAGTTAGGTGTGTGGACAGGGAGAAACTTAGGAAAGTGCATTACAATTCTACCAAAGTCTCATTGTCTCTGCATGGCCCAGCAAACCATCCTTTACCAAATATTTGCTTTTCCATCTCCAAGTGAATTGCCTTTTTCCCCTTTGAAGCCCCAAATCACTACCTCCAACATCCTGTTTTGCCTTTAGCTGAAGACAGTATTTAAGGTGAGAGTTTCAGCCATTTGAGTAAGTTACTCAGTCTTCCTAGGTCTCTGCCATGTATACATTTTATTCAACTTTTGTTTGATTTTCTCCTGTTAATCTGTGTCATGTCAATTTAATTTCTAGAGCAGCCAGAAAAACTTAAAAGGATAGAGAAAAATTTCTTCCTCCCTGAAAATGGTATAAGTATTTTTTTTGGAATATCATTATAAAAATAAATGAAAGATTTTAGAATAATTTGTCTTTTCTGTTGTAGTAGGGAAATGAACAAAAGGGAATTTTTCTAATTTATAGAATCAGGACATGCATTGGAATAATTCTATAAGTTAAACACCTCAGTGTTCAAAATAATGCATGTCTGAAATATTCCAAGCTCTTATTTGAGAATACCATGTGGGGGGAAAAAAAAATAGGTCACAGTTCTAACTATACTCACTCACATATAAAATATTTATAGTTTAAGGTAAATCAGAGTATCCTTTAATGGATATGATATGTGAAGGCATCATTGTTCTATGGTTTTCACTTCAGTGAATATTGAATCAATTTAATGAAATAACTGAGAAAAATGTCATTTAGGGCTAGTGTGATCAAGGGTGTGTCACTTGAGGTATGACATGATTTGTCACCTGAGCACTTCTCTACTAATAAACAGTGTAGCCAAGTCCGTTGGCACACTTATTGAGAAAATTATGAAGCCAGCCACTTGTAACGATTTTCAGCCATCCCTGATCTAGGCCAGATTTGAACTGCTGACCCAGAGGTGCAAGATCCCATATCCGGCTCCTCATTACTTTTGTAACTTTGTTTGCTTGCAAAGAGTCTTGCTAAAGAACTGTTAGGAAAAAGAACATATATTACTTCAATGTCTTCAGAAAACTTCCTTAATATACTGTTTTAAAATGTGTCCATTTCACTAATTTGCTGCAGTGATTTGCTTCTATTATTAATATTCAGGAATCTGAAAGAAAGTAAGGTATGTTTTATGCCAAGAAGGAATTAGGAGATTGAATCAACCAATACTACTGTGAGATATAATAAGTATGTCTTCATGATTTAAATTTTCCTAAAGAATGATGGAAGAGAGCAATTCACAGAAGTATGAATTTCTACTTGGAGGTCTTATTTATAATTTAAAGGCTACCATTTCTCTCCCAAATTCAGTAAACTAGAAAACAACCAAATCAGAACAAAAGAAAATCTCTCACAAATTTAATGACAGTGACAAAATATCTCAAAAAAAAGCAAAAAAATAGAGTAAGAGTAGACAGATGAAAAATACATTTATTGCTTTTGCCCCCCCAGTCTGTGCCTCCTAAGCAGACTCTCATAAATTGTAAAGGGAATATATATTATCCTGAAGCCATGATTAATTCCATGTAACTTTCAAAGCAAGCTGAATAGCTGATCACCTTTGAGAAAGGGATTTCATAAATACATTATTAACATCATCAAGCTAAATTGTAAAATTATTTTCCCATATGAACATAACTTTCTCACATTTTGTAAACTATTTCCTGACCCCCTCTCTAGATATGTTATTATATATATTTTTTAACCTATGGCATGACTTTCTGACAAGCTCTGAAAACACAAATTTCTCTCTCATAGGTTTCTGCAGTGAGAGATATTTCTCTCAAATATTCAGTTATAGTGTATTTCATGAAAAAATGTTTTCAATGGGGTGTAGTGTAAAAGGGATATCATATTTAAGTGACAGCTCAAAAAGAGATTTTTTTTTACAGAAATCTCTTTGAAGCATTAAGAGGGACCAAGTTTAACATGGGATGCTTATTTATTTCTCTTTTGATTTTAGAGCACCCAACCTTCAGAAAATTATCATTTACGTTACAAAAACAGTAAATGTTCAACTTCAACAGATATCATGCCTACCATCTTATACACTAGGTCATAGCATTTTCTCCATTCTGTAACTTTTCAAGTAATGGGAATCTGACCCAGTCACATAACTCAATTTAGTGCCCCTCCTAGAAATGCAGTTTATCTGCTGGCATTGCATATATATATATATGTATATGTATATATATATGTATATATATATATATGAGCAAGTAGCTTTTGTAAACTCTTTTTGACTCCTTTCGGAAGGTGAGGTGTATGTGTTGAACAATGTGGTAATGCAGTCTGGGTTATGGGTTATAATGAAGGCAGGAAATAAACTCCAAGTTTTTAGTCCTACACACGTGATTGAAATTCAAGTCATATTAAACAACATAATTTTTCTAACCAACAGCAAGTCCAAAAAATCTAAATGGCTTGTAGCTTTGTGAGTAACTCAGCCTTTTATGTGTTTGATTCTACTATGTTTATTATAAATTTCTGTTTACAAGAAAAATTTTGGTGGTACTCAATTGTTGAAAAAGCAAGGAAATTCCAGAAAAAAAATTTACTTCTGCTTCAGTGACTATGTGGATCACAACAAACTGGAAAATTCTTAAAGAGATGGGAATGCCAGACAACCTTACCTGTCTCCTGAGAAATGTACATGCAGGTCAAGAAGCAATGGGTAAAGGCAGACATGGAACAATGGACTGGTTCAGAATTAGAAATGGAATACATCAAGATTGTATATTGTCACCCTGCTTATTTAACTTACGTGAAGTGCTGGGCTTGATGAAGCACAAGATGCAATCAAGATTGCCAGGAGAAATAACAATAACTTCAGATATGCAGATGACATCACCCTAATGGTGGAAAGTGAAGAGAAATTAAAGAGCCCCTTGATGAAGATGAAAGAGGAGAGTGAAAAAGATGGCTTAAAACTCAACACTCAAAAAACAAAGATCATGGCATATTGTTCCATCACTTGATGGCAAATAGATGGTCAAACAATGGAAACAGTGACAGAGTTAATTTTCTTGGGCTCCAAAATCACTGCAGATGGTGACTGCAGCCATGAAATTAAAAGATACTTGCTCCTTGGAAGAAAAGCTATGACCAACCTAGACAACATATTAAAAAGCAGAGACACCACTTTGCCAACAAAGGTCCATCTAGCCAAAGCTATGGTTTTTCCAGTAGTCATGTACAAACGTAAGAGTTGGACCATAAAGAAGGCTGAGTGTCAAAGAATTGATGCTTTGAACTGTGGTATTGGAGAAAACTCTTGAGAGTCCCTTGGACTGCAAGGAGATCCAACCAGTCCATCCTAAAGGAGATCAGTCCTGGGTGTTCATTGGAAGGACTGATGCTGAAACTCCAATACTTTGACCAACTGATGTGAAGAGCTGACTCAATGGAAAAGACCCTGATGTTAGGAAAGATTGAGGGTAGGAGAAGGGGGTGACAGAGGATGAGATAGCTGGATGGCATCACCAACTCAATGGACATGAGTTTGAGCAAACTGTGGGAGATAGTAAAGGCCGGGAAAGCCTGGGGTGCTGCAGTCCATGGGTTCACAAAGAGTACGATATGACTGAGTGACTGAACAAGAGCAACAACAAGAATTGTTGAATAACTAACAATTTCTCAAATATAAACACACAGCCATTATAGTGAAAGGAGTGAGTATCACCCTCTTATAAAATGATGTAATGTCTAGATAAACAAATAATCCTTCCAGCAGTAGCTCCAATTAAGAAGCCAATTTGACACTGTCTGCACCTCCACGTTCTTACTCTTACATGAATGTAGCATACTCATCCTGTGGTCTGATGTAGACCCACATTCAAAAACTTTCTTTCTTTTTTTTTTTTTTTTTTCAAAAACTTTCTTTAACACCTTTTCTGATTCTACAATGTTAAGATTTACATTCATAAACAAATACAGATTTTTCAAGAGGAGAATAAAAGAAAGATAAAAATATGCAACTAACATATATGTGTATGGCTGAATCCCTTTATTGTGCACCTGAAGCAATCACAACATTGTATACTAGCTATACTCCAGTTCAAAACAACAAGCTCAAAAAATACAACTAACAAAAATTCAACTTTAAACTGATATCAAGGGGAGGTGATGGTTCTGTGATCAAGGAGGGCAAAAGGATTAGGTACTAATGACAAAATGAAACACTAAAAGAACCTAAGTAATGCCAACACAATTCCCCACCACATGCTATGGAATTTGAAATGTTTCAATAAGCTGTACCTAAGCTACAGTTGGAGAAGGCGATGGCACCCCACTCCAGTACTCTTGCCTGGAAAATCCCATGGACTGGAGGAGCCTGGTGGGCTGCAGTCCATGGGGTCGCTGAGTCGGACACGACTGAGTGACTTCACTTTCACTTTTCACTTTCATGCATTGGAGAAGGAAATGGCAACCTACTCCAGTGTTCTTTCCTGGAGAATCCCAGGGACGGGGGAGCCTGGTGGGTTGCTGTCTATGGGGTTGCACAGAGTAGGACACGACTGAAGTGACTTAGCAGCAGCAGCAGCAGCAGCAAGCTACAGTTAAGAAACCTGACATTGCTGCTGCTCTCAACCTGACCGTATGGACAAATGCCTACTTTGTCTTTGCTAAGTGAAGAATCCTTGAACTGGTATAGAATTCTGCAATCAGGCTGGGTTTTTGAGGGGGATGTGAAGCTGAACAAATCTGATAAACTGCTTTAAGGAAATGACAGTGACAGGTGACAGGAATTGGGCAGGATGATATAATCCATTTAATCTTTATCAAAGATCTTTATATGCTGCATCAAAGACTTGTGTTTGAAATAAATAGGTACTCCCATGTGAGGAGAAAACAATAAAAAAGAAAGGTTATCAATTTTCTTGATAACCAACAGGATCTAATTCAGTTCAGTCACTCAGTCATGTCCAATTCTTTGCACGGCCTGCAGCATGCCAGGCTTCCCTGTCCATCACCAACTCCCAGGGCTTGCTCAAACTCATGTTCATTGAGTTGGTGATGACATCCAACCATCTTGTCCTCTGTTGTCCCCTTCTCCTCCTACCTTCAATCTTTCCCAGCATCAGGGTCTTTTCCAATAAGTCAGCTCTTGTCATCAGATGGCCAAAATATTAGAGCTTCAACCTCAGCATCAGTCCTTCCAGTGGATATTCAGGATTGATTTCCTTTAGGATTGACTGATTTGATCTCCTTGCAGTCCAAGGGACTCTCAAGAGTCTTCTCCAACACTAAGTTTGAAGGCATCAGTTCTTTGCACTCAGCCTTTTTTACTATCCAGCTATCCCATATGTATATGACTATTGGAAAAACCAAAGCTTAGACTCTACATCTTTATAGCCAAGCTAATGTCTCTGCTTTTTACTATGCTGACTAGGTTGGTCATAGCTTTTTTTCCAAGGAGCAAGTGTCTTTAAATTTCATGGCTGTACTCATCATCTGCAGTGATTTTGGGGCCCAAGATAATAATATCTGTCACTGTTTCCATTGTTTCTTCATCTATTTGACATGAAGTGATGGGACTGGATGCTGAGTTTTAAGTCAGTTTTTTCACTCTCCTCTTTCACTTTCATCAAGAGTCTCTTTAGTTCTTCTTTGCTTTCTGCCATGCTGCTGCTGCTACTGCTAAGTCACTTCAGTCGTGTCCTACTCTGTGCAACCCCATAGATGGCAGCCCACCAGGCTTCCCCGTCCCTGGGATTTTCCAGACAAGAACACTGGAGTGGGTTGCCATTTCCTTCTCCAATGCATGAAAGTGAAAAGTGAAAGTGCAGTCACTCAGTCGTGTCCGACTCTAGCGACCCCATGGACTGCAGCCTACCAGGCTCCTCCATACATGGGATTTTCCAGGCAAGAGTACTGGAGTGGGTTGCCATTGCCTTCTCAGGCTTTCTGCCATAATCCATTAAAAACTGGCAGAGTCCAGAAGAAAAAAATTAAGTGATATTCAAATTGACTCTTTCCAATATTCCTCTCTATGCAGACTGTCAAAAATTTGAACTTGTCAATCAACTTTTTCTCCTTCCTGTCTAGCATCTGTGAGAGTCTATGACGTTAGGGCGAACCTAAGAATTTTGGTAAGTCTCTTACCACATATCCTCTAATAAACCTGTCGACTAAAATAAGATGCACCATTTGAGAGCTGCAAGTAAAGTTTTATTTGGGACAAAATGAGGACTGAAGCCTGGGAAAAAGCACCTTAGAAAGCTCTGAGAGACTGCTCCGAAGAAGCAGTGGGAGGAGGTCAATGTACAAGGCTTTGGTGAAGGGGGAGTTCAATGTAATTAAGGACTCATTTTACAAAAGGTTTTCTGCTAGTTTTGAGGAGGTGATGTCATCATGAAGGGATTTAGTGCTTTTCTGGACATGAGGAGATGGTCATCCCAGGGGGCTTCCTAGGTGGCGCTAGTGGTAAAGAACCCACCTGACATTGCAGGAGGCATAAGAGTAAGTTCACCTCATAAGAGGAGGATCCCTTGGAGAAGGAAATGGCAACCCACTTCAGTATTCTTGCCTGGAGAATCCCATGGGCAGAAGAGCCTGGCGGGCTACTGTCCATGGGGTCCCAAAGAGCCGGACATGGCTGAAGCGACTTAGCACAGCACAGTACACAGGACTGGGATCATGAAATCAGATCCTGAAAAGATCTAACCATCTAAAGACCTGTTCCACCAGTTTCCCGGGAGCACAGAGTGCCTCATTCTCCACTCTGAATTCCCCTCATGGGGTGCTGAAGGTTGGCAGCTTCAGCAGCATAGGATTCAGTCTCCACAGAGGCAGATGGCAAACACCCTTGTGGTTGCTGTTCAGTTGCTGGCACATGCTCTTGGCAAGTGCCAGTTTGTACTTGACATGTAAGTGCCAATTTGTCGTTGACAAACCAAAATATCATATGTATTTATAATATAGGAAATTATCTGACTCCTTTCCCATTTCTATTCCTGTTCGTATCATTAAAAACTGATGCTTCTTCAAGCTCATTATGTTTCCATAAAAGTGTACATTAAAGACAGTGGAAAGCATTAAGTTTGAATACCTTTGGCTTTAGTCAGGAGGTGACCTGAGCCATTAATGCTATTTAAACACTCTTCCTTTGATATTCAAGACTGCAGCATGCTGTCTTCAGGCAATGTACTGCTGAAAAACAAGACTTTAATGATAAAATAGAGGAACAAAGACAAGCTACTTGTGTCAGTGTCAGTAGGTAAATAGCGCTAATCTGTCTTCATTATTGCTATGCAGGCCCTAACACCAGGTGGGAGGATGCGTAATATCTTTTACCATTATCCGAGAGCTAAGGACCAAGAGAAGCTTAATCAACACAAATGTGGCAATCATTTCAGTCTGAAAATTATCATACTTTCAAAGAAGTTTGACATGTTTCTTTTAAAGTGAGGCTACCTCTTACTATCCTTTATTATCACTCTTTCTCTAGATGGTAAAATGTGTTAGATTTGAATACTTAGCACAAGCTTATTCTTGGCCAAAAACTGAATACATAAAACCCTCCAAAACAATAAAATACCTTGAAAAGTAGATTTTCTTTTTGTGCTCCTCCTAAAGAGATAAAAACTAAAAGGTAGGAAAAGCAAACTGGAATGTAAAAAATGAAAGTACCTACAATCAAAATCAAATCTATCACTGTTATTAAATCCTTTTTTGAAAAGTTTTGTTTCTGATCTGTATAGTATTCATTCCACTAAAAGATACAATTTAGTCTTTACTTTTGAAATCTTATATGTGACCAAAACTAGCTAAACCAAATTAATCAAGATTGACCCCATGAAGAATTGTTAAATAAATGACATTTGCCTTGGAATTCTTTTCTTTTAATGCCTCTTCCAACTGCCGTTATTGAGGCAGGAGGTAGATTCCCCTCCCCACCAGGGTAAAGCAATTGGAGAGCCATTCCCTATTGAATGAAACTCCCAAAAGAGAATAATGGGCCAATTAGAGGAGGAGGCTGGGCCCTGCCCAGACCATGTATTTCCTTTCTTGAAGTCAGGAGGCCTCCCCAACCACAAATGTGCAGAAAAGGCCCCTTAGAGGCCAAAGGGGAGTTTTGACAGGGGATGTATCCTACCCATAAACCTTTTCAGTAAAATCCATCTTGGCTAAGAGATGCAAGCACACACATGAAAGGATCCTGAAACATACCAAATATGGACTGTGCACGCAGCATTTTCTGACTTTTTGTGAACCTATGGACTGTAGCCCATTAGGCTCCTCTGTCCATGGGATTCTCCAGGCAAAAATACTGGAGTGGGTTGCATTTCCTCCTTCAGGGGATCTTCCCAGGGATTGAAACCATGTCTCTTACATCTCCTGCATTAGCAGGCACATTCTTTACCACTAGTACCACCTGGGAAGCTCTATGGACTGTGAACCAGGCTAATTGAAATGATTGGCCAAAGGAAACCCGGAAGAAATGCCCCATAAAAGTAATTCAACCTGCCATGAGAGGGCAACTCAGTGACTCTTTCTCCCTGAGTTCACCCTTGTGTCTATCCACATGCACTGTACTCTTTTTTTTTTCCTTAATAAATACTTTACTTGTTTCATCACTTTCCAATTTTGGGGGATTCTTTTCTGCAAAGCCAAAGGACCAGGGTCCTTGTCACTGACCACTGGTCTAGTGGCTAGGATCTGGTGTTTTCACTGCTGTGACCCAGCCCAGACTCTGGCTGGGAACCCAAGCCCCACTTCAAGCTGCCGCTTATTGAGGCCGCCTGAGATCACTATGCCATAGTTCTTAACTAACTCTGTTAAAAACAAAACAATAGGTCCAAAAGAGTCACTTACGTGAAACCCTAGGTCACCAAATTGAGGCTTAATTATAGTTTCAGTCTCTTCCAGAAAAAGAATCTTAAACCAGGCAATCAGGAATCACCTGGTTGTTGTTAGTGAGGTCATCTGCCTGATAGACCCCTGTCATCCCCTGAAAGAAAATGACCTGCCACACCCAATCCACTTTTTGGTAGTAAAACATCCTCAGTTCCCAGATCCTTCTTGTCTATAAAAGTCTACTTCTGTTCAGTGTCTCAGAGCCTTTTACCTGCTAGATGGGATGCTACCTTATACATGAAGCATTGAATAAAACCAATAAGATATTTAAAATGAACTCAGTTAAACTTTTTAAACAACCCATCATCAAAACTGATCAGTAACTCTGCTCATACCCAAGCCCCACTTCTCACTGCTACTCTTCCTATGTTCCTTATGCTTAGTAAGTAGACTCACCAGTCACTGAGTTATTAAGGTAAGAAATATGGGGTCATCCTTGATTCTATAATCCAATCTTTATATATTATTGATTCTACCCTCTAAACATTTCTTGAAATTGACAATTTTACTCCATTCCCATATGTACTTTCCCCACTATCTCATGTTTCCCTCAATCTGTTCTGTATTGAATAACCAGTGATTGATTAAATACATAACCTCTGATCAGCTAACTTTTCTGTTTAAACTCATCAGTGGATCCTTACATATTTAGAATAAAGGTCACATTCTTTCATTTTGCTTATGAAACCCATTTTGCTCTGCATACATGCTCAGTCACTCACTTGTGTCCTATTCTGTGACCCCATGGACTGTAGCCCACCAGGCTCCTCTGTCCAAGGGATTTCCCAGCAAGAATACTGGAGTGGGTTGCCATTTCCTTCTCCAGGGGATCTTCCGAACTCAGGGATTGAATCCATGTCTCCTGTGTCTCCAGCATTGGCAGGATTTTTACCACTGGATCACATGGGAAACCCCAATTTTGTTCTGGATCCAACTTACATCTTCATTCTCTTTTTTCTCAGCTCTCAGTTCTTCTCTGTTATCTCCAAATGTATTCAGTGACTAATGTAATTACAGTTAACAAAGTTATAAATTTACATAGCAGATATGGTCACCTGTAAGAAGTCAGTGTGATTTTAATATATGTTATAGGAAGAGCTTTCAAGAGAGAAAGTTGGACTGGTGGATTGTGATTAACTCAGAGGAATAAAAGTGACATACTAAGGAACATGGATTTAACTTTGAAGGCAATAGAAAGGCTTCAAGATTTCTGAGTCAAGGATACACCTGATCAGTGCTACAGTAAAAGAAAAGAGCAATTGGTAAAATTAACTGGGTGGAGTGTGCAAAACTGGATCTAGTGCAATACTGGATCAGGAGACTAGTAAAGAAGCTACTGCAGTAAATTAGAAGAAAAGGAATGAGATCTTCCAATATGGTAGTAGCAGTGGGAATGAGAAGGAAGGAATCAAAGTGAAAGTTATTATGAAGGAAAATCAATAGTTCTTGGCGAGCAATTGGCTGTGGAAGGCAAAGAGAGTCAAAGATGACAGGATTTGCACATATGACTAGGAAGAAGATAGTACAGTTAACACTTAAGACATGCTGGAGAAGGAGCACAGCATGTCCAGCTTTAGCCTTATTGGATTTGAAAAATATTGTGCTATGCCATTCAAGTAATGTTCATAGTAGGACAATGAAAATTTCAGACTAATTTTGTATGTTAAGATTTGTACCTGGTTATTATTTTTTTGAAACACATATTCCCTTTTGCTAGTATAGAAAAAAAAATTATACTGCCTGTGTAATTTATAATTCTGTAAGGAGGAAATATTCAAATCACAGCGAGGCACAGGGCAAGACTGGCTACTCAAGTTACAGGGTCCAGTGAAAAATGAAAATATAGGGTTCCTGGTTCAAGTATTAAGGGTTTCAAGATGGCAAGAGCATTAAACCAAGCCCAGGGCTCTTCTAAGCAATGAGCCCTGTGCAACGACATTGATTTTACACCCATGACACCAGCTCTGGGGTAAGGATCAAGTATGCTACCTCTAATAGTGTCATGACTGCCAGGGAAAGAGATTTCAAGTGTCCATCTGCGTCCTCTTATGCATCTCAAATGTACTTAAAATTCTAATGGGGCACAATCAGCTTGACTCAATTTGTATGTGCTTGATAGAATCGTAATTAGGCCTAATATGTTTTCTTTGATAGAACTCCCAACATATTTACTACTTGTCAACAAGGATAAAAATGTTAGAAAAAAATAAGTTGAGAAAGTAAAATTGTTAAAAAAAAAATTCTCCCTTTTGGTCTATTCTGTTTAATCCTAAAACTTTATCAAAAGTGGGACCAAAAAATGAAACAGAAATGGGCACTGGAAAACAGTTCAGGAGGAGTTACACTGCTAGTCTAAAGTGAACTTCTTGATGTTTTCAATGAACACTGTCTAGTGCAAGTTACAAGTACTCTTCTAAACCCTTCATAAATATTAACTGACTTAAAAACTCTTATGAAGTAGGTCTACTTTTCCTATTTCCCAGGTAAGAAAGTCAAGACACATAGAGATTAATGATTACTTAAGGTTGACATTACTTTGCCAAAAAAGGTCCGTCTAGTCAAGGCTATGGTTTTTCCAGTGGTCATGGATGGATGTGAGAGTTGGACTATAAAGAAAACTGAGCACTGATGAATTGATGCTTTTGAACTGTGATGTTGGAGAAGACTTTTGAGAGTCCCTTGGACTGCAAGGAGATCCAACCAGTCCATTCTACAGGAGATCAGTCCTGGGTGTTCATTGGAAGGACTGATGTTGAAGCTGAAACGCCAATATTTTGGCCACCTGATGCGAAGAGCTGACTCATCTGAAAAGACCCTGATGCTGGGAGGGATTAGGGGAAGGAGGAGAAGAGGACGACAGAGGCTGAGATGGTTGGATGGCATCGCTGACTCAATGGACATGGGTTTGGGTGGACTCCAGGAGTTGGTGATGGACAGGGAGGCCTGGCGTGCTGCGGTTCATGGGATCGCAAAGAGTTGGACACGACTGAGTGACTGAATTGAACTGAAGGTTATACAGCAAGAAGTGGCAAAACTGAAACCTCAACCAGGGCCTTCTGGCCCAGGAATTCACGTTCTTACCTAATACACAGTGCTGTTCTCTTGGTACACTACCACTACCCTACAAACACAAGCCAAAATCGAATGGTTACATAATTTTAAAATTCCATGGAAAATGATTATTTTGATGTATATAAAAGCATTTTTGAAAAATACTCCAATAGAATGAACAAAATTGTGAATAATTTTTGAAAGTGTCCAAAAGAGAAATGGGCTTCCCTAGTGGCTCAGATGCAGGAGACTAGGTTTGATCCCTGGGTTGGGAAGATCCCCTGGAGAGGGCAACAGTAACTCACTCCAGTATTCTTGCCTGGGAAATCCTAAGGACAAAGGAGCCTAGTGGGCTACAGTCCATGGGGTCCCAAAAAGTCAGACATGACTGAATAACTAACACTTTCAAAAGAGAAACAGTAAAACATTGGGTAAATTTTGCATAGAAAATATCGAGGTAATTTAGCATTAAAATATGTACCATCTATAATTGGAATTCCTGTAACTATCCACAATTTGAAATTTAAATCAGTAAGTTGTCATCTAATGTATAAACTCTGATTTTACATGTCTTTTGGGGAGGGTAGAATGGGATCTTCTTGAACTTTTTAATTGGCTGCTTGATTTTTTTGAATCTCCCAACCTTATGCCTAATATGTGGAAAAGTTAAGGAATGCTTATTTTATTATCCTGTATTTCATTCTATACTGTAATACCTTTAAGTCAGAAATGTGTACAGCTTATATTCTTCAAGAGGTTGGAAGTATTTGGACAGTATGCACTGATGGAAAGTCACTGATTGGGAGGAGACTTGAACTGGTGAGCAGTCAGACCCACAGAAGATAGTCTGATATTAGTTTTTGCAGAATTCAACTCAACATACATGTATAATTTTCTAACACATACGAAAGAGAAAGCAATCACCTACTATTAATATTAGTGCCTATTCTAATTCACTGTTTACCTGTTTTCAAACTTTTCTAAAACTAAGGTGATTATAAAATCTTCCAAACCATGGAACACTTTGGAAAGTAAAAGAAAGTGATAAAAATTATGCTGTGGTGGCAGGTACACCAAGACTGTCCAAGGCAAGCTAGGATGTACAGTCACTCAATGTATTACCAATCCAATCTAACCCAGCTTTACTTTAACCAATCATTCATAACCCAACACCAAAAAATTAGAAAATTTTATTATACTCTTCCATTCAAAGTTGATGATATTAGCTAATTGGCCCAGGTATAACCTTATGCATTTTAACTCATTTCCTATGACTCAACCACAAGAATGTATACATGATTTTCAGCTCACCCACTCTGAATTCTCAGATACATAAGTATAAAATAAAAGCTCAGAAAAGTGAAACTTATCATGCTTATATCAATTTTGAAAAATATGAGGGAGAAAAAGGTGGGGGTAGGGAGAGAGAAGAAGGAAGAGGAAGAAGACAGAATGTCAATTAGAAATCTGGGCAGATGAGATAGGTGACAACAAATTGAAACATTAATACCTGTGAATACCTGGTTCATTGACTGCATAAACATACCCAGACTCAGTGAGGCTCAGAGTTATCGAGAACAACTAATCAATTTTGAGGCACACATATATATTAATCAATGTCAATGTGCACTCTAGAATTCTGATATTGATAGAGTTAATATTTATGTATGAGACCCTAGAATCTATGACATATTCATTTGTGATTTTCCCGAGTCACCAATTTTACTAATAATCTGAGCATGGGAGTAAACCACTCAACTAGTAAGTGATCTCAGTGAACTATGTTTACCACTCTCACACCTTAAAATGGGCTCTACTTTTCTTCCCTCATCATTATCATGTATTTTACAGGAGAAATTTATGCTATGGTAGTACACAATGATCTGATGGCTTGGAGAAGGCAATGGCACCCCACTCCAGTACTCTTGCCTGGAAAATCCCATAGATGGAGGAGCCTGGTAGGCTGGACTCTATGGGGTCGGGAAGAGTTGGACATGACTGAGTGCCTTCACTTTCACTTTTCACTTTCATGCACTGGAGAAGGAAATGGCAACCCACTTCAGTGTTCTTGCCTGGAGAATCCCAGGGATGGGGAAGCCTGGTGGGCTGTGGTCTATGGGGTCGCATAGAGTTGGACACGACTGAAGTGACTTAGTAGCAGCAGTACACAATGATCTGATGGCTTACTATTATCTACAATGAAAAAATTTTCTTCCCAAGAATTGGAATCATTTGGGTACATAGGCAACCCCCTTCTAGTAGGAAAATCCAAAAGTGTAAGTCATAAGAATGTTGAAAGAAACTGAAATTTGTAGAGGGAAAATCAGATATTTTCACAGGATAGGGTGAAGCTATGTGAACTATTGGATTATCCTTCACTTTAGGAATTTTTTCTAAAGAACTTTGGCCCTTTGAATCAAAGTACTGCTTTTCCTGCATAGTATCAGATAAACACTGAGAATTCATGCTCTGCAGTGTTCTTTTTCTCTTTGAATGCCCACGAGCACCATTATGTCAAGTCAAGCAAGGTACGACACGATTGACTAGCCTGCAATTTTCTTTTACATCAATCACATTTCAGACCTGTCTCCTTGAGGTTACACTCTGGTCACCTTGATCAGATGTAGGCATATCCCAGGTCCTTACCATCAACCCATTTATAAATCATTTCTCAGGATATGGGCTGCTAACTTCAGCTCTCTCTCTCTTAAAATTTGCTTGATCTTTTGCTGTTTTTGTCTCAGAGTGAGACTTTATCCCCAAATTCAGAGGCTTCCTCTAATAGTCCCTATGTACCAAATGCAGTTTTAGAAAAAATTTATTTCAATATTTAGACAATTTCTGAGTAATTAATCCCTTCATAGAAAATTTTACCCATTCAGTAGCCAAAAAAATTGAGATCAATATGAACAAAGAAAGGCAAAAAAAAAAAAAAAAAAGGGCATATGATAATAGATGTTTTGCCTATACAACATAAAGGTAAGGCTTCACTTTTTTAAAATGTGTGTATTTTTCAGCAGGGATTTCAATTATGAGACTAGAGATTGGCATCACTACTTACTTTGATCTATTATTTTGTAACTGCTGCTAAGTCACTTTAGTCGTGTCCAATTCTGTGCGACCCCATAGACGGCAACCCACCAGGCTCCCCCATCCCTGGGATTCTCCAGGCAAGAACACTGGAGTGGGTTGCCATTTCCTTCTCCAATGCATGAAAGTGAAAAATGAAAGTGAAGTCGCTCAGTCGTGTCCAACCCTCAGCGACCCCATGGACTGCAGCCTACCAGGCTCCTCCGCCCATGGGATTTTGTAACTAAACCACCTCAATAGTAAAGGTGAAAGTGTTGGTTGCTCAGTCATTTACAACTCTGCAACCACATGGACAATAGCCTATCAGATTGCTCTATCTATGGAATTCTCCAGGCAAGAATACTGGAGTGGGTTGAAATTCACTTCTCCGGGGGATCTTTCCAAATCAAGGATCAAACCTGGTCTCCTGCATTGAAGGCAGATTCTTTACTATCTGCACCACTTTGGAAACCAGCTCAATACAACAGCTTAAAACAATGTTTCATGTTCTTTTCTTCATGATTCTGTGTTTGACTGAGCTCAACTGCATAGTTCTTTCCATGTGTGATTGGCAAGAGTTAGTCACATGTCTGCCTTCATCTAGGCATGTGGTAGCATAGCTGTGGCTGGATGTCCAAGGAGACCTCATTCTCATAGCTGGGAGTTGATCTTGGCTGTCAACTGAGCACTTGTTTGGCTTCCATGTAGCTTTTTTCTCTGCAGTAATCAAGACTTACTTTCTCACATGGCGACTGTATTTCAACAAAATGAAAGCAGAAGATAATGGGCCTCTTAAAGCTTAGATTTGGAACTGGCATAGAATCATTTCACCATGTATTATTGGTCAAAGCAAGTCAAAGCATGAACACAGAATCTAGGGGAATGTAATGTTCAAAGTCCTTCAAGCTAAGCTTCAACAGTAGGTGAATCAAGAACTTCCAAATGTTCAAGCTGGATTTAGAAAAGGCAGAGGAACCAGAGATCAAATTGCAAACATCCATTGGATCATAGAAAAAGCAAGATAATTACAGAAAAAAAAAAATACAATTCTGCTTTATCGACTATGCTAAAGCCTTTGACTATGTGGATCACAACAAACTGTGGGAAATTCTTAAGGAGATGGGAATATCAGACCACCTTACCTGTTTCCTGAGAAACCTGTATGCAAAGTCAAGAAGCAATAGTTAGAACTAGACATGGAACAATGGATTGGTTCAAAATTGAGAAGAGAGCATGTCAGGGCTGTATATTGTCACCCTGCTTATTTAACTTATATGCAGAGTAAAGCATGCAAAATGCCAGGCTGGATGAAGCAAAAGCTAGAATCAAGATTGTCGGGAGAAATATAATCTCAGATATGCAGATGACACCACTCTAATGGCAGAAAGTGAAGAGGAACTAAAGAGCCTCTTGATGAAGGTGGAAGAGGAGCATGAAAAACCAGACTTAAAACTCAGCATTCAAAGTATGAAGATCATGGCATCTGGTCCCATTACTTTGTAACAAATAGGGAAAAAATGGAAATAGTGATAGGCTCTATTTTCTTGGGCTCCAAAATCACTGTGGATGGTGACTGCAGCCATGAAATTAAAATACACTTGCTCCTTGGAAGAAAAGCCATTACAAAACTACATAGCATATTAAAAAACAGAGGTGTCACTTTGCCGGCAAAGGTCCATTTAGTCAAAGGTATGGATTTTCCAGTAGTCATGTATGGATGTGAGAGATGGACCATAAAGAAGGCTGAGTGCCAAAGAATTGATGCTTTCAAACTGTGGTGCTGGAGAAGACTCTTGAGAGTCCCTTGGGCTGCAAGGAGATCAAACCAGTCAATCCTAAAGGAAATCAGTCCTGAATATTCATTGGAATGAATGATGCTGAAGCTGAAGTTCCAATACTTTGTCCACCTGATGTGAAAAGCCAACTCACTGGAAAAGACCCTGATGCTGGGAAAGATTGAAGGCAGGAGAAGAAGGGTGTGGCAGGAGATGAGATGGTTGGATGGTATCAGGGACTCAACGGACATGAGTTTAAGCAAACTCTGGGTGTTTGTGAAGGACAGGGAAGCCTGGTGTGCTGCAGTCCATAGGGTTTCAAGAGTTAGACATGACTAAAGGACTGAAGAATGAACAACAACTAGGGGAAGGGAAATAATATTCAACATTTAGTGTGAACAGAGGTACATGCAGGTAGGAACAGGTCAAATTTGTTTTTACAGCTATCTTTGGAAATAACTTCTGACATGAAGTTGTCACTGGAAGGAAAGGACAATGCTATACAACTGTATATGTTGAAATAAGGGCAGCAAAAAAAAAAAATTAGATTTGTAACAATTTTTCCTCTTAGTTATTCAGATATAAGGGTTTCCCAAGTGGTGCTACTGGTAAAGAATCCACCTGCCAATGCAGGAGATGCAAGTTTGATCCCTGGGTTGGGAAGATGTTTGATTCCTGTTGGGAAGAAGTTTGATTCCTGGAGAAGGAAATGGCAACCCACTCCAATATTTTTCCCCAGGAAATCCCATGGGCAGAGTAGCCGGAAAGGCTTCAGTCCATGGGGCTGCAAAGAGTCAGTGACTGAATACATACTGAGTGACTGAACACACACACACATTCTGATATAAATTGTTTTTAATAAAAGTTACTCCAAATTGTCTTCTCTCAAGTTTGAAGTAAATCTTCAAGTCAGTAGGTTAGTTTGGTGCCTTAGGCATTTCTCCAATTTCTCACTTCTTGAAAAACATTTGTTTGTATCAGAGAGGTTTTTGCAAAGACACAAAAGCAGAAAAATGTATAAAATTTCTCCATTTAGTAGAGAGCTTAATTATTTTCCAATATTGTATTATTTGAAAAGAATGTTCTTTAAATTTGGTTTGTTTTTCTCCAGGAAGTATGGCAAACTTGGAATCACTCAGAGCTACATGTCCCAGAGATGGACTACCTGAGAAGAGAAGGAACATAACTCTGTATCTCCATACACTCGGGGCTGCTGCAGAATTTGATTGGCATGATCTAACCAGGCAGAGGTGATTTATGGTTTAGGTTTTATTTGATTCCATCCCCTTTTACAGGGGCCTTCCCAATGGCTCATTGGGTTAAGAGTCTATCTGCAATACAGGTGACTCAGGTTCAATCTCTGAGTTGGGAAGATCCTCTGGAGAAGTATTTTTGCCTGGAGAATTCCCACGAACAGAGGAGCCTGGAAGGCTACAGTCCATGGGGTTGCACAGAGTAGGACACGACTGAGCGACTAAGCACACATCCTCTTTTACAATAATATATCTATTTCTGTTTACTTGGACACCAATGAGATTTTAGATTTCTTATGCAGAAAAGCTTAGAATACATAAAATATATATTTAAACTTTAGAAATAAAATCAACCTGATCTATTCACATATATATGCAAATATATATATTCAAAAGCTATAGGTATCCAATAAAAGTTATTTGAAAAATTGGCCATGGGTTATTTTTTTGTCTATACATAAAATAATAAAGTCTATTTTAAAAATTTCTATTGGAGTATATTTGATTTAGCTCTATGCAATACTCTGTAATGGGAAAAGAATCTAATACAGTACCTGTTTACTTTTTTTCCTTAAAATTATTATCTCAGGATGTAATAATACACTAGTATTACAAGTGAATAATTTTCATTGAAATTAGAAAAAAATAATTTGTCAACTGTGGTAGTGCCCTGTCCCACCAAATATGTTCATGTCTTAATCCCTGAAATCTGTGGACATGTTACTTTACACCATAAGAGAAACTTTGCAAAGTAAATAAAGTTGAGGATTATGAGATAGGGAAGACTATATCCCGAATTATCTGGGTGCTGTTGTTGTTCAGCTGCCCAGTCATGTCCTACTCTTTGTCCTACTCTTTACTCCCCAGGGATTGCAGTACTCCAGGCCTCCCTGTCCATCACCATCCCCCAAAGTTTGCCCAAGTGCATCAGTGATGGGGGACCCAGTCTAATCACATGAGTCCTAAAAATTGGAGAACCATTCCAGGGAAGGAGATATGACAATGGAAAAAGGGTCAGAGAGCTGTGATATGAAAATGACTCAAACTGCTATTACTGACTTTGAAAATGGAGGACAAGCGACATCAACCAAGGAAGGCAGGTAGCCTTTAGAAAATGAGAAGGGCAAGAAAGTGCATTCTTCCCTAGAGCCTACAGAATGAAATACAGCCCTTTCAACATCTTGATTTTAATCCGGGGAGATGTATGTTGGACTTCTGATCTACAAAAGCGGAAGGTAACAAACTTGTAATTCTTGGATCACTGAATTTTAGGCACTTTTAATTTAAATTATTTGTGTACAGTGCTACAACCAACCACACCTGAAGATCTATAAGACATTTAGACAACACCAAAATTCAGACTCTATTACATATTTGCATATTTCTAATATACATCTATGTTAAAACCAACCTCTGGCAAATTAATATTGCTTAAGTCAGTTCAACCTATAATTAAATTGTACATGCTTGTAGATGTGTTAATAAGGTTTTAATTGTACCATTTTAAAATGTAGTTGATATAACACGGTAAACATCCTACCAAAAGTATTGATTTTTTTTCTTCCAGGAGTGATGTGGCAGATACTGCCATTACTTTAAAATGTGTATATCTACCTGTCATCTTTTCCACAAATTCCCTGATTTTGACCCAAGTAGGACTTTTTACCAGCTTCAGAGAACAACTGTAATTGGACAAAAGCAACCATTATTATGACTCTATGGTGGGTCCAGGGTTGACAACTACCGAGTTGTGTCAAGTGAGACACAAGAAAAATTCTTCTAGGTGACCTCTATATCCATGAAAGGAGTTTTGCATCCTACTTTTTTGCCTTTGGATGAAATGTTGATGTCAGGAGCCATAGTAGCCATCTTGTAGCCCAAGGAGATGAAGAAATGCAAATATAAAAAGCATACGTGAAGGGTGAAGTAGAACGATAAAATCTGCTTTGGATTGTCAATCTTGGTCTCATTTAAGACATAATTAGATGCTAACTTCGAATAAAAGTTTTTAATACATAAGTTACTGTTATCAGATTTTTGTAAGTATACAAACACACGTTAATTGATATAGGTGGAAGGACATTTAAGACACCAAAACACAAGTAATCATAAACAAAACTTTAAATTATTATCTGTGCTTATATCTTTAATGGGAGCCTACATTTTTGAAGGTTGAAAAAATTAAAAGGTAGCTAGATTACTACCCTGTGTAAAATAGATAGCTAGTGGGAATCTGCTATATAGCACCGAGAGTTCAGCTCAATTCTCTGTGATGACCTAGAGAGGTGGGATGAGGGGGGATGGAGGTCCAAGAGGGAGGGGATATATGTATACATATACCTGATTCACTTCATTGTACAGGAATTGTACTCAAAAAATAAATAAATAAAAAGTAGATCAGAGTTTTTGTAAACATATGGACTTCCCCTCAAAGGTTTCCTCAACTGCAGAAATGTTTGGACCAAACATGTTTTATGAAATTTCTGTAACTTTTGTAGGGAATTCAGTGTTACTTATTAGTGGGATAGTGGCTAGTATCAATTGATAAATGCAGTCATGCAAAGAAAAGCACCATTCAAAACTGCTCTGTTCAGATTTTTCAAGAAAGATATTTAGGAGATAATACATCTGACAAAATTCACAGAGCTTGGTGATATATGTACATAGCACTCACTTGGTGTTGTTTAGTCACTAAATTTTGTCTGACTCTTTTGTGACCCCATGGACTATAGCCTGACATACTCTTCTGTCCATGTGATTTCCCAGGCAAGAATACTGGAGTTGGTTGCCATTTCCTTCTCCAGGAGATCTTCCTGACACAGGGATCGAACCTGTGTCTCCTGCATTGTTAGGCAGATTCTTTACCATTGAAATACCTGGGAAGCCCCATAGCATTCACTGAAGTGAAAAAGAAAGTGTTAGACATTCAGTTGTGTCTGACTTTTTGTGACTCCATAGTCTGTAACTCACCAGGTTTCTCTGCCCATGGGATTCTCCAGTGAAAAATACTAGAATGGGTAGATACCTTTCTCCAGGGCTTCTTCCCTACCCAGAGATCGAACCCAGGTCTCTTGCAATGCAGGCAGATTCTTTATGGTCTGAGCCACCAGGGGAATGGATAACGCCCACTACTATGTTGTAATTAGTGATCCTTCCAGAACTGGCAACCATCTTCTCAATCTCCCCAACTCATTCCACAACACCACTCACTCACCAAATCCTTTTATAAAAGGAGAAAAATTATTTGTTTCAGTAATATTGTAGTCACTTAAAGACACATGTAAGATGAATTTCAATGGAAAATAATTTTGCCATTAAAGCCTTTGGCAAAATTGCCAAATATGTTGAGCTTGTTTGGTGCCCTTTGCCCCCCCCCCCCCCACTTTATGTATGAATCTTTTCATACCTTTACCCTTTTGGCTCAGCTTATATCTTCCTTTGTTTTATTTTTAAAACTTCAATCCCTTTTCTCCTTCCTTCAACTTTTGACACTGTTTTCTCTGTTGAAAATGCCAATAACCCTCTTTCCCTTCCCCCAAAGGCTTATTAGCCCCCTCATTTTTGCAACTGATATCATTTAAGAAGAAAATAATTTAAATTCATTCACAGTAAAGAATGACTGGCTGATAGGCTCAACTATCCCCCATAATTATTTTTATTTTAAAACAAGGAGATTATTAACCTAAATTACACTCATTAGAGAAGCAGCTGGCATATAGGATTTAGCTTCCTTTTCAGCTGACCACATCACTCATCCTCACCAGGATTCACTTTTTTCTTTTAAAAGACAATTTTGAATTAGAGAATTTTTACAAGTTCTTTAAAAAGTCAATATCCCGTGACTCTTTACATATGCAAAGAGGACAATTTTGAGTTAGGGGACCTGCATATTACACCATTTCTGTAACACATGTATGAATAATCTGGCAAACTGGCTCACAAATTTTCATTTTGACCCAAAAGATGGTGATTCTAAAAAATGGTAGTCTTGAAACATGGAAATTCTCACAACTGCGTTTTTCTGCTTGCTAATTAACTCTCCTAAAGAGTTTTCTTCAGTTATTACCACCTTAAGAATGAATAAAGAAAGATTTGTGTGTGGGGGACGATATTTGATCATTGTGCTCATTTGTTCTTTAAGGACAAACTCCAGCGTGGTCAGAGCATTTTGACAGGCGTGACAGGTTGACAGCTGTAGAAACACACTGTCTTCTGCAAGAAGACCCGCACCTGCATGCAGAAGATATTGTTCCACAAAGAATACTTGGAACCTTCGCTATAAGCTAGAATTTTCCTTTGAAATTCAACTTGCTACTGTGTCCTAAGCAAACAGTAATAGTAATTAAGGCTAGCATGCATCCCTCGAGCAAATTCAACTTCAGTTACAAAACGGAAAAAAAAAAAATACTGTCTGGATTTTAATTAGCTAGATTTGCCACCCATCTACTGTACGTGATGAAAGGTGACCAGATGAAGAAAAGCAGCAGTAAATTCTAGTTATTGCTCAGGAAATTGCTGTAGCATTTCATTTTAAATGCAATTCAAAGTGAAATGCAATTAATAAAAAGGCTTATGACAAGAAAAGTTTATTTTAGAGTGGTATAATGCAATTTGGGGTGATGCTGTAATTCTACAGAGGAATGTTAGATGATCTACAGAACAGGAAATGACTTCCATTAGTGAAACCTGGAACATAATTGATATCAGTCAGGAAGTATGGACGACAGGGAGTCCAGTATTTTCACAACATGTCTCGTCTCCCTCAGGATGCTTACTGCTAAATAGCTGAGGGAAAAGTTTTAAAATATCCATTTACCTCTTGATAGGTAGCTTAAAGGAACAGGAGATTTAAATTCAATCTGAAACTGACGACCAGCAGACTCAGTGCTGTGCTGATAGTTTTTTTTACAGAATGGTACAGAAGTTTGCAACCACATTAGTTCTTGCCCAAAATAGAAACACTGATTCTTAACTTTGCAAAAGTTTCCAGCGTGGGTTCCAAATTCTTCTAAGATCCTTTGGACGTATCCTGTGGCATATCTTTATGTAATATATTTTGATGCTAGGTTTTCATGTATTCCACGCATCTAAGGTGTCATTTGTATGAATGTTAGCACAGCAACAATCTCAATCCAATTTTTATTGCACTTGGGATCCAGTGCATCCTGATCTAGTTCTCTGTAGAGCAAGATTTAAGATCATTTCAGCATGTAAAATTAGAAGATATTTATGTTCAATGACAGATTTTTGATACCCATGGGGGATATACATTGAAAAAACACAAAAACAGAGCCATTCTATTTGTGCATATAAAAAGATATCTTTGGTTTGGACCTTTGGCATCTATTTACAAAATAGAGCTTTATTTGTGATAGACTGTATTCATAATGTTGCAACCATGTTTAAAACTAAATAAGTGGAGAAATGGAGTGCTGCATCTTTTATATGCAGTGAACAGAGCATATAGTGGATCTCTTTCAAATGTCCATGAATTCAGTTTCTATGGCCACATCAGAAGACATTGCTTTTCCTGTTGAAAAGATATACTGCCAATTGTTTCTCACGAGGTATATCTACATGCTGCCATATCTCTCATCAGGTTTCCCAGGTGGTGCTAGTGGTAAAGAACCTGCCTGCCAATGCAGGAGATGTTAGAGATGTGGTTTTGATCCCTAGGTCAGGAAGATCTCCTGGAGGAGGGAGTGGAAACCCACTCTATATTCTTGTCTGGAGAATCTTATGGACAGAGGAGCCAGGCAGGCTACAACCCATGGGGTCTCATAGACAGACACAACTGAAGTGACTTAGTAATGTAGCATTTGAAGGAAAAAAAATTAATGCAATGTAATTTTGAAACAAAGTTTGGTAAGTCAAATGCAGGCATTGCCATTGAGCCATTATTTTAATCTTAATGCTGAGACACTGAAGATATTGCCCTGCAGATGGATATCCAACAGCTTTGAGTTTCTTAATCTTTTCTTGCCCAGGGTGACTTCTGTTTAAAGAACAGAATTCTGTAGCAACTTTCATCTCCACATTACTAAATAATCATGCTGAGGGCATGTAAACTTTGCTATTAAATGTGGGACTAGAGAGATTATAATAACCCATCCTTTTCAAAGTTTTATAAAGCACATTTCAATACTCCTATCTCATTTGATCTTCAAAGCAACTCTATTTTTATCCCCACTTCATGGATGTGAAAATTGAAATGCAGCAAAGAAACAAAACTTCCCTGTTCTTTCAAAGCTAGCAAGTATCAGAGCCAGGAGGACACAGTTCTTCCTATCCTTGTAAGATGCTCTTTCTAGCACGTGATACCGTCTACCAGAGCTATTCAATACTATGATCTTCAGACACTTAAATTCATAGTATTTAGCTGACCCTACATATTAGTCTGTAACTTTAGGCATATTTTCCTCTGCGCCCTTTAATGGAGAAGTTATTCACCAACAAACAGTGGTTTCTGGCTTCTCTTCACCCAGACTTCTAAGCACAATTATAGCCTCATGACTTAAGAGTTTTCCAGAGCTACTTTTCTGAAATGAGTTACCCAGATCCTTTTTATAAATGACTTCATGCAGTAAAATAGAAATATAAGATCACCATTCTGTATTCTCTTGTTCAGATCCTCAAGTATTTTCTGAGAGTCTAGTGTGTGTCAGATCCTGGGCTACAGTCCTTAGAAATGACTATCAAAGAAAATACTTGATACCACATCAGCTCTGATGACCTCTGCTGAGCTAACCATGGAGTCTTGCTCTTTTTCTAAAAGAGAAATTTGATTAACATTTGCTGAAGTTCAGGTTTGAACATCAATACTGATGTTGCTGCTGCTGCTGCTGCTAAGTTGCTTCAGTCGTGTCTGACTCTGCGACCCCATAGATGGCAGCCCACCAGGCTCCCCCGTCCCTGGGATTCTCCAGGTAAGAACACTGGAGTGGGTTGCCATTTCCTTCTCCAATGCATGAAAGTGAAAAGTGAAAGTGAAGACCCTCAGTCATGTCCAACTCTTAAGTGACCCCATGGACTGCAGCCTACCAGGCTCCTCTGTCCATGGAATTTTCCAGGGAAGAGTACTGGAGTGGGTTGCCATTGCCTTCTCCCATACTGATGTTGAATGCTTTGTAAATCCAATAAATACAGTTCAGAAGTTTTGATGATGGTCTTTTTATTCTTCCCTTATCTGGCAAGCTGCAGAGATCGTGAGTACTCTGGTATGCAGGGTTGAGAAGCACATTGCCTGTCAGTAGTGCCTGTGTGGTTGACGAAGCAGTCTGTATGTAGTCCAAAAAGAAATAAGTTCCTGTGTAGCCAGTAAAATACAGATACAGGAGTCCAATGCCTTGCAAAGTTATTTTTGACCTGTTTCTTGTGACAGTCTTGATAAAACAGATATACCTACATGCTTATATGTTAAGGACAAAATGTACAATCTTTGAGTTGTATCTTTAGGATTGTGATGGATTGTTTTGTGCTTTCAAAAGATAACTCTAATAGTGTGGATGATAAGTTAGGAAAGACAAAAACGAACATAAGACAATGTTATAATCTAAAGAAAAGTGGGACCTGAGAAACTACAGGAGAAATGGGAATACAGAGAAGCTAAAAAACTCAGTAGAATCTTTAGATATGATAGGGACTAAATGTAGAAAGATACGTCAAGGTTTCCAGCTGAGAGAGTTAAGAGAAAATAATGTCCTAGCATAGATAACACATACATAGGTATCAATTCAGAAAAAAAAAAAAAAGAAAAGATTAGATTCTACAAAGATTAGTTTGGCATCACTTTGAAATACCTATACTGGTGATTGATGGGGAACTAGTGTTCAAGAAAGATTAATGATGAGGATTTGGGGGTCAACAATGTTTGAACTAGAATCAAAGTCATGAACATTTACAGTGATAAGACCGTGGGCCAAAGAAATTTGGAAACATGCAGCTTTTAAAGAGAGAAGGGAGAACAAGAAAAGGATCTGAAGAAGTATTCTGAAATGTATGGGAAAAAAAGAGTGATGGCAAAACAAACTGAAAAGAGTTTTTTAATGTTCAAGGCTGCCAAGTTCAATTAAGGAAAAATCACTAAAAATCATGCTTTGAATTTAAAAAACGTTTTCCAGGCAACTTAAAGAGAGTAGTTTCCTTAGAGTGCTGGAAACAGAAGTCAGATTGCAGGGCACTGGGGAATGGATGGAAGGAAGAAGTAGAAATCACACTTCCTTGTGGCTAGGTGAGGTCCCTCTTGACTTCACTTCCCCCATTAAGGTGAAAAATTATAAAACTGCTTTCTCTTTCCTTGCATTCTCTCCCGCTGCCACAGGAAAGAACAGCTATGACTCAGCTTTTACTTTGTGAGGTATGCTTTACAGGGTAAAAAATGCATAGATTATATGAGAATTTTGACAAAATGTACACATCCATTTATCACTCAACTTAAGACACAGAACAATTCTATTACTCCTAAAGTTTCCTCAGTCGTTTTTTCAACCATGTTGTAGTTCATTTGTTTTCATTGCTAAGTAAATCTCTTGTGTGTGTATATCATAATACATTTATCCATAAAATCCATTCTCCTATTGGCGGGAATGTGGGTTGTGTCATTTGGGGCTATTATGAAGAGAACTACAATGAATATTCCTGTTAAAATTTTTGTGTGACCATATGTTTTCACTTTTCTCAAATGAATATCTAGAATGTATTAGTAGGCTATAGGAAAAGTTCATGTTTAACTTGCATTATGGAAGTTGTCAGAATGATTTCCAAAGAGGTTGTATTATTTTACTTTCCCACCAAAATATATATATAGAACCAGGCATTCATCAATCAGAGGAGGACAATGCCATAAGGGGTGAGGAATCAATTATGTGGGAGAATTCTTGGTTCTTGAATCGAACAATAATCTCCCACCACTGTGGACCACCTCCTTGAGCTTGCTTCCACCAGAATGAGTCAAATGCACCAAGGAGGTAGAACAATGGACTCAGTCCACCCAGTACAGGCACCAAGAGGCGTCTTTGTAGAGAATTTATGAAAATGAAAGTTAGTCATACAGTCCTATTGGACTCTTTGTGATCCCAGACTGTAGCCTGCCCAGCTCCTCTGTCCATGGGATTCCCCAGGCAAGAGTACTAGAGTGGGTTGCTGTTTCCTTTTCCAGGGGATCTTCCTGACCCAGGGATTGAACCCAGGCCTCCTGCATTGCAGGCACATTCTTTACCAATTGAACTACTAGGGAAGCCCAGAGAATTTTTAAACAGTGATAAAAATCACCTAAAGTTCATTCTGTTTTTGTCACCATATATTGTTTTTGTTGTTCAGTTGTTCAGTTGTGTCCAGCTCTTTGCAACCCACAGACTGCAGCACGCCAAGCCCTTCTGCTCTCTACTTTCTCCTGCAGTTTGCTCAAATTCATGTCTATTGAATTGGTGATGCTATCTAACTATCTCACTCATGTATTGTATTTCTAAACAATGTCAGTGATACACACTCAAATAAATGACTTTCTTGTTCAAGTCACTGTAGATTTTTTAAAAAAAAACACGTACCTACTGTTGATCTTTTTCTCTAAAATATCTGTGTTTAAGATCTATAATCTTGAAACAAATTTATGATTACCAAAGAGGAAAGCAGGGATTATAAATTAAGAGTATGGAATTACCAGATACATACTACTGCTGCAGCTAAGTCACTTCAGTCATTTCTGACTCTGTGCAACCCCATAGATGGCAGCCCAGCAGGCTCTCTCGTCCCTGGGATTCTCCAGGAAAGAACCCTGGAGTGGGTTGCCATTACCTTCTCCGAAACATGAAAGCGAAAAGTGAAAGTGAAGCCGCTCAGTCTGTCCGACCCTCAGCGACCCAGGATCCTCCATCCATGGGATTTTCCAGACAAGAGTACTGGAGTGGGGTGCCATTGCCTTCTCTGACCAGATACATACTACTATATATAAAAAAGATAAACAGGGACCTATTGTAGAGCACAGGAAACTAAATTCAGTATCTTGTAATAAACTAATGGAAAATAATCTGATATATATATATATATACACACACACACACACACATACATATATATTTACCGAATGATTTTGCTATATACCTGAAACTAACAATCTTGTAAATCAACTAATTATACTTAAAAAATAAAAAAGATCCACATTCTTGGATTATTATGAACTTTCTTTTTCATTGAATCAAATTTTTAATAACAAAGATACTATTTTAAACATGGTCAAATATACATAGCTAAGTCTAGATTTTAAAAAGCAAAAGTATCAAGGGGAACATATATTGTGCCAACATTTAGTATTATTGGCAAATAAAATGGGGAGGTGGGAAGGAGGTTCCAGAGGGAGGGAATATATGTATACTTATGGTTGATTCACATTGTATGGCAGAAACCAACATAACATTGTAAAGTAATTATCTTCCAGATAATTTTTAAGTCATTAAAGTTATAGCATCTTCTTAAAAATATGAGTTATGAACTATAATTAATCAAATCAAGTTGCTTCTTACCTCAGAGAAGGCAATGGCACCCCACTCCAGTACTCTTGCCTGGAAAATCCCATGGACAGAGGAGCCTGGTGGGCTGCAGTCCATGGGGTTGCTAAAAGTCGGACACGACTGAGCGACTTCACTTTCACTTTTCACTTTCATGCATTGGAGAAGGAAATGGTAACCCACTCCAGTGTTCTTGCCTGGAGAATCCCAGGGACGGGGGAGCCTGGTGGGCTGCCGTCTATGGGGTCGCACAGAGTCAGACACGACTGAAGCGACTTAGCAGCAGCAGCAGCTTCTTACCTACTCTTTATATTACATAGCCAGAAACAACTTTATGGAATTAATGCTTTCATAGGCATGTAGAGATACATCATATTTAGAAGAAAAATATTGAGAACTGTATTATATAGCAGTATGTTTGGCCATCTTCCTGAGATCATTGAGTGGTACAGCCACACCAGCAGCACCAGCAAGATGCCACATCAAGGGTTATTACAATTATGTCACCTCTCTTTGCATGTCATCTCTCACCTGACCCACCAAAGCAAAGCCAACCTCCAAATTAAATCTCATCCCAGCACTGTAATTTCTTGACCAAGGAGGCTGATGTTTGCTTGCCTTTAACACCTTTACATCCACCTTGTGAGTGAACATATCTTCTCATTTCTGAGTTACCATCTTGGCTTCTTCTCAGTACAGTCCTTCTCCCTGACAAGAACACAGTCACAGACTAGGTTAGTATCCTTCCCCTGCACTCACCCCATGTGATAGATAATGAGCTCTTATATAAATGGAAGAAATGAGACACAAGAAAATCAAAATAGAGAGAAAATGGTAACAGTTAACAGAATTTATTATTTTGGGAACTCTGCGAGTTGGTGATGGACAGGGAGGCCTGGCGTGCTGCAGTTCACGGGGTCGCAGAGAGTCGGACATGACTGAGCGACTGAACTGAACTGAATTGCAGAGTATGGCTTCTCCGGTGGCTCGGACGGTAAGTCATGTGCCTGCAATGTGGGAGACCCGGGTTGGATCCCTGGGTCAGGAAAATACCCTAGAGAAGGAAATGGCCATACACTCTAGTACTCTTGCCTGCAAAATTTCATGGACAGAGGAGCCTGGTAGGATAGAATCCATGGGGTTGCAAAGAGTCAGACATGACTGAGAAACTTCACTTTCTCTTTCAATTGAAGAGTAAAATAAATAACACAATACATTCAATTGCTTTTCAAATGTATCTGGATATACTTCCTGTCCCTGGTGTCAGGCAAAGACCTTCAGTAGCACAACTGCAGGTGAACAGATCTCACTCATTTCAAGAAGGGAGAAAAAAACATCAAGGGATTTTACTTGGCATCTCAGAAAGGGTTTATCAGAGAGGACTTGTTGGATTTGAGGCCATTTGGGGGAGCTTTCAAGGATGTAGGGGCTTCCCTGGTGGTTCAGAAGGTAAATAATCTGCCTGAAATGCAGGAGACCCAGATTTGATAGGACCTGATCCCTGGGTTGGGAAGATCCCCTAGAAAAGGGAATGGCAACCACTCCAGTATTCTTGCTTGGAGAATTCCATGGACAGGGGAGCCTAGCGAGATACAGCCCATGGGGACTTAAAGAGTTGGATATGACTGAGCAACTAACACTTACACTTTTTTTCAAGGATGTGGGGCTTTCTTCTGGATTAGATGCTGTCATGAAGTAAGGGTAACTTTATGTTTGGGAATCTTAATAAATCTTACCAAGGAGCAAATACTAAGCAGAGGTAAATCCGTAATTGGTAAAGCAGCAGTAAGTTGTCACTCATTCACCAGAATGGTGGCATGGTCATTCATTTACAGTTTAAGGTACCTAGTTCATGCTTTTTTCTGTGTTCAGATATGATAATAAAGTGATCTTGTTTTTTCAATCAAGCCACCATAGTTTCAGGGTAGCCTTGTTTGGTTGATGTTTTGATATACTGTATTAAGTTCAACAGGACTTTAAGGTCTCCTTTGAGCAGCAGGCTGGCCTCTTGATTTCTGCAGTAGTTCTGTCCTTATGTATTGATTTACTACTGCCACCACAAGTCACCAGAGACTATACCAGACTGTTTCTTTCTGCAGGCTCAGAGAGAATCTGTTTCCTGGCCTTTTAAGCTGCATTTCTAGGCTCATGGTTCCCTTCTTCCATCTTCAGAGCCAGCAGGTCAGTTCAAATCACATCACTCTGCCCCCCTCCCCCCATCTGTCCCCTTTTTCTACTTTTAAGGAACCTTGGGACAACACTGGGCCCACCCAGACAATCCAGGATAATGTTCCCAACTCAGGGTCCTTAAAAGTAATCATATCTGCAGAGTCCCAATTGCCTGGTAAGGTAGTATATTCACAGTTATGAGGATTAGGATGTGGGCATCTTTGACAAACCATTATTATGTCTACCATGCCATCTCACTCTGGTGATTATCTAATTCAAATATTCTTAGGCAATTAGAAAGAAGTTTACATAAAAGAAGAGAATCCAGATTGAGGGACCTTGGTTTGGTTGATCCAGGGGCTCAGCAGTGTCAAAGACTCAGATTCCCTTCATCTCTAAGATTTCTTGTCCACTTCATCCTTAGCCACTCGTCATTGTTAGCAGGGCTTCTAGGAGCAATCCAGAGTACACCCTTCCTAGCTATCTTCACAGAGAGGAAGGGTGAGCAATGACTGGCTTCCAAAGCCCCTCCCTTGATGTAGGAAACTGTCCTAAGTTTCCTAGCAAGCCATTTCTGAGCTCACCAGTTCAAGTTGGCAATGTCATCTCCGCTTGAATTAATCACTGGCAAAGGAGCTATGCCTAAAGCAATTAAAGTTACTTTAGCAACTGCAGTGGAATGGAGAGTTATTACAATTGTCACATCATTACCGAGAGCAAGTACTTATCAGCACTGGGTCCATGGATGCATTTCAAAAGGAATTAAAATTATGATGAATACAATAAGAATGTAGATGTTTAGAGTCTATGTTGTGTGGTCAACAATCGGATTATTGATGGTCAGGATATAATAGTGATTTGTCATAATAATGTCAGAATTTAGGCAGGTTTAAAAAATTAAAGAGAATTACAAATATCTGAGATTGATATAAACAATGAATAAGTAATAGAATACCAAAGAACTGGAAGATATATTTGTAGAGAGCAGGATAGTTCAAGCCAACAGATTCAATAATCAATGAGGAGAGACATGATATTAATGAGCCCAGGAGCAAACCTTTATAATGGAGATTACACTGTCTCCTGGTCTAGTGCCTGGCACACACAGAGTGCTTAACACATGTACAGCTGTTCTTCCATATCCATGGGGGATTCGTTACAGGAACCACTTAGGACACCAAAATCTGAGATGTTCAAGTCCCACAATTAATCTCCCCTATCCGTGAGCTCTGCATCCACATTTTCAACTTCAGATGAATACGTTGCCCCTTGAACAACAAAAATTTGAACCATGTGAAAATTATCTGTGTATAAATGGAACAATGCAGGACACATTCTTGTTCAAGGGTCAACTGTAATTCAATATATATTTTAAAGATCTGTTCTTGAGTGTGCTAATCTGGGCTCTGAGGATGAAATTAGATAAATGAGATCCTCTGTGACCTGTAAACTACAGGACTTGTCCCAGGAAGAAGAGAGACAGGAAATGGAGGAAGTGCAAACACTCCAGGAAGTGCAAACACTCCAGGAAGTGCAAACACAAATGATACGAAATAACATTTCTCTCAAACTCAGAAGTAACAAGGAAATGAGTAGCTTGTCCCTGAAGATTTTTTTCACTGGGCTGCTGTTTTCTATTTTATTTTGCATCTTTTTGCTGAAAAATCATGAGGGATAAAATTACACTAGAGAGACTTTCCATTTCTGGTCCAGCATGTAAAGAGCTAAGAAGTCACCACTCCATCTTAATAATAAGTAAAAAAGCTGAACAAATTGAAAAATCAACTTTTCTGAGATTCATTATAGAAGCAAGGTCACAGAGCAAACTGCTGCCTCCCAAATTGGAGACACACCAGGTGGATGCAGAGAATCACAGCTTACCTGAACAGAAACCACAAGCAGAAACCTCCGTGGGAGCCCGTGCCAAGGGAAGAAAACCTGATCTGTAATTGGTAAATTGCTAGAGGCTCAATATGAACATGGTTGAGAGTTTAAAACTCCAGGGGACCCAGTCACTAGGGAGCTCCCATACTTGAGTTTTACCTCCTAGATATTAACATGCTTTCCCAGTGAAAATTGTGAAAACATCCCCTCATGCTTCTGGCAGGGGGAGAGGAGGAAGAAATCATTTTGAAATATGCCAGGGCTCTGTTCCTCTCAGTAAGCCTGTCTAAAGCAGGAGAAACTGTTTTACCAGAACCTAACTTGCTAGGATTTTATAGGAGCCTAACCCAGCTTCCCTGGTGGCTTCGTGGTAAAGAATCCAACTGTAAGGCAGGAGACACAGGTTCGATCCTTGGTTTGGGAAGATCTTCCGGAGAAAGAAATGGCAACCCACTCCAGTATTCTTGCCTGGGAAATCCCAAGGACAGAAGAGCCTAGCGGGCTACAGTCCCTGGGGTGACCAAAGAGTAGGACACAACTTAGTGACTAAACAGTAACGACCCACCTGGGGGAAGAGAAATACCCGACTCTGATCCACTCCAGAGGTCCCCTACCTTTGGGATCTAATGCCTGATGATCTGAAGTGGAGCTGATGGAATAATAATAGAAATAAAGTGCACAACAAATGTAACGTATTTGAATCATCTCAAAAGCACTCCTCTCCGCAGTCCCTGGGAAAATTTTCTCCATGAAACGTTCCTGGTGCCAAAAAGGTCGGGGACCGCTGTATCTAGCCCATCCTGATACACGTAAGGAGAGGGGGAAAGGAATGAGAAACACCTTGTGAAATTCATTGCCCAGACACAGGCTCACCAATTACTACTCACAGAACCATAAAGTTTTCCCTACGCACCCCTCCAACATCTTACCAGCACATTAGGGAAGGCCTATTTACCACAGTTCCTGTTCCACAGTACATCACGGCCACCTCTTAACCAAAAATAACAAGGGATACTAAAAGGCAAAAAACACAGTTTGAAAAAAACAGAAAGGATCAGAACCAGACCCAGATATTACATGGATATTGGAATTATCAGATCATGAATTTAAAACAACTATGCTTAATATGTTAATCATAGGGCTCTAATGGAAAAAATAGAAAATATTCTAGAATAGATGGATAATGTAAGCAGAGAGATGGGAATTTTAAGAAAGAATTTAAAAGAAATGATAGGAAAAAAATAACACAGAAATGGAAAATGCCTTTGGTGTGATCATTAGTAGACTGGACATTGCCAAGAATCTGAGCTTGAGGAGGTTAATAAAAACTTCCAAAACTGAAAATCAAAGAGAAAAAAAAAAATGACTCCAAAACAAATAAACTAGGACAGAATGTCCAAGAACTGTGTAACAGCTATAAAAGGTGTAACATACACCTAATGGAAATACCAGAAAGATAAAAAAGAAGGAAACAGAAGCAATATTTGAATAAATAATGAAAAAATTTCCCCAAATTAATGTTAGACACAAACCCACAAATTCAGAATGCTAAGGGAATATCGAGCAGGATTAACGCTAAACAAACTGCACATAGGCTATCATATTCAAACTGCAGAAGAGAAAAATAAAGAAAAATATGTTAAAGAGATAGCTAAACTGGCCCCAGCCATGCTTTCCATTGGTTTTGGGTAGAGTCACTTCCTGCTTTCAATCTATCACTTTCTTCTTCAATAGACATAAAAGACAAGACACTTTAACTTACATTGGACTTACAATGTCTGTACTATATTAGGCATCCAAGAAGTTATTCCACAGGAAGAGTTTGACAGTGAATTTCACTGAAATGGAATTGGCTTTGGATTCAAACACACCTGAACTTAACTTTTTCCTTGGCCTCTGATCATGTATTTGACCTTTAAAAATGATACCTACTTTCACCAAGCCTTAGCTTTGACCCCACAAAAAAATAGCAATATTTATTTAGTAGTGTTATGAATGTTAGAGATTATACATATAAAAACTAGTGTAACATCTACCTACTAAAACTGGCTACTCAATAAATGATAGCTGCTCTTATCAGGGGCAGTGAAAATTCACAGTGATGTAGATATGAAGAGAAACAGAACAAAAAGATGTCTACCGGAGATTGTTTTCCTAGATATCTAATCCTATTGTAGTTCCATAAAATTCATTTTGGCCTAAAATTCAGTCATTTTAGAGAATCTAACAGCCCAGGAGAGGCTAACATTCCAAACCCACTGGGCCTCTTTCCTGTCCTGGATATGTTAGGCCTACCTTCTCTCTACATTACAGAAACAGCAGAATACTCTAGGTTTTCAGAAAATTATTGATACTTGCCAGCCCAGTAAGCAAAGGAATAAACACTGAGAGAACAAGAGAGAAAATTATAGAATTAAGAATATAAAGCTATATCTCAGGTAAAATTTGGGTGCAAAACTTTCTTTGCACCCAACGCTAGTAATTCTTCCTACTTTTGGAAGTTTGCCTTGGTCCTTGTAGAAGTTTTCAAGGTCAGTAGCTTTAAGATGATAAATCTCAACTCTGGATGCACATTATAATCAACTGGAGAGTTTTAAATAGACTTCTGTCTGGGCCCTCCCCTCTGCAATTTTGGGTTTCATTGGTCACAGGTGCGGCCATGGGAGCACTGTTGGTTTTTAAAGTTCTCCAGGTTATATTAATGAGCATTTTTCAGAGCAGCAAGCCACTGTTTTAAGGCAAACTTTCATGTGGATTTCAAGCCAATCCCACTGTTCATCCCTAGCCCCATCTTTTGTGCTTTAGGTTAAGATACACTTCATCCTATAGTTGCCACATTTTCCTCTTGGGGATCTACTCTGGTTGCCTGATACAAGTTTCTTTACTAATATGCTTCCAAAGTATTTTCCCCATGGTTGTGAGTTGAACAAACAATGTATAACTTTACTCCTAAATTATCCATGGACTCTTGGCATCTGGAAACTGCTTCTTTGACATGGGCTTCTCTGCACAGCTGCAATCTATGAATTTTTAAATGTTGATCCTGTCTTGAAGAAAGATCAGCTGGGTCTGAAATACTAAGTGAAATGTGTTCCTCTCTTAAAGGAGATGGTATGTATCAAGTACTATGCATATGCAGGTACTCAGGAGAGGCTTAGTTTGTTAACTAAATTGATTTCTTTGCCTATTTTTCCTATTCAAATCAATTTTTTTTGTGGTTGTAGAGTCAAGATCATCAGTGCCATGAAAAATTATCTCAGCATGCTTGTTTTTTGTTTTTTGGCCACATGCTGTGGAATGTGGTAGGATCTTAGTTCCCTGACCAGGGATAGAACCTGCACTCCCTGCCCTAGAATGGGGCATCTTAACCACTGTACCATCAGGGAGATCTCTCTACTCAACATTCTTCATGAGACCTCTCTACACTTTAGCTCTAAGATATCATATTGTCCTGTGAAACCTGTATGCAGGTCAAGAAGCAATAGTTAGAACCAGATATGGAACAACAGCCTGGTTCAAAATTGGGAAGGAGTATGTCAAAGCTGTATATTGTCACCCTGATTATTTAACTTATATGAAGAGTATATCATGCGAAATGCCAGGCTGGATGAAGCACAAGCTGGAATAAAGATTGTGGGGAGAAATATCAATAACCTCAGATTTGTAGATGACACCACCCTTATGGCAGAAAGTGAAGAGGAACTAAAGAGCCTCTTGATGAAGGTGAAAGAAGAGAATGAAAAAGCTGGCTTAAAACTTAACAGTCAAAAAACAAAGACCATGGCATCCAGTCCCATCACTTCATAGCAAAGAGATGGGGAAACAATGGAAACGGTGACAGACTTTGTTTTCTTAGTCTCCAATATCACTGCAGATGGTGACTGCAGCCATGAAATTAAAATACGCTTGCTCCTTGGAAGAAAAGCTATGACAAACCTAGACAGCATATTAAAAAGCAGAGACACTAGTTGCCTACAAAGATGTATAGTCAAAACTTTGGTTTTTCTGAAAGTCATGTACAGATGGGCTAGCTGAAAAATAAAAAAGGCTGTGTGCTGAAGAACTGGTGCCTTCGAACTGTGGTGCTAGAGAAGACTCTTGAGAATCCCTTAGACTGCAAAGAGATCAAACCTTGATTCCTCAGTCAGTCTTCAAGGAAATCAATCCTGAATATTAATTGGAAGGACTGATGCTGAAGCTGAAGTGCCAATATTTTGGCCACCTGATACAAAGAGCCTCCTCATTGGAAAAGACCCTGAGCTGGGAAAGATTGAAGGCAGGAGGAGAAGGGGACAAACAGAGGACGAGATGGTTGGATGGCATCAGTGAACATGAGTTAGAGGAAGATTTGGGAGATGGTGAAGGACAGGGAGGCCTGTCATGCTGCAGTCCATGGGGTCACAAAGAGTCAGACATGACTGTGTAACTGAACAACAAAGCCAGAGGTTAAATCTTTTTAGAATTAAAATGCATGTTCTCTTATTCACCTAAGAAAACCCTTTGTTCCTAACTGCTGAACATTTTAGGGTCTTGTGGAGGCCTAAGACCATGGCCATCCCTTTCCTGGCACATGCATAGCTAAATGATTTTACTTGAATTCAAATCAGCTTATTATGAAACGAAAAAAATAAAAGTAGCCTTTTTTGAAAAACATTTCCCCATAAATAATTGTAAATACATCATCTCAAGATCACTTTTGGATTAAGCCCTTACTTGGCACTCCACAAAAACAATACTCATATGTGCTTGAGATATTTTGCCCTAGCACTTAGACTTTTGTTAGACTTCTCCCTTCTTATTTTGTTTGCAAGTTTATTGTAATGTAAACACAAGACTCACACTTTAGAAACACTGTGAGAAAAGTTCTGAGAGTCACTTATGATAGGAATGTAGCTCTTCAGTATATACTTATTTTGTGATCTGCCTGTAAATAACACCCCTAGCCATTTTTCATAAGAAAGTATATGGTTTTTCCTATGCACAATCTATTATCTTAGGAAAGGGTATTGTCAGTAAAGATAAATGCTTACTGTGAATTCATGCTGTGAGAATCAGAATTGAGTTCTACAAGAGGAAAGAAATTTCAATAGTATCATTCTTAATTTGCTTGTTTTAAAAATGTGTAAAAATATTAATAATTAGATTTTAATCATGTATTCTACTCTTTTTCTAATCAGCTCTCACTCTAAATTTCAGTGATTAAATTATTTTAGGTTATAAAGCTCATAATTCAAGACTCCCCATGTCTCTATAGGAGACTCAAGAGTCATTATTAAGTAAGATGTTTATAATAATCATTCAAAGAGATTTATACACAGAAGTTCTTACAAAGCTTTTTCCAAACCATGAAATGAACTTTAAGAAACATCTTTCACTATTTTTTTTTCATGTCTATACACATAGAATCATCATGGTTTATGTCTAAAAGATGGTTTCTTTTTTGCTTACAAAAATTGTTTCTGAAAATGGCAACCTTCAGAATCTAGGTGTCTTCTAATGTTTGTTCCCTTCAAATAGAAAATGTTCTTCCCTTTCACTCAGTAGTAAAGATGGCAATAATTAGTAGCTTTGGTGGGCATGTAATTCTAAGAATCCTCCCTTAGCTCCCATTCCCTCAATGCACTATCCTCACCAAACACATACAGACAAATGCAGATGATTGTAATAACATAGGTAGTCTCTGCTGGGATATACTGAACACCTAATAATAGCTATTACAGCTAAGTGGCCAATAGACTGTGGGCTTCCCTGGTAGCTCAGCTGTTAAAGAATTTGCCTGCAATGCAGGAGACCCCGATTCAACTCCTGGGCTGGGAAGATCCCCTGGAGAAGGGATAGGCTACACTCTCCAGTATTCTTGGCCTTCCCTGATAAAGAGGGTAAAGAATTCACTCAGAGGGTAAAGAATTCTCCTGTAATGTGGGAGACCTGAGTTCATTCTCTGGGTTGGGAAGATCCCCTGGAGAAGGGAATGGCAACCCACTCCAGTATTCTTGCCTGAAGAATTCCATGGATAGAGGAGCACCAATAGACCTGGGAATTTTCTGCTCTTTATGGTTGTTTTGTAGATTTTCCCTCCCTTTTTCATACCTTTGCCATAGTCTGTTCCTATGCACAGATGTTCTTCTCTCAGCCCTCAGCTTTGTATAACCTTCCAAGCCTCGTCCTTGCCCTGCCCCCTACTTGCAATGAGGCTTCTACTTGAGTGGCCATAGACAATTCTTACAAGAGCCTGGTTTTATTTTCTTACACAAACCTGTTCCTGTTTGTGGGTATTCACCCCCTGGCTGATACACAGTGCCTATGGATTGCATCTGACTCATTAACAGATCCCAGGGGAATGGATATTGCTGGGAAAGGCAAAGAAGACAGCTGGAAGTAAGAGTTATTTTTACAAATGGGTTTATAGTTTCATCATTTCTTACAGACCAATTTTCCAAAACTCTTAAATGAAATTTTTTAAGTTTTTATTTATTTATTTTTAGCTGTACTGTCTTTGCTGCTGTGTTGGCTTTTCTCTAGTTGAGGTGAGTGGGGCTACTCTCTAGCTGCAGCACACAGGCTCTGGAGCACAAGCTTAAGAATTGTGGCACAAGGGCTAATGGCCCTGTGCAATGTAGGATCTTCCCAGACCAGGGATCGAACCTGAGTCTCCTGTGTCTCCTGGATTGGCAGGTGGATTCTTTACCACTGAGCCACCTGGGAAGCCCTATAGAAAATACAGAACACATATCAAATACAATAGTGTTTGCCTAAAACATGTTACTAGGTAACTAAATCGGAATCTGATTTTTGTTCCTCTTTTATAAGAAAATGAATAAGATATCATATTTCAGCAACATTGTAACTTAAATTAACTTCCACAACCCTGTGTTTATTCCATGCAGTTGAATGTCAAGCAGTCCCAACTTTTGAAGATCCCTGGAATGCAGAGAATTCTGTTTTATTTCCCAAAGAAGGGAGGGAGACATTCAAGAATTTAACCATTTTCTCCACAACATTTTGATAAATTCTGGAACACTATGGAGATTTCTTTCTCTGTGAATGAAATGTTAGTCACTGAGTTTCTTTATTTGGCTTATGAGGGAGGCTGTGTTTCACTCTACAATTCCAGCCTGCTCATGAGCTAAGGGACTAAGGGAATAATATTTTTTTTTAAGGTGAGTGATGAAAACATCCCAAGATTGGAGTGATTTGGAGGGTGTCTCTAGAGCAGTTTGACAGGAAATGCAAGATCATAGACCTCTTTAAGTGCTGAGCTGATACAGTTGATATTAGCTGTATCAGTAAAGGCAATGGATAGAAGCAGCAACAATTATCCATTATGAGCTCTTCTATGATAGCACTTAAGGGTTAGCCCCGGACTAAGAGTTTTAGACACACTATCCTGTTTCATCCTTACTATAGTCTTACAAAGTTGGTTTTCTCATCCCCATTTTTTGTTCAATGATAGAGACAGACAATATTTATTTTGTCCTGAGTCTTAAAACTTTAAATGGTATCTTTATTGTTCAGTTGCTCAGTTGTGTCTGAGTCTTTGCAATCCCAAGGACTGCAGCACAACAGGCCTCCCTGTCCATCACCATTAAAACAAATCAAAGTCCCAGAAGGAGAACACAGAATGGACCAGAATCTGTTCAGTTCAGCCAAGTCGCTAAATCATGTCCTATTACTTGCGACCCCCATGGACTAGGGCACGCCAGGCTTCCCTGTCCATCACCAACTCCCAAAGCTTGCTCAAACTCAAGTCCATTGAGTTGGTGATACCATCCAACCATCTCATCCTCTGTCATCCCCTTCTCCTCCAGCCATCAATCTTTCCCAGGATCAGGGTCTTTTCCAATGAGTCAATTCTTCGCTTCAGGTGGCCAAAGTACTGGAGCTTCAGCTTCAGCATCAGTCCTTTCAAAATAAGTATTCAGGACTGATTTCCCAGGACTGATTGGTTTGATCTCCTTGCAGTCCAAGGGACTCTCAAGAGTCTTCTCCAACACCACAGTTCAAAAGCATCCATTCCTTGGTTTGAGGCCTTCTTTATGGTCCAACTCTCACATCTGTACATGACTACTTTAAAAATCACAGCATTGACTATATGGCCCTTTGTCAGCAAAGTAATGTCTCCACTTTTTAGGATTTGGGCCTGTTTCCAAAGTCCATATTGTTTTAAGCAAGCTCTTCTGCCTTTCAAGGTTTAGGAATGTTAATGAAATATGTGCATTCTGAAAACTTTTTTTTTTTTTCCTTTGAGTATTTATTGGGCTTTTTTATTTTGGTGACTTATTTTCATATTTCCTTTTGAAAAGCTATAGTTCTGTTTCAGCTAACTAAAGGGGGAAAGAATTCTCTTTCTCAATAAAGACAGTGGAGCATTCTAACTTGCTGTGTGCCTTTGCAAACGTGTCTCTGGGAGGCCTGCTTCCTTGTGTGTGTGGATGAGAGTGACCTGGAGTCCTCAGAAGTGTGCAAATTTCCTATGCTGGTATTTTTGAGAGTGTTTTGTCTCAGAACTTTGAGAAGTCAGGGAAGCTAGGAGTGAAAACAAGGTGAAAACTCAGGGGAGAGACTGTGGAAAACCATAAACGTGATCCTTTCCTGGCTTCAGTTTTCCTTCACAGTTGGTTTTTGTTTGATTCAACGTCTCAGATCCCAAAGGACAGAGTGTTACAAAAACAGCATCAGTGGCCACTCTGGCCTACACCTCAGGAAGAGGAGGGAAGGGAAACTGCATACATAAATAACATAATGGTGGAAATGGGCAATTTTCTGGTCTTTGGGGGCTACTAGAGATTGCTGACTTGGACCACACAGGGCCCTGGGGTTTGTAAAACAGCAAACCACGACATGGTGTCCACTTGAAGCCTTTCACCACAGTGTGTCTGGCCTGAGCTGACTAACCAGAACTCCTGAGCAGTACAGCACAGCCAACATGGTCTCTGGTAATCCTAACCACACTCCTCACTCCAGCCTGGGCTCAGGAACCTTCTGGGTCTGTGGCTCCACAAAGCCAGTCTCTGGGTTCATCCATCTGTCCACTGACAGACAGATTTATTCATCTGCACATCAATGTCAAAATTTTCACACACCTGCTGCCAGATAGAAAATAGCTACACAAAAGAGTGTTTCCCATACAGTTCCATTGATTCCTGTGAAGGACTGCCTTTTATTCTGTTTTCTTCTGCTTTTTAAAATGAAAATGTCCTTAAAATGAAAATATCCTTTCTCTTATGAAACTATAGTGATAATAAATGGTAGATGGTATTTTTTTTTAATTTTATGCTCTTTGCCAGGCTATATCAAATGCTAGACTTATTTTTGAAATGTCACCAACCCTTGAAATCGAACACAGTGGATACTGTTTAAAGATATGCAAGAGGGGTGAACCCTGTGGGATCTCCTGCTACACACGTGAGGATGCAATGCTTATACATGAAGGAAGAAAACTTCAGAACCATACGGAAGACTGGGGGGTTTGAGGCACTTGCACTAGGTTCATATTTTGGGATCTCATTCTATCTTCCCTGTTCAATTGTGATTCAACAGACTTAAAGGAAAAGCTCAGTTTGCCAGTACAAAACTTAAAAAAAATATCTAAGATTACCTTCAGTTCAGTTCAGTTCAGTTGCTCAGTCGTGTCCGACTCCTTGCAACCCCATGAATCGCAGCACGCCAGGCCTCCCTGTCCATCACCAACTCCCGGAGTTCACTCAAACTCACGTCCATCGAGTCGGTGATGCCATCCAGCCATCTCATCCTCTGTCGTCCCCTTCTCCTCCTGCCCCCAACCCCTCCCAGCATCAGCGTCTTTTCCAATGAGTCAACTCTTCGCATGAAGTAGCCAAAGTACTGGAGTTTCAGCTTTAGCACCATTCCTTCCAAAGAAATCCCAGGGCTGATCTCCTTTAGAATGGACTGGTTGGATCTCCTTGCCGTCCAAGGGACTTGCAAGAGTCTTCTCCAACACCACAGTTCAAAAGCATCAATTCTTTGGCACTCAGCTTTCTTCACAGTCCAACTCTCACATCCATACATGACCACTGGAAAAACCGTAGCCTTGACTAGATGGACCTTTGTTGGCAAAGTAATATCTCTGCTTTTTAATATGCTATCTAGGTTGGTCATAACTTTCCTTCCAAGGAGTAAGCGTCTTTTAATTTCATGGCTGCAATCACCATCTGCAGTGATGTTGGAGTCCAGAAAAATAAAGTCTGACGCTGTTTCCACTGTTTCCCCATCTATTTCCCATGAAGTGATTATCGTCAAGATATTCAAATTTAACGTTTAAACCTTAATAAAATAGAATGCTGTTCTTTTATGTCTTTGAAGATTTTTCTTGGTATTCACTGTAGTCTTTTGTGTATATTAGTTGCTTAGTCATGTCTGACTCTCTCTGACCCCATGGACTGTAGCTTGGCCAGGCTCCTCTGTCCATGGAATTCTCCAGACAAGAATACTGGAGTGGATTGCCATGCCCTTCTCTGCAGCCTTTTACTGGAGACTAATTATGATAGGAGTGAGAGTAGGTCACTGATAACCAAACTACGGATTTCTGAGCACATACTATATACAAATCAGTTTTTTATGTATTTCCACTCATTCTCACACTGCAATTTGAAACGGCAGAGACAAGCCTGTTGAAGTGGTGGTGTAAATGTTAGAATTGAGAAGGATTTTGGCATCCAATAAATCTGACTATGAATCCTAGTTCCATGGCCTTGGATAAATAATTGAAGTATTTCCTCACTTATAAAATGAAAGCAACAGTGATGGTCCACGGCGTTATTACAAGAAATACATAGTATAACAGGGTGAAAGCCCATCCAATGCCTGGTATATAGGAGGAACTCAATATTCGCTACACAACTTTATCAAATTTATCATTCTTGTAAGTAGCAGAGCTGAGAGCTCCAGTCTCTGGCTCACAGTCTATGATCCTTGCAATTCAGCAAGAATAACTGGTTCATTGAGCAGGCTGGGCTCAGTGGGGCATAAACCTGACATTGTTGTGGTTTCCTGCACTCACTACCTTTAAATATTCTGTCAAAGCTCCCACTCTTCCCACTTAATGGTACTCAAGGAAGTTCCACAGCATTAGATTCACAGATATAAAAATGTCCAGGAAATTTAGTCTGGCCAGTTTAAAGTCTCAATATATCGCTTTCAGACTGTGACCTTGCAGCCCTTCGATTGCCACATCAATATTTATAAGACTTACATTGATGCCAAATTGAGGAATACTCTCCCTGCTCTGACCAGCCTGCTGTCCACGTGTGGAGACATTCAGACAATACTCGGAAAATGAAGAGGAGGTAGAAGATGAGTTTGGACTGTAGCTGTTCTGTGTCCTTGCTGATTTGGCACAGTTCCTATCCAAGTATATTTTATTTTTCTCTTCTTTAATACTATAGAATAGGCTTGCATGTGTTATCTATTGTTGTGCAATACATTTGCCACAAATGTGGAGCTTAAAACAAAAGACATTTATTAACTTATAATTTCTGTGGGTCAGGAATCTGGGCATAACTGAGCTGGGTTCTCTGATAGTGTCTTTTCAAGTATTCATTCAATGCGAGAGCTGGGTCTGCAATCTCATCTGAAGCTTGACTGGGGAAGGATAGGCTTTTGTTAGTAGAATCCACTTCCCCATGACTTTATGACTGATGGCTTCAGTTTCTTGCTACCCATAAGAAAGAAGCTGCTCTCATCTCCCTAGAAGCCGCCCTCAGATATTTGTCACATGGGCCTCCCCACACAGGCTGCTTTCATCTTCAAAGCCAGCAAGAGAGTAAGAGAGTCTAGCTAGAATCTTATGTAAGATATCATATGTATCCTGTCAACTTTGCCACTTTCTATTGTTTATAAGCAAGCCACAGGAGAGAAATAAACCATACACAAAAGGAGAGGACTATAAAAGGAAATGAAGATCAAGGGTGGAGCCTGTAGGAGGGCTCCTAGAGTTTATAGGCCACAAGGGCATATAATTGAAATAAAAGGATCATTCGCCTATAGTGAAATTATGAGCTGAAAAGAAACTCAGAGCTCACCATCAAATTATACACAATTCTGGGGAGACTGGGAATCACAGAACAGGAAAGAAACTAGTGACTTACAATAAGAAAATCTATATTCATATTAAACCTTGCCTCTGAGCCATTTGATTTTTATTCTCTTCTTATAGGACAGGACTTCTATCTTAAAGACATTTTGAATTCTCTAAGTTCATCCATAAGAAATGGTTTTGACTTCATAGAATTAACATGGTAGTTTTGAGAACTGAGTAACAGAGAGAGATTTTAGCATTTGGATCAGTACTCAATATTCATGAATATTTAATAGTTTCATTTTATTACTTGGACTGAGTGCATAGTAAGGAGTGGAGCTAGGGATGAACATTGATTTAGGAACATAAGGAGGTACCAACTTCTTAATCACATAGAGGTCATAATCACAAACCAAGGTGCATATGTAACATCATATATATGGAATTGAGTGCAAGAGTGTTCACCCTCTTTGGAAAAATTAGCATTTTATGCTAAGACTTTTTTTTTCCCCTACACTACTACTGTGGTAACTACTCTCCTATTCCATCTTAAACTTTTTTTCTACCTGTCTCCTCCCAAATCTTATATAGACCTGGTTTTCTTTGGGTCTACTTCTACTACTAAGACACACACCTTTTCAAAGGTTATTTGAATATCTGGAGTTTATCTGAGTTTAGAGAACTTTGTATGTTTCCAATTCTTTGAAATTCTTGAAGAATATTTTCAGATGAGTGAATTTTTCCCCAAAATATGGTGATTTAAATGGAAGCAAATTTAACTAAATTTTTGTTCATTTAAAACCTATCCCATACATAAAATCACAAATTATAAAAATAGAATTATTTTGCTATCAGTTCAGTTCAGTTGCTCAGTTGTGTCCGACTCTTTGCGACCCCATGAATCGCAGCATGCCAGGCCTCCCTGTCCATCACCAACTCCCGGAGTTCACCCAAATTCATGTCCATTGAGTCAGTGATGCCATCCAGCCATCTCATCCTCTGTCGTCCCCTTATCCTCCTACCCCCAATCCCTTCCAGCATCAGAGTCTTTTCCAATGAGTTAACTCTTCGCATGAGATGGCCAAAGTATTGGAGTTTCAGCTTCTGCATCAGTCCTTCCAAAGAACACCCAGGACTGATCTCCTTTAGAATGGACTGGTTGGATCTCCTTGCAGTCCAAGGGACTCTCAAGAGTTTTCTCCAACACCACAGTTCAAAAGCATCAATTCTTCAGTGCTCAGCTTTCTTACAGTCCAACTTTCACATCCATACATGACGGCTGGAAAAACCATAGCCTTAGTAATGCACAAATTCTTGCTCCAAAAAATGTGTTCTTCATATTTCATGATGACTTGCCTTATCTAAATTCCAATAAATTTTTGATTCATTTTTCTACCCCTTACATATACTCCTGACTGTAGATCCTCAAGTCCTAAGGTTTAAAATAAAGAATTGACTCTTAATAGTAAATTCAAACAATCTTTCTCACCCACCAGTTTACACAAAATAATGTATATGAAATACTACCCAAATGTTATCAGTTTAACTATTATAGTTTGATTTCCAAGTGAGGGAATTCTTTGAAATATCTGAGATCTTAGGAAAACAATATTAACAAAACATAAGAATGCAATATGTGAGGATCAAGAAGATGAATGCCCTTACATTTAAAGCATTTATTTTTTGTTTAAAGCCAAAAGTTTGATGTGATGTGTTTTTAATTCATATTGCTTCAAATCCCACTTTTGGCAACTCAGCTCTGAGTTCTATATTAAAGCTGAATAGTTTATTTTATTTTTAATGATAAAAGGATCTAAGAAATAGCCACTTGAAAGAAGACGGAAGCTGCATGAGCATGTGGTTTAATTTATGGCTCTTGTTCATTATCCTCATAGGAAAATCTCAGAACATATGTGGCAAAGGCTGCTGAGAAAAAAACCTGTAACTTGAACCTGAATTCTATTTTCTGAAATGATGATCTAAAGTTGTCTAAAGTTAGTGATAGCTTTTTGCACAGCTATATTTTTAATATAGTAGAGTTCTACCTACTCTGATCGCTTTATGAACAGCTATCTGCTTAATGTAGTAGAATATTTTGGACACTGACTAATAATGTATAAGTATCTAGGGACTTGGACAATATCATAATTTTTGCTTGATTTGTTTTTTTTTTAATTTAAACTTTTTATTTTCTACTGCGGTATATCTCATTAACAATATTGTGATAGTTTCAGGTGAACAGTGAAGGGACTCAGCCATACGTATATACATGTATTCATTCTCCCTCAAACTACCTCTCATCCAGGTTGCTGAATAACATTGAGCAGAGTTCCATATGGTATACAGCAGGCCTTTGTTGAATATCCATTTCAAATATAGCAATGTGTACATGTCCATCCCCAAATCCCTAACCATCCCTTCCCCTTCCCTCCAGCAACCATAAATTTGTTCTCTAAATCTATGAGTCTCTTTCTGTTTTTTAGGTTTATTTGTATCATTTCTTTTTAGATTCCACTTACAAGGGATGTCATACAATATTTCTCCTTCTTTATTTGACTTACTTGATTCAATATGGCATTCTCTAGGTCCAAATTCACTTTTTGCCTAAATTATATGTCATCGTCCTAAAGATTAAAGCACAAAGCCTATCATGAGTCAGTATACACTGGTAGCAAACAGTTTAAGAGAAGAATTAGGGCAAGAAAAAAGGAATGATATCTACAACAAATTTCAAACTCCTTCCAGGTAGAGTGAGGGCAGAATACCAGTGGTGGAGCTGGCCAGGAATCCTCCTTCCTGGTACTCAGTACGTATGTTCTGTGACATGCTGTGCATCCCTCCAGCTATCTGACTTCCTAGAATTAAGACCTACACCTACCAAATTCAGTACTAAGTCTCCAACCCAGGTATCTAGTCATGTAGAAATCAGTTAGATGACTAGGCGGCTAAAAAGATACATACATATGTCTGTGGGTTTTATGTCCATTTGTCCATTGCTGAACTGTAACCTGCAAAGGTCTTCCTGGTGGCTTAGTGGTAAAGAATCTGCCTGCCAATTCAGGACACACAAATTCAATCCCTGGGTTAGGAAGATGACTTGGAGAAGGAAATGGCCATCCACTCCAGTATTCTTGCCTGGGAAATCCCATGGACAGAGGAGCCTGGTACACTGCAATCCATGAGGTTGCCAAAGAGTCGAACATGACTCAGTGACAACAAATCTGCAAAAGGGCATTAAGGTTAATTTTTTAAAAAAGCAAAATAAAAAGTTAATACAAAAAAGCTCCCCTTCTATAGTTTACCATTACATTTAAACCCATTCTGTGAAATTAAGGCTTCATATATTATTTCCCTTTTTGTCCTTATATCATGGTATTTATCTATTTGTGTGTTTATATATTTATTTATTCTTGCTTGGGAAATCCCATGGACAGAGGAGCCTGGTGGGCTACAGTCCATAGAGTTACAAAGAGTTGGACTTGACTGAAGTGACCTAACACGTATGCATGTATGCATATATATATCTCTTTATATTTTAACATAACTGAACAGTTTAACTGAACTGATTTTAACATATGTATTTCTGAATAAATGTGTTATTTGTATAGTCAGTTCAGTTCAGTCGTTCAGTCATGTCTGACTCTTTGCAACCCCATTGACTGCAGCACTCCAGACCTCCCTGTCCATCATCAACTCCTGGAGTTTACTCAAACTCATGTCCATTGAGTTGATAATGCCATCCAGCCATCTCATCCTCTGTTGTGCCCTTCTCCTCCCACCTTCAATCTTTCCCAGCATCAGGGTCTTTTCCAATGAGTCAGTTCTTCACATCAGGTGGCCAAATTATTGGAGTTTCAGCTTTAGCATCAGTCCTTCCAATGAATATTCAGGACTGATTTCCTTAGGATGGTTGGATCTCCTTGCAGTCCAAGGGACTCTCAGGCGTCTTCTCCAACACCACAGTTCAAAAGCATAAATTCTTTGGCACTCAGCTTTCTTTTTTTTTCACAGAACACTCAGCTTTCTTTATGGTCCAACTCTCACATCCATACAAGACTACTGGAAAAACCATAGCTTTGACTAGATGGACCTTTGTTGGCAAAGTAATGTCTCTGCTTTTTAATAAGCTGTCTAGGTTGGTCATAACTTTTCTTCCAATGAGCAAGCATATTTTAATTTCATGGCTGCAGTTACCATCTGCTGTGATTTTGGAGCCCAGAAAAATAAAGTCTGTCACTGTTTCCACTGTTTCCCCATCTATTTGCCATGAAGTGATGAGACTGGATGCCATGATCTTAGTTTTCTGAATGTGGAGCTTTAAGCCAACTTTTTCACTCTCCTTTTGCACTTTCATCAAGAGGCTCTTTAGTTCTTCTTCACTTTCTGCAATAAGCGTGGTGTCATCCTGCATATCTGAGGTTAATGATATTTCTCCTGGAAATCTTGGTTTCTGCTTTTGCTTCATCAAGCCAAGCATTTCTCATGATGTACTCTGCATGTAAGTTAAAAAAGTAGGGTGATAATATACAGCCTTGACATACTCCTTTCCCTATTTGGAGCTAGTCTATACTATTTGTATAGTAAGATAGATACATTTTTAGAATAAACCACATAAAAGAAAATTTATATGTTGAGGAAGAAAATACTATCCTATTTAATCATTTGTGTTTATTTCTGGAATAAAATAGTAAAGACAATCAGGAGATCTGAAATATTTTTTTTTTCAAACTGGCAAGTATGGGTTAATTTTATTTTCTATATGACATATCCTGTATTGTTACTGTAATTCCTAATGTCACTCAGTATTGTAATTACTTCTTTGTTGCTCTTTATCTCATCTAAATACACTGAAACAAGGACTATATTGATTGCACCCACTTTTGTTTCCTCAATGTGTAACACATCACAAGGGACATAGAAGACAATAGTTGCTTAATGAAAGAAATATTAAAGAAAATAATAAAAGAAAAGATGTTTGATTTCATAATGGTTTCTTCTATTTAACCCAGTATTCTTCCCTAGAGAGTTCCATGGACAGAGCAGCCTGGCAGGCTACAATCCATGGGGTCACAAAGAGCTGACTGAGTGGCTTTCACTTCAGTTCATTTCAGTTACTCAGTCATTTCCAACTCTTTGAGACCCATGGACTGCAGCATGACAGGCTTCCCTGTCCATCACCATCACCAACTGCCAGAGATTGCTCAAACTCATGTCCATCAAGTCGGTGATAATCCAGTCATCTCATCCTCTGTTGTCCCCTTCTCCTGCCTTCAATTTTTTCTAGAATCAGGGTATTTTCCAATGAGTCACCCCTTTGAATCAGGTAGTGAAAGTATTGGAGCTTCAGCTTCAGCATCAGTCCTTCCAATGAATATTCAGGAATGATTTCCTTCAGGATAGACTAGTTTGATTTCCTTGCAGTCTAAGGGACTCTCAAGAGTCTTCTCCAACACCACAGTTCAATAGCATCAATTCTTCGGTGCTCAGCTTTCTTTAAGGTCCAACTCTCACGTCCATACATGACTACTGGAAAAACCATATCTTTGACTAGACGGACTTTTGCCAGCAAAGTAATGTCTCTGCTTTTTAATATGCTGTCTAGATTGGTCATAGATTTTCTTCCAAGGAGTAAGCATCTTTTAATTTCATGGCTGCAGTTACCATCTGCAGTGGTTTTGGAGCCTAAGAAAATAAAGTCTGTCACTGTTTCCATTGTTAACCCATCTATTTACCATGAAGTGATGGGGCCGGATGCCATGATCTTAATTTTCTGAAGGTTGAGTTTTAAGCCAACTTTTTCACTCTCCTCTTTCACTTTCATCAAGAAGCTCTTTAGTTCTTCTTCGCTTTCTGCTATAAGCGTAGTGTCATCTGAATATCTGAGGTTATTGATATTTTTTCCCAGCAATCTTAATTCCAGTTTCTGCTTCATCCAGCCTGGCATTTCACATGGCGTACTCTGCATGTAAGTTAAATAAGCAGGGTGACAATATACAGCCTTGACATGCTCATTTCCCTATTTGAAACAAGTTGTTGTTCCATGTCTTGTTCTAATTTCTTGACCTACATACAGATTTCTCAGAAGGCAGGTAGGGTGGTCTGGTATTTTTTAGGATTTTTTAAAAAAATTTTCAAATAAGATTTTATCTAAAAAATATAGTCTGCTAAACAACAAATACGTGTTACTAATACAAACAATTTTCCAATAGATATAAAAGAAATGTTAACTTTATATATGCATGCTGCATGCTTAGTTGCTTCAGTCATGTCTGAGTCTGTGACCCCATGGACCATAGCCCACCAGTCTCCTCTGTCCATGGGATTTTCCTGGCAAGAATATTAGAGAGGGTTGCCATGCTCTCCTCCAGGGGATCTTCCCGACCCAGGGACTGAGCCTGCATCTCCTGCATAGCAGGTGCATTCCTTAAGGCTGAGCCACCAGCTTATCTGTTTTAAACACTATCTATCTTTTTTTCATAAATATTGCAATTGAAAATGCTAGTAATAGAGCTCTGTGGTACAATCTTAGTTCTGTTTCTTAAATCCCCCCAAGCAACTTTCTCCAAACAACAATAATACCTATATAGTAAGAATGAAAGTTTCTTTTGCCTGAAATTCTGTCTGAGAACATAATTTGTGCCTCCTAAGTGTTAGAAATCTAGCTCAAAAAATTGTATGCTTTGTTTTCCAAGAAAAACAACATTACTTTTATGAATTGAACAAAACACACTCAGTTCACACAAGACTAACAGTTGTTCTCGACACTCTGGAGGAGCTGCCCTTTCAGTGAACAGTTTGTCTTGAGATGAAGCCAAGAAAAACACTCATACTTAAAATCTTTGCCTCAAATATTTCATTTTTTAAAAACCTTTTAAAAAGTCATTTAGTAGTTTTTTCAGTATGGTATTGGAGTTCTGTTTATGGTGATTCTTGAAAAGTATTTTCATAAACAGAGAATTGTAAAGGATGCTTCTCAGTTGTATAATCTAATACAATGTCCTGAGTTTTACTGTGTTTTTAAAGATTGCTTGCATTTCTACACACATTTGTATACATAGAGATTTAATTGTATTCTCCTTTTGTTCACTATTACTCACAAAATATAATTAGACATTCATGTTGAAGCAAAGAAAATAGCCGGTTATGATTTTTCAAACGTAATGTTTGCATTAAACAAGCCAAGGTGTAGGCTGAAATACAGACTACCTCAACTTACTCATACTGGCCTAAACAGTAAGACACATACTTTAGTTACCCTGGCACAAAATCTTATATGTATATTACTTGTCTCCTGACAATTTCCATAGGGATACTATAAAAATGTTAATTCAGTCTACAAATCACATTAATATGTTTGGAAAAATTGAATCGTAGAGGTCAATGTAACATAGGCTTGTGTGGCCTATTTACACAGGATGGATTTAAGATATAATGCTAATACTATAGCAGGGAGGATATTTTTCATTTATTTATTTATTATAACACCATTTTGCAGATCACTATTCATCACTGCCAAAGATGGCTATTGTACCTGAATAAATCCACCTTTCTTTAGCATTTGTACCAAGACTACCCCTTGGAAAAATGTCTTGCCTCCATCAGCAGGAGATGAGTGGACCCAAGTCCCTTGATGACTGATGAAACATGTCTGCAACCCCCATTCTCTTATCCACCACTTCTCCATCACTCCCTGCCGGAGACCATCTGAACTCATCCCACACAACCCTCATCTGGATCCATGACAGTCACCACACATAGACCAAGACTCCCAGCTTAACCCTCATCCACTAGATTCTCATCCACATAATACTCTGTTTATATTTTCTAATTCCATCTCCACTCCTCGCAGTTATTAAAACCCTTTCAGGATGCCAGCTGGAACTCAAGATCAAATCTCAGCAAATGTCCTCTAAATTCAAATTCTTCTCAATGCCACCCCTTTTCCTTCGTGTTCTAGGAAAAACATTTATCTTCATTGGGGACACAGATTGCCCTGCAGCCCCCAAGTGGTGGCTGTTTTTTTCTCCAATGCTCTTGGTACCACTGGGCATAGGACTGTGTATGTGTCCACCTTTATACCCTTTATAATCTCGGGTTTTGAATTTCATGTCATTAAATTGTACCCACTCCAGTATTCTTGGAAAATCTCCAATTTTCTCTGCTTTATTTTTTTATCAGTCATATCTTTTATGTCTAAAATGAATCATTCCCATCCTCATTTAATTGCATGCTTATTTCTCTCTTAAAATAATAAAACTAACTTAACTCTTTTAACTGCACTTCTACTTTAGTATTCACATGATTTTTGTTCTCAAAGTTAAAATTCTTGATCACTGTCTCAAATTTCTCTCTTCCCATTCCCTCTTAAATCTACTCTAATAAGTGTCTGCCCTGCTGCTATACTGAATATGCTCTGCACAACCAAACCCACCAGTTTTTCTGTAGTCATTGGCAGCATTTGTTCTTTAGGTACTCAGGCCACGAACCTTAGCATCATCCTTAGTGGCCCTCTTTTATGTGTGTGTGTGTGTGTGTGTGTGTTAGTCGCTCAGTCGTGTCCCACTCTTTGCAACCCCACAGATTGTGGCCCACCAGGCTCTTCTGTCCATGGAATTCTCTAGGCAAACATACTAGAGTGGGTTGCCATTTCTTTCCCCAGAGGATCTTCCCGACCCAGGGATTGAAACTGGGTCTCCTGCATTACAGGTGGATGCTTTACCATTTGAGTTCAGGGGCAACCTCTTTTATGAGGATTACCCATATATTCAGATAGCTATTTCTCTTCTTCCTCTTACCACTCTCTTCAACTTCCCTAAACTCACTATCTCTTGCCTAAACTTTAGCAAAGCCTCTTAAATTGTCTCCTTTTTTTCTTGTTGCTTTCAGGCTCAACGTAGCCTACTGAAAAAAACTCAGTTAACTTCCAATCCACTCAAGAGTAAAAGATAAATTGTTTGATCTTCATCTAGAGTGAAGATGGGCTTCTGTGATTCATCTCCGCCACCAACTCCTCCCCTCACCTGCTTTACTCATTCACTTCACTCTAGCCACACAGGCCTCCTCCCCTTGAACTTGCTGAATTCTCTTTTACCTGTAGATATTCACATTTTCTGGGTTGAGGAATGTCAACATGACTAGCTAGCTCCGTTATTTTCATCAGATCCTATTTACAAATGGCTTTCTTAAATGTCCTTATTTAGTACTGCTATTTAAAATTTTACCACTTTCCTTTTCTTCCTATCCACAGTCCAATTCTCTACTTTCTCTCCTAAGCACTCATCACTATTTCAGTTCAGTTCAGTCACTCAGTCGTGTCCGACTCTTTGCAACCCCATGAATCGCAGCACCCCAGGCCTCCCTGTCCATCACCAACGCCCGGAGTTCACTCAGACTCACGTCCATCGAGTCAGTGATGCCATCCAGCCATCTCATCCTCTGTCGTCCCCTTCTCCTCTTGCCCCCAATCCCTCCCAGCATCAGAGTCTTTTCCAATGAGTCAAGTCTTCACATGAGGTGGCCAAAGTACTGGAGTTTCAGCTTTAGCATCATTCCTTCCAAAGAAATCCCAGGGCTGATCGCTCAAGAGTCTTCTCCAACACCACAGTTCAAAAGCATCAATTCTTCGGCGCTCAGCCTTCTTCACAGTCCAACTCTCACATCCATACATGACCACAGGAAAAACCATAGCCTTGACTAGACAGACCTTTGTTGGCAAAGTAATGTCTCTGCTTTTGAATATGCTATCTAGGTTGGTCATAACTTTCCTTTCATCACTGTTTAACGTACTCTATATATTTACTTCCCAGGTTGCTCAATGGCAAAGAACATGCCTGCTAATGCAGGGGACACAGGAGACACAAGCTCAGCCACTGGGTTGGGAAGATCCCCTGGAGAAAGGAATGGCAACCCACTCCACTATTCTTGCCTGGAATATCTCATGGACAGAGGAGCCTGGCGGGTTATGGTCTCTGGGGTCACAAAGAGTTGGACACAACTGAGCACATTTGCATACACTGTGTATTTACTCACTTACTGCACTTCTTATCTTCACCAGAAATAAAGGTTCCCATAGGGCAGGGATTTTTGTGTGTTGTGTTGGCTGTCTTAGCCTAATCACTTGGAAGTGTAGTAGAGATATTCAGTAGCTATTAAATGAATGCATTGTTGAATGAGAGAATGAATAGCAAATGTTAAGATGGGACCTGACTTTTGTTTGAGGAACCATAGAAAAGCAAATTAAGAGACTCATTTAACTCTTTTTAGTTCCATATAGAAATCTATCACTCAAATACCCTAGGAAGATTCCTACAGTCCTAAAAAACAAATCTACAGATCAATGTTTTTCAAAGGTTTATGAGAAAAAGAATCATGGCTTGTTCAAAATATAGATTGCCTTTGGCCTGCCCCCAGAGAGTCTGCTTCAGTGGGTCTTTCATTTGCATTTTTAGCAAGCACCCCATTGATTTTAATACAGTTCTTTAAGAAAATGCTGTAGGTTCAGAAGTGATTCAAATTGAGTGACTTATGTAAAGGAGAGTGAAGAGAAAATTCTTCATTATAGTTAACATGCTGAGTTAAAGACAATGAGTCTGGTCTACATTTCTGGTGTGCATTCTTCTCAGGAGAAAGTTTAAAGGAGAACAGAAATTTCTAAAACATACTACAAAAACTCAGCTTGTATTCTTTCTCAGGGGATACGAAGATTTGGCCTTTAAAACTAAGATCTATGCCAAAGCTTTTATAGAAAAGCAATTGCTTCTTTAAAACTTTTATTTATGAGCACTATGGAAAACTTCAACTCACTGGCTACAGAAAACTTTAGTTACTTGGTTCCTGGTGCTTTTGAAGAGCTGCAGCTGCTGTTTAGTCACTAAGTCATGTCCTAATCTTGCGACCCCCATGGACTGTGCCCACCAGTCTCCTCTGTCCATGAGATTTCCTAGGCAAGAATGTTGAAGTGAGTTGCCATTTCCTTCTCCAAGGGGATCTTCCCAACCTAGGGATCAAACCTCCATCTCCTGCATCTACTGAAGTTTTCTTTACTACTGAGCCACCAGTGAAACCTCCAGTCACTGGGCTCTGGGCAAAATGTTCCTCATTTCAATAAGATGAAATAGAAAGAACACAGGGAATTTTGCCATATTTCCTATGTTCTGAGTGCAAAATTTCACTCTGACTTAACTGGGGAAAACTCATTTTTTCAGCTAGAGGGCTCCTAAAAACCCAGAGATAGAATCATATAGAATGTCAGAAGGAGATACTCTCTCTGGGAGAGATACACATGGTACAGTTAGGTATAAATGGTGAGTTTCTATTTTTGGGGTTTGAAAACAAAATTCAGTATATCTTCAGCATGATCTACAGTGTTTTTTAGAAATTCCATGTGTTGAAGAACCAACATGGGTCACTTTAGAAAATGCCCTTGACAATGGGGTATTTTGAGGTATCCAAATACTTAACAATATTCCCTGATTCCTACTCTCTCTTCCCTGGCAGGAGGAAAAGAGCAAAAGTGCTATCTCTGCAGGGGTGGATCCTTGAAGGATAGCAGCAGAGTCAGAACGTCCTTCATTTAAAAGCCACACTTTTATCATCAACAGAAGGGTCTGTGTCATGGAGGGGGGTTGGGTAGCATATGGGAAACAAATACTATAAACTAGATTTTAAAACTGTTAAAAAAGAAAGCCCCAGATCACAGCCTTGACTGTGGAATAAATAGCATTGCGAAGGCAGGTCGATACAGTTATGTAAAGTTTAAAAATAAAATAAAATTTAAAAAAACAAACAAAAACAAACAAAACAAAAACAAAAAAAAAAAAAAGAAAATGTTGCAGTGTTCTTTGGTTAAACATTGGAGGGGTGGTGGAGATCTCAAAGCAACATCCCAGGATGTGTGTGGAAGTTTTCAGTAGTTTCCTCTGGCTTGACTTTGCCTTCTACTGGGTGGGCAGAGGAAACTAGGTGTCCCTTCTGGGCCCAAACCTAGAGACAGACGCCACAGACCTGATGAGTTGATTCAAGAGCTAATACTAGTGCAGCTTTCTATTTATAGAAAATAATTCTCTTATCTTAAATCAACAAAGAACTGGGCTCATGCTAATCTCCATCATAATTGTGACACTCAGTCCTTCTTGATTCTACCTGACTTTCCATGTACTTCTGCTTGTAGTAGTTACTTTGTTGTCTGTTTCCTTCTGAGTTAATTGTCTAACTCTAATAGATGGCATTGTAATAGATATTGTCTCATCAGCATTCAGAACTGTTCTCAAGCTTGAAAAGAAACAGAGTAATGAAAAGATTTCTTAATTATACTTTGCATTCTCACTCATTAATTGACCTTTCTTTCAAGTAACCAACCATAAATCAACTAATGTTGTATACAGTGCAAATAAATTAACAAATGTCCACATAACATTGTGTGTCTATCAGGAGAAATTTATTCCCTAGTGATCGGTTCTGTTTACAACCAGTATTTGAGGGTTAGAACTCATTAATATTACAAAAGGAAAGTAGATTTCTAATTTTATTTTATTCTTAGTAAATGCTTTAATCCAGAAAAGACACATTTTTCTAAAAAATTACAAAGTCAATATCCGATTATTCAATAGTTCTCTCTTCTTAGTCTAGATCATTTTAAATATAAGAATGAAATAGATTAAAGATAGACTAGGAATGGGTCTTGGGCTTCCTGGGTAGCTCAGCTGGTAAAGAATCCACCTGCAACGCAGAAGACCCCAGTTCAATTCCTGGGTGGGGAAGATCCCCTGGAGAAGGGATAGGGATATTCCCTGATTCCTACTCTCTCTTCCTTGGCAGGAGGAGCAGAGCAAAAGCACTGTCTCTCCAGGGGTGGATCCTTGAGGGGCAGCTGCAGAGTCAAAACTTCCCTCATTCAAAAGCCATACTTCTTTCATCAACAGAAGTTGCTGGGGCTGGGGGAGGGGGGCGGTGCGGAGGAGCACTTCAGTATTCTTGTGCTTCCCTGGTGGCTCAGATGGTAAAGAATCTGCTTGCAATGTGGGAGACCTGGGTTCGATCCCTGGGTTTGGAAAATCCCCTGGAGGAAGGCATGGCAACCCACTCTAGCATTCTTGCCTGGAAAATCTCCATGGACAGAGGAGCCTAGCAGACTATATTAGATGGGATTGAAAGAGTTGGACACAACTGAGCAACTAAGCACAGCACACAGGAGGGGGTCTTTACACTGCTGGTTTCTGTGGCTGACACACCTCTGATATTCTGAATTTAGTAGTTTCAGATAGGTTACAGCAGAAATGCAAGGAGAAACATAAATAAGTTTAATATTTACCTTTTGTTTCAGGAGTGACTTTTGGAACTCAAAACAAAGGGAATCTGTTTTGAGACTAAGAATGTTTTAGGGAACAGCAACAACAACCAGAGTCTACCAATCAAGATTTGAAGTTGGAGGCTATTAGTCACCACCCCCGCCAAAAAAAAAGATTTTAGAATAAAGAATTTTCCTTTCTCTCAGAGTTAATAAAACTCCCATAGGTTAGGCAATAGGCAGGATGAAGTCAGTGGACACAGTAAACTTGATATCAGAAAGGTTCTCCATAGTGGTACCTCTGCCTTATATATTTTTGGTGAGGGAATAACAAAAACACATTACAGATAAGGGCTCCAGAATAATTTAGACTTATAGTCATCAAATGCTTCTAGACTGGAGCTCTCTCTCAAGATTCAAAGAGTAAGGTCAGCTTACTCTTTGAATCCTGAGCAGTACACACCATTTGTACCTTGGAACAGGACTAGTGAGCAGTATGCTAGGCTGAGGAAGAAGAAGCTTTAAAGTTTCATTTATGACTGACCCTTGAAAAGAGGAAACCCTTGCTTGTCATGAATTGATAATTTAAATATTTTATGGTTTAATTCAAAGAACAACCTAAAATTAATTTTAAAGAACCCTAAAATTTCAGAGTTACTTTTTTTCTTCACAACCTTTCCCCCAAAATCCTAAAAAATTATGACATTAATAATTTATTTGCAGAGAATAAAAGTACAAATCACTGGGGAGAGAATAGTTAACCCTCTCACTATCAATTTTGCTAAAATTTTTTTTTTAAGCAAGTCAATTATATCTCAGATTTTCCCCAAAGTAAAATGCAGTGTTTTTTTAAAATTATTGTTTATGCTAATTCTAATGCATGATTTAAAAATAGCATCATAAATGATTTTAAAAGCAAATAGACTTGAAATTTTCACTCACCCATTTATATCCATGCAAATATATTCTGCTCATAAATTCTTAGTTTTAATTTTTCTATTCCTATAAATAATTAAGTTTGAGATTGGAAAGTAAAATAAAATGAGCAAATCTTTATTCCAAATGAGTGTTGTTGAACAGTTCTAAATATCAAGTCCATCACATGTTGCTGTAATTGATTATAGCAGTACTGTTCACAGTTAGCCCTTTGTCACCAATTCCATGCTTCTAGAGGTTTATATCTTAGCGATAAACATTTGTTCTGTATTGAACTACATGTTGAAGAAGTCAGCCTTTGAGAAATTGGTTTTGTGAAACTGAAAAAAGAATAGTCATATTGGAGTATTTTCTGACAACATTATATCTTCACCAAATAACCAATATGCTTGAATAAAACATTTTCATAATTGCAAGCGAATTTTTTAAAGCAAGATTTAATAGTGCTGGTACTGTATCAGAAAAAAAAAAAAGAAATCAGAAAAAAATCTAAATCCACAAATTAAATTTTTTAAGTTCTCAGGGTTTAGTTCTTTATATTATTCTGTTATAAACTCCAGTATTCTTGCCTGGAGAATTCCTGTGGACAGAGAAGCCTGACAGGTTATAGTACATTGGACATCTGTGCAATGATGCATGCATACAAAGATTATGAGTTTGTGGGAGGGATTGGGAGCAGGAGGAGAAGGGATGACAGAGGATGAGATGGCTGGATGGCATCACTGACTCGATGGACGTGAGTGAACCCCGGGAGTTGGTGATGGACAGGGAGGCCTGGCATGCTGCGATTCATGGGGTCGCAAAGAGTCAGACACAACTGAGCGACTGAACTGAACTGAACTGAAAGTCACAGTATGTCTAAAGACATTTGAATCTTTCAGATACATTGTATCTAATTTGCTAAAATAACTTTTCATAGTAATTACATACTGGCTCTTCACCAACACAAATATTCATTCAATAAACATTTAAGGTTTTGTATATTTAGACATTTGTAATAAAATTTGAGTAAAAGACAATTCTGTCTTCCAGATGTTCAAGCTGGATTTAAAACAGGCAGAGGAACCAGAGTTCAAATTGCCAACATTCACTGGATCATAGAAAAAGCAAGAAAATTCCAGAAAAACATCTACTTCTGCTTCATTGAGTACACTAAAGCCTTTGACTGTGTGGATCACAACAAACTATGGAAAAATCTTCAAGTGATGGGAATACTAGACCACTTTACCTGCCTCCTGAGAAACTTATATGCAGGTCAAAAAGTAGCAGAACCGGACATGGAACAATCCACTGCTTTCAAGTTGGGAAAGGAGTACTTTAAAGCTGTATATTTTGCCACCTTGCTTATTTAACTTATATGTAGAGTACATTGTGCGAAATGCCAGGCTGGATGAAGCACAAGCTGGAATCAAGATTACAGGGAGAAATATCAGTAACCTCAGATATGCAGATGACAGAAAATACCCTTATGGCAGAAAATGAAGAGAAATTAAAGAGACCCTTGATGAAGGGGAAAGAGGAGAGTGAAAAAGTTGGCTTAAAATTCAAGACTCAAAAAACAAAGATCATGGCATCCTGTTCCATAACTTCATGGCAAATAGATGGGAAAACAATGGAAACAGTAACAAACTTCATTTTTTTCAGCTCCAAAATCACTGTAGATGGTAACTGCAGCCATGAAATTAAAAGATGCTTGCTCCTTGGAAGAAAAGCTATAAGAAACCTAGACAGCATATTAAAAAGCAGAGCTATTAATTTGCTGACAAAGGTCAGTATAATCAAAGCTATGGTTTCTCCAGTAGTCATGTATGAATATGAGATTTGGACCATAAAGAAAGCTGAGCACCAACGAATTGATGCTTTTGAACAGAGGTGTTGGAGAAGACTTTTGAGAGTCCCTTGGACTGCAAGGAGATCAAACCAGTCAATCCTCAAGGAAATCAACCCTGAATATTCCTTAGAAGTACTGATGCTGAAGCTGAAGCACCAATACTTCAGCCACTTGATGTGAAGAACTGACTCACTGGAAAAGATCCTGATGCTAGGAAAGATTGAAGGCAGGAGGAGAAGACAAAAGATGAGGTAGTTGGATGGCATCACTGAGTCAATGGACATGAGTTTGAGCAAGCTCCAGGAGATAGTGAAGAACAGGGAAGCCTGGTGTGCTGCAGTCCACGTGGTCACAAAGAGTTGGACATGACTGAGTGACTGAACAACAACAACAAAAAACAATTCTTACTGGTGGAGGAGACAGATGAACGGACCAATATTTATAAAACATAACTGAGGACTTAAGCCAAGGACAGAAAATCTCATATTTTTTGAGAGATTGCTCCAAGGAAATATGGAGGAGCCAGGATATATAGGAGTTTTTGCAACAAAGACCAGATAGTTGGAATTTCCAAAGATTATTGTTAATTAAAAATAACCAGATATATCAAGTTCAGAAATTTAATGCTTTCCTATGTATGGGAAGATGAAAGAGTCTGGGCTCACTGAAATCATTCCTTTGATATGCACCTCGGCTATCAGTGGCTAGTATCCTCTGCTTTCTCATTCTGAGCCTCTTTTGAGTATACGGTCAGGATGAGGTGGCAGCAGCAGCTGACTACTAGGTGGGTGGCATCCTGCTTCTATTCTGAGTTCCCTCAGGGTGCACCACTGGGATGGCTATAATGTGATGGCAGCCACATACTTTGTTTACTGATATGGTGGGCAACATTTTCTTTTCACTGACAGTAGGAAGATATGGTATAGCCATTATGGAAGACAGTATGGAGATTTCTCAAAAATTAAAAATAGAACTACCATATGATCTAGCAATTTCACTTTTGGATTTGGGATATTTATCCAAAGAAAATGAAACCATAAACTCAAAAAACCCAAAAAAACCCATGATCATTGCAGCATTATTTACAATAGCCAAGATATGAAAACAAGCTACATGTCTATCCTTGTATGAATGCATAAAGTAGATATGATATATATATATGTGTATGTATATATATATATATATAAAATATATGAGTAAAATTTTTCCATTTGTAATAACATGGGTGAATTGTGAGGACATTATGCTAAATGAAATAAATCAGAGAAAGGCAAATACCATATGATTTCGTATGTGAAATATAGGGGGAAAAATGAACTCATAGGTACAGAGAACACATTGGTGATTTTCAGAGGATGGGGGTAATCAGAGGGAGAAATGAATGAAGGAAAATTTACATTTATAAAGAAAATCTTAATTTGTGCAGTTGTCTCATTCTCTGTATGAAAAAGAGTTGTTGGTCAGTTGCTCAGTCATGTCTGACTCTTTGCAACCACATGGACTGAAGAACACCAGGCTTCCCTGTTCTTCACCATCACCCAGAGCTTGCTCAAACTCATGCCCATTAACTCAGTGATGTCATCAAACCATCTCATCCTCTGTCATCCCCTTCTCTTCCTGCATTCAATCTTTCCCAGCATCAGGGTCTTTTCAAATGAATCAGCTCTTCACATCAGGCGGCCAAAGTACTGTAGCTTCAGTTTCAGCATCAGTCCTTCCAATGAATATTTGGTATTGATTTCCTTGAGGATTGACTGGTTTGATCTCCTCTCAGTCCAAGGGACTCTCAAAAGTCTTCTCTAACACCACAGTTTAAAAGCATCAATTCTTCAGTGTTCAACATTTTTTATTGTCCAGCTATCACATCTGTACATGACTACTGGAAAAACCACAGCTTTGATTATACTGCCCTTTATCAGCAAAGTAATGTCTCTGCTTTTTAATATGCTGTCTAGGTTTATCATAGTTTTTCTTCCAAGGAGTAAGCGTCTTTTAATTTCATCACTGCAGTCACCATCTGCAGTGATTTTGAAGCCCAAGAAAATAAAGTCTGTCACTGTTTCCATTGTTTCCCCATCTATTTGCCATGAGGTGATGGGACAGGATACCATGATCTTTGTTTTTTGAATGTTGAGTTTTAAGCCAGCTTTTTCACTCTCCTCTTTCACCTTCATCAAGAGGCTCTTTAGTTCTTCTTTGCTTTCTTCCATAAGAGTGATTTCATCACCATATTGAGCTTATTGATATTTCTCCTGGCAACCTTGATTCCAGCTTGTGCTTCATCCAGCCTGGCATTTTGCATGATGTATTCTGCATATAATTTAAATAAGCAGAGTAGCAACATATATAGTCTTGACATACTCTTTTCCCAACTTGAAAGCAGTACATTGTTCCATGTCCAGTTCTTTTGCTTCTTGACCTGCATACAAGTTTCTCAGAAGACAGGCAAGGTGGTCTGTTATTCCCATGTCTTTAAGAATTTTCCACAGTTTGTTGTGATCCACACAGTCAAAGGCTTTAGCATAGTCAATGAAGCAGACATAGATGTTTTTCTGGAATTCTCTTGCTTTTTTCTGCAATCCAAGGGATGTTGACAATTTGATCTCTCAAGGAGAGAGATGAAAACATCAGAAGAAACTATGAATAAAGAAGGCACAGACTTAAATTTGTGTAATGAAACTGTGTTATCCCATACATTTCCTGGTCACCTCTTTATTACTAGCCTCCCAATATCCTTCTATATTTTGTCTTTAGGTGAAGATGATATTTAAGTTGAATACTAAGTAAAACATTCATTTCTCCCTGGGTGTCTCCCTTATATGAATCAGGTATTTATGCATGCTTAGCCACTTTAGTTGTGTCCTACTCTTTGTGACCCCATTGCGTGGTAAGCTCCTCTGTCCATGAGATTTTCCAGGCAAGAATACTGAAGTGGGTTGCCATGTTCTTCTCTAGGGGATCTTTCCCAACCACATGTCCTGAGTCTCTTGCATTGCAGGCAGATTCTTAATTGCTGAGCCACCAGGGATGAGGTATACATGTTAATAAACCTCCATTTGTTTTGTTCTTATTAATCTGCCTATGCTAAAGGGTTCCAGCTTAGAATGCATCAGGACTATGAACATAGATGTACAAATATCTCTTTGTTCCCTGGTGGCTCAGAGGGTAAAGCGTCTGCCTGCAATGCAGGAGACCTGGGTTGGATCCCTGGGTCAGGAAGATTCCCTGGAGAAGGAAATGGCACCCCACTCCAGTACTCTTGCTTGGAAAATCCCATGGACAGAGAAACCTGGTAGACTACAGTCCATGGGATTGCGAAGAGTCGGATACGACTGAGCAACTTCACTTATATAATCAGAAAAGGAATTTCTGGATGGAAGAAAGTGAAAGTGAAGTCGCTCAGTCATGTCCAACTCTTTGCAACCCTGTGGACTGTAGCCTACCAAGCTCCTCTGTCCATGGGATTTTCCAGGCAAGAATACTGGAGAGGGTTGCCATTACCTTCTCCAGGGGATCTTCCTGACCCAGGGATCAAACCCGGGTCTCCCACATTGGAGGCAGACATTTTAATCTTTGAGCCACCAGAGAAGCACAGTATTTCAATTCTGAACTTTCTGAGGAACCACCGTATTATTTTCTACTAGGGTCCAGCCCCAGTTGGATACAGGGATTCCCTCGGGAGGACGGCATTGGCGATTAAAAGGATAGATAAAAGGAGAAAGATCAGAGGCTCAATATAACTGGTTTACGCGGAAAGCCAATAAAACCTGTTTGACAGGTTTATTGTCAAACCTGTTTGACACCAGGTTTGCACTGACCACGGAGGCTGCAGGCGCCCTCTCGAATAGCGGAAGGTGCCCCATCTTAGGCACCTTCTCGAGTGAGTCTTAGAAGCCCGGGCAAATAAGTGGTCTCAGAGGTCCCCTGCACTCCAATTATTTGTCCTGAAGGAAGAATAGAGAAGAAAAGGAGAGAAAAGGAAGCAAGAAAGAATGACACGGGGAGACCGAGCTTTGAGCAAGGCCCGTAGCTTTATTTTCAGAGGGAGCTTATATACCTTAAGTTGTGCATAGAGGATAACAGGGGGTGTAAAATCATGCAAAGTCAGCAGTCTTTGATCCTTATCGAGACCAGGCTTTCTTTTCTGCAAACTTATCGTATACAAATGGTTTAGGTGATTTACATCATCATTTGGCCAGAAGGCCTGTTAACATTTTATGACTCTGATAAAGGTTTGTCAACCATAAGACTTATTTTGTCTAAGAGTAATTATTTTAAAGGTTGGCGCCGTCCTCCGAAGGTGTTAGATAAAGTTGCATTCCTATAGGGCAGAGGTGCAGTGGGTTTACAACAAGGAAAGAATTTATTACCTTAAGGGTCTAAAGTTGTTAGCACCAAGAACACTACTTATTTTTTCTATATACCAACTATATTAATTAATATACTCCCAAGGACACAATACAGCATATGTGGAAACCTGGCAGCAAGCATTGGCTCAACAATGAAATCTTCTACTAGTTCTATTCTAATAATTTCTAATTCTCCGAGAGGCGCTATACTATTTGAATTTCTTAAGCTTCCCATGCCTCTCGTGGTTGGGAAACTGTAAACAATCGTATGCATAGCTGTAGGAGTCTGGGTAAGCCTGTCAGGCAAGTTAGAGAGCCATCTGAGGGGTTTGAATTGAAACACTCCTATTATGCCCAGGAGGCTAATTAGCTAGAGCTCTAAGTTGATTTCCTTCAAGGAAAAGGTGATTGGGGATAGCTCCCCGTTAATGTCAGAGGAGTTGGTGAAAGTCGTAAAATAGTAAAAAAGACAGATTCTGATTTTGGGGTAGATGCTCAGGCCGATCCAGGGGGGCCCTCGAGTCATGACTCGCCTTTGCATGTCAGGCCTCTCCGCATGACCTTTGTCATGGGTGGGAACTCCCGTGCTGGCTCCCGGCAATTTTCCATAACAGCTACACCATTTTACATTCCCATCAATTGAACTTTAAACCAATAATGGAAATCTACTATCCTTATATCATAATTGAAAAACTTAGGCCCAGAGAAGTTAAAGAACATCCTATCTTCCAAATTTGGTAAAGGACAATTTCAGGAATTGAAATGGGCTATTTAAGAATGAGGACTTTCATGACCATGCACACCTGAGTTCAAATCCTGGGTCAGTTTCTGAGGGCTGAGAGCATTTGGACATGTTATAGACATTCCTGAAGTCTTCTCTATTAAATGAGAATGATTACCTCATATGGTGATTATAAGTGAATTAAATGAGACTGCCTATGAAGGTATTTCTATATGAGGAATAAAAATATCTTTTCCCTTTATCTTTTAAAGTTCATGCCTAGGGCCCCAATAACAGAAAACAGATTAGCAGGAGGTAAAAAAAGAGAGGAAAAAAACATGTAAATTTGTTTAATATATGAGGATATAATATTTAGTATACTTGCACGACACAGGAAATTTCATAAGGAGAGGAAGACCTAAAGAAATGGTTAGCCCTGTGTCTTTATGCTAGGTTTGATGAAATGTGAAAAGAAAAGATATGACAAGATAAAGGGTGTGAGGTAAGGAGTAGTAAACTAAGGGAAACCTAACAAGGGCTATTCCTTCACATTCCTCTCTGCGTTTCTTATGCTGTAGAGATAAGGGATGTGTCCTTATCTCTTTATAGAGGCACCCTTCATGTGAGCATCTTATGACTTGCTTCAAGGCAAGGTCAGAGAGGAGTTTTTCCCTCTTCCATTTTCAAATTTGTTTAGCTTGAAACAGTCAATAAATCAAGGTGCCATATTTTGGGGTAGCCAATTCTAAACTGCATCATGGCCTTTTCATGTAGTAAGCATTCAATAATTAAGCCCTGAGCTTGTACTTTAAGCTTCTTCATTGGTATAAGTAAGTGCAACTGTTTATTCCTATAGATTCTGTGGTGGTGGTTTAGTGGCTAAGTTGTGTCTGACTCTTGTGACCCCATGGACTGTAGCCTACCAGGATCCTCTGTCTGTAGGATATCCCAGGCAAGAATATTGGAATGGGTTGTCATTTCTTTCTCCAGGGGATATCCCTGGCCTAAGAATCAAACCTAGGTCTCCTGTATTGCAGGCAGATTCTTTACTGACTGAGCTATGAGGGAAGCCCCATAAATTCTGTAGTTGGATAATGTGATTCTAGTTGTTGTTTAGTCACTTAATTGTATCCAGCTCTTTGTGACCCCATGGACTGCAGCATGCCAAGCTTTCCTATCCTTCACTGTCTCCCAGAGTTTGCCCAAACTCAAGTCCATTGATTCAGTGATACCATTCAACCATCTCATCCTCTGTCATCCCCTTCTCCTCCTTCCTTCAGTCTTTCCCAGAATCAGGGTCTTTTGCAATGAGTCAGCTCTTCGCATCAGGTGGCCAAAGTATTGGAACTTTGGCTTTAGCATCAGACCTTCCACTGAATATTCAGTTATATGCTCCAACATGACATCATCTCCTAGTCCTTCTGTACTGATGCTGAGCTTCTTTCAAACTAGTCTGGCTTTCATTATTCCATAATATTAGTAGTGACCAAATAATTCTCATTCTTTTTTTTTTGAAATGTCAAAAATTGTCCTGTATATATTAACTAATGGTGGAATTTTTCTCTTCTGTTGTACTCCCCAAAATGGCAATCTTGTTTTTAATGTGATAGGCACTATTTCAATCGGCTTTACATGAATGTCACTCAGGATTTTACGTCATACTTTGGAGCTGTGCCAGTGACCTTGAGGTTCACATTTGAGATGGTTAAAGCAATGAAGCAGGAGAAACAAAATGTTTATCCTCCTCCCATCTCAGATGTAATATCTTTCCAGCCAGACCCAAATCAGAGACAGAAATGGAAATTGTTGAGGCACTGTGGAGAAGCACTTGAGAGTTTTATACTTTTCTTCATACCCCCTACACCAAGCTTGTGGTCATAATTTAGCAGCATTGCATACATCTTATGGGAATAAGCACAGTGAATATGCTCAGTTGAGGTTCTTAAGAAACAGGGCCATGTGTTTATCTGTAGACTTTATTCTCATCCATTCACATATTTGAGTCTATTCCATTTTAAAACTGGTCCAGTTACACAAGTCACTTGCTGTAAATAAACAAAAATATTACCACTCTGATTTTTAATTTTTCTCATAAATGTGTTTAGAGGAATATAGATTTATCACTGTATTTGTGGCTTATGCGAACAAAGTATAAATTATGTGAATAGGAACTTCCCCCCAGAGAAGAGTGTTCGAAAGTGAGATATGGCCAGTGTCATCAAGTGGCCATTGCTAAGACAAGCCACTCAGACCTAATTCAACCAAGAAACCGCTAAACAAGGGTGAAAGTCAGAATGGAATGCAACCTTTCCTGTTACTGCCACTCAGGGCAGAGCAGGAAAATGTGAGGATAAACAGAGAAAAAATGCGAGGATAAGCGGAGAGATCCCACTGATTTTTAGTAGGAGACAGAGATCCCTCAACAGAGAAGGCAGAAAACAATGGTATGGCACAAATAAAATGTTAAAATTATTTCTTGAGGGAAAACATACAAAAAATAAGCAACTATTTGTGTGTGTGTGTGCACATGCAAAATGTGTCTTGGATTCTGTTTAAATTATTAATGGGACTTGGGACATATTATCCCCAAATATAGTATCTTGGCAAATTAAATATCTTAAGCTGAAGGCATTTGAGAAAAAAGCAGGAATGTCACTCTTATCTCTTCTTTCCTGAAACAAGTCATAAAATTCCCATGAGACAGGTACCCTCCCTGTACTGAAAACAAAACAAAACAAAACAAAACACTTTATGTCCAGAGATGAGGAATTTGGGCCTGAGAAATCTTGCAAACAAACCTTGCTATCATCATCCTTATTACTCTTCACCATTTACTACTCCAGGCTGAAGCTCCTCTGTCTTGTCAATTCTTCAGAAATGAATTATTTCTTTGTCTAAAAGATAGAAACTTCCTGTTCTGGTCACTTCATCAGGGTCTTCATTGTCTTGTTAAGTCTTCCAGGTATATGTAACAGTTCAGTGAAATTTGTATACTTTTCTTCTGTTAATTCCCAAGCCCAGCCAGGGGCCCTAAGAAGGCTGAGAAAACCTTTTTTCCTCCCTTATATAAGTGGGCAGTGAGAACATGAAAACATGTGCAACATCATTAGTCATCAGGGATATACAAATTCAGACTACAATGAGGACCACTATTAACACACTAGTGTGATTAAGATTAAAAAAATTTTTTTTTTAAAGACTGTAAATGCCAAAATTTTACAAAAGAGGCAGAACCCCACTGCTCTCAAATATTGCTGGTAAAGATGCAAAATGATACAATTTTGTCTGTATTTTGCATGTGACATTTTAAAAATTCAAAAGGCTAATAAGTGCAATGTTCAGAATAAACATGGGTTGAAATAATAAAGGTCAACATAAAGAAACTTAGTAAGTTATATATCATTAATCTTATTAAAAAAAATTCTAGTTGCATGTTACAGACTGAAACTTTTTGTTCCAGTTCAGAATGATGAATCTTACTCAAAATGGATTTTAAATGCAATATGAGCCTAACTCCATTGATAATGCAAAATCTATATCATGAAGTATCCTGATGGGGTTCAGTGCACATTACCCCAAAATATGTCACCCTGTCATATTTAATATTTTAAGCTAAAGTAACTTAACAAAACAGTATAAACTGTTTTCTGCCTTGCAACAGGTGATACAATTCTCATGAGAGACACTCTCACTACACCTAGAGGAAAGGAGCATCTTTATCTCTGAAGACAAACAAATGATGAAAAGAATGAGAACAAACCAGTCTTACTGAGTTTCCCCTAGATTACTACACTTATATCCCACTCCTTAACCTATTATATTTCTATGGACTGTAGCCTGCCAGGCTCCTCTGTCCATGCGAATTCTCCAGGTAAGAATACTGGAGTGTGTAGCTGTTCCCTTCTTCAGGGGATCTTCCCAACCCAGGCACTGAACTCAGGTCTCCTGTTGCAGGTAGATTCTTTACCATCTGAGCCACCAGAGAAGCCCAAGAATACTGGAGTATCCCCTTCTCCAGGGGATCTTCCCAACCCAGAAATCAAACTGGGTCTCCTGCATTGCAGGCAGATTCTTTACCAGATGAGCTACCAGGGAAACTCATACAACAGTATACCCCTCATCAAACCTAGTGTAAATATGCAAGGGCCTAACTGTTGTAGGGAAGAGCCACTTCTGACTCCATATTGGAACTGTTTCTTTGACTTGCTTTTGTTATTATCAGTTCAGTTCAGTCACTTAGTCACATCTGACTCTTTGGGACCCCATGGACTGCAGCATGCCAGGTCTCCCTGTCTGTCACCAATTCCCAGTTCCCAGAGTTTACTCAAACTTCTGTCCATTGAGTCAGTGATGCCATCCAACCATCTCATCCTCTGTCATCCCCTTCTCCTCCCACCTTCATTCTTTCCCAGCATCAGGGTCCTTTCCAATGAGTCAGTTCTTCCCATCAGGTGGCCAAAGTATTGGAGTTTTAGCTTCAGCATCAGTCCTTACAATGAACATTCAGGACTGATTTCCTTTAGGGTGGACTGGTTGGATCTCCTTGCTGTCCAAGGAACTCTCAATGGCCTGCCTCAGAAAACCCTGCCCCTCTGTCTGACTGTTAAGCTAAAGTGCCTTTGTCTAGGACTCTGTCTACCTGTGGATGACAGGCAAGAAAAAATTAACACATCCCCTTCCCAAAGCTTGCCATTCTAGGAGACATTTGCAAGATTTGTTGTTCAGTCACTCACTCGTGTCCAACTCTTTGCGACCCCATGGACTGCAGCACAGCAGCCTTCCCTCTCCTTCACTGTCTCCCTAAGTTTGTTTAAATTCGTGTCCGCTGAGTTGATTATGCCATCCAATTATCTCATCCTCTGTCAGCCCCTTCTCCTGCCTTCTATCTTTTCCAGCATCAGGATCTTTTCCATCAAGTTGGCTGTTTGCATCAGGTGGCCAAAGCATTGGAACTTGAGCTTTAGCATCAGTCCTTCCAATGAATTTTCAGGGTTGATTTCCATTAGGATTGACTGGATGGATCTCCTTGAAGTCCAAAGGACTCTCAAGAGTCTTCTCCAGCACCATTCTTCAAAATCATCAATTATTTGGCACTCAGCCTTCTTTATGATCCAACTTTCACATCTGTACATGACTACTAGAAAAACAATAGCTTTGACTATACAGACGTTTGTCAGCAAAGTGAGATCTCTGCCTTTTAATATGCTATCTAGATTTGTCATAGCTTTTCTTCCAAGGAGAAGTACCTTTTAATTTCATGGCTGCAGTAACTGTCCACAGTGATTAATGGCCTTTTTACTTTACTTTCTCCCCTTATGCCATTTCTGTTCTATTAAAGAACCTGGCATCCAGACCCCCAAGGAAATGGTTATTTTGAGGCAGTCAGCCATCTTCTCTGTCAGTCAGCTTTCCAAATAAAGCTCTGTTCCTTGCCTCAACACCTTTTCTTTTGGTTAATTGGCCTGTCTTGAGGAGAGCAGAGCAAGCTTGGACTCAGTAATTAAACTGTTTATTTGGGTCTTCATTTACTTGTGAAGTACCTTGTGTTATGTAAAATTTATTATATTAAATAAATGCATGCTTTTACATTGTTAATCTGATTTTGCCATTTTAACTTTCAGACCCAGCCCAGGACACTAAGATGACAAAGGAGGATGTTTTCCTCCTCTACATTTTCTTGAATCTGTTTATCTTCCTGGAACGATTCATGTTTCTAAATATTTTCCTTACTACTGAACTCAATAAAGAGCACTGATACTGTTCTCATTCATTATTCACTTTAGGAAGATCATTCTACTGAGTGGTTAGTGCTGAACAAAAAGATACATTATGACTCTTCTTTTTATTAATTTATAGTCTAGTTGAAGAGGTAATTGTCTGGTATTCCCACCACTGGATTAATTTTTTAGGCTTCAATTTTCTCCAGAGAGAACATGTTAAAATATGGGAAACCATGGAATATTTAGAAAGACTTATGTGGTGTATTTCACATCTACCAAGGCTTAACTATTCTGTATATCCTCCTTGGATATAGGGAAGAATTCATTGAAAGACAATTTGAGCCCACTCCAGTATTGTTGCTTGGAAGCATCCACAGACAGAGGAGGCTGGTGGGCTACAGTTCATGGAATTGCAAAGAGTCAGACATGGCTAAGCACACACATATGCTTATGTGTTCATTGTTGGAGGGAAAGGAATCCATGAACTAGTATTTTTGGATCCATAAGAAAAAGAACAATGAAGCAAGCAGAGAACTTACATTTATCTGTCACAAACTACATATAAAGGATTCTACATGCACTAATTTCAGTATCAAAGACATTTCTAAAGGAAAGTTATTATTATCCTCAATTTACAGAAAAGAAATTGTATCTTCTTAAGTTTACTTGGCTAGAAATGGAATATATAATGTAGATTTCTTGTTTCTGTTGTTCCCACTACCATAATAAATTTTACTATTGTTTATACCTTCCATCTGTATCCAGAAAATTTAAATCTTAGTGTTGAGAACAAGCTAAACACAGAAAATACTCAGCATAACTTCTGAAAATACTGTAAATTTAATGAGAAACCTCTTCACTTAAATAATAGCCGAAAAGGGAAAGCAAACAAAGACACTGAGATTATAATATGGGGAAAATACACTGTCAGTCCTTTGTTAGATCAAATTATATACTTTTCCTTTATTTATGATCTTTTCTTTTATATCAATTAAATATATATTACAATTTATATTTCAGTACATAACGTGAAAATGATTTTCTAAAGAATAAGAGAATTGTGATTTATTCCTACTATAGTTATACCTCACTTAAGTGAACAGAGATTTACATTTTGGTAGGTAAACCTATGTTACCATCTAGTGGTAAAATCTTAGAACTGCAGACACAAACTCCCTGAGTCCTGTCTGCCTGCATGCTAAGTTGCTTGGGTTTGTCTCTTTGTGACCCTATGGACTGTAGCCCCCCAGGCTCCTCTGTCCACGGAATTCTCCAGGCAAGAACACTGGAGTGGGTTGCCATGCCCTTCTCCAGGGGATCTTCTCAAACCAGGGGTCAAACCCATGTCTCTCAAGTGTGCAGACACAAAACTGGATTACAAAGAAGCCTTCTAAAAGCAGTGCTTAATGCCTCATGAAGGTGTTGAGAAATGCTGCCTTCAAAGGTGGGTTTGACATGGTTCATTATTCTTATTCAAATTGTAGTCAGTTGTTCATAAATATCCTTCCTGAATTAGCATCTTTCATGTTGTTGCACAGTTGCTAGGTTATGTCTGACTCTTTGTGACCCCATGGACTGCAGCATGCCAGGCTTCCTTGTCTTTAACTAGAGTCCAGAGTTTGCTCAAACTCATGTTCATTGAGTCAAAACCACAAAGCCTAAGAAAAACTGATGCCCAGAAAACAATGGAGCCAGGAAAAATAGAATAATTAACTATGACTTAGATATAAGATCAGAACTGTTTTTCTCATGAGAAGAGGAGAAAACTGTGAGTATGGTAAAACAGGCTCAGTTTTTCTCTTGGTGTTTCCCCATAGTTTGATACAAACTCTTCATTTTAGCAACACTTTTCAATCTACCAGTGGGAAAACAGATAAGAGTCAAGAATAATGCAAAAATATATCACAGAAAATGTTTGTATTGACTACATTTTGAAATATGCAAAAATAAATATACTGTGTTAAAGAAAATATATCATTAAAATTAATTCACCTTTTTTTCCCAATCTATTAAGGTGGTTACCAAAAATGTAAAGTTATTTATATACAGCTGACTTTGTATTTTTACTGAACTCCTTTGCTAGAATATCAACAATAGAACTATTTAACTTTTCAATGAGTTGAGAAAGATTTATCTGTAAGATTATATTAGTTTGGAGTACATAAGTTTAGAGTGAGTTTGATTAATAATTTAGTGACTTAAATACATTATGCAATTAAGACAGACTATACCCGACTTCAGACAATAACCTAATTCAACACTTGATAATTTGCATGCAGATATAGAAAATCAATCTTGATCCTCCACAAAGCTTAGGATGCCTTGCTGAATGGAAGAAAAGTAAGACACTTTCAATAGTTTCTTTGTTGGGCATTCAGATTTAATCTACTGCTCCAGTTTATACATGGAATCAATTTCTCTGTGAGAAGTTCTACTTCTTGCATGCAGTAGAATCATACAATCACAGATAATAGCAAAATTCAAGTGTTTTATCTTCAGTTGCTAGTCAGAGAGTTCTGAGACACCACTCCCCACCCCATCCCCATAAGAACTGTATGATCATGACCCAATGTGTTCTTCCTGATTGGAAATACTTTCGTCTCAGCCAATACTCCTGCTAGAAATTCTAAGAATTTTGCTGGAGCGATGTGTTCAACTTGGAGATTCTGTGCATTTTGGAGGCAGGAAACAAGTAGATTAGGAAGAAATTGGGATACTGGGGTAAGGACAGTAGCAGGAATCTCTAGGCAGTATTATTCTTGAACTAGGAAAATAAAGGAGTTCTTTTCTAGAAAGAATAAGTTATGGTTTAAGAAGTATGTAGGAACTAGGCATTAGTAGGAGAGCAGGAATCAGAAATCCAACAAATTGCAACATAAAATGAGAAAAATTTGGTATGTAACTTGGCTTTTAAAACTCTTTCTGCCGGTGCAAAAATGGTGTTCACACATGGTCAGACTCAATCTGAATTTCAAGCAGTGAAATATTCCCAGCTTTCTCTACTTCCTAGCACATAATAGAATTTTACTTCCTGGCAATCTTATGGTTTGATGGGAACATGCTATTAATTATATTCAACAATTCATTTGTGGAATTGATATAAGTGCCTTCTGAGCTGGAGTGTTCTATTATCAGTGCAAGACTGTTAATGCTACGTGGGATCTAAAGCCCACAATAAACTGAGTCATATTATAATCCTTTAAGTTAAAAATGAAGTGTCTTAACCTCTAGGTTTTGTTACCAGGCCTACCCTCAACCAGTGGTACATAATTTCTTGGTAGGTATAGAGTCTCTTTCTCTGCCTACACTGTCATTGTGAATTGTATTCAATGTGAGGGGGTCTCATCTGAGTGATGTCCAGAGATTTAGGCTCTTTAAGGTAACAGAAGAATGAGGGGACAGCATTTACCTCTGCAGTAGAAATAAGAGCCATCAAGCTATGGAAGTTCAGAGTTTGTAAATGTGTAACAAGAACTTCCATTTCTGAGACTGGTTCTCTTACTATTGCATATGGCTATATACAAACTAGTTAACATATATGTTGAGCCTAAAGACAGTTCATATATATACTGGCTTTTCAGCCCCACCTATTTGGTGATAGATTTTTGCAGATAATCAAACAAGGCAATGCTCATATGTTGATGTAATGGCCATACCTGGAACTTAATACACATTTTAGACACTTGTGAACTTTAAGGGGACAAAAAAGGGGCCTTCCCTGGTGGCTCAGCAGTACGGAATCCACCTGCAATGTAGGAGATGCAGGCGACGCAGGTTCGATCCCTGGTCAGGATCCTTTGGAGGAGGGCATGGCAACCCAGTTAGGTATTTTTGAAGAATCCCATGGACACAGGAGCCTGGTGGGCTACAGTCCATGGGGTCGCAAAGAGTTGGACATTACTGAAGTGACTGAGCACACACATTGAAAACACCTCAGAGTTCTGTTTTCCACCTGGTATGATGACTTTCACTATTCAAGATGGTGGCTGTTCAATCAGCTTTGGTTCCTATATGACTATAATAGAGGTTTCTGTCATTAATAACCAACAAGGTGTAAATAAGAGAAACGAACATTCAACCTAGAATTACTTGTCTGGATTGTAATTTTAGTTATGTCATTTACAAATAGCAAAGCAAAGTTTCTGAGTTTCCAATCATCTTTAAAATAAGACTAATAATGCCAATGCAAGTTGAAGGTTATGAAGAACAAAGACAAACTAAAACTGTTATATAGATAAATGATAATTCACACCATGGGAAGCAGTAGATTTGAGATTTTCTTTGGAAACTTTTAGAAGCTATTTTTAGTGTAAATCCCTATATGACTGATAGCATTTGAACAGTGGTAAAGTCAAGGCCGTTTCAGGGATGTCCTTTGTTTTGTAATGTAGATGGCACTGCCATATACTGAAATAGAGATCATGGAAGGAGAAGGTTGTGTCCTCCTGTTGTCTCAGAGAATAGAGTGATTTGCATGACTAATTTAGAATAATGTGAATATCTTTTTCTTAAATTCCTCTACACAGACTTTTAGAATGAAATTTCCCATTTGCTCATTAGGAGTTAATCTCCTTTCCTTCTCCAATACATAAATGCCCATATTAATTTTATGAACATCTGAATGTAATACAATACTCTCTCTTTAACCTTATCAATTTTTGGCTTTATAATTCTTTACAATTACTCACTGCTCTTCCCCTTGTAAATAGATGCTGGAGTTTAATTCCCAAAGACTCTGATGATGGGAGGGATTGGGGACAGGAGGAGAAGGGGACGACAGAGGATGAGATGGCTGGATGGCATCACTGACTCGATGGACGTGAGTCTGAGTGAACTCCGGGAGTTGGTGATGGACAGGGAGGCCTGGAGTGCTGCGATTCATGGGGTCGCAAAGAGTCGGACATGACTGAGCGACTGAACTGACTGAACTGAATATGTTATGGCTCACATTTCTTTCTCTCTTTCAAGGCTGTATAGCAAGTATATAGACTCCTGCTCTGGCTTCTGCTTTACTCTCTCTTTTTACCATGGACAGTATTAGATTCCGATTTTTATATTTATTCTTGACTTCAGGAGAAAATGAGCCCTTGAGCTAGCAATCAGTTTGTGTCTGTTGGTGTTGGGTTTGTCAGATGCATGGTTGTCCCTTTTCTTCTACTTCACCTGTCACAGCAAAATGGTTATTAATCTTGCCCATCCTGAAATTTGAGCAATATACAGTCTATAGTCTGTTAATAATTTGACTTTGTAACTTTGTGAAATAACATTTTAATTAGCATTTAGATAGGATTTTTACTTTTTGTCAACAAAAAGAAGAATGTTCGATCTCTATCTGAGGGGTTTCTTCATTCATTCATTCATCCAACAATTATAGTTTAATTACTCAATATCCACACTACAGCAGACATACAGAGAAGAAAAAATACATATCAAATTATCCCTTAATGAATTATGATCTCACTGAAAAGAAAAGAATATATCTATTAGCCATTTTAGATTTTTTCTAAAACAATTTAATTCTCTTTGTTCTTACCTACAGAAAAAATAAACTTAGAAATTGCCTAATATATTTGGGCTATGTTAGAAAGTCAGGAGAAGGCAATGGCAACCCACTCCAGTACTCTTGCCTGGAAAATCCCATGGATGGAGGAGCCTGGTGGGCTGCAGTCCATGGGGTAGCTAGGAGTCGCACACGACTGAGCAACTTCACTTTCACTTTTCACTTTCATGCATTGGAGAAGGAAATGGTAACCCACTCCAGTGTTCTTGCCTGGAGAATCCCAGGGACGGGGGAGCCTGGTGGGCTGCTGTCTCTGGGGTTGCACAGAGTCAGACACTACTGAAGTGACTTAGAAGTAGCAGCAGCAGTAGCAGAAAGTCAATATAAAAACCAATAAGATTTTAGTGAAGCACTTTTTTATACCAATTTTTAAATTAAAAAATTCTGATATTTTCCTTAAATCGTTATTTGGTTTTATTTAGGTAACAATCAAATTTAAAATGCTTGTTTATCTAATTTGTAGATTAGTGAAAATATACTCATATAGCTTCTTATGTTCAGGATGCCAATAGATATACAAATGAATAATTGAGGGAATTAATGAAGAACTCAAAGGAAAAAACTTGGATTTATCAGTTATATTCCTAGCCAAACTTACTGCAGTTCTCACCTTCATTGTCCCATGGAGACCTATCCTTTATTGTTTTTACATATAGTGCACACACACACACACACACATGTCCTCATCCACACACTAATTTAGTCCAAAAGGAAACTGCTATTTGCCAAAAGCTTTGTTTGATTTCCATACTTTTAAAAACGTCCTCAGATCTATTTCCCTGCTGTCCTATTTTCTTTCAGCTCTATCCTGAAGAGAGCCTCTCTCTGTGATTTGAAACCTTTCCCAGTGTCTTTTGCAAAGGCTAATTTTTCATCGTATTAATACCAATAATATGATGCATTCGAGCACTCTGCAGTGTTTTGATAAGATTCCATGGGGGTCTAGCCTTTTCCAGCTATACAAAAATGTTGGAAAAATAAAGCATCAGGGCAAAAATACATGTCCTGCCGACCATTTGTACCAAAGGAGATTAGGACACAGGGTGGAGGTCTATGCTATAGAAGTGATTTCTGAAGATGGGAGCCATGCCGAGGGCTTCATTAACTTCCAAACACTTCAAAATGAAAAATGGGAGGAAAGTATCTTGGAAAGGCTGGACAACAAGAGATCACATTAAACACATGCCTGTTATGGTAAGTTAAAGGCGGGCGTTTGATGTAGAGAGTACGGATTTCAGTCCCTATTTCAATGAAATGAGAAAATGGTAGTTTTAGAAGGGGGAAATAAAATATACTTTTATCAGATACCGGTCCCTTTGAGATTGCTTATTCCTGCCGTACATCTGCCTTAGTCTCAACACCAAAAAGAAAGGGAAAACACTGATTTCACAGTACAGTGTATGGAAGAATGAAACAATACTTGTAATTCATCCTAAAATTCCAGGGGAAAAAATAATTATAAAAACTTAAGCATGCCGCCACCATTTTCAGATATGATTCCTATAGGGAATTATAGTGAATTTTGGGATTTACACAGGGCTCAGGACATTGTGAGGGCTTCCCTCATAGCTCAGTTGGTAAAGAATCTGCCTGCAACGCAGGAGACCCCAGTTTGATTCCTGTGTTGGGAAGATCCACTGGAGAAAGGATAGGCTACCCACTCCAGTATTCTGGCCTCAAGATTTCCATGGACTATACAGTCCATGGAGTCTCAAAGAGGCAGACACGACTACACGACTTTCACTTTCACTTCACTTTCAGGACATTGTGAAATGTTGGTATATTTTAATATATCATGAGTGTTTAACAATTCCAAGTACTAAATTTCTAATTCGCTCTAGAGAGGTCATGCTATAAGCTACTTGAAGAGTAATTATATTTAATATGTTACGAGATATGAGCTGAACAACTAATTTTTATTAACATGTTATCACAGAGGAGTAATATCTTAGGTGCAGAGATAAAAATATTGTTTCCCATCACATATGCTATAACAAGGGGTATTGTGAAATCTCTGTCCCTAGGCACTTTCTCAAAGTCATCTCTCATGTCCATAGTTTGCTTATATTTTAATCCATGTGAGGTAAATGAAAGTTATTTTGATCAAAACAGCAAAATAAATAAGTAAATACCAACACCCCCCGACCCCAATTCTCTCAGGACTGTCAAATGACTATATCAGACAAAGTTGATTTTTTACTATTATTTTAGCTCAATTGACTAATGGTTAGGTTTCAGTTCTCTGCTTCATTTTTCAATTGATGCAAGAGCTTTTGAATGTCCTGGGGAAGATTTGCTGACTATCCCAACACCCCCACATCAGAGGGGCCACTGTGGGGACTTCCCTGTTGGTCCAGTGGTTAAGAGTCCATCTTCCAAAGCACAGGATGCAGATTCGATCTCTATTTAGGTAACAAAGATCCCACATGCTGCAGGGCAACTAAGCCCGTGTGCCACAACTACTGAGCCCATGGGGCGCAATGAGGAGCCCACACGCTGCAAACAGAGGAACAACAACAACAAAAACTCACTCACCACAGCGAAGACCCCATGTGCTGCAAAGGAGACTCAACCAAATAATAAATTAATGAATACATTTAAAAAAAGAGAGCAATGTCTCTGTAACTGTGTCTACTGTAAGTTTCTTAGCACTGCATATATGAGAGATTTTATTGCCAGAGAAGATATACCATAGAGTTATTCAGTTGTCTCAAATTTCCTTTTCACTCATTAATGGAAGTTACCTATATCATACTGTTAACATAATTGATAACTTGACCTGAAAATTATACATAAAATTTTATTAATTAAGGGAAATTATTTCTTTAAATATTCTCAACTAAACTTTGACTAGATTTGCTTCATTAAATGCCAGAAAGAAAAATGTGACTAAAATATGAATTATTTGAAGTTTTTATTAATTTTCTTTTAACATGTTAGGTGAATTCTGACAATGGAGAAATTCTGATGACTTTAGAGTAGTTAAAAATACTATATAATTATGGTTTTTAAGAAACTCCCTTATTAAATCAAAATATAAATACAATTATACATTTTTTCTTATGATGGAATCCTTGAAGAAACAGTTTGGGTCTGGAAAAATAATATCTATAATTTTGGTAAGTATGCTTTTTCTACCTTTCAGGTTTTAGTGCAAAATCAGGGTCCATATTCAACTCACCCCACTTACTGCTGCTGCTGCTGCTGCTTCTGCTAAGTAGCTTCAGTCGTGTCTGACTCTGTGTGACCCCAGAGATGGTAGCCCACCAGGCTCCCTCATCCCTGGGATTCTCCAAGCAAGAACACTGGAGTGGGTTGCCATTTCCTCTCCAGTTAATGAAAATGAAAAGTGAAAGTGAAGTCGCTCAGTCATGTCTGACTCTTAGCGACCCCATGGACTGCAGCCCACCAGGCTCCTCCATCTATGGGATTTTCCAGGGAAGAGTTCTGGAGTGGGGTGCCATTGCCTTCTCCGACTCCACTTACTACAATTTACCAATGGATTGAATAAAAGAAAAGAAAATGTGACAATTAACATTAATAATGGTAATAATTCCAATGTGATAACATCCAGCTTTTATTAAGTTCAGCTTTTACATTGAGCTGTTGAGATTGTCCCTTGGGAGGAAATTACATATACACATATGGGCTTCCCAGGAGTCTCTAGTGGTAAACAAAAGTCCACCTGCCAATGCAGGAGATGTGGGTTTAATCCCCTGGTTGGGAAGATCCCCTGGAGGAGGAAATGGAAACCCACTCCAATATTCCTGCCTCGGAAATCCCATGGACAGAGGAGCCTAGCAGGTCACAGTCCCTGAGGTCACAGAGTTGGACACATTGAGTAAGCATACACACACACACACATATATGCAGATAGAGATGAGATGGTTGTATGGCATCACCAACTCAATGGACATGAGTCTGAGCAAACTTCAGGAGATGGTGAAAGACAGGGAAGCCTGGTGTGCTGCAGTCCATGGGATCCCAAGGAGTTAGACAGGACTGAGCAACTGAAAAACAACAAGGTCAAACAGAAAGTCATAGGAATTATTATCAGTCATTAGATGACACTGGAAAGGCAACTTCTTGGCAAAACAAAGGAAAATAAACCAAACAATTCAGTGTCTTCCATTAAGCTCTTAATCATTTAAAAATAATTCTGTGCAAAGTCTTAAATGCATTATGATAATTAAGATGTGCTTTAAAGATGCAGACTCAAAAAAATAAATGTAGAATCAGACAATTTTGACAGCTGCTTCACATAAGTGATTGAGACACTTAAGTTGCAAGTATTCCCCAAAGAAGAAGAATTAATATTCTGTGGAGTCACAAGCAAGATGGAAGCCTTCTGAATTATCTGAAGAGTTCAAGGTGGGTTTAGCTTTTCTGGTATCTGACTGTGTCTACAAAAGAAAAGCGAAGTGGAGAAGCAAAGCAATTCTCTTGATTAACCAAGCAAAAAACAACAACAACAAAAAAAAACATTCTCTGCACATCAGAAACAGGCAATTGTTAAGGCATGAATTATACAGATTGACTATACTATATTGATTGAATTCACCAAATAATACTATGGTACCTTATCTTGTTTACATAGACAAGCAAAAAATAGTAATGTTGTGAAGTACATCTAACTTCAAACCTTTATTTCTCTTCAGAATATAATGCTTAAAAAAAAAAAAAAGGAAGGTTTTATTCTAGGAAACCAGAACATATTGGAATACAATGAAAATAAAAAAAAATTCTGATATCTTGAAATGAGAATGCTATGACTCTAATGAGCATATAAATCTTCATAAGCACCCTGGAGTAGAAAGAAACAAAAAGGAAGACTGGATCATACATAATACAGTGATATATATCTCATTTCAACTCAGAGATCTCACAACGGTGTAGGGGAACCCAACCAAAAAAGTATGCAGAGAAAGGAGTAGATAAATCAATTTGAGCTTTTAATAGGTGACATTAAAACTAAATCAGTGATTTTAAAAAAGCAAAAAAAAAAAAAAAACAATTAAAAAAATGGGCAGAAGACTTAAGACATTTTTCTAAAGAAGACATACTGATGGCCAACAGGCAACATGAAAAGATGCACAATATTTTAATTATTAGAGAAATGCAAATCAAGACTACAGCAAGGTATCAGGTCAAATATGTCAGGAGGCCATCATCAAAAAGCCCACAAATAACAAATGCAGGAGAGTGTACAGAAAAAAGAGAACCCTTCTATACTACTGGTGGTAAATGTAAACTGAGGCAGCCGCTATGGAAAATAGTATAGAGATTCTTTACAAAACTGAAAATAGAGTTACCACATGATCCAGCAATCCACACTTGGGATATCAAGATCATATATCATGTATCATATCATATCATATTATATATCTCGAAAAGACGAAAACTCCAATACAAAAAGATCAGTTCAGTTCAGTCGCTCAGTCATGTCTAACTCTTTGTGACGCCATGGACCTCAGCATGCCAGGCTTCCCTGTCCATCACCAACTCTTGGAGCTTGCTCCCACTCATGTCCACTGAGTCAGCAATGCCTTCCAGCTAACTCCCTCATCCTCTGTCATCCCCTTCTCCTGCCTTCAGTCTTTCCCAGCATCAGTGTCTCTTCTAAACAGTCAGTTCTTTACATTGGGTGGTCAAAGTATTGGAATTTCAGTTTCAACATCAGTCCTTCCAATGGATATTCAGGACTGATATCCTTTAAGATGGACTGGTTGGATCTCCTTGCAGCCCAAGGGACTCTCAAGAGTCTTCTCCAACACCACAGTTCAAAAGCATCAATTCTTTGGTGCTCAGCTTTCTTTATAGTCCATCCATACATGACTACTGGAAAAACCATAGATTTCACTAGACGGACCTTTGTTAGCAAAGTAATGTCTCTGCTTTTTAATATGCTGTCTAGGTTGGTCATAGTTTTTCTTCCAAGGAGCAAGTTGCTTTTAATTTCCTGGCGACAGTCACCATCTGCAGTGATTTTGGAGCCCAAGAAAATAAAGTCTGTCACTGTTTCCATTGTTTCCCCATCTATTTGCCATGAAGTGATGGGACTAAATGCCACGATCTTAGTCTTTTGAATGTTGAGGTTTTTTTTTTTAATTTTATTTTATTTTTAAACTTTACATAATTGTATTAGTTTTGCCAAATATCAAAATGAATCCGCCACAGGTATACATGTGTTCCCCATCCTGAACCCTCCTCCCTCCTCCCTCCCCATACCATCCCTCTGGGTCGTCCCAGTGCACTAGCCCCAAGCATCGTTGAGTTTTAAGCCAACTTTTTCACTCTCCTCTTTCACTTTCATCAAGAGGCTCTTTAGTTTTTCTTTGCTTTCTGCCATAAGGGTGGTGTCATCTGTGTTTCTGAGGTTATTAGCATTTCTCTCAGCATACTTGATTCCAGCTTGTGCTTCATCCAGCCCAGCATTTTGCATGATGTATTTTGCATATAAGTTAAGTAAGCAGGGTGACAAGATACAGCCTTGATGTACTCCTTTCCAGATTTGAAACCAGTCTGTTGTTCCATGTCCAGTTCTGTTACTTCTTGACCTGCATACAGATTTCTCAGGAAAAAAAAAAAAGATATATGCTCCCCAATATTCATAGTATCACTATTTACAATGGCTAAAATATGGCAGCAACCTAAATGTCCATCGGCCGATGAAGAGATAAAGAAGATATGATACACATCTATATGCATTCAAATATATAATGAAACATTACTCAGCCATAAAAAAGAATGCAATAATGTCATTTGCAGCAACATGGAAGGACCTCTACAGATTGTCATACTAAGTGATTTCAGTCAGACAGAAAAAGACAAATATCATATGATATCACTTATATGTGGAGGGTAAAAAATAGTATGAAGAACTCTATTGATGAAACAGAAACAGACTCACACACATAAAAAGGAAACATATTCATCAAAGGCAAAAGAGGGGATGAATTAGGAATTTGGGATTAGCAGATACATACTAGCATATATAAAGTAGATAACCATCAGGGATCTACTGTATAGCACAGGGAACTATATTCAATACCTTATCAGTTCAGTTCAGTTCAATTCAGTCATTCAGTCGTGTCTGACTCTTTGCGACCCCAAAGAGCCGCAGCACGCCAGGTCTCCTTGTCCATCACCAACTCCCAGAGTTCACCAAAACCCATGTCCATTGAGACGGTGATAGTATCCAACCATCTCATCCTCTGTCGTCCCCTTCTCCTGCCTTCAATCTTCCCCAGCATCAGGGTCTTTTCAAATGAGTCAGCTTTTCGCATCAGGTGGCCAAAGTACTGGAGTTTCAGCTTCAATATCAGTCCTACCAATGAACACCCAGACTGATATCCTTTAGGATGGACTGGTTGGATCTCCTTACAGTCCAAGGGACTCTCAAGAGTCTTCTCCAACACCACAGTTCAAAAGCATCAATTCTTTGGCACTCACCTTTCTTTATAGTCCAACTCTCACATCCATACATGACCACTGGAAAAACCATTTGTTTTTCCAGACAGACCTTTGTTGACAAAATAATGTCTCTGCTTTTCAATATGCTATCTAGGTTGGTCATAACTTTCCTTCTAAGGAGTAAGCATCTTTTAATTTCATGGCTGCAATCATCATCTGCAGTGATTTTGGAGCCCAGAAAAATAAAGTCCTCCACTGTTTCCACTGTTTCCCATCTATTTGCCATGAAGTGATGGGACCAAATGCCATGATATTCGTTTTCTGAATGTTGAGCTTTAAGCCAACTTTTTCACTCTCCTCTTTCACTTTCATCAAGAGACTCTTCAGTTCTTCTTCACCTTCTGTCATAAAGGTGGTGTCATCTGCATATCTGAGATTATTGATATTTCTCCCGGCAATCTTTATTTCAGCCTGTGCTTCCTCCAGCCTACCCAGCATTTCTTATGATGTACTCTGCATATAAGCTAAATAAGCAGGGTGACAATATATAGCCTTGACGTACTCCTTTTCCTATTTGGAACCAGTCTGTTGTTCCATGTCCAGTTCTAACTGTTGCTTCCTGATATGCATATAGGTTTCTCAAGGTTTCTCAAGGCAGGTCTGGTGGTCTGGTATGCCCATCCTATTCAGAATTTTCCATTTTATGTCTATGCCCCAACCAGTCTATGCCCCAACCAGTAACGCTGAAGAAGCTGAAGTTCAACAGTACTACAAAGACTTATAAGACCTTCTAGAACTAACACCCCAAAAAAGATGTTCTTTTCATTATAGGGGACTGGAATGTAAAAGTAGGAAGTCAAGAAGCACCTGGAGTAACAGGCAAATTTGGACTTGGAATACAGAATGAAACAGGGCAAACGCTAATATAGTTCTGCCAAATGAACACACTGGTCATAGAAAACACCCTCTTCCAACAGCACAAGAGCAGATTCTACACATGGACATCACCAGATGGTCAACATTGAAATCAGATTGATTATATTCTTTGCAGCCAAAGATGGAGAAGCTCTATACAGTCAGCAAAAACAAGACCAGGTGCTGACTGTGGCTTGGATCATGAACTCCTTATTGCCAAATTCAGACTTAAAATGAAGAAAGTGGAGAAAACCACTAGACCATTCAGGTATGACCTAAATCAAATCCCTTATGACTATACAGTGGAAGTGAGAAATAGATTTAAGGGACTAGGTCTGATAGATAGAGTGCCTGATGAACTATGGATGGAAGTTCATGACATTGTACAGGAGACAGGAATCAAGACCATCCCCAAGAAAAAGAAATGCAAAAAGGCAAAATGGCTGTCTGAGGAGGCCTTGCAAATAGCTGTGAAAAGAAGGGAAGTGAAAAGCAAAGGAGAAAAGGAAAGATATAGCCATTTGAATGCAGAGTTCCAAAGAATAGCAAGGAGAGATAAGAAAGCCTTCCTCAGTGATCAATGCAAAGAAATAGAGGAAAACAACAGAATGGGAAAGACTAGAGATCTCTTCAAGAAAATTAGAGATACTAAAGGAACACTTCATGCAAAGATGGGCTCGATAAAGGACAGAAATGGTAGGGACCTGACAGAAGCAGAAGATATTAAGAAGAGGTGGCAAGAATACACAGAAGAACTGTACAAAAAAGATCTTCATGACCCAGATAATCACGATGGTGTCATCACTCACCTAGAGCCAGAAATCCTGGAATATGAAGTCAAGTGGGCCTTAGGAAGCATCACTACGAACAAAGCTGGTTGAGGTGATGGAATTCCAGTTGAGCTATTTCAAATCCTGAAAGATGATGCTGCAAAAGTGCTGCACTCAATATGCAGCAAATTTGGAAAACTCAGCAGTGGCCACAGGACTGGAGGTCAGTTTTCATTCCAATCCCAAAGAAAGGCAATGCAAAGAATGCTCAAACTACCGCACAATTGCACTCATCTCACATGCTAGTAAAGTAATACTCAAAATTCTCCAAGCCAGGTTTCAGCAATACATGAACTGTGAACTTCCAGTTGTTCAAGCTGGTTTTAGAAAAGGCAGAGAAACCAGAGATCAAATTGTCAACATTGACTGGATTATCAAAAAAGCAAGAGAGTTCCAGAAAAACATCTATTTCTGCTTTATTGACTATGCCAAAGACTTTGACTTTGTGGATCACAATAAACAGGATATCTTAGGAATCTATTTCTGCATTAGTGGCTTAAAGCAACACATTTTTATTATCTCATAGTTTCTCTATATCTAGAGTCATGTATTGGCTCGGTTTGATCCTCTGCTTTAATAGTTTTCACAAGACTGTAATCAAAGTGTTTGCCAGAGCTGAAGTCTCATGTGGAGGCTTGTTTGTGCAAGAAGACTCTTCAAGCTCAATTATGTATTGCTAGCAAGATTCAATTCTGTTTAGGTTACTGGACTGAGCACTCCAATAGATAGCTTTTGGCTGGGGTCTGCCTCAGGTCCTTACCACATTAACTTGTCAACATGGCACCTGGCTTTACTGAAGCCAATAAGAGTGAGAGTGTTCTTGCAAGATGGAAACCAGAATCTTGTAATCTAATGATAGAGTGAGATCCCCTCTTAGGTTGAGATATCTTATTGTTTGGGCTTCCTTGATAGCTCAGTTTGTAAAGAATCCACCTGCAATTCAGGAGACCCCAGTTCAATTCCTGGGTCTGAAAGATCTGCTGGAGAAGGGCTAGGCTATCCACTCCAGTATTCTTGGGCTTTCCTTGTGGTTAAACTGGTAAAGAATTTGCCCGCAATGTAGGAGATCTGGGTTCAATCACTGGATTGGGAAGATGCCTTGGAGAAGGGAAAAGTGACCCACTCCAGTGTTCTGACCTGGAGAATTCCATGGACAGTATAGTCCATGGGTTTGCAAAAGAGTTGGACATGACTGAGCGACTTTCAAATTAAAAAAAAAATCAAATTCATCTTATTGCTTAGAAGAAAGTTTTTGAAGGGGAGGGGATAACAGGAGACAGGGTTCATTTGGGGCCATGGTAGGCATTACCTACCACAGAAGGTGTCACCTCAGTTTAGTCATGAGAAAAACAAGGGATGGAGTGGCCCAGTCTAAAGAAAATACTAAAGGCCCAAAGTGGAGAAGTCTTTCAGTGTTCAAGAAAATGAAAGAAAGCAGAATAGTTAGAAAATTATGAATGGTGGTGTTAGTCACTCAGTTGTGACCCCATGGAGTGTTGCCCGCTAGGCTCCTCTCCCCATGGAATTCTCCAGGCAAGAATACTGGGAGTGGGTTGCCATTCCCTTCTTCAGGGATTGAACCCAGGGATTGAACCCAGGTCTCCCACATTGCAGGCAGATTCTTTACCATTCATGAGGGGTGGGGAGAGTGTAAAAGAAGAACTGCAGTTAGATCAGGTAAGTCCTCATGGGCTAAGTAGCTTAATTTGATTTGAAGTGTAAAAATATTTATTCACAGTTCTTTGGCAGGCGAGTCACTTGATTTCTTTACTCTCTAAGAAAACAACAGAGCCTATTGTGTGGATAATGGAAAGGATGTTATAGTAGTGCTGGAGATCAGATGATAACAGAAGCAACGTAACTGAGATGTTCTGGTTTAAGGGGGTGACACCGGCAGTAGAGAACAGACACACGCTCAAGATGTGTCTTGGAAATAGAGCCAACATGTGGAGAATGAGGGAAAGAGAGAATTTAATTATTGCTAACTTTCTGACTTTAATAGGGCAAGGGGGCAGGATGGTACCATTAACTGAAATGAACTGACTGTGGAGCAGCAATAGGAAATCAGTTTGAATAGGAAAAAATCATAAGTTTAATTTTGGACATATTAAAGTTGAGCTACCTGCAAGAATTTAAGTGGAGATGTCAAATAGGCAGTTGGAAATAAAATCTGGAGCTCAGGGAAAAGATTGAACTGAATATTTAATCACACAAAATTAATGAAGTTTAACCACTCTAGGAGATATGAAGAAAAAATTAAATTATATTTAGGTTTGAGTCCCAGATCTTCCATCAAATAATTGTGTATTTTTCAGGAAGCCATGCTAGCTCTTAAACCTTTGTTTTGTTAGTTGTAAATAGATGTATGATTGCACATTTGTGAAACATAAGGAGAGAGTTATTATTCAATATCTATGTGTCTTTGGTCAAATCTCACAAAGTCTTTTAGCCTCAGTTCCCTCTCTTGAAACATGAACAGATATCACCCTGTGAAATCTGAGGTCCATTTCAATTTCAAAATTCTGAGTCTATGGTTGAAATAATAGTCAGAATTACATAGAATGATGTCCTATTCTTTTTTAATTTCAAAATGGTTAAGCATTAAAAAGATTTCTAATGTTAAAAACAAACATTTAATTTAGCTTCTAATTAGTGCACTGAATATGCACTTCAAATATTTTAATATAACCACTATATGGAAAAAAGTCAGGATTGAAATAAATATAAACCATGGGAGCTTTGTTACTTTCTTTAGCAAAATATATATTCAGCTTTAGTTGGATGGTAACTACAACTATCTACTTTCAAGATTTCCTTACAATCTCCATGCTCACAATAATACACAATCAGAATATATTTAATAAGTTCCACAAAAGAAGGTAAATGAAAAGAAATCATCTGTTTTTCATTTTACATCAGGCCAAAAAGAATCCAACCCTTCTATTTAAAAACAAAAATTATTGTATTGGCCTAAATTATCCAAATTAGCTATTTTTTTTTCCTTTCTCATTACCTTTGTTGCTTTCTTGATCAAACCCAGTCTTGATTAGCCCTATTATGATTATAGAGTTAATGTGCCTTTTATCAAAATTAACCTTATTGTAAAATAGACAATCATCTTAACAATATTTGCATATCTGTTTAGTATGAGAAGTTGTGAGTTGAAATGTTCATGACTTTTCAAAAAGCAACAAATTCATTATCCAAGCATTATAATTCACATTGTAATATATAAACATTAGCAACTGCTTAAGCTATTAAGCAAATACTTTGATTTGAATTTAATCTCTCTTTGTTTCCTTCATCACAATGGTTCCTTTTTCATGATGGTTCTTATTTATGTCGATTTTTTTCCTTTGGCAATTAAAATGTAGTTACTTTTAGGGAAGTGATTATAAAATTTCCACGATGGAATTCCATACTTATTCTCCCTCAATGACTCCTTAAACTACTTTTTTGTTTGTGGTTTTTAGTATGACAAACAAGATAGAATCTAAAAATCATCCTGTTTTCTCATTTCATTTCCCCTTCTCCCATGGCAATTTGTTACAGTTGTTTGCTGAAGTGCGAAAGTTAATAAATAGATAAAATGAAAATGGCCTCCTCCCCTCCATCAGTACTATCACTACCATGAAAACATTAGCCATAAACTTGTAAGAGTTAAGTGACATCAAGAGCCCACCTATATCAGTCTGCTTCTTTCAACACTTCAGACTATTCCGTAAAGCTTTTACAGAAAGAGCATGCATGATTTTCGTTATTCTTAGCCAGATAAACCATGACAAAAAGAGCAAACACATTTATTTCACACTTTGGTGTAATTTAATTAGAATGATAAAAACATAAACGTCGTATGGAAAGCGTGAGACAAATAAACAATTTCCAATGATTTCTTTAGTATGATTTGAGGCACTTAGGGAATCTTTCTCCTTGACTGTGTTTCTATCTTGCAAGGTAGGATATGAGCAGACAACATCCTATGACACTTGGTGGAGAGGTGAGTCCAACCTTTCTTTCTTCAGTTTTGTAAAAAATGGTGGAACCTCCCTTCTTCATGAGAATGATTCTTCTGATGAAATGAAGATGGCTTGTCCCTACTCCCCTCAGTACTATCACTACCATAAAAACATTAGCCATAGACTAATATGAGGCTCATACAAGCACAAAGTCTTATGAATAAGAGGAGAGTCATGAGAAAATGTTTGAATTGCCAATATTTAATACTTCAGTGAGCCTCTAGCTGAAGATTTCTTACAATTGAGTCCAAATTTCTAGCTTTCAATTATCTTACTGCCTTGGTTTTAAATCATGTGATTCATATTTTCAGAGTTAGAGCTATCAGTCAGACCTTGGCTTTGAATTTTTCATGTGTTCTCTTCCAGAAAGTTAGTACTGCTCATGCATCTTCTCTATGCCAATCCTCCAAATACATTGTCACTAGTTTCTCAACTTCTTCAGCCCCTGGAGTTTCAGCTGCATTTACTTCTTGCTCCCAAGTGCCAGAGCCTTAATTTGACTCTGGTATCTTTCTGAATTTCTCCCCCTCCAAAATCTTCAACATACAGTTTGAATCTCTTGTACTTTCAATACAACTTTTGCTTCACTCTTATCAAAACTCATTTATAAAAAAGAAGTTATTATTTTGGAAAAGTTATGGTGCATATTTTAAAATGTTAATGTACAATTTTTTTGAGTTAAGATTCTAATTTTCTGTTTCTCATATCTATTAGCAAATTTTAAAATATGTATTTTTCTATAAATAAATTGATATTAATAGCTCTTGATTTTTACTTATTAGATGTTATCTATAAATTATTTCTTTAGATATATATGAAAGCTTAGGATTTAGTCTTTTGACCATCCCTACCTTACACAAAAAACTCTTTCCAATATAGTTCTGATTTAAATTTCACTAGATTATTATTCAGTGTTTGAAACAGTTTACCTTTGTCAATATTTATAGCTGATTCATGCAGAATAGTATACTTTTCTTTCTTTGCTGCCTTTTTGTTTCACTTGAAATTAATTGTATTACTTTATGTATTTGGACAATTCTCAATTAAAATGTTCTTTGAGTTGAATATATTTCTTTTTAATATTTTCAGCATTAGTTCTTTTTTCATCTTTAATCCTCTTTCAGAAATCTCTCCCATAGCTTTTTATCTTGCCCTCAAATCAACATTTCCTGGAGAAATACCAACAACCCCTGATAAGCAGATGATACCGCTTTAGTGGCATAAAGCAAAGAGGAACTAAAAAACCTCCTGATGAAGGTGAAAGAGGACCATGAAAAAGCTGGCTTTAAACACAATATGCAAAAAACGAAGATCATGGCGCCTGGTGCCATCACTTCATGGCAAATACATGGGGGAAAAGGGGAAATATTGACAGATTTTATTTTCTTGGGCTCCAAAATCACTGTGGATGATGACTGCAGCCATGAAATTAAAAGATGCTTGTTCCTTGGAAGAAAAGCGATGACAAACCTAGACAGCTTATTAAAAAGCAAAGACATCACTTCGCCAACAAAGGCCCATATAGTCAAAGATATGGTGTTTCCAGTAGTCATGTCAGATTTGAGAGTTGGATCATAAAAAAGGCTGAGCACTGAAGAATTGATGCTTTCAAACTGTGATGCTGGAGAAGGCTCTTGAGAGTTCCTTGGACAGCAAAGAGATCAAACCAGTCAATCCTAAAGGAAATCAGTCCTGAATATTCATTGGAAGGACTGATGCTGAAGCTGAAGCTCCAATACTTTGGCCCCCTGGTGTGAACAGCTGACTCAATGGAAAACCCCTGATGCTGGGAAAGATTAAGGGCAGAAGGAGAAGGGACGACAGAGGTTGAGATGGTTGGATGACATCACCCACTCAATGGACATGAGTTTGAGCAATCTCCATGAGATAGTGAAGGAGAGGGAAGGTGGCATGCTGCAGTCCATGGGGTCTCAAAGAGTTGGATAGTACTTAGCGACTGAACAGCAAATGAATTGATTACTTCTGTGGGCTTCCCTGGCGGCACTAGTGGTAAAGAACCCACCAGCCCATGCAAGAGACAAGAGATGTGGGTTCAATCCCTGGGTCGGAAAGATCCTCTGGAGAAGGGATTGGCAGGCAACCTACTCCAGCATGCTTGCCTGGAGAAGCCCATGGACAGAGGAGCCTGGCGGGCTACAGTCTGTGGGTCACAAAAAGTCAGACACGACTGAAACGACTTAGCACACACAAACATGTGAGGCATTCTGTACAGCTGCTGTGTTGGAATTTATGTCTTAAAAAATATTCATTTTCCATAGTGGAGTTTTTGGAGATGACCAAAGCTACATGAGAATGCCAATCCTTTATCTTTATCAAAAATTCAAGTTCACTCATCAAACTGATTATGGCATTTACTTTCTTGGCCTAATTGTATACTTGCAGTCATAAGTATTCTAGCTATTATCCCCACATCTCAAGCCATTACTAACCATTCTATGAGAGTCATTTAGTGATTTAAATCTTCAGCATCATTAATTTACCACCATCTACCTATTGTCAATTCTGAAAATAGAATGCTTCATCCCTCCCAAAACACCTCACCCAACCGATTTTCCTCTTGTCACAAAGTATTGCTAGAAAAAGTGAAACCACACGATCAAATTGTATTCCAAATCTGTAATTATGATAGAGTTTCTTTTTTTGGTAATTTTTAGTTTGCCTATATAGTCGAAGTCCTAAAGCAGCAGTTAATTTTTTTTCTAGGCTTCTAACACTGTCAAAACAATTCTAATCATCACTTCATCGCTTCTGCAAATAAGTGGAGACAACGACAAAAATTCCCACATTTATTCACCACAGTGCTTTTTCTTCTACCTTGATATCTTCAAAGTATAACGGCCTTTTCTTCCTTATCCTAATGCCACTGTTTGTGCCAAAGGCTCCATTTCATTCTGCTTTCTCCTGTTTCACTTTTTGTTGCTTCTCACTCTGGTATCTGCAGTAAGTCCCAGAATGTTTGGATCCATTCTACATTAAAAAAGAAAGCAAGAATAAAACCTTAATTTACATGACTGTCCCTTCAGCTTGCTGCCATATCTCTCCTCTTTTCACTATGAGCTACTTTTCTAGTTAAGAGTATTTACAATACTTATTAAATCTTATCCCTATAAAATCTGTTTTCTAGCCAGTACTTCAATAAAACTAGCTTTCAAAAATAAGCAAGAAGTGGTTTCAGAGATTTATTTTTCTTTCTACACTTATCTTAATATCTCTATAGGACTTAAAATTATTCATTACAAACCCTACTGGAAGCTCCTTCCTCCTTTGGCTTCCATACCATTACATTCTCTTTGCTTTCTTCCACTCTTTGGGTGTATTCCTTGCTTGTTATCTTTAATACTCTTTCCTGATCATTGTAAACATATTTCATTGTTCATTCTTCAACCTATTTTGGATTACTCCTCCTTAGCACTTTTTTCTCTTGCTATTGAGTTTTCCAATCATGTCAGTCAGTTAGCTCAGTCACTCACTTGAGTCCAACTCTTTGCGACCCCATGGACTGCAGCATGCCAGGCCTCCCTGCCCATCACCAACTCCCAGAGCCTACTCAAACTCATGTCCATTGAGTCGGTGATGCCATACAACCATCTCATCCTTTGTCGGCCCCTTCCCTTCCACCCTCAATCTTTCCCAGCATCAGGGTCTTTTCAAATGACTCAGTTCTTCGCATCAGGTGGCTAAAGTATTGGAGTTTCAGCTTCAGCATCAGCACTTCCAATAAATATTCAGGACTGATTTCCTTAACAATGGACCAGTTGGATCTCTTGGCAGTCCAAGGGACTCTCAAGAATCTTCAACACCACTAATTCAAAAGCATCAATTCTTTGGTGCTCATCTTTGTTTATTGTTCAACTCTCACATCCATACATGACTACTGGAAAAACCATAGCTTTGACTAGAGGGACCTTTGTTGCCAAAGTAATGTCTCTGCTTTTTAATATGATGTCTAGGTTGGTCAATGACTTCAGCAGTCACTTAAATGAAATGACTTCACAAGTTACATTTCAATCCCTAGTTTCTTTTCCAGGTTTCATTGCTGCACTTGTAGCTTTCTGTTAAATGATGGGAAAGATTTCTGGTATTCATGCATCAATATGTCCAAAACTGAATTTGTTGAATTTCCCTCCACATCATCTGGACTTCCTCTTGCAGTTTCCTTATTTTTTTTTAACAGCATTATTATTTTTTCTAGTTAACAAGACAAAACAAAAAAGAGTCAGTGTCATCTTTCATTTCTTTGTTTCATTGCCACTTTTCTCTATATCCAAATAGTGAATATTAATTATACTTAAAAATATCCATTATATTTCCTTTTTCTTTATATTCTCATTGATATTACGTATTTCAGATCCTATTTATCATTTGCCTATACTAGGAAAATGAGTACGTCAAGGCTGTATTTTGTCACCCTGCTTATTTAACTTATATGCAGAGTACATCATGCGAAACACTGGGCTGGAAGAAGCACAAGCTGGAATCAAGATTGCCAGGAGAAATATCAGTAACCTCAGATATGCAGATGACACCACCCTTATGGCAGAAAATGAAGAGGAACTCAAAAGCCTCTTGATGAAAGTGAAAGTGGAGAGTGAAAAAGTTGGCTTAAAACTCAACATTCAGAAAACGAAGATCATGGCATCCGGTCCCACCACTTCATGGCAAATAGATGGGGAAACAGTGGAAACAGTAACAGACTTTATTTTGGGGGGCTGCAAAATCACTGCAGATGGTGATTGCAGCCATGAAATTAAAAGATGCTTACTCCTTGGTAGGAAAGTTATGACTAACCTAGACAGCATATTAAAAAGCAGAGACATTACTTTGCCAACAAAGGTCTGTCTAGTCAAGGCTATAGTTTTCCAGTGGTCATGTATGGATGTGAGAGTTGGACTGTGAAGAAAGCCAAGTGCCGAAGAATTGATGCTTTTGAAGTGTGGTGTTGGAGAAGACTCTTGAGAGTCCCTTGGACTGCAAGGACATCAACCAGTCCATCCTAAAGGAGACCAGTCCTTGGTGTTCATTGGAAGGACTGATGCTGAAGTTGAAATTCCAATACTTTGGTCACCTCATATGAAGAGTTGACTCATTAGAAAAGATCCTGATGCTGGGAGGGATTGGGGGCAGGAGGAGAAGGGAACGACAGAGGATGAGATGGCTGGATGGCATCACTGACTAGATGGACATGAGTTTGGGTAAACTCCGGGAGTTGGTCTTGGACAGGGAAGCCTTGTGTGCTGCGATTCATGGGGTCATAAACAGTCAGACACAACTGAGCGACTGAACTGAACTGAACTATTCCCCAAAACTTCACACTAAAATTTATAATATGAATGATGTATACTTATGAAATAAACATAATATATATTATTATAACATTTTGCATCCTAAATAACAGACAGTTTTAGCATTATATAGCATTGGATTATTTTTACAAAAATAAATTTTTTTTCCTGGCAGTGTGTCTGATCTGATTGATTAGTTTGACATTGAAAACTGGCTTTTACATGTGGGTTACATTTTGGACATTTTTTTCTAAAATAAAAGAGATAACTCTGAAATTTGAACATTTTAATAAATATTTTTATGGAATGCTGCTGCTAAGTCACTTCAATCATGTTTGACTCTGTGCGACCCCAGAGATGGCAGCCCACCAAGCTCCCCCGTCCCTGGGATTCTCCAGGCAAGAACACTGGAGTGAGTTGCCATTTCCTTCTCCAATGCATGAAAGTGAAAAGTGATAGGGAAGTCGCTCAGTCGTGTCCGACTTTTAGCGACCCCCATGGACTGCAGCCTACCAGGCTCCTCCAGCCATGGGATTTATAAGATAAAAGTATTTTATTTAAAAAAAAAAGCAGATTGCAAAATTATATTGAAGTTAATACTATTTTTATTTCCTCAGGAGTTTCTGGCTATATAGATTTGAATGTTGTGTCTCTAAGTAAAAATATAGCAAATATAACTATATACATGGTTATATAGCAAATATAATTACATTAGGTATTTTATATGTTTCAATAAAATATTTTTGATATTTCTTCAAAAATGATAAAGAAAATGACCCAAATACAATGTTCTCAGATGCTTGGTTTCAATCAAGTTGAAGGAGGACCTAGTAAACTTATAACTATTAAGTCATTAAAAATAAATTTTAGAACAAGTATTATTTATTTTGAATATAAAAAATAAAGAAGAAGCTCAAGAATTCCCACTGATAGCAAATTTCCTTTCCCATTATTTTGTTTATATAAACAAGATATTTTAATATTTACCCTGTAGATAGCAACAGAATAAAAACAAAATAGAAAGGGAGCAAAACTGATGCTGAAAGTATCTCATTTTAGATTTAAGTAATATGCATTAGTAACAATCCAAACTGATTGAAAGAAAAATTCTTTTGTATTATTGATAGATCCAGTTAAAAAAATCTTTGTTCAAATAATCCGAACATTTATATGGAATGATGAATGTTGAGCACTTACGAAAACATTAGTATTCTCAGAAGCTGCTAGCAATATAGGCATGAATCTCTGTTCTAGGTCGATTAAGTCTGGCTAGAATTACAGATATGGAAAGGACAAGTAGCCGAGACCATGTGTAACTAGTGCCCTTTTGATAAAAAAAAAGAAAAGAATGAAACTTGTTTTTGAAAATTACTGAAAAATTTGGAAAAGAAAGAGATTTGAAGAAGTGGGAAGACTAACCCCACAAGAGCTATTTATCATGGACACAACTGTGGGGTGTGCAGAATGCTTTGGGAGACAGTGAGCCAGCAGGATTAAAGTGAAAGTAATTTTTTGGTCTAAGAAAATAAATCATCTGAAATGCAGTCTCGGTGTGGTTTTCACAGGGGTGGGCAAAGTTGATTTGGGGTGTACTAAGAAAAAGAAAACAACATTTACAACCACAAAAGAGAGTGCAAAAATTCAAACTGGCATGATGAAATCAAGAGTTTTGGAAACGGTTCATAATTCAGTTTCACTCATATCACTCAACCCAGTAGAACTTTCTCTTTCTTTCCTTCTTCCTTCCTTCCTTCTTCTTGCTTTCTTTTCTCTAATTCTTTTCTTTTTAATTCACTGGTGTTTTTCCTGTTGGATTCTCTAAATAGCATATTTATGGTTGATTATGCTACTGCTGGACACTTTTTGTTTAAGATCTGATGGGAATTTTCCACTTTCTAATAATTTGATGTGAGGTTCAGTTTATTTCCTTACTGCATCAGTTTAGTTCAGTTCAGTTGCTCATTTCCAACTCCTTGTGATCCCATGGACTGCAGCACGCCAGACTTCCCTGTCCATCACCAACTCCTGGAGTTTATGCAGACTCATGCCCACTGAGTCAGTGATGCCATCCAACCATCTCAACTTCTGTTGTCCCCTTCTCCTCCCGCCTTCAATCTTTCCCAGCATCAGGGTCTTTTCCAAAAGTCAGTTCTTCGCATCAGGTGGCCAAAGTATTGGAGTTTCAGCTTTGATATCAGTCCTTCCAATGAATATTCAGGACTGATTTCCTTTAGGATGGATTGGTTGGATCTCCTTGCAGTCCAAGGGACCCGCAAGAGACTTCTCCAACACCACAGTTCAAAAGCATCAATTCTGTGATGCTCAGCTTTCCTTATAGTTCAACTCTGACATCCGTGCATGACTACTGGAAAAACCATAGCCTTGACTAGATGGACCTTTCTTGGCAAAGTAATGTCTCTGTTTTTTTATATTCTGTCTAGGTTGGTCATAACTTTCCTTCCAAGGCATAAGCGTCTTTTAATTTCATGGCTGCAATCACCATCTGCAGTGAATTTGGAGCCCAAAAAAGTAAAGTCTGCCACTGTTTCCCCATCTACTTGCCAGTAAGCGATGGGACCAGATGCCATGATCTTAGTTTTCTGAATGTTGAGCTTTGAATCAACTTTTTCACTCTCCTCTTTCACTTTCATCAAGAGGCTCTAGTTCTTCACTTTCTGTCATAAGGGTGGTGTCATCTGAATATCTGAGGTTATTGATATTTCTCCCAGGAATCTTGATTCCAGCTTATGCTCCATCCAGCCCAGCATTTCTCATGATGTACTCTGCATATAAGTTAAATAAGCAGGGTGACAATATACATCCTTGACATACTCCTTTTCCTATTTTGAACCAGTCTGTTCCATGTCTAGTTCTAACTGTTGCTCCCTGGCCTGCATACAGATTTCATAGGCGGCGGGTAAGGTGGTCTGGCATTTCCATCTCTTGGAGGTTTTTCCATAGTTTATTGTGATCCACACAGTCAAAGGCTTTGGCATAGTCAATAAAGCAGAAATAGATGCTTTTCTGGAATGCTCTTGCTTTTTCAATGATTCAGCAGATGTTGGCAATTTGATCTCTGGTTCCTCTGCCTTTTTAAAACCAGCTTGAGCATCTGGAAGTTCACGGTTTATGTATTGTTGAAGCCTGGCTTCTAGAATTTTGAGCATTACTTTACTAGCATGTGAGATGAGTGCAATTGTGTGGTAGGATTTTAGGATTTGAAATTATTATTTTAGGATTTGAAATTATTATTTTAGGATTTGAAATAGCTCAAATGGAATTCCATCACCTCCACTAGCTTTGTTTGTAGTGATGTTTCCTAAAGCCCTCTTGATTTCATATTCCAGGATGCCTGGCTCTAGGTAAGTGATGACACCATCATGATTATCTGGATCATGAAGATCTTTTTTGTACAGTTCTTCTGTGTATTCTTGCCACCTCTTCTTAATATCTTCTGCTTCTGTTCGGTCCCTACCATTTCTGTCCTTTACTGAGCCCATCTTTGCATGAAATATTCCCTTGGTAGCTCTAATTTTATTGAAGAGATCTCTAGTCTTCCCCATTCTATTGTTTTCCTCTATATCTTTGCATTGATCACTGAGGAAGGCTTTCTTATTTTTCCTTGCTATTCTTTGGAACTCTGCATTCAAATGAGCATATCTTTCCTTTTCTCCTTTGCCTTTAGCTTCCCTTCTTTTCACAGCTGTTTGTAAGGCCTCTTCAGACAGCTATTTTGCTTTTTTGCATTTCTTTTTCTTGGGGATGGTTTTCGTCTGTCTCCTGTAGAATGTCACGAACCTCCATCCATAGTTCATCAGGAACTCTGTCTATCAGATCTAGTCCCTTAAATCTATTTCTCACTTCCACTGTATAGTCATAAGGGTTTGATTTGGGTCATACCTGAATGGTCTAGTGGTTCTAGTGGTTTTCCCTACTTTTTCCATTTAAAGTCTGAATTTGGCAATAAGGATAACAATGACTATTCTCAAAAGAAAAAAAAATGACAATAAATATTGATGAGGATATGGTAACTGGAATTCTTGTACATTGTTTTTGGGAGCATAAAATTTTAATAACTATGGATACCAGTATGGAGGTTCCTCAGAAAAAAAAAAAAAACTAAAAATAGAGTTGCCTTATGATCCAACAATCCAACTCCTTGGCATATATCTAGTCAAAACTCTAATTTAAAAAGACATTCACTCCTGTGTTCATAGTAGCACTATTTACAATAGTCAAGACTGTCTATTATTATAGTATACCCACAAAGTAGAGTCTTATACAGCTTTTATAAATAATTATAATTATTGATACAGAATTTGTTTACTATTTTCTGTTTAGTAAAAATATCAAAATTTTTGAGTACACTTATGAAGTGGATGTATCTGTGTCTATTTGCCCAGAATAACCTCTAGAATAATATAAATGTTACCAAGACTAAAACTGAATTCCTCTACTTGGCTGACATACCATGGAATGTTGTATTCTAACTTTAAGAATTCAAATATAAAAAGCAGTGTCCATACATTGGTTAAAATTAATTGAATATTTGTACTGTACTGGAAGATCTAGCTATATGGATTAAATATTACCACCATAAAATATAAATATTTTCAAATATTAAGCTTTCTCTTTTCTAAATGTTTCTAAGGAACATTTCATGCAAAGATGGGCTTGATAAAGGACAAAAATGGTATGGACCTAACAGAAGCAGAAGATATTAAGAAGAGATGGCAAGAATACACAGAAGAACTGTACAAAAAAAAAAAGATCTTCACAACCCAGATACTCACAATGGTGTGATCACTGACCTAGAGCCAGACATCCTGGAATGTGAAGTCAAGTGGGCCTTAGAAAGCATCACTACGAACAAAGCTAGTGGAGGTGATGGAATTCCAGTTGAGCTATTCCAAATCCTGAAAGATGATGCTGTGAAAGTGCTGCACTCAATATGCCAGCAAATTTGGAAAACTCAGCAGTGGCCACAGGACTGGAAAAGGTCAGTTTTCATTCTGATCCCAAAGAATGGCAATGCCATAGAATGCTCAAACTACCGCACAATTGCACTCATCTCACATGCTAGTAAAGTAATGCTCAAAATTCTCCAAGCCAGGCTTCAGCAATACATGAACCGTGAACTTCCAGATGTTCAAGCTGGTTTTAGAAAAGGCAGAGGAACCAGAGATCAAATTGCCAACATCCGCTGGGTCATCGAAAAAGCAAGAGTGTTCCAGAAAAACATCTATTTCTGCTTTATTGACTATGCCAAAGCCTTTGACTATGTGGATCACAGTCAACGGTGGAAAATTCTGAAAGAGACGGGAATACCAGACCACCTGACCTGCCTCTTGAGAAATCTGTATGCAGGTCAGGAAGCAACAGTTAGAACTGGACATGGAACAACAGACTGGTTCCAAATAGGAAAAGGAGTACGTCAAGGCTGTATATTATCACCCTGTTTATTTAACTTCTATGCAAAGTACATCATGAGAAATGCTGGACTGGAAGAAACACAAGCTGGAATCAAGATTGCCGGGAGAAATATCAATAACCTCAGATATGCAGATGACACCACCCTTATGGCAGAAAGTGAAGAGGAACTCAAAAGCCTCTTGATGAAAGTGAAAGAGGAGAGTGAAAAAGTTGGCTTAAAACTCAACATTCAGAAAACGAAGATCATGGCATCCGGTCCCACCACTTCATGGCAAATAGATGGGGAAACAGTGGAAACAGTGGCAGACTTTATTTTTCTGGGCTCCAAATCACCGCAGATGGTGACTGCAGCCAAGAAATTAAAAGACACTTACTCCTTGGAAGGAAAGTTATGACCAACCTAGACAGCATATTCAAAAGCAGAGACATTACTTTGCCAACAAAGGTTCGTCTAGTCAAGGCTATGCTTTTTCCTGTGGTCATGTATGGATGTGAGAGTTGGACTGTGAAGAAGGCTGAGCACTGAAGAATTGATGCTTTTGAAGTGTGGTGTTGAAGAAGACTCTTGAGAGTCCCTTGGACTGCAAGGAGATCCAACCAGTCCATTCTGAAGGAGATCAGCCCTGGGATTTCTTTGGAAGGAATGATGCTAAAGCTGAAACTCCAGTACTTTGGCCACCTCATGCGAAGTGTTGACTCATTGGAAAAGACTCTGATGCTGGGAGGGATTGGGGGCAGGAGGAGAAGGGGACGACAGAGGATGAGATGGCTGGATGGCATCACTGACTCAATGGAGGTGACTCTCAGTGAACTCCAGGAGTTGGTGATGGAAAGGGAGGCCTGGTGTGCTGGGACTCATGGGGTCACAAAGAGTCAGACACGACTGAGCAACTGATCTGATCTGATCTTTTCTATAAATATTCAGATAAAAACTAAATATTCTGAAACATGGATGGAATTGTTACTTTTAGGTTCAAGCCTATATATAGAAACAATTATCAGTAGGCTAATTTTTTCATCAAGTGTTATATATTTATCAGATGCTGGGTATTCTTCTAGGTGCTAAGAATACAAAAACGGGCATTTCTTAATTAGCAGTAAGCAAGGCCTAGATATATTACACACTATACTACAATGGGAAAGATGCTCATATTGACTCATAATAGCTATGATTCATATAACATTCTATGTGCACTTCACACATCTCATTTCTGATGATGACTCTGCCCAATAGGTAGAAAATAATATTTAGGAATCATAAAATTGGAGTTCAGAGTTTCAGTACTTTTCTTAATTTCATGGACTGATAAGTATTAAGGCAATAATTTTAATCTAGATCTTCAAATTAAGTCTCACATATACACATATTTAATTAAAATTTTATCTGTATTCCAGAAATGGCTACTGTTCATTTTAATGAATGAAAAGTATTTGGAAGATTAGTTACACATTTTACACTCAGATTGGTATTTATACATCTTTTTTTGTATCTTCAACATAAAAGTTTAAAATGTCAATGTGAAATAATTATCTAAGATCTTTAATAGTCAGAAATAAATATAAGAAGTTGTTTTTCCTTTTCTTTCACTTTAGCACTACAGCTTGTGACTCCATTGTGCCATGACTGTACTCTCATCATAAAACCTATAACATTTCCTTGAAGTTGTTTACAGTGTCAGCTCTGTGAGGGTAACGCTGAAGAAGCTGAAGTTGAACGGTTCTATGAAGACCTACAAGACCTTTTGGAACTAACACCCAAAAAAGATGTCGTTTTCATTATAGGGGACTAGAATGCAAAAGTAGGAAGTCAAGAAACACCTGGAGTAACAGGCAAATTTGGCCTTGGAATATGGAATGAAGCAGGGCAAAGACTAATAGAGTTTTGCCAAGAAAATGCACTGGTCATAGCAAACACCCTCTTCCAACAACACAAGAGAAGACTCTACACATGGACATCACTAGATGGTCAACACCGAAATCAGATTGATTATATTCTTTGCAGCCAAAGATGGAGAAGCTCTATACAGTCAACAAAAACAAGACCAGGAGCTGACTGTAGCTCAGACCATGAATTCCTTATTGCCAAATTCAGATTTAAATTGAAGAAAGTAGGGAAAACCACTAGACCATTCAGGTATGACCTAAATCAAATCCCTTATGACTACACAGTGGACGTGAGAAATAGATTTAAGGGCCTAGATTTGATAGATAGAGTACCTGATGTACTATGGAATGAGGCTTGTGACATTGCCGGGGACCAGCCCCGGCTGATCCAGGGTATTCGAAGGAGAGACGGCTAGGCGAGGGTCAGGGAATAACTGCTTAATTATACTTTAATTAAGGATACAAAGAGTAATAGAATAAGGATAGCTCAGTGAGGAAATTCAGTGGAGAAAAGAAGCTGAGTGGCTTGGTTTACGCGGAAAATCAATATAACCCGTGACACCAGGTTAGCTCTGACCACGGAGGCCGCAGGCGCCCTCTCGAATAGCGGAAGGTGCCCCACCTTAGACACCTTCTCGAGTGGGTCTTAGAAGCCCAGGCAAATAAATGGTCGCAGAGGACATCCGCGCTCCAGATGGACGCTCAGCTGGAATTTGGGAGAGAGAGTGACATGGGGAGACCAAGTTTCAGTGAACAAGGCCCGCACTTTATTTTCCAAAGTAGTTTTTATACCTTAAGGTATGCATAGAGGATAATGGGGGAAGGGGTAGAGTCATGCAGCAAGCCAGGCTTTCTTCCTGCAAACTTATCATATGCAAAAGTTCAGGTGATTGACATCATCTTCTGGCCCGGAGGCCTGTTAACATTTTAAGAAACTTATCTTTCTCTAAAGGTGATTATTCCAAAGTCAGGCGCCAGCCTTCCAAAAAGCATTGGACAAAGCGGCATTTTACATTTCTATACACCCATTATATCAATCAATACACTGCCAAAGACACAGTAGGTAAGGAGTATGGAGACTTAGCAGCAAACATTGGCCCAACAAGTGAAAAACCCTTCACCAATACATTTTCTAATCAATCTTTTAACTACTCAAAGGAATCTGTGTTTAGGCAGTTTAGAACATCTCCTGCCTCTCACAGTTGGGAGGCTCTGAACAATCACATGTGGCCAGAAAAACCTATTCAGGCAGGCTAGAGGATTTCCAAAGGAGTTTGTAGGTTAAACACTGTCACATCCAAGAATTATTAACTGGAGCTGTAAGCTAACTCTTTTTTCAGAGAGAGGTAGTGGGAGACAGCCCCCCGTAAAGTCAGAGGTGTAGGTGAAAGCACAAAGCAGAAAGTAGGCAGACTCTGGTTTTGGGGGTAGATGCTCGAGAATTTCCAGGGGGACTCCTGAGGCTCGATCCCGCCTTTGCGTATGCCGAGCCTCCTTCCTCATGACCTTTGTCATGGGTGGAGTGCCTCACGCTGGCTCTCAGCAGTGATAGAATTCCAGTTGAGCTATTCCAGATCCTCACTCAATATGCAATATGCCGGCTCCCAGCATCTCCCCCTTTTTTATTTCTTAAAAACAGCCAGATGCAGCTCAGTCGCGAGCTTCTGAATGTTCTGCCGAAGAATCCTGACAATACAAGGAAGAATGAATATGAGAAGCAAAATTAAAGCACCAGCAGCGATGTATCCAAGGATATTAGACAGAATGTTTTTTCTTGAAATGAAAGTTAGAGAAGGTGTGAAAAAAGTCATTAGCTGCGGTAAAATCCAGTCAAGAGTGTTTCAGGGTCTGTATTTGATTATGAAGTTTCCCTAAGTCCAGGCCAATGTCAGAGCTGTTCCAAACACCTGAGATATGATTTTTGATTTTTTTCCATTCATAATCTGTCTCATTTACCTTTAAAGATGTCACGCATATCCACCGGTAATCAGCGTGGCAAGACAAAGCCATTTTCACTTTTAAAGCCTGTAAATCAGTCCCAATATGCATTATTGCCTCTTCTAAGGCGTCTACTCTCATCTCTAATTTCCTATCTATAGCTTCCTGTGTTGTTAGAGTTAGTGAAACATTTTTAGACATGGTATCAACATATTGGGCAGTATGCACTTGTTGAGTCAATGATATTGCTGCCACAGTAACAGAAGTAATTGCGGTTATTAAAGCTGATATTCCTAAAATAAGTAAGCCCACAAATCGTCGCAATCGCATTAAATCCTGAAGTTGTTGTAATACAGCAAGACTATAGTTATATCAATAAGTGGTTACATTATAAGATAAGGTGGACGTTGTAACACTACAAAGGAGCAAACATTATATTGAGGGTTTAAACAAGATGAGAGCATACATTATTCACAGGTCACTACATTGGGTCCACCAGTTTAAAGTCACATGTACATTAAGTTTTCCAGAATCGTTGGTAAAGAGAAAAACATAAGAAGAGGGTAGACAAGCCAAAACAGAATAAGTAGAATTATTTTCTGGTTGGAGTTTGGGCTGCAGCAGCCCCGTCGGTCCCGCCGGGATCTCGATGTTTATCTTGCCTCCCCTTCTGGCGGGCTCCTCTTTTGTGATCGAAGCAATGGGTGAACTGGATGTCTGGGGGCCTGCAACATGGCGAATCAGCCTGTCTAAATTGGAGACTCTGCATCCTGTGGAAAAATATAAGCACATCCTCGACCGATAGTTAATAATGGGTCAGGACCCTTCCATTGTCTTGAGAGGAGGTCCTTTCATTTGACTAATGGTTTTGTATTTAATTGCTCTGGGCACCAATGGGAAGGATTGTAGTAATTCCGGCTGAATCAGTATTTAAAATATTTATTATGAAAAGAGCATGTTGCAAGATTTGATGGGGAGAACTATACTTAAACTCCCCTTCTTTTAGTTTTTGAATTTGGATTTTTAATGGTTGATGTGTTCTTTTAACAATGGCTTGTCCCTGTGGGTAATAAGGGATGCCTGTATTATGTTTAATTTGAAACTTTATACAAAATTTCTGAAAAGACTTAGAAGTGTAAGCAGGAGCATTGTCAGTTTTCAAAACTTTTGGCAGGCCCAAATATGAAAAACAAGTAAAGAGATGTTGTATTACATCTTTACCTGTCTTTCCAGTACGAGCAGTTGTAATAATAACGTGATAAAAGGTATCTACAGTTACATGAACAAAGGACAGTTTTTCAAATGAAGAGACATGAGTTACATCTGTCTGCCAGAGTATGTTAGGTTTGAGACCATGAGGATTAACTCCTATAGGTATATTATTATAAACAGTGGGGCAGTGTAAGCAAGAACGCACAATTTCTCGAGCAGTCTCTCTGGGAATTTGGAATTGATATCTTAAAGCAGTAGTGTATTGATGATGAAGTGAGTGAGAGGCTCTGGCCTCCTCAATCACAGCAGCCACTGTATTTCTGGTTAACAAGTCAGCCAAATCATTAAAGGCATTTAAAGGGCCAGGCAATCTGGAATGAGCCCGAATGTGTCCAATGAAAAATATTTTATTTTTTTTTTTTCAAATTTGTTGTTATAATTTAGTTAACAAATGAAATATGGTGGTTTTATTTTCAGGCAAAACCGCAGTTTCAATGTGTGGAATCAGCCTGACCACATACTGAGAATCAGAGTAAAGATTAAATTCCTCATCTGTAAACATAGCAAAAGCCTCTATGACTGCTGTTATTTTAGCTCTTTTAGCTGAAGTTTTTTGTGTTTTTAAAACTTTTTGGTGATTTTTAGTAACTATGAAGGCTTTACCATTTGTTGACCCATCAGTATAGGCTATCTGAGCATTTGGAATAGGAGACTGTTTATATCTGACAGGAAAAATAACTGGATGTCTGGATATAAAATTCAGCAAAACATGTGAAGGAAAATGATGCAAAAATTTTGACCAAAATAGTTTCTTATAGTAATCTGCCAATTTTCAAACATTAGAAGCACATCAAGTTGTTTTTTATTATATGGAATTACAATTTCTGATGGCTCTTTACCAAATAATTCAATGTTCCGCTTTTTTCTTTTAATATCAAAGTAGCTATTAATCCTAGATAAGAAGCCACTACTTTTTTAGTTTGAGCGGGAAGATGGACCCACTCTAGGGGGCCGTTTTGCCATAAATCCAATTTTTTGTCTGGCTTTCCCAATTACACCTATGGGGGTTTTATGGCAAAGGAATTGTCAAGCAGTTGTCAATTTAATTTTTTAATTTTTAAAATTTACATTTTAACAACATGAATTTAAAGATATGTTAATTTAGGTCTAATGTTTAGTTTAAGTCTCTGTATAAATTTAAATAATAAATGTATAACCTCTTTATCTCATTTTAGTATACAGATATACCTAAATGTAAAATGTATTTATATATGTATTTATATATGGCAACAAGTATAAACTTATTGACATAATCAATATACTTGAATTAATCTTTATGATTAATGTTAATTAATATATATTACAGCAATACAACACGTACACAGCTAATACCAACCAACACAAACCAATGCACTGCATTAATACATGTCACACATATATAATTATACGGTATATAGAACATATATCATCATAGCACATCAATCTATACCAATTAATATCAGCCACTCACACATTATATTACTGCAATACATATTTAATTATACAGTATATATATAATATGCATATATGGCATACATATTTATATACAAATTAATCAAGTATAGATCTATAAATAGAATTAGGTATACCTTTATTATATTTTATTTATACCCATACCTAACTAGGCAAACTGTAATCATGTAAATATATTTATATTATGTATTTATAACAACATATAAAGTATTGTTAATTGTACCGCCTGTTGACAACTAAGAAATTGAGAAAACCCTTCTCTGAGTATCTCCTATTTGAGACAGCACGTCCCTCCCCCATAGGGTAAAGGGGAGCATAGGAACTACATAGGGTTGGAAAGTTTCACAGGTATCCTCAAACTTCCAATCTAACATTTTTGAACTTTTAACTACTGTGGGGGCTTGAGGGCAAATGAAACAAAATTTGACTCTTGAAATCTATCAGGGCAACTTGCCAATCATCACTATTTTGTAAAAGACTTGCAGTTGATCCCTATTGAGTGAAATTATTATATTTGTTACTTTTTTTCTAAAAAGTTTTACACTTCTTTTTTCTTCCTTTTATAATTAATTGTGTCACCAGGCTGGGAAAAGATAAAACTATTTTTCTTGGGGTCACTGATAGATGGAACCAATGGGCCTTTTTGTCACAAGCGCCTTGTAGGTGTATGTTTTGTGGCAAGAATAATTTAATCTCATCTTTTGGTAATATTAATCCTAATTAACTGATCATTTAAAGTCTCATCTACTTTAACAAGAGCTGACTGTCTCATTTAGTCAACTTTCTCTTAGAACTGGAATTAGGATTGCTTTTTAAGTAATCAAAGGCTTTAAATCTGCAGTAGTCAGTTTTAAATGTGGGCGTATCCAATTAATGTCCCCTAATAATTTTTGGAAATCATTTAAAGTTAGTAAACAATCTTCAAATGGGCATTATCAATTTTTAAAACTTTTGGCACCTAAATATGAGAAGCAAGTAAAGAGGTGTTACACAACATCTTTATAAGCTTCTCCAATTATCATTTTGTAAACTAAATCTGGTCTATAGCTTTTTATATGACAAGTAACCATCTAATCTTTGCTTGAATACTTCCAGCAACGGGGAACTCACTACTCTTCAAGGCTTTAAACGCTCTCTCACCTTTTTCTCTATAGCATTCCCACTCTGCTTTTTCTAATCCCACCAACTCATTTTCAGTAGTATGTGTTGGCCAGGAGCTGGGTCAGTCTTTCCCAGAAATGTTAAGAGACGTCTGTTCTTGTGTCTAATAGCCCTGAGATTTTACTTTTTTGAATTAAAAGATCTTTTAAAGGCCTTGGAGCTGTAATTTTCTGCACCCAAAAAGCTAGATCACTAAATCCAAATATTCTGTGGCTCTTAGCTTGAGAAGTCAAGTTTTTTCCTGTCTGATAAGGTAAAAGCAAAAACTGTGTTATTCTTTGACCTTTATTAATTTGCAGTTTTGGTAGGCTGCGAGATCAAAACTAATTTCTCCAATATAATCAGAATCTACTACACCATGTACCACCGAATTTTTTTTTTTTTTTTTTTTTTTTTTTTTTTTTTTTTTTTTAAGAAAGCGAGCTTCGCCCTAGCACAAGTCCTACAATGCCCTCAGGCAGGGGGCCAGCCACTCCCATTGGAATTGGAGTAACCAGCTAGTCAAGGGTTAATATTGTTGTTAAATCCCCTTACGGTTTTTCTCTTAGCCTGGGTGAGACCCCCCTGAGGGGGTTTTCTCCAAGGAGCACGCTCTGCATATCGTGCAGGCAGTCTGTTTTAAAAGCTCCACTGTTTAAAAAACTTTCTTTTTTTTTTTTTTTTTTTCTCAGGCTTAGGTAACACTTTGAGAGGCTTTGGGGGCAAAGTGGGGAACTCTTGAGCCCTGAAAGGCGCAAACGGAGGCGGCGGCGATGGCCTTAAATCAGAAAGTGGTGGATAAGTTTTTTGTTTTTTAAAGGTTTGCGCAGAGCGGGAGGGAGCTCGCCAGGGCACCTGGTCACAGCGTCTCTTACTGTCTTTCTCTCTCTCTTCCTGCCTTTCTCACTTTTTTTTCACCCTTCTTTTTTCGCTACCCTTCTTTCCTTCGTTTCTTTCTCTTTATCCTCTTCTCTTCCTTAATTTTTTTTTCTTTTTATCTTTTTCTGTTATCTCTTTTTTTTTAACTTCTTTTCTCTATCTTGATGCGTTCCCTGATTCCTTCCTTCTCCGTTCCTCTCTTTTTCAGTCTTTAGCTCTTTCTCTATCTTTACATCTTTTTCTACTTTTTTTCCTTTTTTTTTTTGTTTTGTATTTATTTTTGCTTGGGTGAGGCCCCCCCCCCCAGGTGTTTTTCTGCAATGAGCAGGCTCTGTATATTGTGTATTCTTTAAAAGCTCCTTTGTTTAAAAGAATTTTTTTTTTTTTTTAAATCTTTTTTAGCCTTAGGCAATGCTCTGGGAGGCTTGGATGTAAACTGGGGAATTCCTAGGCCCTGGGAGGTGCAAGCGGAGGTGGGGTAGCTGCCTTAAATCAGAAATTGTTGGATAAATTTTTAAAGGTTTGTGTAGAGGGGGAGGGGGCTCGCCAGGGCGCCCGGCCACAGCGTCCTGTAAGCCCTCTCCTTTGTCGGGAGGTAGAGCACAGTCTCCCTCCTTTTTTTTTTGTCAATGGCAGAAAATATGATCTGCGCAGAAGGTGGAGACCCACTACCATCCACCGCTATAGCCTCTCCCATAGGCTATCCCACAGCCTCATGACGAGGGTCCAGAACATTTTTAATCATATTTATAGCATAAGTTTTTAGTTGTTTTTTACCTTCACCCAAGTATCTAAATTAACAGTAGCCTCTTTATCAGTTTGAAGATTACTTGTATAAAGAGTTGCCATTGTTAGTTTCAGTGTTACCCATGTCAGAAAATTAAGTATAATAGAAGATAAAGCTTTTAGCTTTTAAAAGATCAGGCTTTTCTTTGGCCTTTTAACTTCAGAAACCGTTTTCTCTAAGTCTTCAACACTTTCAACACTTCCCACTCCTCAGCCCTGTCTATCCTACAGGGGGGTCCGCGGCACCCTTGAGTGGGGTCCTAGCCGTCCCGAACATTGGAAGGACAATAGGGGCTGATGACCCAGATTGTCCCGGGGGGGAAACAGAAGGCTGATGACCCAAACTGTTTCGAGGGGGGAGCAGTAGAGCTGATGACCCAAACTGCTCCGTGGGGGAACAAGAGAGCTGATGACCCAGTTGTTCCGAGAACGGGGGAGCAAAAAGGGCTGATGACCCTAATTGCAGGGAGCTTACCTTCGAAGTCCCTGTCTCGGGCGCCACCTGCCGGGGACCAGCCCCGGCTGATCCAGGGTATTCGAAGGAGAGACGGCTAGGCGAGGGTCAGGGAATAACTGCTTAATTACACTTTAATTAAGGATACAAAGAGTAATAGAATAAGGATAGCTCAGTGAGGAAATTCAGTGGAGAAAAGAAGCTGAGTGGCTTGGTTTACGCGGAAAATCAATATAACCCGTGACACCAGGTTAGCTCTGACCACGGAGGCCGCAGGCGCCCTCTCGAATAGCGGAAGGTGCCCCACCTTAGACACCTTCTCGAGTGGGTCTTAGAAGCCCAGGCAAATAAATGGTCGCAGAGGACATCCGCGCTCCAGATGGACGCTCAGCTGGAATTTGGGAGAGAGAGTGACATGGGGAGACCAAGTTTCAGTGAACAAGGCCCGCACTTTATTTTCCAAAGTAGTTTTTATACCTTAAGGTATGCATAGAGGATAATGGGGGAAGGGGTAGAGTCATGCAGCAAGCCAGGCTTTCTTCCTGCAAACTTATCATATGCAAAAGTTCAGGTGATTGACATCATCTTCTGGCCCGGAGGCCTGTTAACATTTTAAGAAACTTATCTTTCTCTAAAGGTGATTATTCCAAAGTCAGGCGCCAGCCTTCCAAAAAGCATTGGACAAAGCGGCATTTTACATTTCTATACACCCATTATATCAATCAATACACTGCCAAAGACACAGTAGGTAAGGAGTATGGAGACTTAGCAGCAAACATTGGCCCAACAAGTGAAAAACCCTTCACCAATACATTTTCTAATCAATCTTTTAACTACTCAAAGGAATCTGTGTTTAGGCAGTTTAGAACATCTCCTGCCTCTCACAGTTGGGAGGCTCTGAACAATCACATGTGGCCAGAAAAACCTATTCAGGCAGGCTAGAGGATTTCCAAAGGAGTTTGTAGGTTAAACACTGTCACATCCAAGAATTATTAACTGGAGCTGTAAGCTAACTCTTTTTTCAGAGAGAGGTAGTGGGAGACAGCCCCCCGTAAAGTCAGAGGTGTAGGTGAAAGCACAAAGCAGAAAGTAGGCAGACTCTGGTTTTGGGGGTAGATGCTCGAGAATTTCCAGGGGGACTCCTGAGGCTCGATCCCGCCTTTGCGTATGCCGAGCCTCCTTCCTCATGACCTTTGTCATGGGTGGAGTGCCTCACGCTGGCTCTCAGCAGTGATAGAATTCCAGTTGAGCTATTCCAGATCCTCACTCAATATGCAATATGCCGGCTCCCAGCATGACATTGTACAGGAGACAGGGAATAAGACCATCCCCATGGAATAGAAATGCAAAAAAGCAAAATGGCTGTCTGGGGAGGCCTTACAAATAGCTGTGAAAAGAAGAGAAGCGAAAACCAAAGGAAAAAAGGAAAGATATAAGCATCTGAATGCAGAGTTCCAAAGAATAGCAAGAAGAGATAAGAAAACCTTCCTCAGAGATCAATGCAAAGAAATAGAGGAAAACAATGGAATGGGAAAGACTAGAGATCTCTTCAAGAAAATTAAAGATACCAAGGGGACATTTCATGCAAAGATAGGCTCGATAAAGGACAGAAATTGTACGGACCTACCAGAAGCAGAAGATATTAAGAAGAGATGGCAAGAATACACAGAAGAACTATACAAAAAAGATCTTCACAACCCAGATAATCATGATGGTGTGATCATTCACCTAGAGCCAGACATCCTGGAATGTGAAATCAAGTGGGCCTTAGAAAGCATCACTACGAACAAAGCTAGTGGAGGTGATGGAATTCCAGTTGAGCTGTTTCAAATCCTGAAAGATGATGCTGTGAAAGTGCTGCACTCAACATGCCAGCAAATTTGGAACACTCAACAGTGGCCACAGGACTGGAAAAGGTCTGTTTTCATTCCAATCCCAAAGAAAGGCAATTTCAAAGAATGCTCAAACTACTGCACAATTGCAGTCATCTCACATGCTAGTAAAGTAATGCTCAAAATTCTCCAAGCCAGGCTTCAGCAATACATGAACCGTGAACTTCCAGATGTTCAAGCTGGTTTTAGAAAAGGCAGAGGAACCAGAGATCAAATTGCCAACATCCACTGGGTCATGGAAAAAGCAAGAGAGTTCCAGAAAAACATCTATTTCTGCTTTATTGACTATGCCAAAGCCTTTGACTATGTGGATCACAGTCAACGATGGAAAATTCTGAAAGAGACGGGAATACCAGACCACCTGACCTGCCTCTTGAGAAATCTGTATGCAGGTCAGGAAGCAACAGTTAGAACTGGACATGGAACAACAGACTGGTTCCAAATAGGAAAAGGAGTACGTCAAGGCTGTATATTGTGACCCTGCTTATTTAACTTATATGAAGAGTACATCATGAGAAACGCTGGACTGGAAGAAGCACAAGCTGGAATCAAGATTGCCAGGAGAAATATCAATAACCTTAGATATGCAGATGACACCACCCTTATGGCAGAAAGTGAAGAGGAACTCAAAAGCCTCTTGATGAAAGTGAAAGAGGAGAGTGAAAAAGTTGGCTTAAAACTCAACATTCAGAAAATGAAGATCATGGCATCTGGTCCCACCACTTCATGGCAAATAGATGGGGAAACAGTGGAAACAGTGTCAGACTTTATTTTTCTGGGCTCCAAAATCACCGCAGATGGTGACTGCAGCCAAGAAATTAAAAGATTCTTACTCCTTGGAAGGAAAGTTATGACCAACCTTGATGCATATTCAAAAGCAGAGACATTACATTGCCAACAAATGTCTGTCTAGTCAAGGCTATGCTTTTTCCTGTGGTCATGTATGGATGTGAGAGTTGGACTGTGAAGAAGGCTGAGCACTGAAGAATTGATGCTTTTGAACTGTAGTGTTGGCGAGGACTCTTGAGAGTCCCTTGGACTGCAAGGAGATCCAACCAGTCCATTCTGAAGGAGATCAGCCCTGAGATTTCTTTGGAGGGAATGATGCTAAAGCTGAAACTCCAGTACTTTGGCCACCTCATGCAAAGAGTTGACTCATTGGAAAGGACTCTGATGCTGGGAGGGGTTGGGGGCAGGAGGAGAAGGGGACGACAGAGGATGAGATGGCTGGATGGCATCACTGACTCGATGAACGTGAGTCTGAATGAACCCCGGGATTTGGTGATGGACAGGGAGGCCTGGCGTGCTGTGATTCATGGGGTCTCGAAGAGTCGGACACAACTGAGTGACTGAACCCAACTGAACTGAACTGTGAGTGTAGGGGTTATTTCATATATATATATTTTTTATTTTCTCTATTCTCTAGATTACATTCTAACACATACAATATGCTCAAAAGTTGTTTGTTAATTAAATGGTTGCTCAGAACTTAACATTATTATATGTCAGAAACTAAAAACATAGTGAGTTACAGTATGTCTAGTTAATCTTCATATTTCATGCTTTATAAAGAGAAACCTAAGACTTATGTTTTGAAAGATTTTGCTTGATTTACCATTGAAAGTTTTATTTCATAGTTAACTGTATTTAGTAATTTTATCTTCATTTTGTTTTTTCATCTGTACTTCTTGGGTTAAAGTTATTATAAATAACATTAAATATATTCATTTCATTCATTCATATACATTCATGTATTATATTCATTATAATGTAGATATTAGTGTATATCATAGTCAAATCAGAGAAGGCAATGGCAACCCACTCCAGTACTCTTGCCTGGCAAATCCCATGGATGGAGGAGCCTGGTGGGCTGCAGTCCATGGGGTTGCTAGGAGTCAGACACGACTGAGCGACTTCACTTTCACTTTTCACTTTCATGCATTGGAGAAGGAAATGGCAACCCACTCCAGTGTGTTCTTGCCTGGAGAATCCCAGGGTTGGGGGAGCCTGGTGGGCTGCCATCTCTAGGGTCGCACAGAGTCGGACACGACTGAAGCGACTTAGCAGCAGCGTAGTCAAATCATGACTCTAATAGGCCAACTATAATTGAAATTGAATTAGTCTATAAAATCCCCTTAGTTCATATTTACAAGGGGAAAACAGTATAGCTGTGAGCACATTTCTGTGGATTCATAGGACACACTCTACCTAATTGGCAATTGAAAATGCAGTTACAAATATATTTCCTAGGAGATTGTAGTTTTGGAAACCCATTGCAAAATATAATCCTTAATTATCATCATTACTTAAGTGGCAATCCAGTGTATGCCAACATATATTTTTTCCTGTAAGTAAACCCTGGAAAAAGTAATTTTATTGACCTAAAAACAGTATATATCCATAAGGCCAGAATTTTTTTTTTTTTTTTTCCAAAGGTGTGTTCAGGGAACACAGAAGAGATTAAATTTAAAACTCCTCTTAAATGGTTCATGGAGTGGCATTAATAGCTAGTCCAAAGGGACTTATACTAATCTACTTTCTTGGCTAAAACTAAGGATTTAATGAAAGTGATTTTATTAAAGGGTGGATAAAATAGAGTTTATTTTTGCAATGTTTTGGTAGGAAATACTGCTATAAGTGAAGTAACAAAACTACACTAGGTCTCTTATGTGGTATTTTTACAATACAAGTTAAGAAACAGATATATTTGCTTGCAGAGCCACAAGGAATTTGATTTTTGCCTTAAAAAAATACCACAGGCAGAAGTGAGCTAGTTTGCGGTTCCCCTTTTTCTGGTGACAAATGGGAATTATGGGCTCCAGGGCATTCTTCTAAGCCTTTGTGAAACACTTCTCCCTGCTTCTAGTTGCAAAAATAGAGTAAAATCTTAAATAACTGGAATGAAGGGACCTGTTCATTTCTGCTGCTTCAGTCCCTCTATTGAATTCCTTTCTATTCTCCTGAATTCTGCTCTACCTCAAGTGACATTCTTTTTATTTCTGCAACATGCTGTGCTCTGTTCTACCTCAGAATTTCAGCACAAGCCATTCCCTCTGCCTGGAATTTCTTCACCAATTCTTTGAATAGTTGATTCCCTTATCTGTCTTCAGGTCTTATTAATAAATTAAATGTTAGCTCCTCATTAATTTAGACCACTGAACTTTTACCAGTTGTTATCACACTGTCATTAACTCTATCATCAAATCTTTTTTTTCCCTTGATGATTTTTCACACTTGATTTATCTATTTGTATGTTGTTGTATGTTATTCTCCATACCTCCCTTCTTACCACCCAGGGACCCGTACCATAGTTAACACATAGCTGGTGATTTATAAATATTTATACATTTAAGGGATTGGATTGCTTAAGATCTTTTTAATTTTTTTGGTAGCAGTGTAATTTTGAGGAAGAATCAAATCATTGAAAGAAATAAAGAAAGGAAGGAAGAAGCCCTAATTACTACATACTGGCCACACCCAAGAAGTGTGTGGCTCAGCTCATATTCCCACACTGTGTGTGCATGCTAAGACACGTCCAACTCTGCAATGCTATGAACTGAAGCCCACCAGGGTTCTCTGTCCATGGAATTCTCCAGGTAAGAATACTGGAATGGGTTGCCATGCCCTCCTTCAGGAGATCTTCCCTGACCCAGGGATTGAACCCGTGTCTCTTATATCTCCTTCATCGTCAGGTGGGTCCTTTACCACCAGTACCGTCTGGGAGGCAATTCCCACACTGTATACACAGTATATCTACTATAAGGAAAAGTGACCCCTATGATAATAAACGAGATACACAAGGTATTCAGGTGAAAAAACAAAAAATTAATTATAATCAGTATACCACTGGATCCCCACCTCCCATGTAAACACATCACATTACAGATAGCATTGATCGTCCCTGTTGTGAAGTACTTAATGCATAGTAGATGTTCAGTAAATATTTCCCGAATGCATGTATTTAATAATTCTAAAATTTTAATCTGGGAAACAAGCAAATAAATTTTATAAAAATTTACTAACCACAAGGATTGAGGCAAAAAGTATTTCTGATTAACTTGATCAGTTGGAAAATGCATTTTACTACTTCAATCACAAAATACACTGTAAATAGAAGTAGTATTGTGATTTCCAGTGCTATCCTAGTTATGTTGGTTGTAAATAAAGTATATTTAAAGCAGAAAACATGAATCTATATCATCAGAAGAACATTTCCTCTGTGTTAAAGAGGTGTATTAAGTCCAATTGAATTCAGTTTAAAATCCAGTTTTGGCAATATTGGCTGGGCCTCTGGGCAACTACATAGAGCCTCTAAGCCAGAATCTGTTCATTTAGAAAAGGAATAATACCACATCTGGTTTATGTGATTACTTGGAAATGGTTTCAAAATCTCAATGCTCTAGGACGATTCCTTAGAATCTTAAAGCTTGTGATGTTGAGAATATTGTCAAGATCGACACACTTAAAGAATCTGGCAGTTTAATGAGAGAATTAATAGATAGCAATGTTATGACAAATAGTTGATATTTTAAAACTAATGTTATATTAAAATGTTACTGACATATCAATAAATCACAGCAAGTACTAGTTCAGGCTTCCCAGGTGGCATTAGTGGTAAAGAGCTTGCTTTCCAAAGCAGGAGACATAAGAAATAGGGCAGATCCCCTAGAAGAGGGCATGGCAATCCACTCTAGTATTCTTGCCTGGAAAATCCAATGGATATTGGAGCCTGGTGGGCTACAGTCCATAGAGTTGCAAAGAGTCAGACGTGACTGAAGCAACTTAACACACAAGTACTAGCTTATGTTTAAGTTTTCAAACTCCACAATGTAAAGCAACTGTACTCCAGTAAAAGTTAATTAAAAATAATAAAATAATGATGACCAGACGGTGGCCGTGACATATGCTGCCACAGTTCTGAGAATTGGCCTCAAAGAAATGGAAACAAACTAACCGTGGAACTGAAGATTAACTGAACCTAAAACAATCAGGATGACGCTGGTCAGATCACCAATGACCAATCTGAAGATATGCATGTAGCCCCCTTCCCCCAATTACCTGTTAAAGCTCTTGCCCTCTGATTGTTAGGGGCTGGGGTGGGGGTGGTGGGTGGGAGTTGGGCTTTTGAAAGACATCTGCCCTCCTCACCAGTTGACAGCATTTGAAATAAAGCAAACTTTCCTTTTTTAAAAAAAAATAATAATAATAAAATAGGTAACCAACAAAGACCTATTGTACAGCACAGGGAACTCTGCTCAGTATTCTGTAATAACCTAAATGGGAAAAGAATTTGAAAAAGAATTGATACATGCATAGACTTTGCACGTGGCACTAGTAGTAAAGAACTTGCCTGCCAACGCTAATGCAAGAGATTTAAGAGATGTGGGATACATATACATATATAACTGAATCACTCTGCTATACACCTGAAACTAACATGTTTTTTAATCAACTATATTTCAATATAAAGTTAAAATTAAAAAAAAGTCAAACTCCAAGTGAACCAATCAAAAACTTCATACTCTGATCATTTTCTAAAGTTTTGGTACCACACACATTTCTAGGAAACAAAACCTAGATGCCACTTGTGTACAAAATAACTCATGATGGGATTTTGAAGAGTGTAGCAAAAGTTTCCCAGCCCCCAAAATATCACTCACTGACTTCTGGGACTCCAGTCCCCTAATATTACCAAGAGAAAATATTCCAGTTTTGTTGTTAAATGCAAATTAAGGAGTTATAAGTCTGAACTATATGAAGCTACTGTTCTGTGTCAAAAACAAACATAGACAATTTAATATGGTTAAACTTTCATATTTAATCCACAACCAGGCATTAACATCTTATGAGAAACCACTTGTCAGATTATCTACCCAGTAGGAAATGAAGGACGTATATGCCAGGATGGGGGAATGAAGAGATGGAAAAAGGAGTTCTCAAGTTCCAGATTCAGGGTATAGGATTCCCTTATAATGCATATCACTAAACAGAAATATAATGGGATAACTTGGTTTATGATGAGTTAAAAAGAGGAGCAAAAGCAAGTTAAGACATTTTTAAAGAAAAAGTAAATCAAAAAGACATATTCAGAAGGTGATTAGTTCTTAGCCAGACGTGATATTTCTGGTCTCATTCATCAGAATCTAATGAATTTATCTTTGAAGAATCTGTCAGATAAAAAGAATACCACAATTTCCTCAGCATTAGGGTATATGCATAAAGCTGATACTTCACACATGCACACACACACACACACAAATAATCTCACAAACCTGATTTAGAAAGACATAGTAATTTTTGCCTGTTGAAGCTTACTAAAAACAGCAAGTTATGATTAATATTAATGATTCATATTTTTACAAAGATAAAAATAAATTTATATATCATATACTGAGGTCAGATGTTTCTTTTCTCCATTTAATTTCCTGGGACTTCCCTATTCTGGTTATTAAATACAAACAAATAAAATCTCCTTAATAGACATTATTTTAAAAGTGAGCAAAAGTACCACTGGATTGAAGTTAATCATAATAACAAAATTAGAGTAAACCAAGTTTTGAACAGCTTTCCTCAGTTTAGTGATAAACTTTTGTTTTGCTCTTATTTCAATTCAGTATATGATGTCTTTAAAAAAAAAAACAACCACCACCATTTTTTAATGTTCTCAATGATCTATTTTTTCTTTCCGAGTTACCAGTACAATTCCCCTTCTTTCTATCTAGTCATGCAACTTTCTGTTCTTCTACTAAAGTCAAAATTGAAGGCTGGAGGGTAGATACATCTGCCCTGGGCAAATACAGTCAATGTTTCTTCCACAAACACAGACTCCCATGACAACCAAACAGAAAGGAGAGGGGAAATGAGAAGCCAAGGATATTAAATTTCTCTTAGACCCACCACCTGATTCTCATTTGACCCACACTCTGGGTCTTATTAAGCCCAGATCTCTTTTATTCCCATAGTGCTTTACAAGTGGCGCATATGGAATCCTAAAGATTCATAATTTTCCATGTTAATGACAAGGATCCTAGCAAGGCAAGAGAGTACTTGTGAAGCCATTTTATCTCCATCTTTTTTACGTTGTTGGTTTCTTCTGCAGAGACTATCAACTCCAGCTGTGTGAGAGGACACCTGTCTAGCAGAACAAGCCTTAGATTACTAATTCATTTCACATGGGTCACCATACCGATATCAAATAGCAGTAGCTCTTGTTTATTACCAGCTTAGATCAGATTCAAACTGGAGGCTCAAAGCTAAAAGACGTAACCTCCAGGCCTTTTACCCTGGGTCATTTCCAATCTGTCTCTGGGGCACTTTTAATTAATGGCAGAATGAAAAGGATTATAAATTCCAGCATTCCCATATACCATCCCTTATGGATGTCCAACTCACTAACAGCTAAGACGGTTTTCCATTAACTTGTATTTGTTCATGTGATTGTATGTGCACAAACCAAATTAAGTGGTGACAAGAGGAGACAATTGTCTTGAAAATTCAGGCTAAAATAGAAATATTTCAACCGAGGTTTGGGAATTTACCTTTTGAGATTGGAGAATTCTGCCAGATGATGTCCTTGCATTAAATTTAACTTTGCGTGTGCTGAAGCCAAAGGGCAAAGGAAAGGAGAAAGTGCAGGTGATTATCCAGAGCATTAAAATGCAGCCATCCAACAGTGAGAGAAAGAAACAGGAGAAAGCTATAAGCAACCAGGTTTATCTAATTCAGCAATTAGCCAAAATCTAAAAGCTGCCTATGATATAAATATTGGTGGGGCTATTACAGAATGGGAAAATGGAATTGTTGGACACTAACTTTGCAAGTAGTCTATATATTTGGTTTTTTTTCATGGAACACTCCAAAGTTAGAGAAAGTTCTATCACAGCCTAATATCTTTTCTGAATTATATACTTCCTTTGACCATGTCCAGGATGCTTGTAGCTTTGTTTTAAACTGGTGAGATGTGGTGCTTAGAATCAGACAGTTGAGTGTAACACAATGGAAGTCTTTCTGAAGCTATTTCTGAAACAGGTACCTGAATTAACTGCACAAATAGAAGCACGAACCACAGAGCTAAGTCTGCCCAATGCTAAGTCCTTCCACATAAATTTCATCTTCACAGCAATATGAGGGCAGTAAGATCCCCTGGAGAAGGAAACAGTAACCCACTCCAGTACTCTTACCTGGAGAATCCCATGGACGAGTCTGGTGGGCTACAGTCCATGGGGTCACAAAGAGTCACATACGAATAAGTGACTAACTTTCTTTTCTATTATTATATCTCTTGTATAGATAAACTGTGCTAAGTTGCTTTAGTTGTTTCTGACTCTTTGCGACCCCATGAACTGTAGCCCTCCAGGCTCCTCTGTCCATGGGATTCCTTAGGCAAGAGTGGGTTGCCATGCCCTTCTCCAGGGGATCTTTCCAACCCAGGGATTGAACCTGAGTTTCCTGTGGCCCCTGCATTGAAGGAAGATTATTAACCACTGAGCCATGAGAATATTAATTCTTTGGTGTATATAATTCGAAAAGCCTAGTCATCTGTTATATGTTGAACTGTATTTCCTCCCAAAAGGTATTTTGAAGTACTAGCCCTCAGTACATGTGAATGTGACCCTATAGGGTCTTTGCAAGTTTAATCAAGTTAGGATAATGTAATTGCATTGGGTCTTAAGTTAATGTAATTGATGTCCTTAGAAGAAAAGGAAAATTTGAACACAGACCTAGGGATCTGGGGAGAATGCTATGTGAAGTTGGAGGCAGAGACTGGAGTGATGCATGTACAAGTCAAGGAATGTCAAGGAATGCTGGTCCTCACCAGAAGCTAGAAGACAAGCATGGAACAGATTCTCTTTCAGAGGAAATCGACCCTGCCAACACATTGATTTTGGACTTCTGGCCTCCACACTGTTTGAGAATAAATTTCTATTGTTTCAAGGCACCTAGTTTGTAGTACTTTGTTACGACAGCCCTAGGAAACTAACACATCATTTGACAGAGGAGAGAGAAAATAACTGTGAAGAAATTAATTTTATATAGGAAGCAAATTTACACAGTGCTAGAATAAACCTCTTTTGTGTTTCTTTAGGTAAACACAGCTAAAATATTTCCAGCAGGAAAAGATGTACATCTGGGCTAAAAAGGGGCCCTTACAAAGTTTTATTTTGAATTACATTCTAAAAATGTAGTAACTCCCTTATTAAAAATGGGGCTTCCCTGGTGGCTCAGACAGTAAAGAATTTGCCTGCAATGCAGGAGACCCTGGTTTGATCCCTAGGTTGTGAAGATCCCCTGGAGAAGGGAATGGCTACCCACTTCAGTATTCTTGCCTGGAGAATTCCATGGACAGAGGTGCCTGGCTGGCTATGGTCCATGCGGTCGCAAAGAGTTGGACACGCCTGAGTGACTAACACTTTTTTACTAAAAATAAAAATCAAGAACGCAGATCCTTTTACCTGGAGAATCCCTAAATTCTCAGCCTAGCAGTGCCTTTCATACCTCAAACTCTTAAAAGATGTCTAATGATTAAACCACCTAACCTGCCTCTTGAGAAACCTGTATGCAGGTCGGGAAGCAACAGTTAGAACTGGACATGGAACCACAGACTGGTTCCAAATAGTATGTCAAGGCTGTATATTGTCACCCTGCTTATTTAACTTATATGCAGAGTACATCATGAGAAACGCTGGGCTGGATGAAGCACAAGCTGGAATCAAGATTGCTGGGAGAAATATCAACAACCTCAGATATGCAGATGACACCACCCTTATGGCAGAAAGTGAAGAGGAACTAAAAAGCCTCTTGATGAAAGTGAAAGTGGAGAGTGAAAAAGTTGGCTTAAAGCTCAACATTCAGAAAATCAAGATCATGGCATCCGGTCCCATCACTTCATGGGAGATAGATGGGGAAACAGTGGAAACAGTGTCAGACTTTATTTTTGGGGGGCTCCAAAATCACTGCAGATGGTGACTGCAGCCATGAAATTAAAAGATGCTTACTCCTTGGAAGGAAAGTTATGACCAACCTAGATAGCATATTCAAAAGCAGAGACATTACTTTGCCAACAAAGGTCCATCTAGTCAAGGCTATGGTTTTTCCAGTGGTCATGTATGGATGTGAGAGTTGGACTGTGAAGAAGGCTGAGCACCGAAGAATTGATGCTTTTGAAGTGTGGTGTTGAAGAAGACTCTTGAGAGTCCCTTGGACTGCAAGGAGATCCAACCAGTCCATTCTGAAGGAGATTAGCCCTGGGATTTCTTTGGAAGGAATGATGCTAAAGCTGAAGCTCCAGTACTTTGGCCACTTCATGCAAAGAGTTGACTCATTGGAAAAGACTCTGATGCTGGGAAGGATTGGGGGCAGGAGGAGAAGGGGATGGCAGAGGATGAGATGGCTGGATGGTATCACTGACTCAATGGACGTGAGTCTGGGTGAACTCCAAGAGTTGGTGATGGACAGGGAAGCCTGGCATGCTGTGATTCATGGTGTCTCAAAGAGTCGGACACAACTGAGTGACTGAACTGAACTGACCTGACCTGAACTAAATGATTAAACATGATTCTTTTTCCTTTCTGTACTTATTTCACCCTGCTTCCATGTACAGCTACCCCATGACACTGCGGATTCATGTTGATATATGGCAAAACCAATACAATATTGAGAAAAAAATTTTTTAAATAAAAAAATAAATGGAACTCCTACCTATTTACCCAAATGTGCCTTCCTCTTCCCCAGTTTTTTCCCTTTACTTATGCAGAGGCCAGCATGTTAAAGAACACCTTTTCTTCCCTTTTCTCTAACATCAACATGTTTAAATCCTACTACACATGAAAACTATCTGACGAGACATCTCTTGTGTCAATCCTTTACTGATTACACTGATTATAGTGACTTGGAGTTTGTTATTCCTCTTCTCTAGCATTCCGTGACATTTCTAGTTTTCTGCTTTGCCATGTAGTATTATGAGTGTTCCTCTTATCTCCACTACTGTGTCTGAAACCTCTTGGATGAGGAGGTATTTCTGCTCACTTTTTGATTTTTGCCCCACCCCCAGCACCTACCATAATGTCTGACACAGACTTGGTCCTCTATAAATATTTGCTGAATTGATTTTAAGTTTGAATTAAGCAGCACAGGATCTCTTGGGTTGAAAAATCACATTGCAAATGGCATGCCTGTATTGCTCAATATTGCTGCACCAATGGAGCAGGGAATATGCTGCAAATTCTTCATATAAATGGTAGCAGTAAGGGAAGAAAAGGTGCTTTCATAAAAGGTTGTCTACAGAGGAAATAAAAGAAGCAGGCAAATGCTATAGAATTTTTTCCCTAACCAATGGTGGTGATTCATTTGTCTGGTTTGCATTTCTGTTAGATTCCAGTGTTAGATTCAAAATAAGGCTAATTTGCATTGGCATAGTGACTTAACTCACTAGTGTATTATTACTATGTAAGCAGGTGTACATGAGACTACAAATAAATGCTTGCTGATGGAATCCCAGCAGGGCTTCTGATGAGTTTTCATTTTGTTGAACCTTACCCAGGAAATTACTGTGTAAAAAGCTTTGCTATTAGTTCTTTGCCTGAAATATCGTTTAGCTACACCTGGCCAAATTCATGGCAATTATACTAACTATACAAAGAGGACATTCCAAATTTCTCATCAGCCTTTCTCAAATTGATTATTGAAATAATAGAAATATACAAATGCACAAACCGCAAAAGGTACACATTAAGACAAACTTAGCATTTAAAAGTCAAGATAACTTATAAAAGAGGATAATTTAAGTCAAACTTTTCATAGGATAGAACCCATACTATAAGTTATCAACACTAAGCTACAAGCTACTGCTTACTAATGATATGTATGATGTAAACTTTATGTGCCTTAATTGCAGCCCTGTATATGCTTATGTGGAGAGATTACAATTTTTTTCTGTATTATGTGATACGTTAAAAAGCTGACAATAAAAATTGGGCTCTTATTGTCACAGCACATAACCACATGTATCAAACTTTTACCACAGCCAAGCATGTGAAATGAGCAAAGCCACCATATATTCATAGCTGCGTTATAACAAATTTTATATAACAAATTTTGTTATGGTTATTCCAATGTAGATTTGGGTTTAAAAATATTTTAGTCAATAGTCACTGTGTGTCTCCTCTGTATGAGACTGTCTGGGAAAGGATGGTCTCTGATTTCAAAGTTTTCACTCATTTTGAAATGGGAAATGAGGTAATATTCACATAAAAAGATAATGTAAAAATATAAGACAATGTATGCTACATACTTGCTCCAGGTGATGGTAGAGTGAGAGAGCCAGGAGAGGAAGAAGTTGGGGAAGTTTCCATAAAATCAAGTGACCACATGCCATGATTTGAATGGAAGAATTATAATTTATGTCTAGATTCCTGGTGTAACAATTAATATGATTCACTTTTATTCTCAAAATTGCTTTGACATAAGTGATAATTATGTGTACAGATAGGCAAGTGTAGCCTTGAAGAAAAGGTATAATTCAAATAAGTAGAAGCATTTCTGGAAATCCAAGACAGGTAAATGGTATATGCAAAGGAATGTAAAGAATCATAGTGATCAAGAGTTTGGATGAAGTAACGTTTTGTGCAAGGAGGCATTGTCTGTGTTGCAAAGTGCAAATATTTCGTTGGAGGTCTAGCCTTCTTGATGATGTCTTTCCAGACTTCTCCTGTGGGGACAAAAAGTTTTTTTTCCAGAGTGTGCTTTAAGGACCATTACTTTATCCTAAATATGTGGCAGGAAGAGGAATTATCTGGGGACATAACACAATCTCACACAGTATCAAATGTCTCCTGCCAAAGGTAGCCAAGTTAACAACAATATAAAACAAACAGAATCTCCAGTCAAACTAGAATTTCATATAATCAATGAATATTTATTTTTTAGCATAAAATAGTCCAAAATATTGCCTATGACATAAAGCACAGTCCTTTTTTAGTATTACTCAATTGTTGCATGAAATATTCTTATATTAAAAAATTACCTTTGTGTGAAATTCAAGTTTGACTGGATATTCTGTATTTTAACTGCAACTGTATTCCTGCTTCATGTCAGACTCCAGGGATTTCTCTTGACTATTTCTATCTCTAATGAAACTCTTTTCCTTGGTCCAGAAGACAAACTTCCTTCACTTTTAAAGGAAATTTCTGTTTTGAGCTTATAAAGTTTGCATGAGGAATTTTGCAATTGTTTAGTGATGCTTTTCACAAATCCGTCTTTAGGTTTAAATTTATTTATTATATTCTATGAATTAAAACTTAAATCCCAATTTTTAATTTAGATTACTCCTGTAAGGTGACAAACAATAGCTTAATGATCTAACATGAGTTCGATTGATACTTTTTTTATCATGCTGCTGCTGCTGCTAAGTTGCTTCAGTCGTGTCCAACTCTGTGTGACCCCATAGACGGCAGCCCACCAGGCTCCACTGTCCCTGGCATTCTCCAGGCAAGAACACTGGAGTGGGATGCCATTTCCTTCTCCAGTGCATGAAAGTGAAAAGTGAAAGTGAAATCTCTTAGTCGTGTCCGACCTTAGCGACCCCATGGACTGCAGCCTACCAGGCTCCTCTGTCCATGGGATTTTCCAGGTAAGAGTACTGGAGTGGGTTGCCATTGCCCTCTCCTTTCATCATGGGCAACTTTAAAATTTAAAGCAATAAGTAGAAACAGATGGTACCATATAAAGTTTACTGAACTGATGCATTTCTCAGTTCTCTTTCAAAATGGCCTTGAGGTATTTACCACATCATATACATGAGTAAACAGGCTCAGGGCAGTTTGAGACTGCATTTCAAAGTTTCCATAGCCCATAGATAATTAATGGAAATGTTATTAACTTTTGAACCCAAAGTCCACGATTGCAAATTTAGCCAATTTATTTACACTATAATATAGCCCTTTCCAATGGAGAAATGGGCATTGCTTGTCATTATTCATAGTACAGTTCATTTGTTCAGTCGTGTCGGACTCTTTGTGACCCCATGAACCCCAGCATGCTAGGCACCCCCTGTCCATCACCAATTCCTGGAGTTCACCCAAACCCATGTTCATCGAATCGGTGATGCCATCCAACCATCTCATTCTCTGTCATCCCCTTCTCCTCCTGCCCTCAATCTTCCCTGCATCAGGGTCTTTTCAAATGAGTCAGCTCTTCCCATCAGGTGGCCAAAGAATTGGAGTTTCAGCTTCAAAATTAGTCCTATCAATGAACATCCAGGACTGATCTCCTTTAGGATGGACTGGTTGGATCTCCTTGTAGTCCAAGACTCTCAAGAGTCTTCTCCAACACCACAGTTCAAAGCATCAGTTCTTCGGTGCTCAGCTTTCTTTATAGTCCAACACTTAAATCCGTACACGACCACTGGAAAAATCATAGTCTTGACTAGACAGACCTTTGTTGACAAAGTAATGTCTCTGCTTTTTAATATGCTATCTAGGTTGGTCATAACTTTCCTTCCAAGAAGTAAGCATCTTTTAATTTCATGGCTGCAATCACCATCTGCAGTGATTTTGGAGCCCAGGAAAATAGTCAGCCACCATTTCCACTGTTTCCCCATTTATCTGCCATTAATTGATAGGAACAGATGCCATGACCTTAGTTTTCTGAATGTTGAGCTTTAAGCCAACTTTTTCACTCTCCACTTTCACTTTCATCAAGAGGCTTTTGAGTTCCTCTTCACTTTCTGCCATAAGGATGGTGTCATCTGCATATCTGAGGTTATTGATATTTCTCCCAACAATCTTGATTCCAGCTTGTGCTTCCTCCAGCCCAGTGTTCCTCATGATGTACTCTGCATATAAGTTAAATAAGCAGAGTGACAGTATACAGCCTTGATGTACTCCTTTTCCTATTTGGAACCAGTCTGCTGTTCCATGTCCAGTTCTAACTGTTGCTTCCTGACCTGCATCAGGTTTCTCGGCAGGCAGGTCAGGTGGTCTGGTATTCCCATCTCTAGAAGAATTCTCCACAATTTATTGTAATCTACACAGTCAAAAGCTTTGGCATAGTCAATAAAGCAGAAATAGATGTTTTTTTGGAACTCTCTTGCTTTTTCCATGATCCAGCAGATGTTGGCAATTTGATCTCTTGTTCCTCTGCCTTTTCTAAAACTAGCTTGAACTTCTGGAAGTTCACGGATCACGTATTTCTGAAGCCTGGCTTGGAGAATTTTAAGCATTACTTTACTAGTGTGTGAGATGAGTGCAATTGTGTGGTAGTTTGAGCATTCTTTGGCATTGCCTTTCTTTGGGATTGGAATGAAAACTGACCTTTTCCAGTCCTGTGGCCACTGCTGAGTTTTCCAGATTTGCTGGCATATTGAGTGCAGCATTTTCACAGCATCATCTTTCAGAATTTGAAATAGCTCAACTGGAATTCCATCACCTCCACTAGCTTTGTTCGTAGTGATGCTTTCTAAGGCCCACTTGACTTCACATTCCAGCATGTCTGGCTGTAGGTGAGTGATCACACCATCGTGATTATCTGGGTCATTAAGATCTTTTTTGTACAGTTCTTCTGTGTATTCTTGCCACCTCTTCTTAATATCTTCTGCTTCTGTTCAGTCCCTACCATTTCTGTCCTTTATTGAGCACATCTTTGCATGAAATTTTCCCTTTGCATCTCCAATTCTCTTGAAGAGATCTCTAGTCTTTCCCATTCTGTTGTTTTCCTCTATTTCTTTGCATTGATCTCTGAGGAAAGCTTTCTTATCCCTCCTTGCTCTTTACTGGAACTCTGCATTCAAATGCTTATATCTTTCCTTTTCTCCTTTGCTTTTCACTTTCCTTCTTTTCACAGCTATGTGTAAAGCCTTCTCAGACAGCCATTTTGCTTTTGTACATTTCTTTTTCTTGGGGATGGTCTTGATTCCTGTCTCCTGTACAATGTCCCGAACCTCCATCCATAGTTCATCAGGCACTCTGTCTGTCAGATCTAGTCCCTTAAATCTATTTGTCACTTCCACTGTATAGTCATAAGGGATTTGATTTAGATCATATCTGAATGGTGTAGTGGTTTTCTCTACTTTCTACAATTTCAGTCTGTATTTGGCAATAAGGAGATCATGATCTGAGCCACAGTCAGCTCCTGGTCTTGTTTTTGCTGACTGTATAGAGCTTCTCCACCTGTGGCTGCAAAGAATATAATCAATCCGATTTCGATGTTGACTCTTTGGTGATGTCCGTATGTAGAATCTTCTTTTGTGTTGTTGGAAGAGGGTGTTTGCTATGACCAGTGCGTTCTCTTGGCAGAACTCTATTAGCCTTTGCCCTGCTTCATTTTGTACTCCAAGGCCAAATCTGCCTGTTACTCTGGGTGTTTCTTGACTTCCTACTTTTGCATTCCAGTCCTCTATAACAAAAAGGACATCTTTTTTGGGTGTTAGTTCTAGAAGGTCTTGTAGGTCTTCATAGAACCATTCACCTTCAGCTTCTTCAGTGTTACTGGTTAGAGCATAGACTTGGATTACTGTGATATTGAATGGTTTGCCTTGGAAATGAACAGAGATCATTCTGTCATTTTTGAGATCGCATCCAAGTACTGCATTTTGGACTCTTTTGTTGACCATGATGGCTACTCCATTTCTTTTAAGGGATTCCTGCCCTCAGTAGTAGATATAATGGTCATCTGAGTTAAATCCACCCATTCCAGTCCATCTTAATTCACTGATTCCTAGAATATTGATGTTCACTCTTGCCATCTCCTGTTTGATCACTTCCAGTTTGCCTTGATTCATGGACCTAACATTCCAGGTTCCTATGCAATATTGCTCTTCACAGCATTGAACCTTGCTTCTATCACTAGTCCCATCTACAACGGGATGTCGTTTTTGATTTGGCTCCATCCCTTCATTCTTTCTGGAGTTATTTCTCCACTGATCTCCAGTAGCATGTAGGGCACCTACCAACCTGGGGAGTTCCTCTTTCAGTATCCTATCTTTTTGTCATTTCATGCTGTTCATGGGGTTCTCAAGGCAAGAATACTGAAGTGGTTTGCCATTCCCTTCTCCAGCAGACCACATTCTGTCACCCGTCCATCTTGGGTGGCCCCACACAGCATGGCTTAGTTTCATTGAGTTAGACAACGCTGTGGTCCATGTGATCAGATTGGCTAATTGTCTGTGATTGTGGTTTCTTTCTGTCTCCCCTCTGATGCTCTCTCTCAGTGCCTACTGTCTTACTTGGGTTTGTCTTACCTTGGACGTGGGGTATCTCTTCACGGCTGCTCCAGCAAAGCATAGCCGCTGCCCCTTACCTTGCTCACGGGGTAGCTCCTCTCGGCCACGGCCCCTTACCTTGGACGTAGGGTAGCTCCTCTTGGCTGCCACCCCTGACCTTGGACGTGGAGTAGATCCTCTTGGCCGTGCTTCTATGCTGTCCGTAGCAGCCATCGCGCTTCATTATTCTTAAGTGACCCAAATTTCCCGAAATGCAAATAATATATTATTATTTTCTGATTCAGTTCAGTTCAGTCACTCAGTCGTGTCTGACTCTTTGTGACCCCATGGACTGCAGCACGCCAGACCTCTCTGTCCATCACCAACTCCCAGAGTTTACTCAGACTCATGTCACTGAGTCAGTGATGCCATCCAACCATCTCATTCTCTGTTGTCCCCTTCTCCTCCCGCCTTCAATCTTTCCCAGCATCAAGGTCTTTTCCAATGAGTCAGTTCATTGCATCAGGAAGCCAAAGTATCGGAGTTTCAGCCTCAACATCAGTCCTTCCAGACTGATTTCCTTTAGGGTGAACTGGTTGGATCTCCTTGCAGTCCAAGGGACTCTCAAGAGTCTTCTCCAACACCACACTTCAAAAGCATCAATTCTTTGATGCTCAGCTTTCTTTATAGTCCAACTCTCATATCCATGCAGACTACTGGAAAAACCATAGCTTTGACTAGATGGACTTTTGTTGGCAAAGTAATGCTTTTTAATATGCTGTCTAGGATGGTCATGACTTTTCTTCCAAGGAGCAAGTGTCTTTTAATTTCATGGCTGCAGTCACCATCTACAGTGATTTTGGAGCCCCCAAATTAAAGTTTGTCACTGTTTCCAGTGTTTCCCCATCTATTTGTCATGAAGCGATGGGACCAGAAACCATGATCTTAGTTTTCTGAATGTTGAGCTTTAAGCCAACTTTTTCACTCTCCTCTTTTGCTTTCATCAAGAGGCTCTTTAGTTCTTCTTTGCTTTCTGCCATAAGTGTGGTGTCATCTGCATATCTGAGGTTGTTGATATTTCTCCCGGCAATCTTGATTCCAGCTTGTGCTTCATCCAGCCCAGTGTTTCTCATGGTGTACTCTGCATATAAATTAAATAAGCAGGGTGATGGTATACAGCCTTGACGTACTCCTTTTCCTTTTTGGAACCAGTCTGTTTTTCCATGTCCAGTTCTAACTGTTGCTTCCTAACCTGCATACAGGTTTCTCAAGAGGCAGGTCAGGTGGTCTGGTATTCCCATCTCTTTCAGAATTTTCCACAGTTTGTTGTGATCCACACAGTCAAAGGCTTTGGCATAGTCAATAGAGCAGAAATAGATTCTTTTTTTTCCTAGAATTCTCTTGCTTCTTCTATGATCCAATGAATGTTTGCAATTTGATCTCTTGTTCCTCTGCCTTTTCTAAATCTAGCTTGGACATCTGGAATCTCACGGTTCATGTACTGTTGAAGCCTTGCTTGCAGAATTTTGAGCATTACTTTGGTAGCCTGTGATATGAGTGCAATTGTGCAGTAGTTTGAACTTTCTTTGGCATTGGCTTTCTTTGGGATTGGAATGAAAACTTATCTTTTCCAGTCCTGGGCCACTGCTGAGCTTTCCAAATTTGCTGGCATATTGAGTGCAACACTTTCACAGAATCATCTTTTTAGGATTTGAAATAGCTCAGCTGGGATCCCATCACCTCCACTAGCTTTGTGTACAGTGATGTTTCCTAAGGCCCACTTGACTTCGCATTCTAGGATTTCTGGCTCTATGTGAGTGATCAGACCATCTGATTAAATGTATGAATATTCTCAGTCTTTTCCTTTTTTAATAATAAAATAATAATAAAAATAGCAGTGACAATATTTAACATGTGTCAAGGAATATGCTAGATATATTACATGTTCCACTTTACTCAAGCTTATGAAACTGTCATTTAATTATTTTACTCAGTAATCAAGACTTCTTTAAACCATTTGAACCCTGAAAAATTACATTATTACTTTACAATCTTCTGACACATGGACATGACTTTTTGTGTTGTGTGACATAAGCTTTTTGGGGGGCAAAATCAGGACTGCAGCCCAAGAGACAGCACCTCCGATAGCTCTGAGAAACTGCTCCAAAGAAGCAAGAGGGGAAGGTCAATATATGTGATTTTGGTGAGGCAATCAAGTACTCATCTTCACAAAAATTTTTCTGCTAGTCACGAGAAAATATTGTTACCATGAAGGTGCTTTTCTAGATATGAGGAGATGCAGGGATTGTGCCCATAAAATCAGTTCCTAAAAACATCTAACTATCTGAAGACTTGTTCTGACAGTTTTCTTGGAGCACAGAGTGCCTCATTCTTGTTTTCCACCCTGAACTCCTTTCAGGGTATGTTGAAACAGCACAGAATTCAGTCCCCACAGAGGCAGATGGCAAATGCCCTTGGCAAGTGCCAATTTGTAGTTGACAGTGCTGCCTTATGGTTATGGTTATAAATTTGGGAGGCATTACATGATCATTTTGTCCCATGGTGCTGAGAAGACTCATTGCTAGGTCTGTCAAAGGCCATTCAATGTGCTATTACTGGACTAGGTCTTCATAGTCAAAGATCTCTGGATATCTGTCTTCTAATTATGGTCCAGGAAAATAGTCCTTTTTATTGCATCTTAGAGTTACACTATTATAATCGTTGATCACATATGGAACTATTTATTTGATCAACAGCTTGAAGTTACCTAGTCATCATTATTTTCTTTGGAAGCTCAGTCACACATCTGGTAATACAAGAAACAATAATCTTATAAAACAGGCAAAATACAAATAATATAGCTGATAACATTAGTGGAGTTATAAATGAATACTTAAGCCAAGAACTTCCCATGCTAAACCAGTTTTTGAAGATTGGGAGAGGGCCACTTCCAGCAGAAATCTGATTTTTCATATGGTTCATCTATTGCATTATATTAGATGATTCACTGGGTATGAAAACACAACATTCAGTTTGAATTATGGCACAGGTGCCTCCCCGAGATGCCACAAGAATGTCAAGGGCCATGCAGTTTTGTAGCATTGCCTTTCTCATCATAGAGACCCTAGAATTCAATAGGCTAACTGCCCATATACTATCATCTAAAGCTTGTTGAGTGAAAGTTACTAATGTTTCAGTATGGTTGATTATATCCTCCAATCCTACTGAAGGCAGAAAAATAGCTAATAATGGTCAGAACAGTGGAATACAGATCTTTTGACTCATCGGGCTCATACCAATGGCAGATGGCTGGGATCACCTCTAATTTGTTACATATATGACTTTGAGTCCCTCGTGCTTATAACCTTTTGACAGGTGCCACCAGAAATATGCTTTTATGTCTTAATGTTATCAATTTGATGGACATACAGTTCTATATCAAGGGACAGATTTTGAAGGCTGAAAAATAACAATTCTCAACAATTAGAAAGGTAAATTCTCCATGGCTAAAACTAAATACTAAAAAAAATTCAAATGGTGAAGCCCCAAGCTTTCTGTTGATAATTATAAATGTTTATAAGAAATTATCTTAATGTTGCAGCTTATAGAAAGCAATCCTATAAACTCAGTGAACAAAGAGCAAAGAGCAGCTGATTACAGAAATTGCCAGAAACTTACAGTCTTGTTTTCAAAGAACAAATTCTGGTCCAACATCAGTTACTTCTAGTACTGAAAGTCTTTACAACTTCTCAGGCACCTTTCTTGGCTTTCTTCCCTTGTGGCTACCTGCCTACCTGTGGAGAGCAGAAGGTAATTTTTCACCATTCTGAGCTATTCTTTGGTTTCCCCATTTCCTTTGTGACTACACCAAACCTAAAAGACCTATTTCAATCTCCTTTTGGTTCCAATCTTTAATCTGAATAGTTGATATTAATCTAATGCAACAGATTGTATAGGAAGTGTGATAACCAATAAATTATTTCACTAGTCAAGCATAGCTCACCCCACATATATAATAATAACTATATTGGGGGGGAAGGTAACCTTTTTACTTTTTGACCATTAGCATTACAATGCCCTAGACACACAATTATCATAGTACTTAAGCCAATTATATGCATGCACAGTAAAAGGAAAATAATGTTCTTCCATGATCACTACAGAATATAATTAAGAAAAGAATTCTATTGGAGTATTTTCTATTATAGGTAGTGAAATCTGAGTATGACCTAAAAGTGACATAAAAATTATTAGCAATCATTGACACATTTGTAAACTATTTAAATCAAATGGCCCAAGTAAATGAGAAGAGCATGGAAGGAAAAAGGTGAAAGTCAAATATAAGGAAATTTTCACTGCATTATTTTTGTATTAAATGTCTAATTTTAGAGTTTATAAAGTAGCACTTCATTGTATAGAAATTAAGATCCAGAAATGTTTGTATATAACACAGCAAAATCTTATGGAACCATTGTAAAGACCAAAACAAAATGTAAAGTCCTGTAGAGGTTGGGGATAACTAAAATGAAAAATATATCTATGATCTGATGTTTGCAAGGGATGTCATTTATTTTCTCCGTTGCTCCAGAGGCCTAATTTCCTCTCTATGTTGTAATAGTAGTTCTACTAGGATCTTCTAGCCTTTTCCAGTTTACTTTGTGGTCTTATTCCCAAGTTTCCCATTCGTGAAAGTGGTCAGTGAGATGATAGGTGACTATCTACCTGGGATACTATCAGAATTTCTGCACTGATTGTGAGTGGACTTTAGACATCTTTTAAGTTCCTTCTAAACTTCAGGGGCCTATAACTTTATTATGGCTTTCCTCTAATAATGGGCTTTTTGTTAAAAGCACATAAAGACTGTGACTACAATAGAGTTGAAGCTATGGTTTTTCCAGTAGTCATGTACAGAAATGAGAGTTGGACCATAGAAAAAGGCTGAGGGATGAAGAACTAATGCTTTAGAATTGTGGTGCTGGAGAAGACTCAAGAGTTCCTTGGACTGCAAGGAGATCAAACTAGTCAATCCTAAATGAAATCAACCCTGAATATTCATTGGAAGGACTGATGCTGAAACTCCAATACTTTGGCCACCTGATGCAAAGAGCCAAATAATTGGAAAAGACCCTGATGCTGGGAAAGATTGAAGGGAAAAGGAGAAGGGGAGAGCAGAGGATGAGATGGTTGGATGACATTACCTATTCAATGGACATGAACTTGAGCAAACTCTGGGAGATAATGAAGGACAGGGAGCCTGACATACTGCACTCCATTGGGTCACAAAGAGTTGGACATGACTTAGCGATGATCAACAACAATAACTAGGTACAAGTGGGACAAAAATTGAGAAGGAAAGAAGAAAACAAAAGCTCTACAGAGTCAAACAACAGTATTTTGGAAAATGTATTTATTTCACGAAAAGCATTTATTTGCATCTATTTTATATAAAGTACTAAAGTAAATGTGATGAGAAAATCTTATTTATGGCTTATGCTCTAAGCAATGTTATTGAAGTATAATACACATATTAATGATAAGGCCAAATATTATCCAGAAGTCTACCCAGCAGTCTCTAAACAATGGAATTATTCTACAAGATTTTTCAAAAATAGCTGTGTATTTTTGAAGGTGCACTACTGTAAAAATTGAATAGTTTTTGAAACAAGTTACAAAAATCCACTGGGTTGTGATGGACATCAGAATTATGTGATGTCTTGATAGCCTGAATCAAGCTGTCAACATAGGGCATTTTTATCTTAATGGAGGGTAGTAATGATGTTATGGTAGTCTCACTGATGGCATATGGATTTTGGTAGTTCTTGATTACTTGTATATTTTTAAGATAATTACATTTTTAAGGAGTTGAGTTTCTCTTGTGCAAATTCATTTTATACATTTATATATATATTCTATATCTTAATACATAAAGTGTAGAGAAAGCAAGAGAGTATAGAGAAAGCCTGTTAAATCTAATCACTTGTTTCTATCATTTAATCTTTTGGAGTTAAGTTATTTAAATTTAAAAAGAACCATTAATCCAAATCAGTTTAGGTCATAGGCAAATAAAACAATTAGCCACTACTGAGAAACATATAACATATAAAAAAAATAGGTACTCAAAATATACATGGTTCATAAAATATTCTCATCTACAGATGTATTTATAAAGTAAATGAGTATAAATGAATAGTATGCAACTGACCTACTATTGATGGAATATTCACATTGTTACTTTCCTCCCAGTTTCATATTGGTCATGCACTGGCTTGGAAAGTCTTTCCGTTGCAGACACACTAGAAATTCATTTGAGGGGATACATCTAGAATAAAAGGGAGATAATTTTATTTGTTTTAGCAGTATCAGAAGACACTGAAAAGATTAATAGTTTAGGTTGTTTCAAACAGAAGAGTGAAAACAGACACGCTGTCTGGCAAACTGCAGAATACAGATCTGCTGCGATGCCACTACTAACTGTAATGAACTATCAACCCCTAAAAGCTGGAAAGGACATTCAGGATAACGTTGTCCATCTTGTCTTGAAACATGAGAAAACTGCAAAGGAGATAATTAGGTAATTCATTCTAAGTTCATAGTAACTCGTGATAGAATCAGGCCTAAACCTCTTATTACACAAATTCTAAGGTTCTGTTTGAAATACAGGAGGGACCTTAATAATATATATCATGGCCACAAAGTATTAATATAATCTATTATTAGGCAGTTATATGCATTAAAATGTATGCACTATATATCAATTAGTTTTATGAGAACTCTTCATAAAATGAAAAGAAATAACATTCTTTACTGAAAATGGTAGCATTTTATGAATATAATTTCAGAGTAGTTACCAGTGCAGGGAGGAGGAGGGAGAAGACGAGTGAAAATTGTTAATAGATACAACTTACTAGATATAAATTAAAAAGTTACAAGGATGTAAATGTACAGCACAGGGAATGTAGCCAATATTTTAGAATAGCTTTATATGAAGCATAAAGATATTGAATTACTATGTTGTATACTTGGAGCTAATATACTATTGTGTTAACTATATTTCAATTAAGAAAACACCAAATCAAAATTACTCTATTCATTCTCGTCTTTCCCAGTGCTCGTGGTCTCATAACTTCATCTTTTCTTTAAACTTAAGAACTTTTTTTTTCTTGTCTCTCTTTTTTTCACCCCCATTTACTCAATTAGAAAAACAGAGGCAATTCCGATACTTAAGGTGAACATTGCTTCATTTTCCATTGTTCAAAACCCCTTACACTGACACCTTTCAGAGTCTCATCCTCTAGTTTAAGACTCCCCTGTGCTCTTTTCTTTGTCTTTTATAAGAAAATTTCCTGAGACTTGCTCTATGCTGTGAAACAAAGCCTCCACAGCTGTATTGATGCCCCGGCAATGCCAAACAGCCCAGGTTATTGTTCTCCTCCTCATTGCTGGGCTCTTGTTCCTTTACTGTTTGTATTGAAATGGCCAGAAGGGACGTACTAGGAGTCCACCTACAATGCCGGAGCCCTCAACTTCATTCTCAACGTGAGTATAAAAAGCCGAGCTATGCACACTGCACAGTAAACAGCCCACATAAGTCACATCAGTGCCTACTGTGCAACTCTGAACAATTTTAAATATTCCTGTCTGGTTGCATTTTACACAACACTACCACAATACAGGGCTTCCCACGTGGCATGGTGGTAAAGAATCCGCTTGCCAGTGCGGGAGAGGCAGAAGACACCTCTGGTTCTATCCCTGGGGTGGGAAGACCCCCTGGAGGAAGAAATGGCAACCCACTCAAACATTCTTGCCTGGAAAATCCCATGGACAGAGGAAGCTGGCAGGCTACAGTCCACGGGGTTGCAAAGAGTCAGACCTGACTGAGTGAGAGCACACGCGCACATACAAACCACAATACAAAGAACACATTTAGACATTTCTGAGATGCGGGAAATGGATGTGATGGTGAGGAATTAGAAACAGGAGCAGTAGCTGCCTGGAAAAACTACCCTTAGAGAGAAGAAAAATCTAAAAGAAAAAAATCAATTAATAACTCAGTCAGTCAGTCTTCCATGCAGATCTTTGTAGAGAAAATGAGGCTATTTTGTCAAAATAATAATCATGTTTTCTAAGGGCTGTCCTGCTAAAAATACAGCTTCTCTGGAGAAGCAGCTACATGCTCTCTTTAAATAGCTCCATTTGGCTTGCATCGCTGCTTGTCCTTATCTTAACTGAATAAGAACTGTCTAATATCCCTCTAAATGAAAGTAATTTTGGGACTCAGTCACATCGCACATTTGACAATCCCTTCCAGATGTGATTATGTAGAACTATCTCTCCTATTTACAATAGGCAAAGGGGGTTGGAGATGTTACATAGAAAATCACTTTTTCTGGTCCTTCTGGGATTGAAATAGGAAGGTGGTCCATATGACACTGAATATAGGTGAGTCACATGCTGAGCTTTGCAAAGAGAAGCATTCTCCTGGGTGATGAATAGAAGCCCTGCGTTCCCTTTGATGCTAACGAAACCTTGTGATGAAAACCACTGTAGAAATGCAATAAGCCTTTGTTCACAGCACCGGCAGGTGTTGTTAAAGCCTCCTGTCCTAGCTCTGACAATGTTCCAGAAACCTGACCTGCCACAACCCTGTTATTCCCACAATAGGAAGGCCCTGAGCAGAATAGTTAATTGTGCAATTCCATTGTGATACTTAATAGCCAAGGACAACAGATTCTTATGGTTTGATTCTATACTGATAATCAGAGGAGGTAAATGGAAGTGTTTGGTATGTGTCTGTGCATGTGTGCATGTGTATGTATGTATTCTATCTCCACAAATACATACACACACATGTAATCCCCATAATAATGCTGGACTTGGAATCCTATCTCTAAATGCAATGACTTTTAAGACATCACGTGGTTGCAGTGCGATTTGATGGGATGCTTCTGAGTTAGCTCTAGTGTGAAGTACCTAACTCATCCAAGATCCTAGATACTCAATTTTAATCTTTGTCAATGTTCAGAGCTATTTTTGTACAACTGAGTTAACTATATACAAACACTTGTATATCTAGATTTTTGCTTTCATTATTACCATCTTGAAATACAATATCAAGCTGCTCATCAAGATGGTAGAAAATGCTACTGCAAAAGGTTAGATCATATTAGACAGGTACAGTCTAGGAATGAAGACAATTACTTAGGAAAATGTAAGGCAAGTAAAGACTTTCAAAACAGATATTCAAATAAAAAATACAAAAATAGCAATTTCATTGATTATCTTCTAGAAAAATTGCTTTAGCTGTCACCTAGCCCAAGATGTTTTTCTGAGACAAAGATTTAAATATTTATATTTAAATATCTGTAGCCTTGAAAGTTTTGCAAAGCTTGGATCTCACTGACCACCTAGCTTAAGTATTTAGAACCAGAAAGATCTGGGTTTAAATAATTATTTCACCATTTGGTACATATGTAACATCAGGCAAGTTATGTATCTGTTTCATTTTGAGAATAAAGTGAGAAAATATATATTTGTGCTTATCCCAGTACCTGGAGCATAGTAAATGATAAATTATGACTATGAAATTTCTTTTCAGGGAATTCTGCTCTGTTGTGGATGTAAGGTATAAAGAACTCCTAAGATCTATCAATGCACCTTTGCCATTTTCATTCATATGCTTTTACACAAATGATTTTTCATTCTAAGATAAATACATTTTGATTATTTTTTAATTAATAAGGAGAGCAACTTTAATTTACTTTAACAGAGGCATGTATAGCAATGATGAACAAGATAGGAGTCTCTCTCTTGCACAAAAGTCTAAGTTGGTGTCCAGAGAGTGAAAATGGCCCTGCTCCATGAGGCCACACAGGAGTTCAGACTCTTTTGTTCCTATATTCCTTGAGTTTCACCCTCAATCAAACAATGGAAGGAATTACCATTGTCCTGTCTGTGTTCTAGCCTGTACAGAGGTGGGAAGAGGAAACAAAGACCAAGCTGATTTTCTCAAAGTACACTGCATGGAAATTTTTCACTTCACTTCCACTTACCTCACATTAGCTAGGTTATATAAGCCTGCCTAGCCACAGAAGTCCCTGGGAAATGATGTCTATAGCCCACTATAATATGCCCAGGCAAAACTCATCCAATGAAACAGCTAAAACAGTTTGGAAAACAATTATGAATTTATTTCAAAGGTGCATGCATCAGTTTTCCTTTGCTGTGCAAAAACCATCCCACTTCTTAGTGGCCTAAAACAATGTTTGTTTAGCTTGTGATTCTAAGGATTGAAAATTAAGACTGGACCTTGCCTGATAGTTTTAACTGGTCTTAATGGGGCTCACTCATGTGGCATAGGTCAGCTGAAAGGTTCAGGAGGGACTCTCCTCTTGTCTTTCAACAGGTTCAGTTCAGTTCCGTTCAGTCGCTCAGCCGTGTCTGACTCTCTGCGACTCCATGAATCGCAGCACGCCAGGCCTCCCGTCCATCACCAACTCCCGGAGTTTACTCAAAATCATGTCCATCGAGTTGGTGATGCTATCCAGCCATCTCATCCTCTGTTGTCCCCTTCTCCTCCTGCCCCCAATCCCTCCCGGCATCAGGGTCTTTTCCAATGAGTCAACTCTTCGCATGAGGTGGCCAAAATGTTGGAGTTTCAGCTTTAGCATCAGTCCTTCCAAAGAACACCCAGGACTGATCTCCTTTAGAATGGACTGGTTGGATCTCCTTGCAGTCCAAGGGACTCTCAAGAGTCTTCTTCAACATGTTAGACTTGGCTTATTTGCTTGTTAACTGTGCAAGGCCTTTTAAGATCCAGCCTCATAACTTGCACAATGTCACTTCTGCTACATTCTATTGGCTAAAGAATGTCACAAGGCCAGCCCTGATTTAAAAGGTAGTTAATTGCATTCCACCCCTTGTTGGGGAAACTCCAGATGTCACAGTACAGGGAAGGGAAGAACTTGTTTTATTCTTGCAGTCTATCAAAGGATAATCAAATTGGAGTTCCTATTCATAAATTAGTGTGTGCATGCTCAGTTGTGTCTGACACTTTGTGACCCCATGGACTGTAGCCCACCAGACTCCTCTGGCAAATGGGATTTTCCAGGCAAGAATACTGGAGTGGGTTCCCATTTTGTTCTCTAGGGGATCTTCCCATTCATAAATATACTGTAGTATAAATATGAAAAAGCCTATTTATTATGAGATGTGTGATATCAACTTGGGATTGATCAAGCTATTGCTTGGAGTTAGATACAAATGTTAGGTCCCTGGGTTACATACAGTTAAGAACACATGCACAAATGTTCATGAGGCATAAATCAGATTTAGACCTTCTACAAAGTACACCTAAGTCATGTGTTTAGATGTAGCTGATCTCTGTTTTGATGGTTATAACTGTCTAGTAATTTGGGGGAGAGGAGAGAAAACATATCATCTGAGGACAAAATAAGTCAGGTAAATATTGCAAAGCAGTGGTAGAAAATTGTTCTGGGTATTGAAAGAGCTGAATTTTAGTTCAAGCTAGAACTCAAAACTTAAGTGAGTTTCATAAATTTGTTCATGAATTTGTATTTATGTTTCTTTGTACAATTTTTAAATGTTGGACTAAATTAAATCTAATATCCTTCCTGCTTTAATTGGAGTCTGTGAGGCACTAAAAATGATGAAAAGAGACTTATTCTTTCATGGTACTACAAGACAGGAACAGAAGGGAAAATGCAAATGATTAGGATTCTTAATGCCAAATGTCAAGATATTTGGAAATATCTACATACTTATCCAACTATAGAGGGGCATAGCAACCCACTCCAGTATTCTTGCCTGAAGAATCCAATGAACAGAGGAGCCTAGCAGACCACAGTTCATAGGGTCACAAAGAGTTGGACATGACTGAAGCAACTTAGCACGCACACAAATACTTATCTAAATTCTGAATGCAGGAGCCTAAGTTGAAAAATGTATCTGTTTGCAAGCCAGAGACATTTTCTTCTTCAGAAGAGATCAATGTTATTACATTTTTAAAAAAAGTTATCGATTTAAGTATGACAAATAATCCCATAACAATTATAATTAAAATGTGAACACATAAAATCTTAAGTAAATTTGTTTCATAATAAAGGCAAATAATTGAGTTCTTATGTGTTCATACTTGCAAGGTACATAAATGTAAATAACATTTATTTTTTCCCTCATACCATGTGACCCCAAGTCAAACACTAATTTACATTTCTTACATAAATAGATACAAGAATGAAAAGTAATTTCGTATTTCAACAAGAAGTGTTATATAATCCACAAAGATGACAGCAACTCAAGGCAGTGATGCTGTCATTGGAATGTGGTGTCCAAAAGAAAAAGTGAAAGTGTAGTAGCTCAGCCATGTCCAACTCTCTGTGCCCTCCATGGACTGTAGCCCACCAGACTTCCCTGTCCATGGAATTCCCCAGGCAAGAATACTGGAGTGGGTTGCCATTCCTTTCTCCAGGGTTTCCAAACACATATCCAAATCCATATCACTAGCTACAGTTTGGGCAATGGTTCAAAATTTTAAAGAACTCTGTAGACTGACCAGCACTGTGCTTATCAAAATGCGGTCATAAGATCAGGCCCTGCAGTATAAGCATTGCCTGGGAACTTCTTTGAAATGATAATCCTCTAGCCACACATGAGACACACTATATTAGAAACTCTGAGAGGATTCAGGTATTTTAACGAACCCTACAGGTGGTGTTCCACACTGAAATTTCAGAACCACTGTTTTAGCCAACATTATTTATTAAACAATCTAGGCAGGAAATTTGGAAATGTCTGGATGGAACAAACTCACTGTCCTTTTATCTAATGACTACCCTTGTCTGCTTTAAATAGATCACCAAAAGTTAGCTCTGTTTTCTGCATGAATGATGCATCTGTGCACATTAGGTTTCTCTTAAAGAATACAGGAGACTTCACTTCATAAGGAGAACATGAGCATATGCTTTGTATGTAAAATGAGTCAAATAATTATTTGTAGACTTCATTATAATTTCACACAAGACACAAAGGGAATTCTTTCAAGAAAACAATAAACATTCCAATGAAACGGGGGCCACATAAAGAGATAAACTCTTTTCAGACTAGGGAGAATCCCATGGTTTCACAACCTCTTTTTGAAAGAAAGAAAGCACAACTCACAGAGTATCATAGGTGATTTTTCCAAAGTTAGATAGATGTTAATGACAAAGTCAGGACAGGAATTTCAGTTTCTACATCAAAGTCCAGTGTTCTTTTCTTTTAAAATCCTCCCCTCCAGAGGATTTAGAGATCTAGGGAAGTGTTTTATTTTTGAAATCTATGATAAAATAATAACATGAATGAAAATCAAGTAGAGAAATAAACCTTTATGTGCACAGAGGAAGCAATTAGTTCAAGCAGTGTGGAAGAAATAAAAATTTAGATCCAAAAAAGACCTGCTTCTTCATTCTTTTTTTAAAATAAGAGATATCAACGTTTTCATTTTAAATCTTAAATAAGACATGACATCTAGGAATACTGAGGCTTTAAAGGAAAGCTTTAAAAAAAAAATTCTTAAAAATCCTTTAAGCATGAAGAAATCAAATTCCTTACCTAGGAAAACTCTTTTTATAACATCAAAAAGAGCTAAATCCACAAAAGAGGGGGAAGAAAAGAAAACTGTCGAAAGAGATTGTCATAGCAACCAGATAAGACACATTTGGCACAAAAAGCAACCTGATTATTTCTCCTTTTTAATCAAAATTACATATCATCAAGTGTGGAAGCAAAACAATTGGGAAAACAGTAAAAGAATTTCAAAGTATATTGCATGCACGTTAATGTTTATTAACTCTCTCAGCACCTAAAGTAGGTGCAAGTATTAGTCAATCCAGGAATCATTTATTTTTCATGGGATTTCTTGCTTCATTTCTTCCCTCTACTCCATACATTTAAGAATCAGCAAACATTGATTATTCTTTTCCAGAGATATTTTTCAAAATGAATTATTGTTTATGCTCCTATGAAAATTCCAGGAGTTCATATTTCCTCAATATTTTTAATCTGATTTTTTAAATGATATCTCTTGTCCCTTGTTAGTTCCTTACAGACTATTTAACACTGACATACCTTTCAGAAATGTTCATATTTACTTGGTTTCTTGATAGAGTATGATGTTTATAAGTCTCCCACTCTTAGTGAATTCTTTGTAACAAGGCATGGGACAGAAATCTGTGTACTGTGCACCAAGGTCAGGACGCCTTCTTCTCTTTCCACAGTTCTACACGTCTGGAGGAGTGAACTGGAGAAACTAAGTGAATAGTAGAATGATCCCAACCAAAGAAGCTCAGTGAATTTCCACTAGGCCAGGACATGTCAACCATATTTCTTGGGTTGGAAGCACATTGCTGCCCTCTTCAACTCTGGTAAATTGTGGAAGATGTCGGTCATTCCAAAGACCCTGCATAGATGCTTCCACAGTCTCTGACGTAGAATGCTCCTGCTGCAAAGGGAAGAACTCTGATTCCTCTAACAAAAAATTAAATGGGGCACCAATGCACAGAAAAACTTGCGACTTTGCAGAATGAATTGCCATGAAGACAAACCTTTGACCTCTGTCCTTATTCCCATATCCACAGCTGGTTGTTCACACCATATGAGAAGAAAATTCCCAGTCTACCTCATGCCTAGTTGAAAGCTGTTGCAACCAATGGGACACGGTTACCTAAAGATTTGAACGGGGAATGTCAGAGACAGAACAAAAGAGAGTATTCCTTATCCTGTTCCTTAGTGCACAGCCACCTGTGCCTTTGAATGAGCATGGAAAGTTTATCTGAAAAACAAACTTGTGACTGCACAGTGTCCATCAATCAAATGGCTAAATTAGTGCAACTTACCTTCTGGAGTTCTACCTGCAAGTCTGAGGGCCTATGGTCCTTATTGGAAAGAAAAAATAGAAAACTAAGCCAAAATAAATGTTGACTTCATTAAAAATAAGAGTACCACATAGATATGTTAGCATAGAGTATCTTAGGTCAAATTTTATAGAAGTAGAGTCTGAGATGGAGATTTTTACCCAATAAAATTGTTGTAGAAGGCTTCACCATGCCTCCTTTTTTTTTTTTTTTATCCTTTTGATGTTTTCTCTCCAGTATTCAATCATATTTTTAATGCAAATCACCGTTATTTTTCAGAAGCATTCTGTGTCCCTTGGTGGATTTATCTGCTAATTAATGTAAAAAAATATGGAAAACAAATATTGTGAGAATTAATTTTCAAACTTAAATTGGTACACTTTAAAGCTGATTTCTTAAAAAAATTATTTCATTTTATTGAAAAAAAAAGAACACATCTGCTCCACAGACCCAGACATGGACGTGATAGGGATTCTTTCTCATAGGAAATTACTGCTATGACTGATTCTTGTTAATCCTGAAGGTGAGGTGGGGAGAGGGAATCCAGTGGCAAGGACTAATCAGAGACTGAAAAAGACTGTTCTGTTATCTGAAATGATTATTTTTGGGTAATAGTTGCAAGACAAGTTAAATGTGTCAGAATCAGGTGAGATATTCATTTGCCCTCTTTCTTCACAAGGTGACCTCACTTTAACTGAATTATTATAGGTGCTTGTGCCCCTTAATTGCCACATCCTGATAATTAAATATGTATTTCATATTTTGTTTTTACTCAAACTCACAATGGAAGGCTGTCAGCTGGTGAGAATTAATGTTGCCCATCCTAGGATCTGTGCCTAACTGTATTTGCTACCTCAACATCCCATATTACCAAGAACCATGTTGTACATAACATCCTGTCATGTACTCCTTTCATACATACATGTTAAGTCACTTATTCGTGTCTGACTCTTTGTGACCCTACGGACTATCACATCAGATCAGTCGCTCAGTCGTGTCCAACTCTTTGCGACCCCATGAATCGCAGCACGCCAGGCCTCCCTGTCCATCACCAACTCCTGGAGTTCACTCAGATTCATGTCCATTGAGTCAGTGATGCCATCCAGCCATCTCATCCTCTGTCATCCCCTTTTCCTCCCGCATTCAATCTTTCCCACCATCAGGGTATTTTCAAATGAGTCAGCTCTTCACATGAGGTAGCCAAAGTATTGGAGTTTCAGCTTCAGCATCAGTACTACCAATTAATATTTAGGACTGATTTCCTTTAGGATTGACTGGTTTGATCTCCTTGCAGTCCAAGGGACTCTCAATAGTCTTCTCCAACACCACAGTTCAAAAGCATCAATTCTTCAGCACTCAGCCTTCTTCACAGTCCAACTCTCACATCCATACATGACCACAGGAAAAACCATAGCCTTGACTAGATGAACCTTTGTTGGCAAAGTAATGTCTCTGCTTTTGAATATGTTATCTAGGTTGGTCATAACTTTCCTTCCAAGGAGTAAGCATCTTTTAATTTCATGGCTGCAGTCACCATCTGTAGTGATTTTGGAGCCCAGAAAAATAAAGTCTGAGACTGTTTCCACTGTTTCCCCATCTATTTCCCATGAAGTGATGGGACCAGATGCCATGATCTTTGTTTTCTGAATGTTGACCTTTAAGCCAACTTTTTCACTTTCCATTTTCACCTTCATCAAGAGGCTTTCTAGTTCCTCTTCACTTTCTGCCATAAGGGTGGTGTCATCTGCATATCTGAGGTTATTGATATTTCTCCTGGCAATCTTGATTCCAGTTTGTGTTTCTTCCAGTCCAGCGTTTTTCATGATGTGCTCTGCATATAAGTTAAATAAGCAGGGTGACAATATACAGCCTTGACGTACTCCTTTTCCTACTTGGAACCAGTCTGTGGTTCCATGTCCAGTTCTAACTGTTGCTTCCTGACCTGCATACAAATTTCTCAAGAGGCATGTCAGGTGGTCTGGTATTCCCATCTCTTTCAGAATTTTCCACAGTTTATTGTGATCCACACAGTCAAAGGCTTTGGCATAATCAATAAAGCAGAAATAGATGTTTTTCTGGAATTCTCTTGCTTTTTCCATGATCCAGCAGATGTTGGCAATTTGATCTCTGGTTCCTCTGCCTTTTCTAAAACCAGCTTGAACATCAGGAAGTTCACGGTTCACGTATTGCTGAAGCCTGGCTTGGAGAATTTTGAGCATTGCTACGGATTATAGCCCTCCAGATTTCTCTGTCTATAGGATTCTTGAGGCAAGAATACTGAGTGGGTTGTCATGCCCTCCTCCAGGGGATCTTCTTGACCCAGGGATTGAACCCACAACTCTATATCTTCTGCATTGATAGATGGGTTCTTTACCACTAGTGCACCAGGAAAGTTCAGTTCAGTTCAGTTGCTCAGTCATAGACTGCAGCACACCAGGCTTCCCTGTCCATCACCAACTCCCAGAGAGTGCTCAAACTCATGTCCATCGAGTTGGTGATGCCATCCAACCATCTCATCCTCTGTCGTCCTCATCTTCTCCTACCTTCAATCTTTCTCAGTATAAGGGTCTTTTCCAATGAGTCAGTTCTTCACATTAGGTGACCAAAGTATTGGAGCTTCAGCTTCAGCATCAGTACTTCCAATGAATATTCAGGATTAATTTCCTTTAGGATTGACTGGTTGGATCACCTTGCAGTCCAAGGGACTCTCAAGAGTCTTCTCCAACACCACAGTTCAAAAGCATCAATTCTTCAGTGCTCAACTTTCTTGATGGTCCAACTTTCACATCCATACATGACTACTGGAAAAACCATAGCTTTGACTAGAAAGACCTTTTTCAGAAAAGTAATGTCTCTGCTTTTTAATATGCTGTCTTGGATGGTCATAGTTTTTCTTCCAAGGAGCAAGCATCTTTTAATATCATGGCTGCAGTGAACATCTGCAGTGATTTTGGAGCCTAAGAAAATAAAGTCTATCACTGTTTCCATTGTTTCTCCATCTATTTGCCATGAAATGATGGAAATGGTTGCTCTGATCTTAATCTTTCAAATGTTGAGTTTTAAGCCAACTTTTTCACTCTCCTCTTTCACTTTCATCAAAAGGTTCTTTAGTTCCTCTTTGCTTTCTGCCATAATGGTGATGTCATCCGCATATCTGAGGTTATTGATATTTCTCCCAGCAATTTTGATTCCAGCTTGTGCTTCACCCAGCCTGGCATTTTGCATGATATATTCTGCCTAAAAGTGAATTAAGCAAGGTGACAATGGTGACAATATACAGCCTTGATGTACTCCTTTCCTAATTTGGAACCAGTCTGTTGTTCTATGTCCAGTTCTAACTGTTACTTCTTGACATGCATACAGGTTTCTCAGGAGGTAGGTAGTTGGTCTGGTATTCCCGTCTCTTTAAGAATTTTCCACAGTTTATTATGATCCACACAGTCAAAGGCTTTAGCATAGTCAATGAAGGGAAGTAGATGCTTTTCTGGAATTCTCCTGCTTTTTCTATGACCCAACAGATGTTGGCAATTTGATCTCTGGTTCCTCTGCCTTTTCTAAATCCAGCTTGAACATCTGGAAGTTCTCAGTGCACATACAGTTGAAGCCTGGCTTGGGGAATTTTGAGCACTCCCTTTCTAGCATGTGAAATGAGTGCAGTTGTGTGGTAGTTTGAACATTCTTTGGCATTGGCTTTCTTGTCAATTCTGTTCCGTTGATCTATGTATCTGTTTTTGTGCCACCATCATACTGTAGATTTGTAGCATAGTCTGAAGACAAGAAGTGTGGTAACTCCAGCTTTGTTCTTTTCTCTTAAGATTGTTTTGCTCTAATATTCTATTTAAAGTTATATTGTACCCCCATCAAGCATGATGGCATAATAAATGCTTTGTATTTTGAGGCACCCACTGTTAACAAATGTGTAGATAGATATGTAGATAGCTAGAAACAATATGATAAATAAAACCCCCATGAAAATTTATTAATAACCAATCTATAAGTTGAAACTATTTTGCTCAATGTGTATGGGGATGATTCCTAAATTTAATTAATAACGCTGTAGAATGAGGATTTTGTCATAACATTAACTCTGTTTCCTAATGCTGAACTTCTCAGAAATGTTTCTAGCCACTCAAATATGTAAAAGCATCATCAGTATACATTTTCATGTGTCAGGCTCACTATTCAGAGTTGATCTTAAGCTTAGCCTACATCACCTATCTGCCTTTTCTTTTAACAGAAGACAACTGGGCTTTCCAACTCATTTCAACTTCGAAGAGCCAGCTGGGTGGGACATGGAGTACTAAACATAACTGTATCATGGAAACCCCTTCCTGAATGAGAGTAGATGTAGGAGATGTTTACAAAAAAATAGCATTGTTCACTCACCCTTACCCCAGACTGTACAAATCCAAAAGGAAGTTTTGCTCACTAAAAGAACAGTTTCAATGCTCTTGAAGGTGTGAACCTATCATCCCTGAAGGTCCAATACTTTGGTCATCTGATGCAAAAATCCAACTCATTGGGAGAGACCCTGATGCTGGGAAAGATTGAAGGCAGGAGGAGAAGGGGACAGCAGAGGATGAGGTAGTCCGATGACATCACCAATTCAATGGACTGAGTTTGAGAAAACTCAGGGAGTTGGTGAAGGACAGGGAAGCCTGGCATGCTGCTGTCCATGGGGTCCCAAAGAGTTGGACACTACTGAGCAACTGAACTGCAACAACAACAAAGCAAGAATAATAGTACAACTTCTTTCAAAGGGGTGTGATAAAATTAACTGAAGTAGTTCAGGAAGAGCCCTTAATAAATGTTGAGCAGTTATGAAAACATTAGTAATTACAGAAGCTGCTAGCAATATAGGTATATTCTGTATTCCAGAGCCATTAAGCCTGGCTAGAATTACAACTATGGAGAGGGTGAGTAGCCATGATCATTGTAACAAGTGACCTTTTGATCAAAATTTTTTTTTTCAAATTTGATTTTGAAAATTACTGAATATTTTTGGAAAAAAAGACGTGAAGAAGTGGGAGGACTAATCCCAAGAGAGCTGTTTATGGTGGACACCACTGTGGGGCTTGCAGAATGCTTGGGGAGCCGGTAAGCCAGCTGGATTAAAGTAAAAGTTCTTTTCTGGTCTAAGAAAATGAATCATCTGAATGGAGTCTCAGTGTGGTTTTCATAGGGGTGGGCAAAGTTGATTTGGTTTGTATTAAGAAGAAGAAAACAAGATTTACAACCACTAAAGAGAGTGCAAAAATCCTAAACTAGCATGATGAAACCAAGAATTGTGGAAATGGTTCATAATTCAGTTTCACTCATCACTCAACTGAGCAGGATCTATGACTGAGATAAAATCTCTTTCTTCCTTCCTTTCTTTACCTCTCTCTTTTCCTCTTTTCTTTTCCTTCTTTTGTATTTAATTTACTGTTGTTGTCTTTTTTCCCCTCTGAATTGCCTAAATAGCATATCTGTGATTGATTACAGTACTACAGGACACTTTTTGTTTAAGTTCTGATGGAAAATTTCAACTAATAATTTGATGTGAGATTCAGTTTATTTTATTTTACTGTATAGTTTTATTTCCTCAAATTTTAGACTCACTGGTAATTTTTTTATTTTTCATTTTTCATGTGCTTCTTTTCTCTCTCTCCCTCTTTTTTTTTTTGTTTATTGGAATACAATTGCTTAACAAGGTTGTGTTAGTTTGTGCTGTACAACATTGTGAATCAATCATATATATACGTATATTCTCCTTCTTTTGTGCTTTTCTCTTTTAAACAGAGTCCACAATTTTAAATCACTTTTTTTGGAAATTTTCAGAAAATATTTCCCTGTAGGAATTGACTACTGTCTAATAGAATTGTGGCAGGAGGAGAAGGGGATGACAGAGGATGAGATGGTTGGATGGCATCACTGACTCAATGGACATGAGTTTGGGTAAACCCTGGGAGTTGGTGATGGACAGGGAGGTCTGGTGCGCTGTGGTTCATGGGGTTGCAAAGAGTCAGACACAACTGAGTGACTGAACTGAACTAAATAGAATTATGCAGTATTTATACAAAGTAAAGTAAAATACTGATTCTATGTATTCTACTGTAATTGTAGGAGTGTAACATGACAGACTGAAGCTGTTTTTTCTTAAAAAAAATCTTTTATTTGTATGTTACTGACATAAAGACAGAAAAAAGGCTCAGATGTAAATATATATATATATATATATATATAAATACATGTAATATAATATATATAGTAAACTGAATATCTATATCTATATCTATATCTATATCTATATATATATATATAGTGGTTTAGTTGCTAAGTGGTGTCTGACTCTTGCAACCATCCATGGACTGTAGGCTGCCAGGCTCCTCTGTCCATGGGCTTTTCCAGGCAAGAATAAGTCTTTTCAACAAATGATGTTGGAAAAATTAGATATTTACATTGAAAAGAATGAAATTGGACCATTAGCTTACACCACAGACAATGAGCAATTCAACATAGTTTTAGATTTAAATGCAAGATCTAAAACTATAAAACTGTTAGAAGAAAACAGGAGAAAACTTCCTGACATTGTTTTCAAAAGCAGAGGGGGAAAAAGCAAAAATAGACAAGTGGGACTAGAGAAGGCAATGGCAACCCACTTCAGTACTCTTGCCTGGAAAATCCCGTGGATGGAGGAGCCTCGTAGGCTGCAGTCCATGGGGTCGCTGAGGGTCAGACACGACTGAGCGATTTCACTTTCACTTTTCACTTTCATGCATTGGAGAAGGAAATGGCAACCCACTCCAGTGTTCTTGCCTGGAGAATTCCAGGGACTGGGGAGCCTGGTGGGCTGCCGTCTATAGGGTCACACAGAGTCGGACACAACTGAAGCAACTTAGCAGCAGCAGCAGCAGACAACTGGGATTATATCAAACTAAAGACTTTCTGCACACAAAGGTTAAAAATCAATGAAATGAAAAGGTAAAATCAAGGGATTGGGAGAAAATATTTGCAAACGACAAAGTGATTAATATTAAAAATACGTAAAGCATACATAAAGCTCAAACTTTTTAAAATAAAAATAACCAAATTACAAAACAGGAGAAGTTCCTGAATAGACATTTCTCCAAAGAAGACATACAAATGGCAAACAGATATAGTAACAGATGCTGAAGAGGAGCAGGATATTCTATTCCAAAGTATACTACTTTGACATGTGGACTATTTTAAGCTGAATGCAATCAAGACCCAGGAAACTCAGAAAACATTTTACCTCTCCTTTACCTACTTCAAAGAACTTAAATAGATGATCTGTACCTGAAAAAGAACTACCACCAGATAACTTTTTAAACGAAAGACCTGCCAGCAAGCACTGCAAACTTCGAATTGCAAACATCTGTCCTTATCATCCTGTGAATTGCCCTCCTCTTCTTTGAAACCCCAGGTCCCTATTCCCTTCCAAGCCTAGGATTTGAGGCCCATAAGCCTCAATTGCCCAATTTGCCCCTCAGTCTCATATCTTTGAGACTGTTGTATATATGAACTTATAAATTTTTTCTCAATATTAACACATTTGTTTATCTTATATCAATTTAATTATTAGACCAACCAAAGAACCCAGAAGAAGAGAAAACTTTCTGACCCCAAAGGTGCTCAACATTATATCAAATCCAAATCACAATACTTTTATTACCTCACACCTGGTAAAATGACTATTAACAAAAGAATAAAAAAAAGGTTGTAAATGTTGATGAGGATGTGGAGAAGTTGGAATCCTGTATACTGTTGGTGAGAATGTAAAATTATTTAATAAACTATGGATAGTACCGAGATTGTTCAAAAATGAAATATACGACAACTGTATCACCCAGCAATCCTACTTCTGGATATATATCTACACACCTTGGTCAATTGATCTTCGACAAAGGAGGTAAGAAAACAATGGGAAAATAGTCTCTTCAGCAAATGATATTGGAAAAGTTGGACAGCCACATGCAAATCAATGAAGTGAGAACACACCTTCCCATAATATATAAAAATAAACTAAATATGCCCCTAACCCTAACCACCCTTATGGCAGAAAGTGAAGAGGAACTCAAAAGCCTCTTGATGAAAGTGAAAGTGGAGAGTGAAAAAGTTGGCTTAAAGCTCAACATTTAGAAAACGAAGATCATGGCATCCGGTCCCATCACTTCATGGGAAATAGATGGGGAAACAGTGGAAACAGTGTCAGACTTTATTTTTCTGGGCTCCAAAATCACTACAGATGGTGACTGCAGCCATGAAATTAAAAGACGCTTACTCCTTGGAAGGAAAGTTATGACCAATCTAGATAGCATATTCAAAAGCAGAGACATTACTTTGCCAACAAGGTTCATCTAGTCAAGGCTATGGTTTTTCCTGTGGTCATGTATGGATGTGAGAGTTGGACTGTGAAGAAGGCTGAGTGCCGAAGAATTGATGCTTTTGAAGTGTGGTGTTGGAGAAGACTCTTGAGAGTCCCTTGGACCGCAAGGAGATCCAACCAGTCCATTCTGAAGGAGATTAGCCCTGGGATTTCTTTGGAAGGAATGAGGCTAAAGCTGAAACTCCAGTACTTTGGCCACCTCATGCGAAGAGTTGACTCATTGGAAAAGACTCTGATGCTGGGAGGGATTGGGGGCAGGATGAGAAGGGGACAACAGAGGATGAGATGGCTGGATGGCATCACTGACTCAATGGACATGAGTCTGAGTGAACTCCGGGAGTTGGTGATGGACAGGGGGGCCTGGCGTGCTGCAATTCATGGGGTCGCAGAGTCGGACACAACTGAGCGACTGATCTGATCTGATCTGATTGTTTATAAATGTGCTTATTGTTGCTTAGTCACCAAATTATGTTCAACTCTTTGTGACCCCATGGACTATAGTCTGCCAGGTTCCTTTGTCCATGGGATTCTCCAGGCAAGAATACTGGAGTGGGTTGCCATTTCCTTCTCCCTAAGGAAACATTTTAATTGGTGATGGTTATTGGCTTTCCTTAGTTGTGGAATTCATTTTAATCTACTGGCCAAGACACTCACACAGGTAAAAGAAAAGCTAGTCCAAGCAAATTAATAGCCTTACACTGGTAACAAAAGCCAAAGGTAGTGTATTTATATAAATATTCTTAAAAGAAAAGCTCTTTTCTTAATCTTTTGAGTAGTTTGTTTAATTAATTTCTTTTCATTGGAGGATTATTACAATATTGTGATGGTTGAGTAGTTATTTTTAACTGAGTGATAATATTGCATAGTGATTCAAAGCACTGGAGTCAGATCAGGTTCCAGTCATAGTTCAAGCACTTTCTCACGCACTCAGACTCAATTATGTTGCTTTGAGCAACATGCCTCTTCTTTCCCTGTCTCAAGTTTCTTAACTATAGAATTTGGATAACTCATAATAATATCTTTTGCATAGTGTTACAAGGACTAAAGGAGCTCAATTATGCAAAGTATTTGGGGCAAAATATAGTCACTCAGCCTTGTCTGACTCTTTGGGACTTCATGGACTGTACACTGCCAAGCTTCTCTGTCTATGGAGATATTCCAGGCAAGAACACTGGAGTGGGTTTTCATGCTGTCCTCCAGAGGATCTTCCCAACCCAGGGATCTAACCCAGGTCTCCCTCATTGCAGGTAGATTCTTTACCATCTGAGCCACCAGGGGAGCCTAAGCACACTGGAATGGGTAGCCTATCCCTTCTCCAGGGGTCCTTCCCAACCCAGGAATAGGACCTGGGTCTCCGTATTGCAGGCAGATTCTTTACCAGATGAACTACCAGGGAAGCAATGTGTGTGTCAGTTGCTCAGTCATGTCTGACTCTTTGTGACGCCATGGACAGTAGCCCACCAGGCTCCTCTGTCCATAGGTTTCTCCAGGCAAGAATACTTTAGTGGGGGTACCATTGCCTTCTCCAACCAGGGAAGCAATTCACAGCATATATTATGTTATTTCTTGTTGCTATTATGTGGAGTGTTCAGTCGTGTTGAACTCTTTTGTGATCTCATGTACTATAGCCTGACAGGCTCCTTTGTTCTTGGGATTCTCCAGGCAGGAACACTGGAGCCATTTGTCATTTTCTTCTCCAGGGGATCTTCCCGACCCAGGGATGGAACCTATGTTTCCTGTGTCTCCTGCATTGCAGGCAGATTCTTTACCCACTGAGCCATCAGGAAGCCTCAATATTACAGTGCAAAGCTAATGCCAGCTCCTCTTCTGTGCTCTCCCAGTATGCTGCCCATCCCTATTCCCCCCAAAGCATACACTCACGGAGACACTGGTGTAGCACTTTGTACTCTCAACCCTTTTTCTTTAATTAGTCTAAAGCGAAGTCTTTACTCTTCATCTTTGTAGTATTTGCTGACCCAAGCTCTACTAATTGTTTGCATCCATGACCTAATTGAAGTTTCACCAATACTTGTAATATAGGCACATTATTGTCCCTGTTATAAAAAGGAAAAAAGGAGATTCAAAGTCTTGAAGTAACTTAATCATGCTCACATATACAGTGTCTGTAAACCCGACATTTGATCTGGCAATTCAAAGACCAATGCTCTTAAACTAAGCTTGCTTATGAAATCAGCACAGCAAAAGGTGAGAGAAGAACAGGATTGGTTGGAAAGTAAAAGAGGAAACAATAGGAAAATGATTAGGGTTGAGGGAGGCAGATAAATGATTTTCCCTTTACTCTTCTGAGTTCTTGGCTGAGATCCCTATAACAAAAGACCATTTAACAAGAGAAAAATGAGCAAGTTTATTAACATGTAAACCCCAGGTATATATGGAAGATAACCAGAGTAACTCCCTGAGGTGGCTTGAAATTGAGGCTTAAATACTATCTTAATAGAGAAAGGGGAGAACGGGTGTGTAAACCTCTTAGGAGAGAGTAAATGATTTTTAAGAAGGGTAAATGAGACTTTAGAAGAATAAGTGGGAGGTATGATGGTTTGTGGAGAAGGAAATGGCAACCCACTGCAGTGTTCTTGCCTGGAGAATCCCAGGGATGGCAGAGCTTGGTGGGCTGTCGTCTATGGGGTTTCACAGAGTCGCACACGACTGAAGTGATGCAGCAGCAGCAGCAGCAGCAGCAGCATGATGGTTTGTAACAGTTTGTCTGATATGATATGGACTTCTAGTGTCCTTTCCTTTGATAAGAGTCCGTTTTCCCTGTTGATGAAACTTTCAGGGAGAGAATTTGTGACAACTGACTTCCTTTTGGAAGACCTGTCTTTAGACAAAGAAAGCCTCTGGCTACATTTGCTACTTTTCAAGTGCCCACAATTTAAAATAATCAACAACCAAAGCGACAATTTGTCCTACCTTGAGGTGGCATATTCTGCTATCTTTCAATGAAAATGTCTTGTATTTTGATTGGTTACATGACATATACACTTCTCAGTACACTTCAGATTTTATGCTATGCTATGCTATGCTAAGTCACTCCAGTCGTGTCCGACTCTGTGCTACCCCATAGACGGCAGCCCACCAGGCTCCCCTGTCCTTGGGATTCTCCAGGCAAGAACACTGGAATGGGCTGCCATTTCCTTCTCCAATGCATGAAAGTGAAAGTGAAGTTGCTCAGTCGTGTCCGACTCTTAGCGACCCCATGGATTCAGCCTAACAGGCTCCTCCATCCTTGGGATTTTCCAGGCAAGAGTACTGGAGTGGGGTGCCATTGCCTTCTCTGTCAGATTTTATACTTTTTGTCAAACTGTACCCTTAATATATGTAAATTTCATTGTCTATAAAATACATTCCTCCAAAGCTGTGTGTTATGGTACTTTGTTTTCTTACTCCAGGAAGCCTTACCAGTGATCCAAAGTAATGGTTCTCTCACTGTTTTATTACTGCAGTTACACCGATTTTACAGTTGGTATTTACTTACGTTCTCAAGTTTTTCAATATTTATAGGTCATTCTACTGAAATGGATTTCTCAACAGCATAGAACATATGGTTAATTTACTTTTCCCCAACAATGCCTATTTAAATATAAACTCATAGAGAAAGATGATATGTGAGGGAGAGAAAGAAATGTATTTTGGGCTTGCATCTTCATTGTAAGTCTATTTATTCTTAAGTGGTGAATAAGATGTTGATGGGAAATATTCTTACATTTTTGTGGAAACAAAGGTGAACTTGCAATGATTTGTGAAGAATACTTCAGTTTATTTTCTTTTTTGCCGTGATTTTAATGGAAAATGCAAAATTCCCCCTTAATGTATTTTTAAGAAATTTAGGACAAATACTTTTAATTTAGTGTTTAATTTACTACTGTCATCCCTTGGGACACTTTTAAGCTTCTTTGAGAAAGAAACCTGCTGTTCTTCTAGAGTTTTGTTGAAAAGTGAATGTGTTAGTTGCTCAGTCATGTCTGACTCTTTGCAACGAATGGACTGTAGCCCACCAGGCTTCTCTGTTCATGGAATTCTCCAGGCAAGAATACTGGAGTCGGTACACATTGCCTTCTCCAGGGGATCTTCCTGACCCAGGGACTGAACCCAGTTCTCCCACATTGCAGGTGGATTCTTTACTGTCTGAGCCACTAGTGAAGCCCCAAACAATTGAGAGGCACCTTGGAGAGGGTACACTGCTCAAGTGCAGGAAGCATATAGCACTTCAAGGCCGAAGAGCCAGTGAAAATGCTAATGTAGTGTCTCGCATATAGATGATGTTCAGTAAACATGAGCTACCCCTGGTATTATTCACTTGGCTTATTCTCATGTCAAGACACGTATGAAGGATTTCTCAACAGTGATATTTGTCAAGGATTTTCAAGGAAACACAATAAACCCAGTCTTCAACTTTTTAAACCTGAGGGTGACTAGCTAATTCTCATATTTATTCTTTCCTAAATCACTGTTTGCATTCAAATTCTCCACATCTTTCCCTCATTAGACTGGGAACTCCTTAAAAGGGAAGGACCTTGCTTTTTAAAGAAAATTGTTTTATCTCCTACAATGCCTAGGCTGCTTGTTTATATACTGTGGGAGAAATAAATGTATTTAAACCTTTTTTTTAAAAAAAAGGTTAATGAATATATTTAGCATATGCTGCTTTGCACTGTTATTCATCTTATTTTACCTTGCCTCCCTAACTAGATTATCAGCAAATTCAGAGAAAAGATATTTAATTCTTTGAACACAACAGGTTCTTGACTTTTTTATGAAGATAATAGGATTTTAGAGTTTTATTGGTTCCTTTGCAATATAAATTGACCATGAATATATGAGGTTTTTCTCCCTGAATAAAACTTATCAGTCCCATAGGAAGGGCAGCAAAACCAAAATCACGTGAAACAATAAAGAAATCAAAAGTTCAAATGGAAAATACATTTGCATGGCTCAAATGCTCCTTCATCACTGAATTGAAAGGATGTGATTTTCTTGTCAGATGACATGTCATAAATGTAAAATGGTGGTGGTGCTGACACATAGTATTTTGAATATTCACAACTGCATAAGCCCAATTTCTGTTTGAACACTCCACATGTACAACTACTTCTTCACGTGTGACTACTCTGTTTTACCTAGGGCAACTCTAAGAAGACTAATGCAGTTGCAGATCAACTCTATAGACTTGTATCTTTGATTCTATCATTTAAAGATGAAAGCGTGTGCCTATTGAGTCCCTTCAGTCACTTCCGACTCTTTGAGGCTTTATGGACTGTAGCCCATCAGGGTCCTCTTTTCATAGTATTCTCCTGGCAAGCATACTGGAGTGGGTTGCCTTGCCTTCCTCTAGGGGATCTTCACCACCGAGGTAACAAATCTGTATCTCTTATGTCTCCTGCATTGGTAGGTGGATTCTTTACCACTAGCACCACCTGGAAGCCCAGAAATGAAAGTACAACACAAAATTTGAAATCTTTTTTTTAAAGACAAAAAAAAAATGATTGAAATATTGTATATTCGATGTATTTTACTTACAGCTCTAATTTTTCCCATCACCTTCAAAGGCAGTCTTCCTTTAGCATATTTGGGAAGGAAGGCATTTTTGAATGCCCATTTTTGACTTGCCATATGGCAACTGTTGCTCTATGTGAGGTTTTTCCAGATAGTTCCAGGTTCTCTAAGGGTTATAGCTACCTATTTTGCCAGTGACAATCTATGGAAACTTTCTCTAAATTTCCCCAATGAATGGCAGAAGTAGGGTAACCCACCTTTCCCTTCACTGTGAAAAGTGAAAGTGAAAGTCACTCAGTTGTGTCCGACTCTTTGCGACTCCATGGACTATACAGTCCACAGGATTCTCCAGGCCATAATACTGGAGTGGGTAGCCTTTCCCTTCTCCAGGGGATCTTCCCTACCCAGGGATTGAACCCAGGTCTCCTGCATTGCAGGAGGATTCTTTACCAGCTGAGCCACAAGAAAGCCCTCCCTTCACTGTCTCTTCCCTTAATTATGCATACTACTACTATAGGAAACCCTACTGTGACATGAGACTTAACTGAAGAATTGGGAGCTGCTGAATGAAGGCATGCATGCATTCTAAGTCACTTCAGTTGTGCCTGACTCTTTGTGATCCTATGGACTGTAGCCCATCAGATGTCTCTGGCCATGGGATTCTTCAGGCAAGAATCCTGGAGTGCGTTGCCATTTCCTTCTCCAGGGGATCTTCCTGACCCAGGGATCAAACCCGCATCTCTTATGACTCCTGCACTGGCAGGAGGCTCTTTACAAAAGGTGGAGATAATTGCATACCAAGTGAGATTGCTCTCACTTAAGAGGCAAGAGAGGCTAGTTAAAACATTTGGAAGTGATCATTTCAAAGGCACAGATCCTAGTCTTGCAAAGGTCCACTCACGGAGAGTGTGCCTTCATCAAACCTCTATATTATAAATATACATCTCATCCTTGTAACGTTAAAGGATGCACAGCAGCTGCTTTCAGTCTAGCTTTAATCTTTCTTCCTCCACTGGAAAATCCCTGAAAAAAAATGACAATCAGTCATATATCACCCAAAGTCTAAGATATCCATTCTAGAGTATACAGGACAGGGTGGGGTTGGAGGCGGCATTTTTTATAATACTCTCTAGAATGAAATTTAGCACTCTGAATCCCAACCTCATTCATTTTTTCTAGTCAATAAACATTTTGCACAGTCCTCTTTATTCTTTCTAGCCAGCTGGGACACATACACCCCCCCCTGAAAAACACAGTTCTCCCCAAAACAAACACTAAATCCCAGTGACAGTAAAATATCGATCCAGGTTAAACAGAACCCTTTTTAAAAAATACAATATAAATCTAAATTGGCCTTTCCCATGGGGAGGATAAAGTTTTATTTATTTTTAAAGAGAATGTTGCAGACATTTCCCCATCTTTTTGTTGTTGTTATTCTCCCATTTCCAAACTATAATACAAATCTACAGGTACATAAAAGCAAAAGCTAATGTCACACTTTGTCTTCAAGCAGCAGAACCACCTGGTTTGTGATGACCATCTTCTGGCAAAACAAAGACAAGTCCAAGGTTTTATAATGACTACTTTGGTACGTTTAAAGCAGGGCCAAATTCAAAAGCAGGCTTTCCCACCTTATTATTTTCTAAGTAAATGGAAGACATTATGAGGACTTATTCTCCTATCAAGGTAACCCCTGCTGTTGTGTGTCTGCTTGAGCATGTGTGTGCATACCAGGGTGTTTGTATGTATGTGTATGTCAGAGTTTGGAGGTAAAATAGGGGAAGGAAGTTAAGGTGAAGATTGGAACTACTGATGCCCTCAGTTCCATGATGAACAATAAAGAATTTAAGCATGCCATAACAAATTAAAGAATGGATTAGTAGAACTTGGAAGACTGATATAATTAGGTGGTAAGAAAGAAAGGAGGAAAGAGGAGGGCAGTATAAGAAAACCTCATTAATTGTTACCAATATAAAAAGTCAATCAGTATAAAAAGTCTAAAATTGATAAATAAACTGCAAGGCAAGTGAACTATTTAGAGACATGGATTTGATAACTGAAAGACCAAATACAGAAATATATAGAAGTGGCTGCCTCTACAAAATACATAAATATTTGATAAGATTGGTTGCTTTGGAAGAAAACTAGAAGATGGGAGTTATAAAGACTTTCACTTTTCTCCATACATTCTTTTGTGGTTTATTATATATATGTTAGTTTTGGAATACAACCAAAAAATTAAAAAATACCACACATTGGGTGGCTCAAATCGTACAAATCTATAGTCTCACAGTTCTTGAGACCAGACATCAAGATCAAGGTACCAGTAAGCTAGTTTCTTCTCTGGTCTGACTAACAGATGGCTGTCTTCTCACTGTGTCCTTACTTGGTTTTTCTTTATGCAAACTCCTCCCAAATGTCTCTTTCTTTTCTTTTATAAGAACACCAGTTATACTGGATTAAGGCTATACTCTTTTGACTTCATTTAACATTAATTAATAATAGGTATAAAGTCTTTGACTGTGTGGATCACAATAAACTGTGGAAAATTCTGAAAGAGATAGGAATACCAGACCACCTGACCTGCCTCTTGAGAAATCTGTATGCAGGTCAGGAAGCAACAGTTAGAACTGGACATGGAACGACAGACTGGTTCCAAATAGGAAAAGGAGTACGTCAAGGCTGTATATTGTCACCCTGCTCTTTTAACTTATATGCAGAGTACATCATGAGAAACGCTGGACTGGAAACACAAGCTGGAATCAAGATGGCTGGGAGAAATATCAATAACCTCAGATATGCAGATGACACCACCCTTATGGCAGAAAGTGAAGAGGAACTCAAAAGCCTCTTGATGAAAGTGAAAGTGGAGAGTGAAATGTTGGCTTAAAGCTCAACATTCAGAAAATGAAGATCATGGCATCTGGTCCCATCACTTCATGGGAAATAGATGGGGAAACAGTGGAAACAGTGTCAGACTTTATATTTTTGGGCTCCAAAATCACTGCAGATGGTGACTGCAGCCTTGAAATTAAAAGACACTTACTCCTTGGAAGGAAAGTTATGACCAACCTAGATAGCATATTCAAAAGCAGAGACGTTACTTTGCCAACAAAGGTCCGTCTAGTCAAGGCTATGATTTTTCCTGTGGTCATGTATGGATGTGAGAGTTGGACTGTGAAGAAGGCTGAGTGCTGAAGAACTGATGCTTTTGAACTGTGGTGTTGAAGACTCTTGAGAGTCCCTTGGACTGCAAGGAGATCCAACCAGTCCATTCTGAAGGAGATCAGCCCTGGGATTTCTTTGGAGGGAATGACCCTGAAGCTGAAACTCCAGTACTTTGGCCACCTCATGCGAAGAGTTGGCTCATTGGAAAAGACTCTGAATCTGGGAGGGATTGGGGGCAGGAGGAGGATGGGACGACAGAGGATGAGATGGCTGGATGGCATCACTGACTCGATGGACGTGAGTCTGAGTGAACTCCGGGAGATGGTGATGGACAGGGGGGCCTGGCGTGCTGCAGTTCACGGGGTCGCAAGGAGTTGGACACGACTGAGCGACTGAACTGAACTGAATAAGTAATAAGTATAGTGGTGAGTATGGACATGAGTTTGGGTAAACTCAGGGAGTTGGTGATGGACAGGGAGGCCTGGCTTGCTGTGGTTCATGCAGTCGCCAAGAGTCGGACATGACTGAGTGACTGAACTGAACTGATAGTGGTGAGTATCCCCACCTGTCACTCAGAAGACCAGGGTTCAACTCTACAGCGGGGAGCCAAAAAAAGTATGGTGGCTCACATAATAAAGAATCTGCCTGAAATGCTGGAGTCATGGGTTTGATCCCTAGTTGGGGAAGATTCCCAGGAGAATGGAAAGGCTACCCACTCCAGTATTTTTGCCTGGAGAATTCCATGGACAGAAAGGCCTGGTGGGCTACAGAGCATAGGGTCACAAAGAGTTGGACACAACTGAATGATTAACCCTTTCAACACTTTCAAACAATAAATAAATAAGTTTTAAAGGCTCTATCCTCAGATTCAGTCACACTGGGGTGTTAGGGATGCAGCATATGAATTTTCCTGGAACACAAGTGAGTCTATAACAATGTGTAAGGTGAATTTATTTATAATAAATAAATAATTTGATCAACATTTAAAAGAAATTGTATTACAGAGCAAAACTGGACGTGATGGGTGAGACAAGGAACTCTTTCATTTCATTTTAAGCCCTTATATACTATTTCATTCTCTTGCATTTGTGTATGCTGTTTTTAAGTTGTGTTGGACTCTTTGAGACCCCATGGACTATAGCCCACCGGACTTCTCTGTCTCTGGGATTTTCCAGGCAAAAGACTGGAGTGAGTTGCCATTTCCTTCTCCAGGGAATCTTCCGGATGCAGGGATTGAACCTGAGCCTCTCACATCTCCTGTGTTGGTGAGTGGATTCTTTACCACTGAGCCCCCTGGGAAGTCCTTTTCATTCTCTTAATTAGACATAAATGTTTGTATATATTAAGCAAATAAACTATTAGGAGGCAGAGTTCATCATCACTGAGATCACTTCTCCCTGAATGGAAACTCAAAGGTGGTCACACTCTCCCATTGCCTTCTAACTAGTAAAAGTCTTCCTCCTTGGTCCACCATCATGAGTTTGTCCTTATCTTTCTTTCTCCTTTTCTCATTCCCTCAGTGTTTTAAATTGAGTTTTATGGAGATATTCTAATCTTTCTCAAAGCAGAATATTCCTTAAGTATTGGGATGGATGCTACCAATCTCGCTGGTGTCCTTCATCAACCAGAACGGTTTGTGTAGGAAGAACTCACAAGTAAGTATGAAAATAAGGAAGAAATTGGGAGGTGAGAAAGGACAATGCTAATGAAGGAATTTGCCAAGGACGAAATCCTAACTTCCAATTTCCTTGTTCTAAAGAAAGCACATATACAAAACACAATATACTTCATGGTTAAGTAACTGGATTTATGGGGTGAGCACAGGAGAATATGTTGTTAGGATTATCTAGAGAGACAAATAATAACCATGTCAAAGTGCATGATCCAAAATCAATCATTCAACGTTCAGCTGATACGGATAAATAAGCAGGGGAGAGTTGCAGCAGAGAAGTCAGATCAATGCTGCTAAAATGCAAAGTAAATTGGCAATGAACCCTAGGGTCTAGTTAGAGCCTTATACAAATCTGATGTTCATTTGACTCCCAGTCAGATGATTCTGGGAGAAAAGGGCAGATTGCATGAGTCCTGAGGAGGGGCACAGAGAGATCAAAGGTCTGAACTCTTCAAGCCTGGAGGAATTGCTCTGTTTCATTGGATACCCTATTTATAACGTGGAAATATAAACATTGTTCTTAGGTAAAAGCTGAATATGTTTATTGTATTTGCATTCAAGGAATACTGACACTACAGTCTTTGTTGATGTTGATATCAATTTCATTTTAATTCTAAATTCAGAGGAGTCAAGAGGAATGCATACTTTATGAAGAGGAGGCTTTATTTCAAATTTAAATATTTATAGTGTTTGTCAGTTCAGTGTGCATCAAAGACATTGATATAACTTCAAAAGTCTAACACAGAAAGTGAGCTGACTGCTCAGAATATACTTAGCCACGACACAGCACAAAGAATTATATTATGCTCTCATTGTTTGGTAATTCTGTAGGTGCAAACTGCATTGATTTTATTTGAGCCCATGTCAAAAAACTATTGTAGCATCAAGCTATCAGTTGAAATATTCAAGGTCATTTTCTTTTCAATTTACCTTTTAACAAATCTCTGGTAGGAGCTTTTGTAAAAAGAGCCACTGCCCTCAAAAAACCTGTAATCTTCAGAGGCAAGACTCACTTATGTTTAAAAGTAGCACCAATACCCCAAACACTACAAGTTAGTTTAGAATTAAATGCCAACCAACTGGCTCTCATACTTTCCTCACCATACTCATTATTATTTAAGAAAAACTCAGGGGTTAAATATCAGAAATAGAAAAGAAAATTAAAAATTCTTAACTTTTTCCTTCAGACATGCAATTCAAGTGATACTGCTCTGGATCAAGCTTAAAGATGGTGCAAAATATTTTTCTTTACAATTTTGAAAGATAACTCTTTGTAGTTATTTTCTCTCTGTCTTTGTATCTGTGCCTGTGTCGGCCTGTGTCTCTGTCTCTCTGTCTCTCTTTTTCTTTTTCCCTCTGTTGTGTGTTGGTAATGGACTATCTGGGCTTCCCTGGTGACTCAGACTGTAAAGAATCTGCCTGCAGTACAAGAGACCTGGATTTGATCCCTGGATCTGGAAGATCCCCTGGAGAAGGGAATGGCTACCCACTCCACTATTCTTAACCGGAGAATTTTGTGGACATAGGGGTCTGGCGGTCATAGTCCACGGAGTCACTTCCACTTTTTCACTGAGCTACCCACAAACCATGTCAAATGAGATAAAGTGATTAAAGTAAGCTAAACTTAACAACAGCAACAAAAGGTGATCATCCTGAGTCTCACAAACTCAATTATTTCTAAGACAAAAAAAAACCACTTGTATTCTCAGTCTCCCATATCCTCCCATTTTTTTTTAAGAGAAGGCAATGGCGCCCCACTCCAGTACTCTTGCCTGGAAAATCCCATGGAGGGAGGAGCCTGGTGGGCTGCAGTCCATGGGGTCACTAAAAGTCGGACATGACTGAGCGACTTCACTTTCATTTTTCACTTTCATGCATTGGAGAAGGACATGGCAACCCACTCCAGTGTTCTTGCCTGGAGAATCCCAGGGACGGGGGAGCCTGGTAGGCTGCCCTCTATGGGGTCGCACAGAATCCGACACGACTGAAGCAACTTAGCAGCAGCAGCAGGGCTTAAATAATACAAAAGATACAGGATCTTTTAACTTTTACCCCCAAGCTGCCAGGTCTCTGGGCTACCTAAGAGTCTGAGTTGCTTCTCCATTGTCCTGCAGATGGTGATGCTCACCTGCAAGTCCCAGTTCTTTCTGCAGTGGAACCTCGCTTGTCCAGGTTCCTGCATAGACTCAGGTCTTTGAAAGGAAGACCCTCCTACTCACTTGGAGTCAGGGAAGTTGAATTTTCAGGTTTGTTCACCAATATATATGTCTGCGGTCAACTGAGACTCTCCACAGATAAAGGATAAGCAGTGCACTGTAGGCCAAAAACATTTTACCCTGATTTAGTTCTCCAGCCTTTCCTCTTGATCTCTTGTGGTTTTTATTTTAAAATGCTTTTTGTTTTTTCCTAAGGTCCTAGTCCATCTGAGGGGTTTTAATAATGAACTTAATTGAGAGACAATTGGGATTTTTATCCCATTTTCCCAGAAAACTATTGTATTCCTTTGCATACATATTTGTCTCTCCTTTTGATACTATGGCTCATGTATCCATGCGTGGATGCTAGGTCACTTCAGTCATGTCTGACGCTTTGGGATTCCATGGACTATAACCTGCCAGGCTCCTCTGCCCATGGTATTTTCCAGTCTAGAACACTGGAGTGGGCTGCCATCCTTTCTGCTCATATCTAAAATCAATTGCTTCATTTGTGGTCTATGTCCCAAGCTCTCTCAAGCTAATCAAGAACTTTGCTCCAGCAATTCTCTCTTTTCATTTCTAGCCATCAGTTTTTCTTTTGCTATGAGACCATCTGCTGCTGCTAATTCATTTTAGTCATGTCCGACTCTGTGCGACCCCAGAGATGGCAGCCCACCAGGCTCCCCCATCCCTGGGATTCTCCAGGCAAGAACACTGGAGTGGGTTGCCATTTCCGTCTCCAATGCATGAAAGTGAAAAGTGAAAGTGAAGTCGCTCAGTCATGTCCGACTTTTAGCGACCCCATGGACTGCAGCCCACCAGGCTCCTCCCTCCATGGGATTTTCTAGGCAAGAGTACTGGAGTGGGGTGCCATTGCCTTCTCCAATGAGACCATCTACCACCATGCAAACATACCGTTAACTTGACCATCTTAAACATTTTCTTTTCTACAGCTGCAGTTTGATTTAAGTCATTATTTCAGAATGACTCCTCTAAAAAGTTGCCTACTCTTGTCTCCACATTCTCTCCTCTCCTCCTAAACACTTTAGTCATGTGTTCAACCCTGTCACCTAATCAGTACTGCTCTCATTAACATCAGAAATGTACTTCATACTGTTAAATTCAGGAGTGATTTCTCAATCTTTTTCTTACTTATCCTACTGGTAGATAATCTAACATATCCTGGAGAGTCCTGTTTTATGCTATTTTTCTTAGTACAATCAATAGTGTCTACAGGTTTATCTTGTTTTATTGTTCTTCACTTTATTGCACTTTGGGCTTCCCTGGTGGCTCAGATGGTAAAGAATCTGCCTGAAATGTGGGAGACCCAGGTTCAATCCCTGGGTCGTAAAGATCCCCTGGATAAAGGAATGGCTACTCATTCCAGTATTCTTGTCTGGAAAATTCCATAGACAGGAGCCTGACAGGCTACATTTCATGGGATAACAAAAAGTTGGACGTGGCTGAGCAATTAATATTTTTACTTATTGCACTTTACAGTTTTTTTTTTTTTTTTTCAAATTGAAAGTTTATAGCAATCCTGTGTTGAGCAAGTCTACAGAAACCATTTTTCCAACTACACTTGCTCACTTTGTGTCTCTGTCACATTTTGGAAGTTCTGCACTATTTCAAATTTTTTCATGATTATATATGTTACAGCAATCTGTGATCAGTGTTGTTTGAGGTCATTATTGTAATAATTTTGGGGTGCCCATATAAAACGTTAAACTTAATTAAAAATGTTACGTGTGCTCTAACTGCTCTACTGATCAGCTTTTCTTCCACCTCTCTCCCTTTCCTCAAGCTTCCCTATTCACTGAGACACAGTAATAGTCAAGTTTGGAGTTCTGATGGAGAAGTACAAGAAAATTAATGTTGTTTTATGCCTGCTAGCACAGCATACATTCTGCAGCTTATGGATCAATAAGCAATTTTGACTTTTAACTATTATTATTTAAGAAGTACATTTCGTAACCCTATTGCTACCTTAAGGCTATAGATGGTAATTCCTCTGAAGAATATGGGCAAAGTAAATTGAAAGCTTTCTGGAAAGGATTTGCCATTCGAGATGCCATTAAGAACATTGGAGGTCCATGGGGAAGTGTCAAAATATCAACAATAAGAGGATTTGAGAGGAGCTGATTCTCTCAGATAACTTTGAGGGATTCAAGACTCAAAGGAGAAAATAACTAAGGATATAGTGGAAATAGCAAGAAAACTAGAATTAGAAATGGAGTGATGTGAACAAATTGCTGCAATCTCATGATAACACTTTAATAGATGAGCAATTTTTTTTTTAAGTGAGGAAAGTGATTTCTTGAGACAGAATCTACTCTTGACAATAATTCTGTGAAGATTGTTGAAATAAGAACAAAAAAGTTATTAACATACTTAAAGTCAGTTGATAAAGCAGTGGCAGGGTTTGAGAGAAGAGACTCTAATTTTGAAAGAAGTTTACTGTGGATAAATGGTATCAAATAACATTGCATTACTATGGAGAAATCTTTCATGAAAGATATTCAATTGATTCAGCAAACTTCATTGTTGGCTTATTTAAAATAATCAGCACAATCACCCCAACCTTCACCAACCACTGCTGTGGTCAACAGAGAGCCATCAAGACAAGATCCTCCACCATTAAAAATATTATGACACTGAAAATTCAGATAATGGCTAACAATTTTTAAAAAATAAAATAAAACAAAGTAATTTCTAACTAAGGTATTTATATATAATTTTAGGCATAATGCTATTTCACACTTAATAGACTTAAAGTGTTGTGTAAACACAGCTTTTGTATGCACCATGAAACTAAAGTCCTTGTGAATCTATTGTAGTATTTGCTTTATTATAGTGGTATAGAACCAAATCCTCAGTATCTATGAGGTCAACTTGCAATTTCATTCTCAAAGCAACCTGATGTTTTCAGGTTAATAACTATGTCATCATCCTACTGGTTGTTGTTTTTCAGCCTCTTAGTTGTGTCCGACTCTTGTGACCCCATCAACTGAAGCATACCAGGTTCCACTATCTCCCACGGTTTGCCCAAACACATGTCCTTTGATTTGGTGATGTCACCCAGCCATCTAATTCTCTGTTGCCCTCTTCCCATATCTTCGATCTTTTCCAGCATCAGGGTCTTTTCCAACGAGTTGGCTTTTCACATCATTAGGTGGCCAAATTGTTGGAGCTTCAGCTTCAGCATCAGTCCTTCCACTGAATTTTCAGGGTTGATGTTCTTTAGGATTGAGTGGTCCAATCTTCTTGCTGTCCAAGGGGCTCTCAACAGTCTTCTCCAGAACTACTGGTTAGCAGGATTAAACAGAGTTGATTGATTTTTTTCATGCTCCAAACATTTTCTTCACTTGACTTACATTCTTCCGACTTTCCTACTTTCTTAATAGACACTCTACAGTCTTATTTATTCATTCCTCCTCTTCCCCACAGTCTCCTAATGGAGAACTCTTGGGCTCCATAATTAGATTTCTTTTTCTACAGTAGGTAACCACAGTTGAAATATTTAATATAATTACACTGAAAATGGAATGATAAAGTACTTTAGACAATGATTTATACACATAAGAGAATCATTTCTCTATAATGATTTTCCCTTTGTAGATGAGACTAAAGCAAAGAGATTTTAAAAAATATTCTAAGCATTTGCAAAGATATAAAAAATTATTTCTTCCTTATTTCTTGTCTGTCTTCTGTCTTGGCCCACCTTCTCATTTTCATTCACAAAAATACTTCTAACATTATAGTGGTAGAAAAATGTCAGGCAAGTATATACTCCTCGGTTCTGTCTCATCAGAACAAAGATTTGGAGTGACGGACATTAAAGCCCTTGGCGTATCACAGCTCTTGGGTCTTGGACAGACCATGTTATAGCTCTCAGGTCTTGAATGGACCGTGTGATAGCTTTTAGACAAATCAATGTTACAGCTCAGTGTTACAGCTCTATTTTATTTAGATAATAACAGGAAAATCCATCCTCGAAGCGTGAGGGCATGTCTACCCAAAGACGCAATGTAAATTGCCCTATGTAAATTGGGTTAGCAAGGAGTGTTGTTTGCTCTACCTGAGGTCCTCACCACGGTCCTTGGACCTTTCTTTGTTCTATTTTCGCAGGCTTTTCTCTTCCTTATCTTTTACCCACCGCCATTCTGGACTCCTTTCCCCTATTCTAACTACCTAACAAAAAAGAAAAAAAGAATGTATAGGAAGTATAAGATCAAATTCTAATTTGACTAGTCCTCCAGGAATGTATTGATACTCAATTTTCCTACAAGCTTCTTCTAATAGTGGATAAGCAAAAGGCTTAAAAGAAAAAGATTATATATGTATCTATAAAATGCAGATTGGTGCTTCAAATATTCTGAGGTTGTATAATCTGCAACCTCCTTCTCTCTAACCAGTGCTTTTCATATAATGAAAAGAACACTGGTAGAGCATTGCTTGCTTCAATTTTAAAGCAAGTAGTTTCTTTCTTTTGTTTATTTTGTGGTGAAAAGTGTAAGGGAGCCTTTAAGAGAGAGACATGTTGGAAAGCAACCCTCAAATATAAATGTAAATTACAACATTCCCACAGATTGTAACATATCATTATCTTGCCCATTCTTTAAAGAACGAAAAACAAGGCTAATAATCATCCAGTTACATATTGTAATAGAGATTTGGGATTTTTATTAGACTATTATAGTCACTCATTTATCTATCAAGATGTTTGGAGCTGGAGTGGCCCATTCTGACCTTTTGGATGTCCTAATGTAAAGGTTGCTGCTCATTATTGGACAAATCTATTTTCAGTGGGCCACTTCTTGTCTACATCTTTTGTATGGCTAGTTCTCTGTATTTGGGTAGGAAAGTCTTGCTTCATTTCTTCACTGACTTGCATCTCTTTAGATACCAAACATTTTCATCCAAAATTCGAGGATGGAACTCCAATATTCATTATTTCATAAATGTCACCATCACAGATCAAAATATCATATGGATTAGATGGGTCTTATTTTACAGCTGTGGTCCATTAGCACAAGCACAGAAATATACATTAAAACTTTCTTCTTCAGCAGTACATGATGTTTAGCGGATCTGTCAAAGTATTTCTTTTATCACATTTTCACTGTCTATTTTTCATACAAGACCTCATTGTTGAGCTTCTTTTTATTGATGCAAAGAAATCTTACATGCAATTTCCATCCCATTAACTGTTTGAAATAGGCAATCCACATTCTAATGGTGCTGAACAGTAAACCACAGCCACTTCTGAGTTGCTGTCTGATCTATTGTTGAGCTGTCTTTTGGCCCCCTTTGACATTTCAACCATCTTTCTCCTGAGAGCTTCTAGCATTTGCCTAAAAAGATACTGGGCTAGTTGTACCTTGTTTGAATGGAGAAATAACTGCTGTGTTCAAATTATTTGATATAAAAAGAAGATACTATCAAATAGGTTTTCAGTGAATAACTCGAGCATTATGAATGTGAAATATCTATGCTTATTACCAAACTTGTTTATTGAGATTTTACAGATATCATTAAAATATAAAATTCTTGTTCAATATTCAATTTCTCAGCTTTGGAATCAGAGATTCCTAGGTTTATAACTTGATACCTCTAAGTTATATATTGATATGTGTGGGCAGCTTCATCATTTATCAGCTTTTACCTACATCACAGAATGGATATAAAATATGTTGAGCTGAAAGCCTGACACAACAGGACTTTCAGTGAGATTGCATTTATTATCAGTAACTAAAAATCTAGGTCATGGAACACTAATACTTTCAGAAGTGCAGTGTGGACAGCATTTTAATTGCTGCAAGTATTATTCTGTGTCATTGTCCTTCTTATTTGACCAGTTTTTATGGTATATTGATTTATCCTGGGATGAAAAGTATTGCTAACATGAGAGTCTAGACCACCCAGACTGTGCCTTTGTAATTGTCTCTATGGACACAGGAACTCCTTGGTTTCTGCTAAAGCCGTCTCCATATGTATTTCTGCTCATATTTCTAATATAAAACCCTTGCATACATCTGTAGGCAACATTTTTTATTGTTCCAAGTAAATTTCCAATTATACCATATTATAATATGCTTGATCATCCAGATATGTTTTCCTCTTAAAAATAGAGCTGAACCTCAAATTGTATAATATGGTAGGTCTCAGTGCAAATATTCTGCAAACTTTGACTGCCACCATGAAATATGCACACAGCACAATATTCACATGCACATAGCCTTTTATTTTCTACTTCATTTTGGACAAAAGGTAAATAACAGGTTGAATGAGTCTATTCCTAAGTAAATATGTTGTATAGTTTTAGATGTCAAATCACCTACCAAATATTAGTTTAGCAATTGCAAATATATTCAAGGTCTATTAGAGAATTAGCTCTTTCTCTGTATTGCTGCCAAAATTTTAGTTTCTAGTTCATGACATCACTAACACCTAAAACTGTGTGGAACACATGGAGTCAGGATGTGGTTAGAAAGAACAGAGGCAAAATAAACCAGTTAAAAGGTAGTCTTAGGCTCCATTTACCTTTGAAAAATTAAGTCCTTCACTAACAGACTTCTGAAATCACTGCATGACCTTGCATGGCTGAAGCATTCAAAGAAGGAAATGAATAATAAAATAGGCAAAGAGGAAACATAAAAGCAGAAAAAACAATATGAGAATTTCTATGGAAGTAATAGACATAGTAAAAGCCATGGACAAAATGAGCCTTTAAAAAATATCTTGAGATTAAGAAGTTGTCTGTAAGCAAAAATGCTTTCAAAAGGTGGAAGAATAATAAATATCTGATTTATTTCTTCACATTTCAAATGTATCTGCTGCTGTGAAGACAAATTAAGCTTATAATCAAAAGCAGAAAATTTCAGGTCTAAAACTGGAAATTAACAACTAGTTTAAAGCCTTTTGACAAATGAGAACTTCAGTTATTACATAGGCCATGGAAGTTGTTGTCAGTTCTCTAAGATTCTCCCTCTATGACTTCCTTCCTTCTAACTTCTAATCCTGCGCCCCCCACCCCCCAATTTATAGCCATGCTGTTAGCACAAATTCATGTGCCCTGTGCACAGTGAGGCCTAACAAAGTGAAATGTCAGAGTTTGGAGCAGGAAAAGGCTTATTGCATAGCCAAGCAAGGAGACTGGTGGGTCATGCCCTAAGAAAATGGCAAACTCCCTGAAGGTTTTCAGCAAAGCATTTTAAAAAGCCAGGTGAGGGAGGGGAGTCACAGATTCTGTGATCAGCTTGTACACAATTCTCGGTCTGGCTGATGGTGAGGTAACATGGTGGTGTCAAAGGGGTTAACATATAAATCCTTAGACTCCAGTAGTCCTGGGAGTGTGTCTTCCCTGGTCGTCAAGTAGTTAACAGCTTCCATTTGGTGAGGGGTTTTCACATCTATAAAACAACTCAGGAAATGTCCATCAGGTACTGTTATCTAGGTACTTCAGACAAGGACTAAAGCAGAGGATATTGTGAAAAAGTCCATCTCAGGAAGGCCATACAGAGTCCTGTTCAGGTACAAGGCCACATTTCCCTGAACACAATAGTCTAAATGTGACTCTGGAAGTATCAGTCAGATTTGTCTAAGGATCACTTTGCACATTGAAAGATAGAAGCTCTTTCCTTCTGGGTGGCTATCTTAGGGCTGTTAGCACCCCTAAATACCCAGTCATAGGAGGTAACCCATCAGCAGTAAAGACCTGATTGAGCTGCTGTCCCTTTGGACAGCATTTTTGTAGCTACAAATGTATTTTGTTTAACATCTTTCTTTTGACTTACATTATAATAGTGTTGATCTACTGTGAGATGACTCTGTGTCCATACGAGTATTTCTAGCTAACCTAGGTTTCCCACAGTCATTATCCTTTTACTGTAGCGTATGTAGTCTCTTCCTTCATGCTGTAGCATTTTGCAGGAAATAAAAGTGGGGTGCGAGAGAATGATCATATCCCAGGTCTCAGGTGAGTTCCTGGGACAGCTACCAAGTGTGAGTTCTTGGCTTCTCACAGGAAATAATTCAAGAGTCAGTTCAGTTCAGTTGCTTAGTCATGTCCAACTCTGCAACCCCATGAACTGCAGCATGCCAGGCCTCCCTGTCCATCACCAACTCCCGGAGTACACCCAAACCCATGTTCTTTGAGTCAGTGATGCCATCCAACCATCTTATCCTCTGTCACCCCCTTCTCCTCCTGCCCTCAATCTTTTTTTTGTTTTGTTTTCTCAATTTACACACAATATTTTGGGTTTTTTTAAATTTTATTTTATTTTTAAACTTTACATAATTGTATTAGTTTTGCCAAATCTTTCCCAGCATCAGAGTCTTTTCAAATGAGCATCAGGTGGCCAAAGTACTGGAGTTTCAGCTTCAACAGCAGTCCTTCCAATGAACACCCAGGACTGATTTCCTTTAGGATGGACTGGTTGGATCTCCTTGCAGTCCCAGGGACTCTCAAGAGTCTTCTCCAACACCACAGTTCAAAAGCATCAATTCTTCAGTGCTCAGCCTTCTTTATAGTCCAACTCTCACATCCATACATGACCACTGGAAAAACCATAACCTTGACTAGACGGACCTTTGTTGACAAAGTGATGTCTCTGCTTTTGAATATGCTATCTAGGTTGGTCATAACTTTCCTTCCAAGGAGTAAGCATCTTTTAATTTCTGCAATCACCATCTGCAGTGATTTTGGAGCCCAGAAAAATAAAGTCAGCCACTGTTTCCACTGTTTGTCCATCTATTTGCCATGAAGTGATGGGACGAGATGCTATGATCTTAGTTTTCTGAATGTAAGCCATAGTAAAGTGAAAGAATGTTTATACATGGAGATACACCCTCCATAGAGTGTGAGCCATCTCAGAAGGCAAGTGAGGCCCCTGCGTATGGAGTTGTAAATTTTTTATAGTGGTGGGTATTTTCATAGGCTAATGAGTGGGAGAAGTATTCCAACTATTGGGGCCATTGGGGGATTTCCAGGAATTGGACCACCACCTACATTTTGGCCTTTTATGGTTGGCCTAGGAAATGTCATGGTGCCTGATGGTATGTCATTTAGCTTGCTGATGTAACACAATGAACCCATACTGAGGCTCAAGGTCTAGTAGAAGTGAATCATCTTCTGTCTTGGAGCTAGTTGGTTCTAATTGTTTATGTCACATTTTAAAGATGATACCCTGTCCCCTTTCTCCCTCAAAGGGAGGAAATCTTTTTCTTCTATATTTCTATTCATCTGAATGACATATGAATCATACTGATCTCAGTGAAAAATTAATCAATCTAAGAAAGAAAGCTTTGTTAAAGCCAGACCGAGGATTATAACCCAGGAAGAGATTCTCAGAAAGCTCTGAGAACTGTTCCACCTGTTAGAGGTAAAGTACAATTATATAAGTTTTTGAGACCGATGGTTGGTTATATGTTAAATGACCTATCTTAAGAACTGATTCTTGTCCATGAGTCCACATTCTCCCAGCCTCCTGAATAAAGCAATCTTTCCTTCTAACCAAAACTTGTCTTTCAAGTATTTTACTCAAGCAGCTATCAACTGAACTTGAATCTGGTAAAATTATGGGAAGGTGGAGGAAGAACTGTATATCAGATGATGAAGGTGAAAGAGGAGAGTGAAAAAGCTAGCTTAAAACTCAACATTCAAAAAACTAAGATCATGGCATCTGATTCCATCACTTCATGGCAAATAGAAGGGGAAACAATGGAAACAGTGACAGACTTTCTTTTGGGGGCTCCAAAATCACTGCAGATAAGAACTGCAGCCATGAAATTAAAAGACACTTGTTCCTTGGAAGAAAAGCTGTGACAAACCTAGACAGCATATTAAAAAGCAGACATTACTTTGCCAACAAAGGTCTATATAGTCAAAGCTATGGTTTTTCCAGTAGTCATGTACAGATATGATAGTTGGACCATAAAGAGGTTGGGTGCTGAAGAATTGATGCCTTCGAACAGTGGTGTTGGAGAAGACTCTTGAAGAGTCCCTTGGACTGCAAGATCAAAACCAGTCAATCCTAAAGGAAATCAACCCTGACTTTTCACTGGAAGGACTGATGTTTAAGTCCAATACTTTGGCCACCTCATGCGAAGGGCACAAAGAAAAAGGAAGGAAGGAATAAAAAAAAGAAAGAAAGCATAGAGGAAGATGACAAGGAAGTCGGTCACTCTTGGCCTTGGTTCATCAAAAGATCTCAACTGTGATGCCATAATCAGAGATCTGTATCAAACAAGATTCAGACTTAGAATTTATGTAATACACATAAATTCTATGGACTATGATGACCCTGATGCTGGGAAAGATTGAAGGCAGGAGGAGAAGGGGACAAGAGAGGATGAGATGATTGGATGGAATCACTGCCTCAATGGACATGAGTTTGAGTAAGCTCCGGGAGTTGGTGATGGACAGGGAGGTCTGATGTGCTGCAGTCCATGGGGTCGTAAAGAGTGGGACATGACTGAGTGACCGAACTGAACTGAATCTACATAGCCAAGAGATTCCTTCAAGTAAGTAACTAAAAAAAAAAAAAAAAAAATGCCAACCTGGTAAAAACTCAAAGACACTTAGCAAAAACAAAGACAAACTTTTTGGAGGAACATGCCCTCAATGGAAACTTCAAGAATTCCAACAAATAAAGTTACACTTAAGAAGATTACATATTCATTTAGTCCCAGGCCCTGTACTTGATATTGGAGATGTACAGTAAACAAGTGAAAGTGAAAATCGCTGTCGTGTCCTACTCTTTGTGATCCCATGGACTGTATAGTCCATGGAATTCTCCATGCCAGAATACTGGAGTGGGTAGCCTTTCCCTTTTCCAGGGGATCTTCCCAACCCAGGAATTGAACCCAGGTTTCCCTCATTGTGGGTGGATTCATTACCAGCTGAGCCACAAGGGAAGCCCAAGAATACTGGAGTGGGTAATCTATCCCTTCTCCAGCAGATCTTCCTGACTCAGAAATCAAACCGGAGTCTCCTGCATTGCAGGCAGATTCTTAACCAACTGAGCTATGAGGGAAGCCCAGTAAACAAAGCAAATCACAAATCAGTCTTTGTAGGAATATACTGATATTTTATTTTAAAATAATTAATGTAGATTTTATGTCCAAAATAGACTGGAGAAAATCAAAACAAGTGAAGAGATTAATCAGGGTCTATTGTAATAATCCAAAAAAGAGAAGATGGTGGCAAGACCAGACTGGTGATAGTGGAATTTTAGAAAATATTTTGAACATAGAGACAATAGGATATCTCTCCTCTATTGAGTGTGGTACATTGGAAAAAGAGAGCCAGTCTTTAAAAGTGAAATCAAGATTTTTGACTTGAACAAAAAGTCACAAAGAATTAAATCATCATTAACTTGAGATGTGGAGGAAAGGGAGAAAAGTAGATTTAAGAGGAACAAAACTGAGTTTCAGAAATATCACACTTTAGATGCTGAGTGTAATGAAAGTAATGATGTTGAATAAGCATTTGGATATGTGAACTGAGAATTAGGTGAAGAGATACAAGCTCAAGATGCAAATTTGGGAGTCGTAGTGTATGAATGATACTTAAAGTCTGAACAAGACTACCTGGGAAGAAAATAAAGGTATACAAAAGAATAAGCCTGGTAAGGAGCCAAGGAAATGGGAAAAGATCAGATTTTTGGAGACTTGTAGGGAAAAGGAAGTGATCAACTATAGCTAATCCTGATGATAAACAAAGTAAAAAATAGGTACTGAGAATAAATCATTGGATTTTAAAATGTGAAAGTAATTGATGACCTTCATAAGAACTGCTTCATTATTTTGTTGAGGAAGAAAGCCTTATCATAATATAATGTAAAGAAAATTGATTGGACTTCCCTGGTGGTTCAGTGGTTAAGAATCTGCCTGCCCATGCAGGGAACACAGGTTTGAACCTTGCTCTTGGAAGACTCCACGTGCTATGGGGCAACTAAACCTGTGTGCCACAACTACTGAGCCTGTGCTCTAGAGTCCATTTGTGGTAACTAATGAAGCACATGCAAAGCCCATGCTCTGCAACAAGAGAAGCTACCACAACGAGAAGCCCACACATCACAACTAGAGAGTCGTCCCCACTCTCTGCAAGTAGGGGAAGCCTGTGTGGCAGCAACAAAGAACCAGTGAAGCTAAAAATAAATGAATAAATAAATAAAATGTTAAAAAAAAAAGAAAATAGAAGCAAATTAAGGAATTAAATGTAGACAAAATTTTCAAAAGCTTTTATCAAAAAGAGAGAAATAGGACAATAGTTGAAGAGAAATGTGGGTCAGAGATCCTCTCATAACCAGATAAATTTAAAAATACTTCCCTATTGATAACAATTATTTCATAAAGAAAAATGCATTAATCCATAGAAAAAGGATAATTGCTAGGGTCATATTCTTAAGTAGGTAACAGGAAGTGAGCTCTATTGAACAAGTAGAAATGTTGGTCTTAGCTAGGAGTATGTGCAATTGAACCACATTAGAAGGAAAGAGGAGCTTCCCAGTTGTCCTGTTTTGTAGGAGAGCCAGGTTCAATCCCTGGGTCACGAAGATCCCCTGGAGAAGGGCATGGCTACCCACTCCAGTATTCTTTTCTGGAAAATTCCATGGACAGAGGATCCTGTTGGGCTACAGTCCATGGGATCACAAAGAGTCAAACACAACTGAGCAACTAACACACACACAGGACGAAAGAAGGGCAAAAGATATGGACTCAAACATAGAAAAGTTTGCACATATAATAGGAAAGCATATGGGGAAAAGTCTGAATAATTGCATTTATATGGTGGAACATAATGCAATATCACTAGCTAAGTGAGATTAGATTGGTGAGGACTAGGGGTTGTTGAAAGTTTTAAAAGAAAAGAGAATATATAAAATATTTGTCTAGAAGAGTAAATAGATGAGAGGAAAATGTTGGAAATCCTCTGGATCCACTTGAGATTACTAACCATGATTTATAGTGGGACTGCAAAATTTCTGTGTGTTTTGGGAATTTTTGTTTGATTATTTGGTATTTGTTCTATTTTGGTGTGTTTTTTCTTTGTTTTTTGCCAGCCATACTCAGCTATGCAGCATATATATGGAATATATAGACAGTAAACAGTCAAAACTGGGGTTTTTCTAAGCAAGTGTAACTAAAAAGCAAGAACAGACAAGATAGTTGAAGGTATGTATAAGGAAGTGCAAAGTGGCTATCATATCATGATAGTCCATAATTTAAAGCTGGGTAAGCAAAGTGATCCACACAGTCAAAGGCTTTGGCATAGTCAATAAAGCAGTAATAGATTGTTTTCTGGAACTCTCTTGCTTTTTCCATGATCCAGCAGATGTTGGCAATTTGATCTCTGGTTCCTCTGCCTTTTCTAAAACCTGCTTGAACATCAGGAAGTTCACGGTTCACGTATTGCTGAAGCCTGGCTTGGAGAATTTTGAGCATTACTTTACTAGCATGTGAGATGAGTGCAATTGTGAGAAATTTTGAATATTCTTTGGCATTGCCTTTCTTTGGGATTGGAATGAAAACTGACCTTTTCCAGGCCTGTGGCCACTGCTGAGTGTTCCAAATTTGCTGGCATATTGAGTGCAGCACTTTCACAGCATCATCTTTCAGGATTTGAAAGAGCTCAACTGGACTTCCATCACTTCCACTAGCTTTGTTCATAGTGATACTTTCTCAGGCCCACTTGACTTCACATTCCAGGATGTCTGGCTCTAGGTCAGTGACCACAGCATCGTGATTATCTTGATCATGAAGATCTTTTTTGTACAGTTCTTCTGTGAATTCTTGCCACCTCTTCTTAATATCTTCTGCTTCTGGTAGGTCCATACAATTTCTGTCCTTTATCGAGCCCATCTTTCCATGAAATGTTCCTTTGGTATCTCTAATTTTCTTGAAGAGATCTCTAGTCTTCCCCATTCTGTTGTTTTCCTCTATTTCTTTGCATTGATCACTGAGGAAGGCTTTCTTATCTCTTCTTGCTATTCTTTGGAACTCTGCATTCAGATGCTTATATCTTTCATTTGCTCCTTTGCTTTTCACTTCTCTTCTTTGCACAGCTATTTGTGAGGCCTCCCCAGACAGCCATTTTGCTTTTTTGCATTTCTTTCCATGGGGATGGTCTTGATCCCTGTCTCCTGTACAATGTCACGAACCTCAGTCGATAGTTCATCAGGCACTCTTATCTATGAGATCTAGTCCCTTAAATCTATTTCTCACTTCCACTGTATAATCATAAGGGAGTTGATTTAGGTCAGACCTGAATGGTCTAGTGGTTTTCCCTACTTTCTTCAATTTAAGTCTGAATTTGACAATAAGGAGTTCATGATCTGAGCCACAGTCAGCTCCTGGTTTTGTTTTTGCTGACTGTATAGAGCTTCTCCATCTTTGGCTGCAAAAAATATAATCAGTCTGATTTCGGTGTTGACCATCTGGTGATGTCCATGTGTAGAGTCTTCTCTTGAGTTGTTGGAAGAGGGTGTTTGCTATGACCAGTGCGTTCTCTTGGCAAAACTCTATTAGCATCTACCCTGCTTCAGTCCGAATACCAAGGCCAAATTTGCCTATTACCCCAGGTGTTTCTTGAATTCCTACTTTTGCATTCCAGTCCGCTATAAGGAAAAGAACATCTTTTTCAGAAAACTAAGATCATGGCATCTGGTCCCATCACTTCATGGGAAATAGATGGGGAAACAGTGGATGACTTTATTTTTGGGGGCTTCAAAATCCCTGCAGATGGTGACTGCAGCCATGAAATTAAAAGATGCTTACTCCTTGGAAGGAAAGTTATGACCAACTTAGATAACTTATTAAAAAGCAGAGTCATTACTTTGCCAACAAAGGTCCGGCTAGTCAAGGCAATGGTTTTACCAGTGGTCATGTGAGAGTTGGACTGTGAAGAAAGCTGAGCACCGAAGAATTGATGCTTTTGAACTGTGGTGTTGGAGAAGACTCTTGAGAGTCCCTTGGACTGCAAGGAGATCCAACCAGTCCATTCTGAAGGAAATCAATCCTGGGTGTTCTTTGGAAGGACTGATGCTAAAGCTGAAACTCCAAAACTTTGGCTACCTCATGCGAAGAGTTGACTCATTGGAAAAGACTCTGATGCTGGGAGGGATTGGGGGCAGGAGGAGAAGGGGACGACAAAGGATGAGATGGCTGGATGGCATCACCGACTCGATGGACATGAATTTGAGTTAAGTCCGGGAGTTGGTGATAGACAGGGAGGCCTGGCGTGCTGTGATTCATGGGGTCACAAAGAGTCGGATCCGACTGAGCAACTGAACTAACGAACTAAGCAAAGTGAGTTCATGAGGGTGATGAAGAAAAGTTGAAAAGATTATTTAAGTCCTGGTGACAGGGAATGATTTCAGGAGTTAGTAAAATAAGATAGTGGGGTAGAAATTTAGGAAGTAATTTTAGAACAGGATAATTGAAATTGAGATTAGGAAATTTTTGTAATTACTACTAATGGTGAAATTTGATGTATGATCTTTAGATGGGGTTGCATGAATTACAAAATTAATACAGAAGAGGAAATAAAAAAATGAGAGTACAGAATATTAGAAGAATTATATATGGGAATAATGAAATCATCAAGAACTGAAAACATGATGGAGAAAATAACAGAATCATGGAAGTTAAATTCAGTGAAAGTGAAATGATAGCAGAAGTTAACAGCAATAATGAAAGCACTGGGTGTATGATTTAGAGAAAAAATATAGGATGCCCAGTTTAATTTTTAATTTCAAATAAACAACACAAATTTGGGGTATAAAATTATATTAAAAATATTCATTTATCTGACACTCAAATTTAATAGAATATCTTGTATTTATCTTGTATTTACTCTTCATTTGGTAAACTTAACTGGGTGATATAACTTAATGTACAATTCAAAGTTTGAAGGTTTTAAGGAAGAGAAAATATGACTGATATGTAAACAAGCTTGAGGATCAGTGAGAACAATTTCCCCCACTCTGACCCAATACTACAATGAATATGTGAGAAAGCATAAAGAACCAATTCACAATTGGAGCAAGAGGGTAAAGAGATCCTTCAAAGAAGAGTTTGATGATGTAGGATATTTGGGAAATGGCAAATCATGAGTTCCAGAGATCAAAGTGAAAAGATTTAGATTGTTGAAGGAGATGTAAGACAAGGTTAGTTTTAGGGGATGGCTTAAGCAAAATAGAGATTTGAATCCAGGAAATGACTTTCGAGTCCTGCATTTCTTGCGGTGATGGATACAAGTGAGGCTATAGAGAAGAGTGATACTATTTCTGTGGATCTCAAAGAGGTTGTGAGACTGTGAGTACTGAGTGGGAGATGGAAAATTCTTCCAGGAGTATGTAGTGTTTGGAGCACCATCTCTTCACTTCTGATAAAGGGGAAACTGGAGAAAAGGTGGAATTCTTGAGCTTTAACTCGATGGAAGAGGTGATCCAAATGAACTAATTACATGGGAAAGCAAGATGGCCAACTGTGCCCCCAGGAACCAGCCTAACATGCACAATAATTAAAAAAAAAAAAAATGGTGTTGATTCACCTGATGGGAAGAGCTGACTCACTGGAAAAAGACCCTGATGCTAAGAATGACTGAGGGCAGGAGAAGAGGGTGACAGAGGATGAGATGGTTGGATGGCATCATCAACTCAATGGACATTTGAGCAAGACACAGGAGACAGTAAAGGACAGGGAAGCCTAGCTTGCTCCAGTCCACGGGGTCACAAAGAGTCAGACATGACTTAGCAACTGGACAGTAATTTCAATAATTTTCGATAATTCAACAGTTTCCTAGCAACTCTTAATGATAAATGTGATTAGTGAGATACATAAAATTGATGACAGGTTCACTGTTTACTTCCTGACTAGAAAGTGAGATCTGTGATAGTTATAATTATGTCTGATTTCCTCAACAATTTTCCCCTAATCACTAGAACAATGTTTCACCCTGAGTTTGTAATGGTTAACCAACAGATGAATTCAGTCAATAAAGGAACCAACTGAACTATCAAAAGAAAAAAAAAACTTTTTTAATTACAAGACATGAGGAGAGAAGCAGGTTTTGAAACTGTATCAGAAAGAACTTGTAAAATTTAGAAAAGTAGAAACAAAATTATAAGCAAAAGTTCTAAAAAAAACTAAGAAAAAATAAACTAAGGATTAAACACCATTGAATAAATGAGTTAGTAATTTGGTGGATAAACCAAAGAAAATTAAATAGTATATAGAACAGAGTGGTAAATAGTGGGAAAACATAGAGGTGAGATTTTAGAGGCAAGAAGTATTAAAATTTCCAAAACTCATAAAATAGATACTTCAGAGGAAGAAAATATGAGTGAGACAGAAGTAATATCTAAATATACAATGGTTAAATTTTTTAAAAATGGTAAAAGATAAATCCTCAGGTTAAAGAATGAGACTTATCCTGAGAAATACAGGAGAAATTTATTCCACATTTATATACATGGTAATAAAACTGCAAAATATTAAAACAAAAAATACATTAAAAAAGTAAACAGAAAGAGAGAGAATAAGCAAATAGTCCTTTACCATCATTAAGATAGCTATCAGGATCACTGTCAAAGAGTTAGGGAAATGCATGACATATACACACTGCTATATTTAAAGTGAATAACCAACAAGGACCTACCATAAAGCACAAGGAACTCTGCTCAGTACTCTATCACAACCTATTGGGAAACAAATTTTAAAAAGAGTAGATACATGTAACTAAATCACGTTGTCATACACCTGAAACTAACATATTATTGTTACTCAATTGTACTCCAATATACATTTAAAAGTTTAAAAAATTTAAAAAAACCTATCTCATTAAATTATTAACATTATTTCTTTGTAGTTGTGTGAATAGACATCTATTTAGCTTTACATTTTAATATCCTGAAATTGTGCTAGCAGTTTGGTTCTATAATTAGATTAATATTGATGTTTATGATTTCTTAAATAATTTAAAATGACATATTAAAAACATTAGTCATATTTGAATTATGCTGTGCTAAAATGTTAAAATATAAATCACTAAAATTTCTAGAAGTTCTAGACTTAACAACAAAAAAAGGTATCCTTTTCATCATAGTGGACTGGAATGCAAAAGTAGGAAGTAAAGAGATACCTGGAGTAACAGGCAAGTTTGGCCATGGAGTGCAAAATGATTCTGTTGCAGTGGAACTTTCTGTAACTTAACTGTGGTAATGGATACACAAACTTACACATGTGATAGAATTGCATAGAACTCAGTACTCACACAGTTCGGTTCAGTCACTCAGTCATGTTTGACTCTTAGCGACCCCGTGGACAGAAGCATGCCAAGCTTCCCTGTCCATCACCAACTCCCAAAGCTTGCTCAAACTCATGTCTATCGAGTCAGTGATGCCATCCAACCATCTCAACCTTCTCCTTCTGCCTTCAATCTATCCCAGAATCAGGATTTTTCCAATGAGTCAGTTCTTTGCATCAGATGGCCAAAGTATTGGAGTTTCAGCTCCAGCATCAGTCTTTCCATTGAATATTCAGGACTGATTTCCTTTAGGATGGACTGGTTTGATCTCCTTGCGGTCCAAGGGACTCTCAAGAGTCTTCTCCAACACCACAGTACAAAAGCATCAATTCACTCAGCTTTCAATACACACATACAAACACAAATGAGTACAAGTAAAATTGTAAATATCTGGAAATATCAGTGTATTTATCAATGTTAATGTTTTTATTGTAGTACTGTATTATAATTTGCAAGATATGTTATTAAGGGAAACTGGATGAAAGAGATGCAGAATCTGTCTGTATTATTTCTTACAAATAAATGTGAGTTTATAGTAATCTCAAAAGGTTTTTTTTTTTTTTTTTTTGTCTAATGCCATAATTATAAAAGAGTTAGTTTTGTTGATTTTTTTTTCCATAACCAAAAGTTACTAACTCTGGAGCATATTATGGCAACTACTTGAGATGTTTCAAAATACTTCCTTATGTCATTTACTTCTATTGAGGTCAAGTATAGTAACAGTAGAATCATTGTGAATCCACTCAGTAAAAGAGAGCTAGGATCTGGCTGTGCTGACAAGATTGAAATGACCTTGACGCAGACTACTGTGGTTCCTTTGAGAAGACTTATCTGTGCAAACCTAGGTAATAAAATGTTCAAATGTAGGCATGCTACCAGCAAATTTTGATAGTAAAAGGGAGTTGTTGAAAGGGAAATTAGAATTGATGAAAGTTGCAAGGAGCTGTCCAAAATCAAGACTATTTTATTAGTTATAAACAAGCCACTTAGACTGCTCTTTTCCCACTTCCAATTCAGAAAGGGACTAAAGTGGCTCTGAAAAACAAAGTTGCTTTTGTGCCTCCCAGTGATCAACTCCAAAACCAGTGATCATCTGTCCACAAAATGAGCAGGTATCTTCCTCAGAAAGCCAAGAATTACATATTATGTGATTGCAGACAACTTTCAGGTGAGAGGATAGAATGTCATTGCCCAAATAGATTCTGTGAAAACTCTGAAAGGCTAGTGAGTTTCAACACCTATGATGGCTTTCCAGGTACTCCAACGATACTTTCACTGATTTCAGTGCTCTCATAGGCAAGTCAAAATGCCCACTGCATAGTGATATCTGACGTCAATTAAGATATTAAAGACACATTTACGTGTAATCTCATATACGATTTCATGTCAGTGTCTTTAGAGTGTATACTATGGACTGAAATTTATAGTGTGCTTAGACAACAATTGTTAACTATTTCATGACAGAGAGCTGAAGTTCATTTGTAATTGTACTTACATTTTTTAAAAAGTTCTTTGTTCTGACTTTATAAAAATGGTTTATAGCTTTCTTTTTAACAAAGAAAATGTCATTTTTTATTTTCTTATAGGATCCTTAAGTAATTTTCCATCAAATAGGTTAGTTACCCTTCTTTAGAAAAATCTGTTGTTTCCACTTTTGCATACTCATTCTCAATAATCAATTTTTACTTACATTTAATTGAATGAGAACTAAATAAGTGGGCTATTTACTTTTTAAATATCTTTGCTATATTTTGAGATGTCGCATGAACTTTTTTTCAATCTAAAATCATGCAAATGTCTTTGTTTAAAATACTAGAGATTTTACTCTCCTATAAAAATTTGCATTGTTAGGAATATATAACATAAAAAGAACCAAATGCTATTAAGGTTTTTAAGCTGTCAACTAAATTCTGCACACTACACTTATTCTGTTCCCATTTGCTACTAAGGAAAAGTGCAAAGTCAAACATTTTTACAAAAAGCACTATAAGCTGCATGCAAATGAGCTCACTTTTCCTGAGGGCCTATCTTCAATTTGATGGTGCATTTAAGTGCTTGCTTTCACTTAGAATAGACTGAAATACACAAATATAAATTGAGAGCAGTGAAAATGCCATTTATCCAAGACTTTCCTCAGGAATAAAAGAATCGAAACAGATTTTGCTGTCTCTTTAAAGCAACTACTTGATTAATTAAACAATTACTTTATATCAAGAAATACAAACATTAAATGTAGAAGCATATGCTGCAGGCAGTAAGTGACCAAAAAGAAATACTAAATTGGCAATTTTATTGAATAATTTTTGCCGTTAAGTGATTCATCGTCTCTCTTTTATTTCTTTCTTGGTTCAAATACAATACTGATAACTACAGATGGGTTGGAGTTAAAAGCTATGGCTACTTAACATAAATTTAAAATTTTCCAAAGAGTAGGACTTCTATAAATATGTAATTTAAACTGAAGTTCCATTCATTCTTTCTTCTTTGTTTCAGGATTTATGGACATATCCAGATTGTAATATCAGTTGTTATGGCATGTTTTATCAACATTACCCACATCATAGCTATTTTTACAGTGGTTTCCCAACTGGAATTCATTTTGGACAAGAGACTTTGACAAGTATGGTTACACAGAGGCTAAAAGGCATAATCCCTGTTGTCAAACATACCTATGTTTAGATCCTAAGTCTCCCTCTAACTAGCAGTACCACAAAGAGTAAGTCATTAAACCACTCTTATAACTTCTGTTGACTTAAAATAATTGCACAAGGTGAGAGTTGTGAAATAAATTTTATTTGGTGGCAACACTTTGGCCCCCTGATGCAAAGAACTGACTCATTGAAAGAGACCCTGATGCTGGGAAAGATTGAAGGCAGGAGGAGAAGGGGACGACAGAGAATGAGATGGTTGGATGGGATCACTGACTCTATGGACATGAGTTTGAGTGAGCTCCGGGAGTTGGTGATGGACAGGGAAGCCTGGTGTACTACAGTCCATGAGGTTGCAAAGAGTCAGACACAACTGAGTGACTGAACTAAACTGAACTGGGCAAAATGAGGACTGCAGCTGGGGAGACGGTATCTCAGATAGCTCTGAGAAACTGTTCCAGTTAGGAAGGGGAGAAGATCAGTATATATGTGATTTTGGTAAAGCGGGGGATACATGCACTCAAGCACATACTTTTCCCAGAACTTTTCTGCTAATCTGGTGAATGAAGCTTTTTACTAGTCACAAAAACCAATCATCACTCTGAAGGATTTTAGTGCTGTTCGAGATATAAAGGAGACACAATAATTGGGCTAATATAATTGGCTCTGGAGAATATCTAACTAACTGAAGATGTGTCTTGTCAGCTTTTTCCCCAGCATAGAGTGCCCCTTTTCTGCTCTCCACCCTGAAATCCTTTCCAGAGGGCATTAAGGTCAGCAGCTACAGCACTTGATTTAATCCTTATAGAGGTAGAAGGCAAGGACCCATGAAGTGAAGTGAATGAAAGTCGCTCATGGAATTCTCCAGGCCAGAATACTGGAGTGGGTAGCCTTTTCCTTCTCCAGGGGATCTTCCCAACCCAGGGATCGAACCCAGGTCTCCCACATTGCAGGCAGATTCTTTACCAGCTGAGCCACAGGGGAAGCCCAAGAATACTGGAGTGGGTAGCCTATTCCTTCTCCAGTGGATCGTCCCAACCCAGGAACTGAACCAGGGTCTCCTGCATTGCAGGTGTATTCTTTACCAATTGAGCGCTCAGGGAAGCCTTATGACAAGTGCCAATTTGTAGTTGACACACAAGAACCAGACCCAAATGGCCCTGTCCTTTTTCTAAAAAGATACTGAGCTGTTTTTCAGAAACAACAGAACAAAACTGCAAGTTATTCAGGTGAAGCATGCACAGAGGAGAAAATGTTGACTTTAAATAACATCTGGAATCAAAGTTTCTCCCCCTGCTCCATGGAACCAAAGAACTGAGACATGACCAGAACTTGAACACCTGAACTCCTTCAGAAGCAAAGTTCCCATTGTCCAGGAAGATACAGTGTTAACATGCTTTTTTTATCTTGCCTTACTATAATGACCAAAGTAAAAAGCACTGTGGATGGTGCCTGCAGCTATGAAATTAGAAGACGCTTGCCCCTTGGAAGGAAAGTGATGACACACCTAGATATAATATTAAAAAGCAGTGACATTACTTTGCCAACAAAGGTCTGTGTAGTAAAAGTTATTGTCTTTCCAATAGTCATGTACAAATGTGAGAGTTGGACCATAAAGAAGGCTGAGTGCCAAAGAATTCATGTTTTTGAACTGTGGTGCTAAAGAAGACTCTTGAGAGTCCCTTGGACTGCAAGGAGATCAAACCAGTAAATCCTAAAGGAAACCAACCCTGAATATTCATTGGAAGGACTGATGCTGAAGCTGAAGCTTCAATACTTTGGCTGAAGCTCTTCAACGTATATGAAGAACCAACTCATTGAAAAAGACCCTGATGCTGGGAAAGATTGAGGGCAGGAGAAAGGTGTGACAGAGAAAGAGAATTGGATGACATTACTGACTTGACATAAGTTTGAGCAAACTCCATGAGATAGTGAAGGACAGGGAAGCCTGGCATGCTGCAGTCAATGGGGTTACAGAGAGTTGGACATAACTTAGTAACTGAACAGTAACAACTATAATGGCCAGGTTCCAAAGCCCTCCAGTTGAAACCTTCCTCATTGGTACTTCCACATGCCAACTCACAACTTATAAAAGTTCACCAAACACCACAGTAGGGAGACAGATTTGAGTACTGCCTCCTGTCTCCTTCGTGCTTGACCTTTAAATTAAGCTTTTTCTTTTCTCAAAAGCTAATACCATAGTATTGTCTCTGTCAGTGAGTCCTTGATGGGTAACACTCCAAGCTTCCTTCCTTTCCTATATGATAGTTATGATCTTACCTAATGGACCTATAAAATGACATGTATAAATTTCTTTTAGTCTTGAAATTAAAAAAAAAAATTCAAATGTCAGGTTTTGTTATTTCAGTTTGCTTCAGCTGTGTGTAATCTTGAATGAACTCTGAAGAGTAACTCTGACTGTAGGAAAATAATTTTAAGTAATACTAAACAGGGCAGGTCAAACTTAGTTCATCTATCTGTATATTCCTTGAAAAATAATGCTTATCTCTTTTCTGTGAGACAATACCTCACTCTATTGAATTTGGATTTGGTCACATGACATGCTTAGGTCAATAAACATGAGCAGAGACGACTAAGCCACTTTCTAGCAGAAGGTTAAAGAGGTTTCAGAGTTACCACAAGCTCTCTTGATTTTTGTCTTCAGACCTGAGAACTGGCATGTCCTTCATAAAGGGACTACTTCAGCCAGTGTCCTGGAGAAGAGCTCGATCTTGAGTGGCCTCAGCTTTCAACAACTTGAAGCAGGGTTTCGGTTCTCTGGCCAGAGATTGAGATTGTGTCATGCCAGCGAACCTGTTGAACCCTTGCCACTAGAAGAGTGGTCAGTGACAAGGCCTTGGCCCTTTGGCTTTGCAGAAAAGACTCCTACAGATATGGAAAGAAGTGAAACAAGTAAAGTATTTATTAGGAGGAAAAATAGTATGTGTGAATAGACACTGGCAGACTAAGAGAGTCAGGCCGTTGTGGTAATTTAAATCACTTATGTGGGGCATTTCTTTCAGGTTTCATTTGGCCAATCATCTTGATTTGCCTGGTTCTGAGTTTATATTGGTTATATTTCAGAATCCTCCCATGTATGCATGTGCATCTCTCAGCCAAGATGGATTCCAGCGAAGACGTCCATGGAAAGCCTTGACATCACTCCCCTTTTGACCTCCAGGGAACTTTCTAGTAGAGAAGATCTCCTTGACTTCGAGAATGAGAAATAGGTGATCTTTTATCTTTTATCTGAGAAGAGCCCAGCATCCTCTCTCAGTTGTCCTGCTATTGATATTTTGAAGTTCTGTTCACAGGGCATGAATTCCAGCAGTTTTGTTTGGGGACCCATAAAGCTCCTGCTTCAAGCTGACCAAAGATAAGCACTAACCACAGTATTGATATAGTTCAGTTCAGTTCAGTCATTCAGTTGTGTCCAACTCTGCAACCCCATGGACTGCAGCCAGGCTTCCCTGTCCATCACCAACTCCCAGAGCTTGCTCATGTCCACTGAGTCAGTGATGCAAACCATCTCATCCTCTGTTGCCCTCTTCTCCTTCTGCCTTCAATCTTTCCCAGGATCAGGGTCTTTTCCAATGAGTCAATTGTTTGCATCAGGTGGCCAAAGTATTAGAATTTCAGCTGCAGCATCAGTCTTTACAATGAATATTCAGGACTGATTTCCTTTAGGATTGACTGATTTGATTTAATTAATTTAATTCTTCAGTTCAGTTCAGTTCAGTCACTCAGTCGTGTCCAACTCTTTGCAACCCCATGAATTGCAGCACGCCAGGCCTCCCTGTCCATCACCAACTCCTGGAGTTCACTCAGACTCACGTCCATCGAGTCCGTGATGCCAACCAACCATCTCATCCTCTGTCGTCCCCTTCTCCTCCTGCCCCCAATCCCTCTCAGATTCAGAGTCTTTTCCAATGAGTCAACTCTTCACATGAGGTGGCCAAAGTACTGGAGTTTCAGCTTTAGCATCATTCCTTCTAAAGAATACCCAGGACTGATCTCCTTCAGAATGGACTGGTTGGATCTCCTTGCAGTCCAAGGGACTCTCAAGAGTCTTCTCCAACACCACAGTTCAAAAGCATCAATTCTTCAGCGCTCAGCTTTCTTCACAGTCCAACTCTCACATCCATACATGACCACAGGAAAAATCATAGCCTTGACTAGATGGACTTTTGTTGGCAAAGTAATGTCTCTGCTTTTGAATATGCTACCTAGGTTGGTCATAACTTTCCTTCCAAGGAGTAAGCATCTTTTAATTTCATTGCTGCAATCACCATCTGCAGTGATTTTGGAGCCCCCCAAAATAAATTCTAACACTCTTTCCATTGTTTCCCTATCTATTTCCCAAGAAGTGATGGGACCAGATGCCATGATCTTAGTTTTCTGAATGGTGAGCTTTAAGCCAACTTTTTCAGTCTCCTCTTTCACTTTCATCAAGAGGCTTTTTAGTTCCTATTGAAATGGCAACCCACTCCAGTACTCTTGCTTGGAAAATCCCATGGACAGAGGAGCTTGGTGCAGGCTACTGTCCAAGGGGTTGCAAAGAGTCGGGCACAACTGAGAGACTTCAGTTTCACTTTCTGCCATAAGGGTGGTGTCATCTGCACATCTGAGGTTATTGATATTTCTCCCTGCAATCTTGATTCCAGCTTGTGCTTCTTCCAGCCCAGTGTTTCTCATGATGTACTCTGCATATAATTTAAATAAGCAGGGTAACAATATACAGCCTTGGCATACTCCTTTTCCTATTTGGAACCAGTCCAGTTCTAACTGTTGCTTCCTGACCTGCATACAGGTTTCTCAAGAGGCAGGTCAGGTGGTCTGGTATTCCCATCTCTTGAAGAATTTTCCACAGTTTATTGTGGTCCACACAGTCAAAGGCTTTAGCATAGTCAATAAAGCAGAAATAGATGTTTTTCTGGAACTCTCTTGCTTTTTCCATGATCCAGAGGAGGTTGGCAATTTAATCTCTGGTTCCTCTGCCTTTTCCTAAATCAGCTTGAACATCTGGAAGTTCACAGTTCACGTATTGCTGAAGCCTGGCTTGGAGAATTTTGAGCATTACTTTACTAGCATGTGAGATGAGTGCAATTGTGTGCTGGTTTGAGCATTCTTTGGCTTTGCTTTTTTGGGGATTGGAATGAAAACTGAACTTTTCCAGTCCTGTGGCCACAGCTGAGTTTTCCAGATTGCTGGCATATTGAGTGCAGCACTTTCACAGCATCATCTTTCAGGATTTGAAATGGCTCAACTGGAATTCCATCACCTCCACTAGCTTTGTTCGTAGTGATGCTTTCTAAGACCACTTGACTTCACATTCCAGGGTGTCTGGCTTTAGGTCAATGATCACACCATCATGATTATTGGGGTCATGGAGATCTTTTTTGTATAGTTTTTCTGTGTATTCTTGCCACCTCTTCTTAATATCTTCTGCTTCTGTTAGGTCCATACCATTTCTGTCCTTTATTGAGCCTATCTTTGCATGAAATGTCCCCTTGGTATCGCTAATTTTCTTAAAGAGATCTCCAGTCTTTCCCATTCTGTTGTTTTCCTCTATTTCTTTGCATTGATTGCTGAGGAAGGCTTTCTTAACTCTTCTTGCTATTCTTTGAAACTCTGCATTCAGATGCTTGTATCTTTCCTTTTCTCTTTTGTGTTTCACTTTTCTTCCTTGCACAGCTATTTGTAAGGCCTCCGTAGACAGCCATTTTGCTTTTTTGCATTTCTTTTCCATGGGGATGGTCTTGATCCCTGTCTCCTGTACAATATTACGAACCTCTGTCCATAGTTCATCAGGCACTCTATCTATCAGATCTAGTCCCTTAAATCTATTTCTTCCACTGTACTATACTTCCACTGTATAGTCATAAGGGATTTGATTTAGGTCATACCTGAATGGTCTATTGGTTTTCCCTACTTTCTTCAATTTATGTCTGAATTTAGCAATAAGGAGTTCATGATAGATCAGCCATTATTAAATTGAACCTGTGAAATGAAAATATCTCCTGCCATATCAATGAACAAGAAATGTCACAGCCATCAATTGGCCTCCAAATGTGAATGAGGGCTCCCAAAGCTGCAGTCCAGTGGATGCTGCCACTGGCCCCCACAGAGTGTTTGCTGAGGAGCTAGGAGAATGTTAGAAACAAAGTGAACAAGGACACAGGATATTCCCAGACATCTGAGGTGCATATGAAATGAATGAATTCAGTGAGCTCAGAGACTTGCATCTTCCCGTACATAGAATGCTAAATTCCTTAACTTAATATATGATCTTTCATATTCAGACTGCATCAAATAAGGGATAAATGAAAGTTATATCCAACCAAATGGACCACTATGAACAAGGCTGGTGGAGGTGCTAGAATTCCAAAGTTCTGCACTTAATATGCCAGGAAACCAGCAGTGGATACAGGACTGGAAAAAGTCAATGTTCATCCCAATCCCAAAGAAGGGCAGTGCTAAAACATGTTCAAGCTACCAGATCTTACTAGCATACACTCACTTCCCATGCTAGTAAGGTTATGCTCAAAATCCTTCAGGCTTGTCTTCAGCAGTGAATTCTGTGGAGAGTTTGAGGAGTCCCATTGGTTGTTAATGACTCTCTGCATGGGTGTGTGCTAAGTCACTTCAGTCGTGTCTGACTCTCTGCAACCCTATGGACTGTACCCTCCAGACTCCTTTGTCCATGGTATTCTCTAGGCAAGAATACTGGAGTGGGTTAACATGCCTTCCTTCAGGGCATCTTCCCAACCCAGGGATTGAACCCAAGTCTCTTAAGTCTCCTGCATTGGCAGGTGGTTTCTTTACCACTAGAGCCACCAGGGAACCCCATTTATTGAGAGTCACATGGACAGCAAGGAAATCAACCAGTCAGTCCTAAAGGAAATCAACCCTGTATTTTCATTGGAACAACTGATGCTGAAGCTGAAGCTCCAATAATTTGGCCATATGATGCAAAGGGTCAACTCATTGGAAAAGGCTCCGATGCTGGAAAGATTGAAGGCAGAAGGAGAAGAGGGTGACAGAGGATGAGAAAGTTGGATGGCATCAATGTTTCAATGGACATGAACATGGGCAAACTCTAGGAGACAGTGAGGGACAAGGAGGCCTGGCATGTTGCAGTCCACAGGTCACAGAGTCGGATATGACTTGACAACTGAACAACAGGCTTCAGTAGTATTTGAATTGAGACCTTTCAGATGTACCAGGTATAGGTTTAAAAAAGGCAGACAAAACAGAGATCAAATTTCCAACATATGTTGGATCATAGAAAAAGCAAGAGAATTGCAGAAAATATCAACTTCTGATTCATTGACTGTGCAAAAACAGTTGACTCTGTGAATCACAAAAAACTTTGGAAAATTCTGAAAGAGATGGGAATATTAGACTCTCTTATCTGTCTTCTGAGAAACCTGTACTCAGGTAAAGAAGCAACAGTTAGAATCTTACATGGACAACTGACTTGTTCAAAATTGGGAAAGGAGTAATACAAGGTTGTATATTGTTACCCTGCTTATTTAACTTCTATGTAGAGTACATCATGTGAAATGCTAAGCTGGATGAGTTTGGCATCTTGGAATTAAGGTTTCCAGGAGGAATATCAACAACCTCAGATATGCAGATGATACCATTCTAATGGTAAAAATCAAAGAGGAACTAAAGAGCCTCTTGCTGAGGGTAGAAGAAGAGAGTGAAAAAGCTGGCTTGAAATTCAACATTCAAAAAATGAATATCATGGCGTCCAGTCCCATCACTTCACGGCAAATAGAAGGGGAAAAAAGTGGAAGCAGATGGTGACTGCAGCCATGAAATTAGAAGATGCTTGCTTCTTTGAAAGAAAGCTATGACAAACATGGACAGTGTATTGAAAAACAGAGACGTCATTTTGCCAATAAATGTCCTTAGCGTCCGTCTAGTCAAGACTATGTTTTTTCCTGTGGTCATGTATGGATGTGAGAGTTGGACTGTGAAGAAGGCTGAGCGCCGAAGAATTGATGCTTTTGAACTGTGGTGTTGGAGAAGACTCTTGAGAGTTCCTTGGACTGCAAGGAGATCCAACCAGTCCATTCTGAACAAGATCAGCCCTGGGATTACTTTGGAAGGAATGATGCTAAAGCTGAAACTTCAGTACTTTGGCCACCTCATGCAAAGAGTTGACTCATTGGAAAAGACTCTGATGCTGGGAGGGATTGGGGGCAGGAGGAGAAGGGGACGACAGAGGATGAGATGGCTGGATGGCATCACTGACTCGATGGACGTGAGTCTGAGTGAACTCCGGGAGTTGGTGATGGACAGGGAGGCCTGGCATGCTGCGATTCATGGGGTCGGAAAGAGTCGGACACGACTGAGTGACTGAACTGACTGACTGAGAGTCAAAGCTATGGTCTTTCCAGTAGTCATGTATGGATGTAAAAGCTGGACCATAAAGAAGGTTGAGCACTGAAGAATTGATGCTTTCAAATTGTGGTGCTAGAGAAGACTCTTGATAATCCCTTGGACTACAAGGATATCAAATCAGTCAATTCTAAAGGAAATAAATCCTGAATATTCATTGGAGGGACTGATACTGAAGCTGAAGCTTCAATTCTTTGGCCACCTGATAAGAAGAACTGACTCACTAGAAAGATGCTGGGAAAGATTGAAGGCAAAAGGCAAAGAAGGTGGCAGAGGATGAGGTGGTTGGATGGCATCACCAACTCAATGGACATGAACTTGAGCAAACTCTAGGAAATAGTAAGGGACAGGGAGGCCTGGGGTTCTGGAGCCCATAACGAGGAAGAGTTAAGACACGACTTAGTGACTAAACATTGACAACAACAATGATACTGTGTTGAGGAAAGAACTTCTACCCCTCAAAGTTCCTCATGGCTGGTCTAAGAATCAAATTGACATGACATGGATTAACAATGGACTTCCTACTTTACTTACAATAAAACTGAAACTGCTTACATAGCCTAAAGGCTCCTCCACTATCTTGCCCTTTCTCTGTTTGTTCACAAATCTTTCCATTCTCTCCTCCCTCTTCTTTTTTCCTGGTCAAGTTATGCTGGGTTATATTTATTCACCTATTGTCCTTCAGACTTACTGAATTTATTCTCATCTCAGGGACCTTGTACTTCTGTACATATTACTTCTCTCCAAAACTGCACATTGCTCATTCTAGGTCAACATTAAGTTCTAAACTCAAATGTCTCCTTCTCAGTAAGGCTTCTCCTAACAGCATCCACAACCATGCTCTGTTATATTATATTCTTTCATCTTTCTTATAGTACAAAGAATTTATCTACATGTTTGTTGTTTTTCCTCCATCAACTAGAATGGAAGTTTTAGAAAGACAGGGTACTTAGCTAATTCATTTTCATAATCACAATGCCTAAAATAGTGCTTGACTTATCACAGAAACCTAAATATTTGTGATGGAAGTTCCTCCATAACTAATGCATGCAATGTTAAATTTCCTAAGTGCAAACGATGAGGAAACACTTACTCATTCCCTGAACATCTGAGTTTATTGGCCTCTTGACATAATATTCAGAGCACTGTTGGCTGTGAATATACCTGCTGGGAAAGAGAACAGCCAAAATAATATACTGTTGCACACATTATTTTCTTTGCTAGAGATATATGTTAATAATTAAGACTAGTAATTCTGTCAATTCTCAATTTCAATCAGTATGCTGTATAAGTATTCCAAGAGATGAAAATATACTAGCAGTTTCTATTTCATTTAATCCATAAAATAGAATATATCTAGCATACTATTTTAATCGTCCTTTAATGGAAGATAAAGGCAGAAAAATTCTCCTAAATGCCAAATTTGTTACTACATATATTTAACAAAAAATATTCAAATAACTTATCAAAAAGGAATAAGACAAAAAGTTAGGAAAGAACAAGTCATTTGAAGCTACATAAAATCATATAATTTCCTGAAACTACAAATTATATATGGCAAAGAAATGATATTGAAAATAGTTTGTTTAATATAAGATTTCTTTCACATGAAAATGATTTAATACCATGGCACCATGATCCTATTAGTGTTTACCCTTTAACCTATATTCCTAAACAGAAAGCAATTTTTGATGTTTATTGCATTTGATATCTGAGAAAGGTCCAAGGTTATTTAGCAATTCAGAAGGGAAAAATTGTGATGAAATCAAACTGCATATGTTAAACTTGCACAGTATCAAGCACATACTTTTCTTACATACAGTATTTGCTCAATAAATATTTGTTGAATGAAGTTTAACTGAACAGTCAATGAAAGATCTAAAAACCTGATTTTAGGAATTCATTTTACCCTCTTCGTCTGTAAAATCTTTGGAGTAGTAGCAGAGAGGCCTTTTTTCCCTCTCACATTAATCTCAGAAGTGGGAAAATAAATCCAAATGTAGTATCACTTGAAGAATCAGGTTCAACATCTCTCATATGAATTTGACACTAAATAGATCAGATCTTTAATTTATTATTCCATCTTTTTTTCCCCAGTGGCTCCTGTGCATAAACTGTTTCTTCTGATACTTTTTCAACTGCAGTACACAAAACAGAAAAGAAAAAAAAAAATTATTTGGGGATTCTAGAGAGAAAGGCAAACCACTTCAGTATTCTTGCCTTGAGAACCCCATGAACACTATGAAAAGGCAAAATGATAGGATACTGAAAGAGGAACTCCCCAGGTCAGTAGGTGCCCAATATGCTACTGGAGATCAGTGGAGAAATAACTTCAGAAAGAATGAAGGGAGGGAGCCAAAGCAAAAACAATACCCAGCTGTGGATGTGACTGGTGATAGAAGCAAGGTCCGATGCTGTAAAGAGCAATATTGCATAGGAACCTGGAATGTCATGTCCATGAATCAAGGCAAATTGGAAGTGGTCAAACAAGAGATGGCCAGAGTGAACGTCGACATTCTAGGAATCAGTGAACTAAAATGGACTGGAATGGGTGAATTTAACTCAGATGACCATTATATCTACTACTGTGGGCAGGAATCCCTCAGAAGAAATGGAGTGGCCATCATGGTCAACAAAAGAGTTCGAAATGCAGTACTTGGATGCAATCTCAAAAACGACAGAATGATCTCTGTTCATTTCCAAGGCAAACCATTCAATATCACAGTAATCCAAGTCTATGCCCCAACCAGTAATGCTGAAGAAGCTGAAGTTGAATGGTTCTATGAAGACCTACAAGACCTTTTAGAACTAACACCCAAAAAAGATGTCCTTTTCATTATAGGGGACTGGGATGCAAAAGTAGGAAGTCAAGAAACACCTGGAGTAACAGGCAAATTTGGCCTTGGAATATGGAATGAAGCAGGGCAAAGACTAATAGAGTTTTGCCAAGAAAATGCACTGGTTATAGCAAACACCCTCTTCCAAAAACACAAGAGAAGACTCTACACATTGACATCATCAGATGGTCAACACTGAAATCAGATTGATTATATTCTTTGCAGCCAAAGATGGAGAAGCTCTATACAGTCAGCAAAAACAAGACCAGGAGCTGACTGTGGCTCAGAAAATGAACTCCTTATTGCCAAATTCAGACATAAATTGAAGAAAGTAGGGAAAACCACTAGACCATTCAGGTATGACCTAAATCAAATCCCTTATGATTATACAGTGGAAGTGAGAAATAGATTTAAGGGCCTAGATCTGATAGATAGAGTGCCTGATGAACTATAGACGGAGGTTCCTGACATTGTACAGGAGACAGGGATCAAGACCATCCCCATGGAAAGAAATGCAAAAAAGAAAAATGGCTGTCTGGGGAGGCCTTACAAATAGCTGTGAAAAGAAGAGAAGCGAAAAGCAAAGGAAAAAAGGAAAGATATAAGCATCTGAGTGCAGAGTTCCAAAGAATAGCAAGAAGAGATAAGAAAACCTTCCTCAGAGATCAATGCAAAGAAATAGAGGAAAACAACAGATTGGGAAAGACTAGAGAATTCTTCAAGAAAACTAGAGATATCAAGGGAAAATTTCATGCAAAGATGGGCACAATAAAGGACAGATATGGTGTAAACCTAACAGAAGCAGAAGATATTAAGAAGAGGTGGCAGGAATACACAGAAGAACTGTACAAAAAAGATCTTCATGACCCAGATAATCATGACGGTGTGATCACTGACCTATAGCCAGTTATCCTGGAATGAAGTCAAGTGGGCCTTAGAAAGCATCACTACGAACAAAGCTAGTGGAGGTGATGGAATTCCAGTTGAGCTATTTCAAATCCTGAAAGATGATGGTGTGAAAATGCTGCACTCAATATGCCAGCAAATTTGGAACACTCAGCAGTGGCCACAGGACTGGAAAAGGTCAGTTTTCCTTCCAATCCCAAAGAAAGGCAATGCCAAAGAAAGCTCAAACCACCACACAATTGCACTCATCTCACATGCGAGTAAGGTAATGCTCAAAATTCTCCAAGCCAGGCTTCAGCAATATGTGAACTGTGAGCCTCCAGATGTTCAAGCTGGTTTTATAAAAGGCAGAAGAACCAGAGATCAAATTGCCAACATCCACTGGATCATCAAAAAATCGAGAGAGTTCCAGAAAAACATTTATTTCTGCTTTATTGACTATGCCAAAGCCTTTGACTGTGTGGATCACAATAAACTGTGGAAAATTCTGAAAAAGATGGGAATACCAGACCACCTGACCTGCCTCTAGAGAAATCTGTATGCAGGTCAGGAAGCAACAGTTAGAACTGGACATGGAACAACAGACTGGTTCCAAATAGGAAAAGGAGTGTGTCAAGACTGTATATTGTCACTCTGCTTATTTAACTTCTATGCAGAGTAGTACATCATGAGAAATGCTGGACTGGAAGAAGCACAAGCGGGAATCAAGATTGCTGGGAAAAACATCAATAACCTCAGATGTGCAGATGACAGCACCCTTATGGCAGAAAGTGAAGAGGAGCTAAAAAGCCTCTTGATGAAGGTGAAAGAGGAGAGTGAAAAAGTTGTCTTAAAGCTCAACATTTAGAAAACGAAGATCATGGCATCTGGTCCAATCACTTCATGGGAAATAGATGGGGAAACAGTGGAAACAGTGTCAGACTTTATTTTTCTGGGTTCCAAAATCACTGCAGATGGTGACTGCAGCCATGAAATTAAAAGACACTTACTCCTTGGAAGAAAAGTTATGACCAACCTAGATAGCATATTCAAAAGCTGAGACATTACTTTGCCAACAAAGGTCCATCTAGTCAAGGTTATGGTTTTTCCAGTGGTCATGTGTGGATGTGAGAGTTGGACTAGGAAGAAAGCTGAGCGCCGAAGAATTGATGCTTTTGAACTGTGGTGCTGGAGAAGACTCTTGAGAGTCCCTTGGACTGCAAGGAGATCCAACCAGTCCATTCTGAAGGAGATTAGCCCTGGGATTTCTTTGGAAGGAATGATGCTAAAGCTGAAACTCTAGTACTTTGGCCACCTCATGTGAAGAGTTGACTCATTGGATTAGACTCTGAATCTGGAAGGGATTGGGGGCAGGAGGAGGATGGGACGACAGAGGATGAGATGGCTGGATGGCATCACTGACTCGATGGACGTGAGTCTGAGTGAACTCCGGGAGTTGGTGATGGACAGGGAGGCCTGGCGTGCTGCAATTTATGGGGTCGGAAAGAGTCGGACAGGACTGAGCGACTGAACTGAACTGAACTGTGGTCTCTTTCTTTCTGCCATTACCCAACAAAATTCCATTCTCTTCTCTTCATTTATCAAAGACTTTGGGGCCAGCTCTAGTGAGCTTCCCTGGTGGCTCAGACGGTAAAGCGTCTACCCGGAGTGAGGAAGACGTGGGTTCAATCCCTGGGTCGGGAAGATCCCCTGGAGAAGGAAACGGCAACGTAATCCAGTACTCTTGCCTGGAAAATCCCATGGACGGAGGAGCCTGGTAAGCTACAGCCCATGGAGTCACAAAGAGTCGAACACGACTGAATGACTTTACTTTCGCAGTCTAGTAGAACTTCTTTGCTGTCTCTCAAAGATATTTTTATTTCTATGTGTACACAATTGGATAAACTCACCTTGAGATTTCTACAGCTTCTTAAATTCAGTGGCTTCACTTCTCTGCATGCCCTGGGCCACTTTCATCTAAGGCACTGTTCTGAATCTGAAACTCAAATAGCCCACTTCCTTGCCACCATTCATCTGTCTTCCTACTCAACTTCTGAGTTCTTCCCTACTCCACCCCCAATCTTAAGGACCTCATAGGAACCTTTAATACTTTGTCCTCTCCATTTTCCATTCTATTCTCTGTGAGCACTTTATAAGCTCTATGGTCTCTCAGTTTTCTTTTAGCCTCTATTGCATTCATATTTAGCTTGGACCTCAGTTTGCTTATATGAACTAAAGCCAAGCTATAGAGAAGCATGCCTATCTTTATTTTTATACCTTCCTGAAAAGCAAATGTGAAAGTGTTAGTCACTCAGTCCTGTCCAGCTTTGCAATCCTTTCTGCTCTGTTATTTTATCTCGAGGAACCACATTTCAAGCCAACTACTATGTGAGTAGCTTCACATCATAGTCATATCATCATTATATTCCATCTGCTTCCTCAAAGTTCCTCTTCCTCCTATCGTATTTTTATCCTGTGAAAGTGTTAGTTGCTCAGTCATGTCCGACTCTTTGAGATCCCATGGACTGTAGTCCACCAGGCTCCTCTATCCATAGAATTCTCCTGGCAAGAATACTGGAGTGGGTAGCCATTCACTTCTCCAGGGGATCTTCCAGATCCTGGGAATGATCCCCAGTCTCCTGCATTGTAGGTAGATTCTTTACCATCTGTACCTTCCTATGTACCCTTTTTTGGAGAAGGCAATGGCAACCCACTCCAGTACTCTTGCCTGGAAAATCCCATGGGCAGAAGAGCCTGGTAGGCTGCAGTCCATGGGGTCGCTAGGAGTCGGACATGACTGAAGTGACTTAGTAGTAGTAGTATGTGTTCTTTTTATTTTATTTTTTCCTCTTCCCAGCAAAACTGCAATCAAGGTGGTTAAGTACTGCTAGGAAATCACACAGCTGTAAAGAAAAGAATATATATTCTTAGCCTCCAAAATAACCTCAATGGGGCTTTAATAGGGTTTTCTAGTTCTAATCATCAAACATTGTATGAATCTTATTTCATGTATCTCTCTGCTTACTTTAATACTAATTATCCTCACTTCAAATTTTCTATTCTATGGTCTTTTGATACTGCATTCTTCAGTTGTTGCTATTGTTTTTAATGTGTCCTCTGACTCTTCCTACATCTATCCTATGGATAGATGCCTTCTATCCATACCTTTAATGATAGTATTCCTCTCTTCCTCAATCCATCAATGACCTACTACACAGGTTCTCCCTGAGTAAACTCACTCATTTTTTACATAGTGGTAAGTCATATTTCTGTATTTCCAACTGAGATTTTACCTTGAATTCAGACTCATCCAAAATAATGCTGAATATCTTGTTCTGCCTAGATGGTCTACAATGCATCAAACTCATCACACTTTACCTGGTTATTCCTCCAATAGCCAACCAATATTTTTGGCTGGTACTCTGGAAGACATTTTTGGTTCTTCTCCCTCACTTCCCATATCCAGGAAATCAGTCTTGTCTTGTTCAGTTCCTCAGTCATGTCCAACTCTTTGCAGCTCCAAGGACTGCAATTCACAAGGCTTCCCTGTCCTTCAGTTCTGTCAATTTATTCCTGTAAATATCTTCCTAATCTTTGTCTTGTCCATTTCTACTGTCTTCATACTATCTCAGGCCTTCTTCTCTGGCTTGGCATACCGTACTTTTTATCCAATTGTTATTTCATTTGTTCTCTCTTTCTTCAGAGTTGTCAAAATGATATGTGTAAAGAACAGTCTGGCCTAGTCACTTTTCCTCCTAATACATTCCTTATGAGGTAAAGTCTAACAGCATATTAGTCCCCTGATTATCTTTCCAGGCCTTTTCCTCTCCTGCTCTTACTTGTACACCATGCAGAGTTATACCAATAGTGTTATTATTTATAACCACACACCCTCTACTATCTCCAGGTCGTCTTCCAGCAAATTCTGATTCAGCTTTTCTAATTCAGGTCAGAAATCACTTTCTCCAAGAAGTCTTACCTGACTTCTCTATAGTCTTGCCTCAGCCACATGGATTAGGTGCCCACGTGGTATCCCCAATGTCCTGAGTATATATATATATTTTTTTTTTGTTTTGCCATGTTGTGCTATAAACATGTCTTAAGGCTATAGCTATAAAGAGAAAACTTGTTGCATCGAGGTAGGTACTGTTTCTTACTCATCTTTTTAGTCTCAGCACTTAGCATAACATCTGACAAAGGTAGACTTAAAAAATATTTATTGAACTGTTTAATACTTTGAGCATGCCAATATTCTACTTGGACAGTCTATTCAACTGTTCTCTCTCTACAGATATGCCACACATTTTGGTGGATTTGGGACTGTGGAATGTTTTGTTTTGTTTTTCCCCATCTTAAATCTTTTGTTCCCAAGGTTGAATGTAATTCAGGCTTACCAAGTCATGGATTGTCTTAGACACCGTGGTTTGTTCAGAGATGACTGCTTCACCAAACTAAGGCCAATCTGAGTGTTTCTAAAACCTGAGATATGAAAATAAGAGTGATACTTTCTTTTCCACATGGGCTAAGTTGGTAGAATGTGAAATTGTGGCTGATGGGAATAGCAACCTCCACCAGCCACATGGAGGAAATCTGTTTGCAGAAGGAGACATGAAACCAAAAAGTAGAAGGAAACAGAGCTGAGAAATTAGAGAGTTCTGTTGATTTTGTATGAATCTTAAAAGCAACTGTGTCTGAAATCACATTCTCCCTGATATTTCCCTGTTAGATAAGTGAATACAATTCCTTAAGGTAATTGAGTTTGTTATAGATACTTTAAAGTAAGAGTAATATCTAGAATATTATTCAAAGCATGTCTTGATCCCTGACCCTTCTCTAAACCTCCTAGCCCAGAATATATTTCTCCCTCTGGATTCTATGGATCAATTTTTCTATTGACATCTTATACATAATGATTAAGATCATTCAGGTAGAGAGAGAGTCGAGAGATGAAGATATAGAGTCATGTCATTTCACATGTACTTAAATCTATCCATAACAGAAAATAATTTATATACCTTGGTCTTCACCTTAGGTGAGGCAAAATTTAATTACTTGTTCTATGTTTCCTCTTAAAATAATTTGACTTGTATTTTTGCCTTTGACCTATAACTGAAGAGTCTTGATGAGTATGCATGAATCTCAAAAGCTAGAGCCCCTGCTCCCAAGGAAGTTCTAGACCACTCACTGGGGAGGAGGAAAGGCCACACAATGCTCTAGTCAAAGCAGCACATAAAATGAATTGAGAGCCTGAGGAAGAATTGATTAATTAAAATAGAGAAACAATAGATAGAAGAATAGAGGGGTTACTGATAAAAATTAGGGCTTAGACATGAAGAAACATGGTAAGTGCATAATTAATAGTTATTGAATTAATAAATAAAACATGGAAAATTGATTTGAGAAAAAAAAATCTGGTTTTCCTTCAAAATCATTAAGCTGCTTTTACTGAGAGATAAGTATATAGAGAAAGTATTTCCTGTCATTCAAGTGCTGTTCACAATTTCAAGCAAGGTTGTTTAGGTCAGTATCATAGGTGCTAAGGAGATATGCTACAAAGACATCAAAGTCAAGTAAATATCACATCATGAATTATTGTTTTAGTGGAAACCATTCTTGCCCTACATAAGGTGCTTTTGGGAAAATAAAAGGCTTAATGAATAATTTATCTTTGGATAACCTTGCTATATTTCTAAGTTCAAGGAACAGATAGATTCATAAAAGGCACATAACTAGATTACCTCAAGGAACAAAACTCTGGCCACAGAGTGGGTCAAGAATAGTCCTCTCAAGTAGGTTTCTTTTACAATTTTCTTGTCTATCTTAAAAATAACTGTGCCCTTGCAGAAAATGTATAGCTCTTAGTACATCTTGTGACAGGAATAATCATAGCTAAGGGAGAAGACTATGTAAGCCTGTTTATTCTCATAGGTCAAAACTAAACTAACCACCTTCCCCCCATTCTTTCTTCTGTATTTTCAGTCTCAGAAAATGACACCATGGTGTATTAAGCACTAGAGCTGGAATACTGGAAGTCATTTTGCATCCTCCCTGTTCTCTTCTTCCCCATATCTGTTTTCTAACTGTGGTTTATTCATTTCAGTACATCAGTATGAAAGCAGCAACATGTCTCCTTCTTTCCATTCCTACTTCTGTTGCCTTAATTCTGATGTCACTACCTCTCTTCTTAGTCTAACCATATTTTCAGAGAGAAAGGCCTATAAGAGCAAGCATGAATGTTTGTGAGCTAGACTGAGGGTAAATAACAACAACAACAAAAAAAAACAGTACCAAAAAGAATTGTCTGGGAATAAAAGCACCCAGGTCAAATTGGGTAGGGGGAGGGGGGGAGGGAAGGCCATGTTTTTGGTTTGGAGCTAAGCCTGGAGAAGCAGGTATAGTGAGGTAGGATTAAAGATACAAGAAAGAAGAAAACAAGTGGTAGATATTCTCTGAAGAATGCAAATATGAGGTGACCTGGATTAATTTTAAAGCTTGTGGCATTACTTATGGAGACCTTTGAGCACATGCATATAGAGACCAAATGCACATGCATAACTGAGCCACATTCATTCATATCCTGAATAAGGTGGACCTGTAGGACCTTTGTATCAATCTCCCCACCATCACTGAACTTTCCACTTTACTGAGAATCTTGTCCCTCAGTTATCTGTTCATATTTCTTTCCTACTTAAGACCATTAAGTGGTTTTCTGATGACCATGCTCCGTGTAAAACCAATGCTGATAACTGTGAATTGATCTTGATCCTTGGTGCTAGTAAAACAGAAAAGAAGGCACCGGCAATGTCCAAGACAGTAATATCAAGCACCATCAGTCTGTGAAACACACTATATGTACAACCACTGTGGCTAAAATAGTTGGGTCTATAGGAGAAGCAACTTTATTTTTTACCTTTTTTTAAAAAAAAACTTCTTAAATTATGAAAATATAATAACATGTTTACAGGAGACTTACAAAATATAGAACAAAGTTATATATAGTTCCATTATATATTATAATTATTTTTAAGTAGATAAATTAAGATTTTTAGTTGCAGTTTCAATATCCAACTCTCAGAAATTAATAGAATAATATACAGAGAAGTAGAAGGATATAGTAGATCTGAAAAACACTATGAACCAGTTCAACATAGTTAAGATTTATACAATTTTCACAAAACAGCAAGATACAAATTCTATTCAAGCTACCATGGACTATAAACTATAAATTGCAACATATCCAGAGACATAAGACTAGGTGCAAAAACTTGATGGTCTAAAGGTATTGAAATCACACAGAGTCTGTTCTCTTATCACTGAGGAATTATCTTAGAAATCAATATCAAAAGATATTTGAAAATAACCCACACATATTCAATGACAATGTGTTATTTACTAAGAGAGATCTTTGGCTTAGTCATTGAAAGCCTAAATTAGGCTTTAACAATAAAGTAGAGGACTGAAAGAACACAGAGATTGCAAGAAGAAAGCATTTAAATAAGAGATTAATATCAAAATTGGAAATTAATATCAATGATACTTTAAATACTTCATATATTTGGAAACTAAATGCTCATTTTTAAATTATGGGTGTATCTAAGAAGCCATAACAAGAAAATAGAAATATCTGTAATAGAATAAAAGTGAAAAGAGAATTTACCAGAATTTGTTGCATGTAGCTGAAGCTGATCAATGCAATTAAAAATAACATAGAATCTTGAATAAGGTATGAAAACAAATAATGGACACTAGCATTAAATTATGTGAAAGTTGAACAAAATGAGTATTAACAGTATTAATTAATAAAATTATTAATTAATTTTTGCAGTATTTTTTTTACAATAGTGTTTCTTTACATTCTAAGAATTGGATTAGAAGTTTCAAGCCTCATTCAATGTATTTTTTTTAAATCACAAAGATAATAAACTTTCCAGACTTTTAGCAATAATATTAGATGCCAAAGTACATAGAACTAATCAAAGTTTTGGGTGAATATAAATTAGAAATCTAGCACTCTATATATAATAAGTCAAACAAGTGGAATCAAAATGTCATAAACTTTTTAGCTAGGTAAAAATTTATGTTTTCTAAAATATATATTATATAATACATACTGGATGGTCAACACTGAAATCAGATTGATTATATTCTTTGCAGCCAAAGATGGAGAAGCTCTATACAGTCAGCAAAAACAAGACCAGGAGCTGACTGTGGCTCAGACCATGAACTCCGTATTGCCAAATTCAGATTTAAATTGAAGAAAGTAGGGAAAACCACTAGATCATTCAGGTATGATCTAAATCAAATCCTTTATGATTATATAGTGGAAGTGAGAAATAGATTTAAGGGCCTAGATCTGATAGATAGAGTGCCTGATGAACTATGGAATGAGGTTGGTGACATTGTACAGGAGACAGGGATCAAGACCATCCCCATGGAAAAGAAATGCAACAAAGCAAAATGGCTGTCTGGGGAGGCCTTACACATAGCTGTGAAAAGAAGAGAAGCGAAAAGCAAAGGAGAAAAGGAAAGAGATAAGCATTTGAATGCAGAGTTCCAAAGAATAGCAAGAAGAGATAAGAAAGCCTTCTTCAGCAATCAATGCAAAGAAATAGAGGAAAACAACAGAATGGGAAAGACTAGGGATCTCTTCAAGAAAATCAGAGATACCAAAGGAACATTTCATGCAAAGATGGGCTCGATAAAGGACAGAAATGGTATGGACCTAACAGAAGCAGAAGATATTAAGAAGAGGTGGCAAGAATACACAGAAGAACTGTACAAAAAAGATCTTCACGACCCAGATAATCACGATGGTGTAATCACTGACCTAGAGCCAGGCATCCTGGAATGTGAAGTCAAGTGGGCCTTAGAAAGCATCACTACGAACAAAGCTAATGGAGGTGATGGAATTCCAGTTGAACTATTCCAAATCCTGAAAGATGATGCTGTGAAGTGCTGCACTCAGTATGCCAGCAAATTTGGAAAACTCAGCAGTGGCCACAGGACTGGAAAAGGTCAGTTTTCCTTCCAATCCCAAAGAAAGGCAATGCCAAAGAATGATCAAACTACCGCACAATTGCACTCATCTCACATGCTAGTAAAGTAATGCTCAAAAATCTCCAAGCCAGGCTTCAGCAATATGTGAACCACGAACTTCCTGATGTTCAAGCTGGTTTTAGAAAAGGCAGAGGAACCAGAGATCAAATTGCCAACATCAGCTGGATCATGGAAAAAGCAAGAGAGTTCCAGAAAAACATTTATTTCTGCTTTATTGACTATGCCGAAGCCTTTCACTGTGTGGATCACAATAAACTGTGGGAAATTCTGAAAGAGATGGGAATACCAGACCACCTGATTTGCCTCTTGAGAAATTTGTATGCAGGTCAGGAAGCAATAGTTAGAACTGGATATGGAGCAACGGACTGGTTCCAAATAGGAAAAGGAGTACGTCAAGGCTGTATATTGTCACCCTGTTTATTTAACTTATATGCAGAGTACATCATGAGAAATGCTGGGCTGGAAGAAGCACAAGCTGGAATCAAGATTGCCGGGAGAAATATCAATAACCTCAGATATGCAGGTGACACCACCCTTATGGCAGAAAGTGAAGAGGAACTCAAAAGCCTCTTGATGAAAGTGAAAGAGGAGAGTGAAAAAGTTGGCTTAAAGCTCAACATTCAGAAAACGAAGATCATGGCATCTGGTCCCATCACTTCGTGGGAAATAGATGGGGAAACAGTTGGAAACAGTGTCAGACTTTATTTTTCTGGGCTCCAAAATCACTGCAGATGGTGACTGCAGGCATGAAATTAAAAGATGCTTACTCCTTGGAAGGAAAGTTATGACCAACCTAGATAGCATATTGAAAAGCAGAGACATTACTTTGTCGACAAAGGTTCGTCTAGTCAAGGCTATGGTTTTTCCTGGGGTCATGTGTGGATGTGAGAGTTGGACTGTGAAGAAGACTGAGCGCCGAAGAATTGATGTTTTTGAACTGTGGTGCTGGAGAAGACTCTTGAGAGTCCCTTGGACTGCAAGGAGATCTAACCAGTCCTTTCTGAAGGAGATCAGCCCTGAGATTTCTTTGGAAGGAATGATGCTAAAGCTGAAACTCCAGCACTTTGGCCACGTCATGCGAAGAGTTGACTCATTGGAAAAGACTCTGGGAGGGATTGGGGGCAGGAGGAGAAGGAGACGACAGAGGATGAGATGGCTGGATGGCATCACTGACTCGATGGACGTGAGTCTGAGTGAACTCCGGGAGTTGATGATGGACAGGGAGGCCTGGCCTGCTGCAATTCATGGGGTCGCAAAGAGTTGGACATGACTGAGTGACTGATCTGATCTGATCTGATATATATATATTGATATATATACAAAAATCTCTACTACACTTGATAAAGGCTTGAGAAAGAACATCAAAGGAAAAAAAAGAGAGAGAAACTGAAAACATAAACTAACTGAAATAGGAGCACTGAATATGAAATAGAAAAAATAAAACAAGCTAGATAAATATCATCAAATGGTCTAGTTGTTTCTAAACATAGATGCTCATTAGAAATACATCTGGAGCTTTGGAGAGAAAAAGCAATAAGAGACATTTGTATTCTTCAAAAAAATTCAAGATGATTCTGATATGAATCTGGATTTTTAAAATGTGATTGCAGGTTTTTCTATTAAATGGTAGCTTTAGTGATATAGAATTCTATTATCTTCTGTTCACCAATCATGATACAATGGTATTAAACAAATGATAGTCACATAATCACAATAGTAAAAGATGTTTATGAGTTTTCATAATTGATAGCCAGAGGAAAATAAAGATAATTACAATTGCAAACCATAATGGAAACATAATTAACCTAGCAATATAAAATAATTACATACAATTTGGAGGGTAAGTAGAGTGGTGTAGAAATTGGGAGTGCATACATGCATATTTTCATCTGCCCAGCCAGTCTACATCTTTTGGTTGGTGCATTTTCCATTTAAAGTAGTTATGATGTGTATGGTAGCTCAGATGGTAAAGAATCTGCCTTCAATGCAGGAGACGCAGGTTCCATCCCTGGGTTGGGAAGATCCCGTGGAGAAGGGAACGGCCACCCACTCCAGCCCTCTTGTCTGGAGAATTCCATGGACAGAGGAGCCTGGCGGGCTACAGTCAGTGGGGCCAAAAAGAGTCAGACCTAACCGAGTGACTAACACTATCCTATTACAATTTTCTTAATTGTTTTGGGCTTCTTTTGTGTAGGTCTTTTCCTTCTCTTGTGTTTTCTGCCAAGAGAAGTTCCTTTAGCATTTGTTGTAAAGCTGGTATGGTGGTGCTGAACTCTCTTAACTTTCGCTTGTTTGTAAAGCTTTTGATTTCTCCATCAACTCTGAACAAGTCTTGCTGGGTAGAGTATTTTTGGTTATAGGCTCTTTCCTTTCATCACTTTAAATATATCATACCATTCCATTCTTGCTTGTAGAGGTTCTGTTGAGAAATCAGCTGATAATCTTTTGGGAGATTCCCTGTATGTTATTTGTTGTTTTTAATATTTTATCTTTGTCTTTAACTTTTGTCAGTTTGATTACTGTCTGTCTTATTGCGCTCCTTGGGTTTATCCTGCCTAGGACTCTCTGTGCTTCCTGGACTTGGTTGACTTCTTTCCAGTGATAGAGAAGTTTTCAACTTTTATCTCTTCAAATATTTGCTCAGGTCCTTTCTCTCTCTCTTCTCCTTCTGGGACCCCTATAATATGAATGTTGGTGGGTTTAAAATTGTTCCAGAGGTCTCTTAGGCTTTCTTCATTTTTTTTTTTCATATTTTTTTTTCCATAGTCTATTCTGCACCAGTGATTTCCAGCATTCTGTCCTCCAGGTCACTTATCCTTTCCTCTGCCTCATTTATTTTCCTATTAATTTTTCTAAAAACTTGTTCATCTCTATTTGTTTCTTCTTTGGTTCTTCTAAGTCTTTGGTAAACATTTTTTGCATCTTTTCAATTCTGCTTCTGAGATCCTGGGTCATCTTCATTATCATTATTCTGAATTCTTTTTCAGGAAAGTTGCCTATCTCCACTTCATTTAGTTGTCTTTCTGGGATTTTATCGTGTTCCTTGCTCTAGGATTTAACTCTCTACTTTTTTATCCTGATAATTTTCCATAATATGGCTTTCATTCTAGCCTGAGCAATTGTTGTTCTTGCTTCTTCTGTCTGTCCTCTGGTGGAGGAGGCTAAGAGGTGTGTGTAAGCTTCCTGATGGGAGGGACTAGATGGGAAAAACTATGTCATGCTTTGGTGGATAGGACCTTGCTCAGTAATGTTTTAATCCAATTATCTTCTGATGAGTAGAGTTGTGCTCCCTCCCTGTAAATTGCTTGGCCTGAGGTGACCCAGCCCTGGGATCTACAGGTTCTATAGTAGGGTTAATGGCAACCTTCAAGGGGACTTATGCCAAGGGAAAACTTCCAGTACTGCTGCTACCAGTTCCCCTGTCCCTGTGATGAGCCACTGCCAACCAATGCCTCCACAGAAGACCCTCCAACACTAGCAGATAGGTCTGGTTCAGTCTCTTGTGGCATCAGTGCTTCTTTCCTCTGGGTCTTGGTGTGAGCAAGATTTTGTTTTGCCCTCCAAGAGTGGAATCTCTGTTTCCTTCAGTCCTGTGGAAGTCTTACAATCAAATTCTGCTAGATTTCAAGATCAGATTCCCTGGGCATTCCCAGTCCCTTTGCCAGATCCCCAGGTTGTGAAGTCTGATGTGGGGCTCAGAATCTTCACAATGGTGGGAAAACTTCTTTGGTGTTGTTATTCTCCAGTTTGTGAGTTACCCACCCAGTGGGTATGGGATTTGTTTTTATCATGATTGTGCCCCTTGTACCATCTCATTGTAGCTTCTTATTTGTTTTTGGGCATGGGGAATCATTTTTTGGTGGGTTCCAGCATCCTCCTGCTGATGGCTGTTCAATAGCTAGTTGCAGTTTCAGTGTTCTAAGTGTATGTCCTTCTACTCTGCCATCTTGAACCAGAAGCCCAGAGAAGCAACTCTATTGAACTAATCATAATCCTCCAGCTCCCTTGGATTGGTCATGTAAGATTGCTATGTGAGCATCCTGCATCTCTATTATGCTTGTTATATTTATAACCTTAATCAAAGTTCTAAATTTTTTCCTCTCCTGAGAGTCTATACAATTTCTGTTGGGCCACTCAGGAAAAGACTGAGAGATGGATTGAGGAGCAATCATAAGTAGTTGATATAAGTCCAACTACCATTTTCTTCAAGAATGGAGAACCATTATACATTTCAGTAGTAGAAATGACATTAGCACACTGAATAGGCTCAAATTGTCTCATTCACAGGCCTCCTTAGCCTCCTTTCCCCATCAGTTGAAAGAAGATGGTCTTACTACAGGGCCTGATGGCATGGTGACTTTAGCACTTGTATCCAACAGAATCATAAATGAGTTCCTCCCTTCCTGGAAGTTCCCCAGCATATCCAATGGATGATTAAGGGATCCGATGGGTCCATTCTTGGGGTCAGAGAGATTTTAGCCTCTTTTCAATCATCTTTATGTATAAAGCAGCTAAGTTTGGATTGAAGAGTTAGGGAGTAAAAAGTGTTTCTATGCCATTAAGCATATGCATGTGTACAATTGCCTAAATATTTGTACCCACCCCAAATCATATATTGAAATTATAATGCTCAATGTGAAAGTATAAGGACTTATTAAAAGGTATTGGGAGGTGTTTAAGTCATGAAGGTGGGCCCTCATGAATGGGATTAGTGTTCTTGAGACCATTTCACCATGCTGGGACATTATCACAAGTCTTCAAACTGGAAGGGGGCCTGCCCCTTGACCAAACTAGCACTCTGATAACAAACTTCCAGTCTCCAGATGATGAAAAATAAGTTTCTGTTGCTTATAAGTCAAGTTTGTAGTATTTTGTTATAGCATCCTTAATGGACAAAATAGCATGGAACATTTACTTGTGATTTTGAGCTGAACTGGGACTGCTGGCCACTCAATTAAAAACAACAACAACAACAAACAAACAAAAAAAACCCCAAAATGTTAAATACTGTCTGTCCATCCAAAGGTTTACATTAAAAATCAAGGTCATTGTTATTGCCACCATCTATGTCAGTTTCAGGGACACCTCAACTCAACAACTACAGCCACATTGCTTTCAGCTAGAGCTATAGTGTTTACTCCTTTGGGCTGATTCAGGCTTGACTTAAACTTTATGTCAAGGAGTCCATCTTAATTAGGCTTCCCTGATGGCTCAGAGGGTAAAGAATCTGCCTGCAATGCAGGAGACACAGCAGACATGGTCAGGATGATCCCTGGAGGAGGAAATGGTAATCCACTCAGTAATCTAGTAATCTTGCCTGAAAAATCCCATGGACAGAGTAGCCTAGCAAGCTACAATCCAAAGGGTCACAAAGAGTTAGACACAACAGAGCGACTAAGCATATACCACCTTAACTAAGGGCATTTGCTATCACCACATTGTCGTGATAGCCTCTCTTAGATATCACCTGGTCTTAATGTTCAGACTGGAGGAGTTTTCCAGAGTAGCAGCAGTGACTATGAGGCCTTATTGTGATGTATTTGCATCATTTCTCATTCTCCAGTAGATGGCCTTCATCAACATTATTGACCCAGTTTTCTCTCGGAGCCTCAGAATATGAGGCAGACTGTCATTTATGGGTGAAGCACTCTTCCTTATTTATCTTAGAACAATATTTTGAAGAAAGCCAAAGCTCCCTTAGAAAACACAGGACCCCCTGCCAAAAATTCTGAGATGTGATTTTAGAGAGAGAGTTCAAGGAAGGTGGAGATATTTTACTATGGAGATATTTTAGAAGGATCTGATGAAAGTATGAAAGTGAACCATGTAGGTATTTGGGAGAAGTGTGATACAGGAAGGGAAAGATCAAGTTCAAGGATCTTGAGACAAGAGCTTGAGGAGTATATCAGAGGAACAACAAAGAAAATGGGGCTGGAATGGTATGAAGGAAGAGCTGTGTGGTAGGCAATTGTGAATTCTAATACAAAGTTTAAAGTCTGAACTATCAAAATATCAATAATCACGAAATGTAATTCATGATTATACTTTAATAGTCATCCATTAAAACACTATGTTTTTTCATATTTATTCACTCATATTCTCTCATATTTACTTGTTTTATCTTCTCTGTCTCCTCTTTTATTTTTTTTCTTTTTGGTCTTAACCTTCAATTACAATAGTAGGGGGTTATGCTTTATTAAGTTTAATATTTATGGTCTATTTGGCCCTACATTTGCTCATAGTGCTAAACACACTTTGCTCCAGTATTAAAACCAGAAGAAATATGCTGCCTTTCTTTTAAGAATGTGAAAGAAGACGTCAGGAGATGCAAGGGTTAACGTGTATGTGAAATCGAGAATGATTATATTGGCTGCTGAGTAAACAAAGAAAAAGAGACAGCTCTGCTTTCTTATTGTAATTGCAAATTTATTTTTTATAGTTTCTACAGTTTCTATTTTCCTTTAAACTGCCTTAATCTGTCTTCCTGCTGTGACCTATTTCCAGTAATGCATATTCAGTATAAAAATAGTAGATCAAATCATATCAGAATTCAAGCTACTCCTTGTAGCATAGAAACATGTACTTTTACATAACACTGAAATCAATTCCCCTCATACTAATTATTTAATTTCCATAATACATTGAGAGTATTCTGCCATTAAGTCTTCACATTTAAAACTTGTTTTGTAATATTTTAATAGTTCTTCTTTTAAAGAACATAGTGAGGAAATATAGTTACAATTTTATAGATCCAGAAACTGAGATGCTGAAAAGTTAAAATATTGATCTAATGCCATACAATGAAGTTTTGTTTATGCTTATAACCAGAGTGTCATTTGATTTAACTTATCTTTCACTTCAAATGAGTTGATTGAATGAAAAATTAATCAGTCATACTGACATGACCAAATTGATCAACTGGTAGAATTGATCATTCCAGGCCACTATTTCTCAAACTGTGACCCACAAATTGTCTGCATTGGAATCTCTACAGTGTTGATTCAAACACAAATCCTGCTTCTTACCCCAAATCTACTAAAAAATATATATTTCCAGGACCAGGGCTAGGGACTCTGAATCTTTAAGTAAATGTCCTATATGATTCTTATAGATTCTAAAGTTTGAAAATTACAGTTTCTAGCAAAGTGAAATTGAGGTTTTTTTTTTTTTTAACTTCACATTTTGGGGAAGTAATATTATAACAAGACCTGGGGTCTATCATCCAGTTAGGTGGAAATTATTGATGCTAAGTAAGCCATAGAGGAGTAAAGCAGTGCTTGCTAACAGTTCAATAATTGTGGATGTTCTTTAAATGCAGCTCTTCAGGCTACCTGTAGAAATCTGAAAATGTTCTCTTAAATTTGATTTCATATATATAATAAATTGTCTCCAAGTAACCAAACTGTCAGGTACATATATGTACATGGGCAAGTAAGGACAAATAAAATTCAATAAACTATTTAAGTTTTTCTGTGATTCAATTATTTAATAAGACCATAAAACATAAAAATCAGAGGTGATTTCACTTTTTCCTTAAGGAACATAGAATCTGATCTCTCCAGTAATAAAAGACTACTTTTGACAACATCTTATTGATAATAAAACTAATAACAACAAAAGCAATGGCAACACTAATGTGTACTCTGGTCTTAGGTGAAGGTACATATCATACTTTGCAATGTAGCAGCCCATTCCACTGTTTTACAGTTCAAATTGTTAGGAAGAGCTTGGCTACATTAATCTAATTTGATTGCTTATGATTTTCATGGTACTTGGGCGGCAAATAGAAAATGCTAATTTCCTCCTCACCTTTCAGCTGGAGTATTTCCATGATGGGCTCACTCCCACCCAATTTTCTAGACAAAGCTGACCAAAACAGGAATCATATAAATGGCCACAGTCCCCAACAAAGGGTTGAACATCACTACTGGAGCTAGAGCTATGAAGTATGGTAAGTCTGTGATGCCATTTACAGGCTACTGGTTCAAAAGCTTTCAGCTGGGCATCCTTCAGCTCCACTGGAGCTTCTTGTGCTCATCAGGATGTCTCTTGCTTTCACACCTCTCATGCTCTCTGCCCATCTCTTTCTCTCTGTTATTCTTCCTCCTAAGTTTATTTCCTTTCTTACTTCCTTTATTTCATTATCCTTACATATATACAGTGTATCAGTTCTGCGTCTTACCAGGATGTTCACGATCTTCTACCTTGGATCAATGCAATGATCTTCTTTTTAACTCAGGTAAGCAATCAATGCCAACTTAGAATTCTACTGCCTGATGCAAAAATCACTTCAATTTCTATTCACTATAAGAATTCCTTTGTTTACTCTGTTACACAGTCATTCAATAAATCTTTACTGACTGCCTACTCAGTATCTAGTGTGCCTGAGGCAGACCTCTATATATTTTTGGATTCTCCTGCCCATCACTTTCTCATTCAGCAAAGTAGTTAGACTCCTTTGCAAGGAACATTGATGGTAGCATCAGATCAGATCAGATCAGATCAGTCGCTCAGTCGTGTCCGACTCTCCTGGTAATTCTATTCATTCTCCCCAGCCTAGCACCATAAATTTAAATGCAGTTATTTTTGTTTTTAAAGTGAGAGTTTTTTCCAACACAATTGACACATTAAGAAACAATTTAAGCAGAACAAATTTTAGGTTCCCTAGTGCATGATTTCATTCATAAGAAACACTAGGTAAGCATAGAAAGCTGCACTGAGTTGAATAGAGCCGCACTGAAATAAATCAAATGCACCCACAGACACACCTCCAACATCTGCCAGCTCAGTTACCCCATTGTGTTATGAGCCACATTCATCCACCTCTGGCATCGCTCCTTTCTGGCCAAAGTTAGGTAAACCTCCTTCCACCACTTCACAGTAACTCTCAAGCTGTAACCTTCCAACATCTACTTCTAAAAGTAAATTTTTTGTTTTTTCCAAGATAAATCTGTTACATTTATTGTAGTATTTTGTGTGATGGTCAATTTTATGTGTCACCTTGGTTAGGTCACAGTAGTTGGTCAAGTGTAAGTCGGGATGCTGCTATGAGATATTTTAAATGAGGATAACATTTAAATTAGTAGACTTTTAGTAAAGCATATCACCCTCCATAATGTGGATGGGCTTCAGCCAATAAATTGAAGGCCTAAAGGAAAACAAGACTGAGGTTCCCAAACAAGAGAGAATTTGGCCTCCTCAGTCTGCCCTTGAACTTGAGTTGCCATATCAACTCTTCCCTGGTTTTCTGGACTGCCAAACTGCCCTGCAGATTTGCCAGTCTCCATAACTGGGTAAGTCAATGCCTTAAAATCCCTCTCTCCCTGTTTGTCTCTGTCCTTCTCTCTCTTGCTCTTTTCTGAGAGAAACTATAGTCTTCTAAGATAGCTGGTGACTTTGGAAACATATGTGTCAGATTATATTGACCGACTGCTCCTATGAACTCATTGTTACCATTTTCTAGCCATTTCTGAGAACAGTGCACAGAGAACAGAAACTTCTCCATCTCTATTCTATATGCTATCTCTTCTTGTTTCCACTGGAATCTTGCCATATTACTTTTTCTTCTTTCCTTTCCTGTTTCTCTTTTATAAATTTAGTTCCTTTCCTTCATAATGTAAACTCAGATCACAAAGACCAGAAGTTCGAGAGCATTGGAGAACTGTTAGGATAGTTTTAATTTAGTTCACAGAAGATAATACTGTTATAAAAGTAAAAATAAACAAATGGAATCTAATCAAATTTACAGGCTTCTGTACAGAAAAGGACACTATAAATAAAATGAAAAAACAACCCACAGAATGGGAGCAATCATTTGTAATTGATGAAACCAGCAGGACTTACTTTCCAAAATATACAAACAATTCAATAAAAAAAAATTTAAAAATGGCAGAAGATATAAATGGACATCTTTCCAAAGAAGGCATACAGGTGGTCAATAGGCACAAGAAAACATGCTCATCATCACTAATTGTTAGAGACTTGAAAATTAAAACTACAATAGTACCCTAAAACTACAAATGTACCCTCACACTGGTCAGAATGGCCATCATTAAAAAGTTTACAAATAACAAATACTGAAGAGGAATAGTGAAAAGGAAACTCTCTTACACTGTTGGTGGGAATGTAAATTGGTACAGCCATTATGGAAAACATTATGAAGATTCCTCAAAAAAACTAAAAATACATTTGCCATATGACACAGAAATACAACTCCTGGGCCTATACCTAGACAGAACTATAATTTTAAAAGTCACATGCATCTCTATGTTCATAGCAGCACTATTTACAATATCCAAGAAATGAAAATAATTTAAGTGCCTCTTGACAGATGAATTGAAAGATGTGGTACATATATACAAGGGACTATTACCCATAATAAAGAATGAAATAATGCCATTTGCAACAACATGGATGGACCTAGAGATTATCATACTAAGTGAAGTAAATCAGAAAGACAAACACTGGATGATATCACTTACATGTGGATTCTAAAATGTGACTCAAATGAACATATCATTCTGTTTCTACAAAGTAAACAGACGCACAGGCATAGAGAACAGGCTTGTGGTTGCCAAAGGGAGGGGATTGGGTGGGAGAAATATTGGAAGTTTGTGATTTGCGGATGCAAGCTATTATATATAGGGTGGATAAACAACAAAGTCCTACTATATAGCACAGGGAACTATATTCAACATCCTGTGACAAATTATAATGGAAAAGAATATAAAAATAATATGTATATTTGTATAACTGAACCATTTTGCTGCATAGCAGAAATGAACACAACAGAAATTCTTTAGCTTTAGCTCCCTAATGACCTTTCCTCTGACACTTAAAAGTTTATAAACCTAAAGCTCATAGAGTCAAATTTCTTCCAAACAATATGATGGAAAGTCCTGCTTTTTCAATACACTCACCACTTCTACTGCAGCAACAACATTTTCAATGTTGATAAGGATATCATTTGGCCACAATGTGCAACACAGCAGACCCTGATGATGCCAATGAATTCTTCATGGATTCTTAACATAGCCCATTGGGTTTATGTGGAATCAGTATTTTAGAAAATAACTGTAACATTTAGTTGGATTAATTCCCTCCAGGCTGATTCAATGGTATATACAGCAAAATAAAAATTTCCATGTGACACAATCAAGAGTCACAATGAACTGAAAAAATCAAATTACCCTAAAACTTAAAACTCCTAAAATTGATTACTATCTCCCTCAGCTATTCTATCTTCTGCAGTGTAAACAATAAATACCTCTTGGCTACCAAATCCATAAAAACATCTTTTGTTTCTAGCTGAATGGATTTTCTTTCTAAGGAACAACCACATATAATGCTGAACAACAATAAGAAAACTTGATTTTAATTCTGGCTTTACTATTTACTATCTGTGTGACTTTGGACAAATCACTTAAGTGTTCTGTGCCTCTTTATGGATGAAATAGGGAAAAATACTTATTTTGAGGTGGATAGAGGATACAGTGCAAATGTATATTTTAAGTACTAAATATAAGACTGGTATTTATTATATACAAAACAAAATAGCAGTGTCTTTATAATTTTTCAAATATATTAATAACTGCATACTATATTTGCACTCTAAAATCATTTAAGTCAATGTATGTAGTTGATTTATACATCAAATGAAAACATTATTTTCTCTCATAAAACTAACATATGAATATTATAAAATCTTCACAGAATTTAGAAGTAAATATAAGAAATAAGAGAAAACCATATCATTCTTAAAGTATAACCACTATTAACTATTTTCTAAAAATGTCAGATATTTTATGTACATATTTTCTGCCAAAAAGGGAACCTCATGATATATACTAATCTGTAACTGTTTTTCACTTAATTCATAGGAAAAATTTCCTAGTTACTTAGCCATCTCTAGTAGCATTTGACTACCTGCTGTGTCTATCCAATAATTTAGGAGGAATCTTTGTCTTTGTTTATAACCAGAGCAAGAACCCTAGGGAGAGAGAGAAGGCAGCCTTTGCTCAGAAAATGCTGTGATAATCCCACCAAAATGAGGAAAGTGGCATCATGGGTGTCAGACTGGGATTGGAAGTCCAGAGGAAGAGGACACTGCCCATTACTGAGAAGGGAGGAGAATATGGATGTACTGCACAAGTGAAGAGTGAAAAAGACCAGATGCAAAGAGACAGGAGCTAGCAGAGCTAAGGAGAATGTGTGAGTGTGTGTGTGTGTTGGAATGGGGTAGTGCAGAGAGAAAACCTCCCCTCCGGTATGGAGATGTGGTACAGAAGAAAGATGAAACATGTCCAGTGGAATTTTTCAGTAAGTGGTAAGTCTTGTAAAGTAAATCCAAAAATAGCATGATGTGCTTTGAATGATTATTTTGTTATGGAAACTTGAAAAAGGATTGGAGAGGGGTGGGAAAGATGAGAGCCGTATATATGTTGGGGAGGAGCTAATACCTGGATAATCAATTAAAGCAGCATGATTTATTTCAGCTCAGTTCAGTCCCTCAGTTGTCCGACTTTTTGTGACCCCATGAATCGCAGCATGCCAGGCCTCCCTGTCCATCACCAACTCCTGGAGTTCACTAAACTCATGTGCATCAAGTCGGTGATGCCATCCAGCCATCTCATCCTCTGTTGTCCCCTTTTTCTCCTGACCCCAATCCCTCCCAGCATCAGGGTCTTTTCCAATGAGTCAACTCTTCACATGAGGTGGCCAAAGTATTGGAGTTTCAGCCTCAGCATCAGTCCTTCCAATGAACACTCAGGACTGGTCTCCTTTAGGATGGACTGGTTGAATCTCCTTGCAATCCAAGGGACTCGCAAGAGTAGTCCAACTCTCACATCCATACATGACCACTGGAAAAACCAGAGCCTTGACTAGATGGACCTTTGCTGGCAAAGTAATGTCTCTGCTTTTGAATATGCTATCTAGGTTGGTCATAACTTTCCTTCCAAGGAGTAAGCGTCTTTTAATTTCATGGCTGCAATCACCATCTGCAGTGATTTTGGAGCCCCCCAAAATGAAATCTGACACTGTTTTCCACTGTTTCCCCATCTATTTCCCATGAAATGATGGGACCAGATTTATTTAAGTGATGTCAAATAGATGACAAACCAGTCCGAAAAAAATCATTAAGGGAAAAACTTTAAATATGCATCTTTTTACTTCTCCCATTGGTTTATTAGGATTGCACTTTAATTTAATTGACACTTCTGTGTGGTAAGTCAAGTTAAGTGCTCTGTACCTTCTGACTCTTTGCAACCCTGTGGCTGCCCAGCCTCCTCCATCCATGGTATTTTCCCAACTAGGATACAGGAGTGTGTTGCCATTTCCTTGTCCAGGGGATCATCCATACCCAAGGATCTAACTCTGGTCTCCTGCATTGCAGTCAGATTATTTACCTCTAAGCCACCAGGGAAGTCCCAAGTCAGGTTATATATCTTTTCTAATATTCAAGAATTCCCAAAGATTTTTCAACCTCTCCCTTCCTATAAGAATTTCATTCTAAATAAAAAAGTCCATTCTTAATTTCTCAAATGCATAATAAAATCATCTTTAAATTTCTTACTCATATTTAACCAAATATTTAAGAATCTAAGTTTTATGAATTTCTATGAAATCTATGAATTTAAATTCTATCCTTTCTTAAAACTTACAGTTAAGATTTATTGCCTCCATAAGTCCATAATGATTTCATTCATCTCAAATTCTTTATCACTTGTCACTTGCTACTGCTTGATATGGGATGGTTGCTTTATTCTACTTATGTCCTGTCTAAAAAATTGGATCATGAAGTTAGAAATGTCATTTAATCTATAGGACTTATTGTGATTCTATTCAGTGAAAGGCTGCCATAAATACTTATCTTAAAATGCTCATATTTTGAACTTAATGCTTAATAATTTCATACTTAAAAGATTTCAAAAAGAAACCATTTTCTCAAATTGCTGAAACATTATGATTACCCTCAGAGGAAAATTTCTGAATTGAATAATAGTTTGAATTTTTCTCTACACAATTCCTGTTACAAATTCATGTTCTAAAAATAATAATTAAGACACAGTTAATAATAACTATATATTTAGTGCCAGAGAATAAATCCTTATATAGTTATTATGCTGCTGCTAAGTCGCTTCAGTCGTGTCTGACTCTGTGCGACCCCATAGACGGCAGCCCACCAGGCTCCCCCGTCCCTGGGATTCTCCAGGCAAGAACACTGGAGTGGGTTGCCATGTCCTTCTCCAATGCATGAAAGTGAAAAGTGAAAGTGAAGTCGCTCAGTCGTGTCCGACTCTTTGCGACCCCAAGGACTGCAGCCTACAGGCTCCTCCGTCCATGGGATTTTCCAGGCAAGAGTACTGGAGTGGGGTGCCATTGCCTTCTCCGATAGTTATTATATTTAATCCTTATAACACTCAGTGAGATAGACATTACCATTTACTGAAATTTATTGTTGAATATACTAGGAATTAAAATACTATAAATAGCATACCTAAGAACATAAAGCTATAAGTAGTAAAGTTGGGAATGAAATTCAAGAATATTTGACTCTAGTTTTAAACTATTACTGCAGATATCAACTAAAGCTTAAACTGAACTATACTTCTTATAGAGCTTGTGTTGACTCATTCTTCAAATAATTTTTTCAGATTAATTTGTCTTAATAAGATAAGAGGTGGAAGTTAGCTTTGCTTTGTGAGTTAATTTAATGAAGTAATAGCCTCTTGAAAATCCTCTAGGATTTTAAATAAACTCTAGGTCAAAGGCAGACAAATTAGCATAACATTCATATTAATATATTCCAAAGTGTGTTACACAAGAAGTCAATTCTTTGGAATCTATGCATTGCTAGATGTATTATTTTCAAAGGGACTTTGGTTACTTATTATGGTGATGGATGACTCTGATGAAAATATCAACATGTCCAAGTTTTTCCTTCAATATTTCTCCCATAAATACAATGATATATAATGAAGATTATTTAATGAGACAGGCAATGGGATGTTTTGCAGTGGGTGCAAGTGAATTTGATCTTCAAATCGTAAAGTGTGACATTCCTCATGATATTACCTACTGATTTTATTTGACCTTGCTATTGTTAGAATTAAAAAATGTCTGAACAGACAACAACCAGTTCAACAGCTTTCAATAAACTGACTGTACATGGTTATAAAATGAGTGTATATACCCAAGGGAGACAATTTTCTTAAGGAGAGGCTTTTTCTTTTTAATCCATATGACTAATGGATTAGACATAGCAGACCTTCAGTACACAGCCTAATATGTATATGTAATTGTTATCAGCTAGCAAAGCTATAGGGGCTTCCCCAGTGGCTCGGGGGTAAAGAATTTACCCCAAATGCAGGAGATGAAGGAGACACTGGTTATATCCTTGGGACAGGAAGATTCCTTAGAGGAAGAAATGGCAACCCACTCCAGTATTCATGCCTGGGAAATCCCATGGAAAAAAGAGTCTTGTGTGCTGCAGTCTATGGGGTCACAAAGAGTTGGACATGCCTGAGCAACTGGGTGGTGGTGAGTGGTGATGGGTGGTTTAGTCACTAAGTTGTGTCTGACTCTTGTGACCCCATGGACTGTAGCCTGTCAGGCTTCTCTGTCCATGAGATTCTCCTGGCAAGAATACTGGAGTGGGTTGCCATTTCCTTCTCCAGGGGATCTTCCTGACCCAGGAATTGAACCCGTGTCTCCTGCATTGCCGAAGAAGGCAATGGCACCCCACTCCAGTACTCTTGCCTGGAAAAATCCCATGGATGGAGGACCCTGGTGGGCTGCAGTCCATGGGGTCGCTGAGGGTCGGACACGACTGAGCGACTTCACTTTCACTTTTCACTTTCATGCATTGGAGAAGGAAATGGCAACCCACTCCAGTGTTCTTGCCTGGAGAATCCCCGGGATGGGGGAGCCTGGTGGGCTGCTGTCTATGGGGTCACACAAAGTCGGACACGACTGAAGTGACTTAGCAGCAGCAGCTCCTGCATTGCACGCAAATTCTTTACCAACTGAGCCACAAGGGAAGACTGAGCAACTGTGTACACATCAAAACTATACTTAATTATCTATCACAGAGATACCTCAAATGTCAGAAAATGAGCACAGAAAAATTAATTTAAATATATGATAAGAAAAAACTTTGTGGATAAATTTCTTTGTACTATGCTGTCATCCAGTTGGCCTGAGTGCCACACATAAGTAAGTTGAACCTGAAGGTGCTCAAGAGGATAGGTTGAACTATCCCACTCTTGCAGTTAGAAGAGTTGAGTACATTTTATATTTTACATAAAAAATAAATATTGTATTACTAAGTAATGCATAATATTGGGTTTCAAGGGAGATTAAGCAAGAGCCAGAAAGTGGCACAGCCAGCATGTGCAATATAGCTTCAATTTCCATACTTAAGAATGTTCTGATGCTTCCCCTCCAGAATAAATCTAACCAATCATGGTTCAAGACACTAAGCCATCTTATATGTGCAAATCATTCAGCCCTCTGTTCATCAGAGTCAGTATTCTCTCTCTCTCTGAACTGTCAGTAAATTCCTAATTGAAAATCCTCTGTCCAAGCTCCTGTCTTTGCACAGCAAATACTCTGGAACATTGGATTGTGAGGAAAGGCAAATCATCTCTAAATGAGGTTCTTGACCACAACCATGGTCAGGTAGGAGACTGGTCAGAGACCCTCAAAATGCCAAGTTCCTCTTGGAGTAATCAATTGTAATGTGACGTGTTGTAGAAAGAGCTGTTTAATGCCTGGGCTATAATTGCTGACTTCCCACTGTGTTATCTCAAAGAACTTAGACATTTCCTCTCTTGGCCACAGTCATAAGTAAAGCACAGTGTCTTGTATAAGGGTTTACCAGGTGGCACAGTTGTAAAGAACCTGCCCAACAGTGCAAGAGATGCTGATTATATTCTTGTGTTGGGAAGATGCCCTGGAGGAGTAAACAGCAACCCACTCCATTATTCCTGCCTGGAAAATCCCATGGACAGAAAAGTCTGGCTGGCTATATAGTCCATGGGTTCGCAAAGAGTCATACATGACTGAGCATGAGCACACACACATACCTACCTACACAGTCCAGTATCTGATATGGATTAAAACAACCACTGTTTCATAAAGATTCCTTGAGCGAACAAGGCTGACCTAGGATAAAATTAAATTTAACCCTGAGTCTTTATCATATTCATGTGTCTAATAATTTGAAGATGGGTTGATACATATTTTTTTCATTTTTCTTATAAAAAGAAAAAATATTTCCTAAAGAATTATGATTCTATAACATTAATTTTTTGAAAAAGGAATTTACAGGAGGAATGTTTTTCCCTTGAAACACAAGGGGAACTATAATATAAATTTGTGAAATGTACAAGTTTGTTGAAAAATCATTACTGAGAGCATTGCTCTATGGCATTTCAAATACATGTTAAATGTACTTTTTCTCTCTAAACAGGAAGTGGTTGTTTAGCCAGGTTTTTCACAACATATATATTTACAAAAGGCTGTAGAAATAAAAATAGTTTCTTCCTTGTGACAAGAAATGTTAAATATAGTTACTAAAATGAGCTCTGGATCAATACATCAATGCAGTTCAGGTTTCCTGATTTCCAGAAAGATATGAAGCCTGAAGCAGACTTATACATAATTAACGTTATAAAAAGAAGCCATTGTTACTTAGGGGCATTTTCCTCAGAAAAAATATAGCTCCCTCTCCCACAGATCATGCCTACTATGTAGCTCTGAAAAGTGGCTTTTGCCAGAATATCCTGAAGTTCAATCTATCTCTAAAAGACCCTTCTTCACTTTTCACTCCTATTAGTAAGTAGGATCAGTAATTTTATATGTTAACTTGGCCAAGCCACAGAGTTACCAAATATTTGGTCAAGCTTTACTCTGGATGTATTTATAAGGGTGTTTTAGATGAGGTTAATATCTGCATTAGTAGTTGGGAACAGCAGAAATCTCTCTTTTCCAACATGGGTGGCTCTCATCAAATCAGATGAAGGCCTGAATAGAACAAAAAGGTTGATTCTCCTTCAAATATCAAGTTCCCTGTTTCTCAAGACTCTGGACTCAAACTGGAACCACACTATTGGTTCTCTTGAGTCTCCAGCTTGCCAACTGAAGATATGGGCACTTCTCAGATTCCAAAATAATGTGAAGTACCTTATAATATCCCAAAGAAAGGCAATGCCAAAGAATGCTCAAACTACCACACCACTACACTCATCTCACACTCTAGTAAAGTAATGCTCAAAATTCTGAAGCCAGGCTCCAGCAATATGTGAACCGTGAACTTCCAGATGTTTTTAGAAAAGGCAGAGGAACCAGAGATCAAATTGCCAACCTCCTCTGGATCATGGAAAAAGCAAGAGAGTTCCAGAAAAACATCTATTTCTGCTTTATTGACTATGCCAAAGCCTTTGACTGTGTGGATCACAATAAACTGTGGAAAATTCTGAAAGAGATAGAAATACCAGACCACCTGACCTGCCTCTTGAGAAACCTGTATGCAGGTCAGGAAGCAATAGTTAGAACTGGACACGGAACAACAGACTTCTTCCAAATAGGAAAAGGAGTACGTCAAGGCTGTATATTGTCACCCTGCTTATTTAACTTATATGCAGAGTACATCATGAGAAATGCTGGGCTGGAAGAAGCACAAGCTGGAATCAAGATTGCAGGGAGAAATATCAATAACCTCAGATATGCAGATGACACCACCCTGATGGCAGAAAGTGAAGAGGAACTAAAAAGCCTCTTCATGAAAGTGAAAGAGGAGAGTGAAAAAGTTGGCTTAAAGCTCAACATTCAGAAAACGAAGATCATGGCATCCGGTCCCATCACTTCATGGGAAATATATGGGGAAACAGTGGAAACAGTGTCAGACTTTATTTTTCTGGGCTCCAAAATCACTGCAGATGGTGACTGCAGCCATGAAATTAAAAGACGCTTACTCCTTGGAAGGAAAGTTATGACCAACCTAGATAGCATATTCAAAAGCAGAGACATTACTTTGCCAACAAAGGTTCGTCTAGTCAAGGCTCTGGTTTTTCCAGTGGTCATATGGATGTGAGAGTTGAACTGTGAAGAAAGCTGAGCGCCGAAGAATTGGTGCTTTTGAACTGTGGTGCTGGAGAAGACTCTTGAGAGTCCCTTGGACTTCAAGGAGATCCAACCAGTCCATTCTAAAGGAGATCAGTCCTGGGTGTTCTTTGGAAGGAATGATGCTAAAGCTGAAACTCCAGTACTTTGGCCACCTCATGCGAAGAGTTGACTCATTGGAAAAGACCCTGATGCTGGGAGGGATTGGGGGCAGGAGAAAAAGGGGACAACAGAGGATGAGATGCCTGGATGGCATCACCGATTCGATGGACATGAGTTTGAGTGAACTCCAGGAGTTGGTGATGGATAGGGAGGCCTGGTGTGCTGCAATTCATGGGGTTGCAAAGAGTCAGACACAACTGAGCGACTGAACTGAACTGAACCTTATAGTATATGTTTTATTTCATAATTATATCCACTTCCTTATATAATGATTTCATGAAATAATAATGTAATAATAACAAAATCCTCATAATTTATAATTATATAATAGATTTCTCCATACATATATCACCTATCAGTTCTGTTCCTCTGGAGAAGCCTAATACAATAATTCTAGATGAATTTAAGTAAACATAGCTACATAAAGAAGAATTTCCTTTCATCAAATAACTTGAACTTAAAGAGTTCCCTGTACCCAAATATGAATTTAATTAATTTGGATTTTTGTTCAATACTGTGATCTTCATTTGTAAAAGAATGAAAACATTAGAAAACATTGTGGTTGATTTTATTTATCTTTATGTAGAAATTTTATTGAAAAATTGGATTCTTCTTGCCATCTCACTTCAGATTTTCTGCCTCTTCCCTATCAAACTCATGGGTTTTCTGGAGGTGCAACCCAAGAGAAACACAGAGTTTTTCTGTAATGTACTTTAGAACTTTTGGAACTACTGGCTATTTATTAATTCTATGTCCTACCTATATTACTATAGATTAATAACTACAGTTTAATGTTACCAAGCCTCCTTACATGCTATGGCAGAAAATGGGAAAATGAATAGAAATTAGAGAGTCCGTACATCCAGGGGCTATATTAGGGTCCTCTAGAGAAACATAAACAATAAATTATTATCTAGTTATTAAGAGAAGTAGCTCATGCAATTATAGAGGCTGAGAAGTTGCACCATTTGCCATTTTCAGCTGAAGAGCCCATGTGTATTTCAGTCCAAGTCTGAACATCTGAGAACTAGGGGAACATAAATCCTAGTCTGAGGGCAGGAGAAGATGAGATAGCCTAGCTCAAACAGTGAGGCAAGGTAAAAGGACTTGAATTGCTCCTTCCCCTGCCTTTGATGTCTTTCACGCCCTCAGTAGAGTGAATGATGTTAACCTCCACTGGAGAGGGCAATCTACTGAATCCACTGATTCAAATACTAGTCTCATCTGGAAACACCCTCACACATACCCAGAAATAATATTTAATCTGAGCACCCTGTGGCCAAACTGACACATAAAATTAATGATCATAGGGGCTGAAATATTAAAAATTTATTACCTAGTCTTTCCTCTCTTTCTTGTTTTCATTCATTCATCTGTTTGCTTTATTGTGATAAGAATGATAAGTAAATTTCCCAGCTTCCAAACTCACAATATATGGAGAGAACCCAATTTGACACTGAATCCCTAAAGAATAGTTGATGAATAAAGTGAAGGATTTTTTTTTCTGAATTTACCTGGGCACCTGCCAATTGTAGAATATGCCTGCAATGAGCCGGCATACACCTCAGAGACAATGACCTTCCCTTAGTAGGTTTTTCATTGGTGTGTGTGTGTGCACTAAGATGCTTCAGTCATGCTTCCAACTCTGTTTGACCTTTATGGGCTGTAGCCCACCAGGCTCATCTATCCATGAGATTCTCCAGGCAAGAATACTGGAGTGAATGTCCATGCCCTTTTCCAGAAACGCTCCAGACCCAGGGATCAAACCCACATCTCTTATGTCTCCTGCATTGGCAGGCAGGTTACACATGGACAAATGGTAAAGAAAACTAAGATGAATTTGTCTTTAAACCATTAAAATGTATATTTTCTTTTATGACCTTGTTTTTCTTTCTTTACTCTTGGCTTTTTATATTGTTTTGCTCTCTGTGACAAAATTTATGTTATATCTAAAAGTATTAAGAGTCAGTTTCTAGGTTTTAAAGGACGACTGTGAGCAGCATAGTAGAGTAGTGAAGTACAAAGGCTTTCTCATCAAATGGACGTGTATTTAAAAGATTATTCAACTTTTTTTTTTTAAACCGGTAAACCTATACCTAGGTTTTTAAACTAAAGATTGGAATAAAAATACTACTGACTTCAGGATTGTGAGAGGAACTATATTCAGTGATGTAAAAGAGGACAGGAGGATCTACAGAGTAGTCATTCTTTGATGCTAGGAGGGGTGAGACATGATCCCCTAACAGAGGGTTCAGAAGGTAGGGAGTGTGGATGGGGGATTTATGCAACTTCTGTTGTCTTTCTCCCTTTGAATTTCATGCCTTAGATTCTGATTTCCTATACTAAGACAGAGTGTCAGATAAACACCATAGCTAAAATAACATTTAGTTATTTAGTCACTTTCTGGATAAGACTGAAAGTAAATTTAGAGAACAAAATGCAATTCATCCTTAAAAACACAGTTAAACATTAAATATATTATCCTAAAACAATCTCAGAAGTAAGTTTGGGAATAAAAAAGCTAATCAAAGGGAAATAATAATACAAGATATCTTAATCTAGTTCAACAATATACAGAAGGCCTAAAATCAACTATTAATACGAAAAATAGCAAAAAGATGGTTCTAAATAAGGGCTTATTCCATATCTGCCTACATTATAGAGAACCTTAAGATGAAGGGACTAAGTGGAAATTTGGAGAGAAGCTGAGAAAGGGAAGGAAGGCCAAGGTTTTTACTCATATATCAAATCTGACTCTCAGAGTATAATGAAGAATAAATCATTCACTTCTCATCTGATTGATACTTGACTCACATGAAGATTTGTTAGCTTGGGGCTAGGAGTAGGGCTCTTTGGTGTTAGAGAGAATGGAGGAGGGGCAGTATCTCTTCAGAAGAAAGCTTCTGTTTTTGGAGCAGATGACACTGAGTTTTCTAGATGTTTTATTGCAATTACAGAAATTTTTTTTCAAACTACATGGTCTACCACTGCAGTTGGGGGGTATAGGAGGAAATCTGGAGGAATATCTCATCAAGAAACTATGGAAAAGAGTAGAAGGAAGCATGGGACATATGGTGGATGAGGTGGCCAAATGAAGATCAGACAAGACAGACACCATGCAAAAACAAACATCATTTTTAAAGTTTTGCATATTTGGCTTTTTCAGGGGCAATCATCTTGTAAGTGTAACTAAAATAATCTAATATGGGAATTAATTTTCCTTCTTACTATACACTCATTCATACAAATCCTATGACTGTTTAATCAAAAGAGGTGGAAAAACAATTGCATGGGTACAAACATCATTCTAAACAAACTGAAGCTGCATTGAAAAAAAAAAAAAAAAGTCTAACCACTGGACTTCTCAGGTGTATCCTCCCTTACAAAAGAAATTAATAACAAATCAGAGCAAGACTTACATGATTGAAGATCCTGCTGACCTTTTAAATCCTGACAATTTGATCTTTTCTGGGTATTTCCAATGGCACCATCACTAATAGTAACATACTGGAGTCATGTTTTATACTTTGTTCCTCGATTCTGTGTCTGACATATTTTTCTTTAATTTCTAACCAAGAGACGGCCCATAAAGAACGTCTGGAGAAAGGCAGCTCTCCTCTGAGACATGGCATTAGAAGAAAAGGTCTGTTTTCAGGTCAGCCACTCCGGTGGAATTATTCTCCAAGGGCAACACTGTTTCTCTGAGGGAAGGTGTATCTTCCCCCGTTGCCCCTCACAGGACTAATGAGATACACAGTTCTGCAATGCCAGCCACCTCTTGGACTCACCACCTAGTTTATCAAGGGGAAGTTGACTCTGGGAGCAACTACAAAAAGGAAGCTGCTCTGATTTAGGTGGTGCTGAAACACAGGCGAGGGTTTCTCCCTCCTGCCTCATTTGATCATTTTTCATGCTTTACCTCTGCTTCTTGGGGCTGATTTATCTTTTCCCCCTGGCATGCTATGCTTTAAGTGTTTTCAGTTCTAACTGGAACTTGTCTTTGAACCAAGAAGATTTACTTCTCTCCTGGTTCATTTCTTCCTCTCATTCCTGTTTACTCTCACCCTGGCTCTTACAGCTTTTTTCCTCGACGATATGAGTGTTCCATCTATTTTCATCTGTCCTCATCTCCTGACCGAGAATCCCTTTATCAAGAAATGTGTAGTACAGTAGAAAGACAGGGGGATTTGGCTGAAAGATTAGGCTGTGTGACCTTTGGTGTATCAATTAACCACTTTTAAAAACAGATTTCTCTCTCTACAATGAGGATGTTAGATTCAGTTATCTCAGTGATCATCCTAGCTCTAATTTGCCTGGTTTCATGTGTTCTCACAGTGCTCAGTTTATCATGCAAGCACAGAACATGGGTATTTGTTTCCTACTGCTGCTGTAGTGAATCATCACAAATGCAGTGGCTAAAACAGGACAAAACTTTGTCATTCTATAGTTCTGTAGAGCAGAAGTACGACACGGTCTCATTGTGCTAAAATCAGGATATTGGCTGGATTGTGCTCCTTCCTGAGGTCTCTAGAGGAGATTCTTTCAAGAATTCAACTGATCAGATTGAGTACGTTTTGATAATTCAAGATAATTTGATAATCTCTTGATTTCAATGTCAGGAGACATTAGCTTTAATCACATTTGCAATTACCCTTTTGCCATGTAAGGTAAAATATTCACAGGGTGTGAGCATCGTGGGGGACCGTTATCCTGCCTACCACAACATGTTACTTGCTAACACAAGCATTTAATGTCTAGCAGCACCAAATTGAGCCAAAGCAATCAGATACTTCTTCCCTTTTCTGCTTTTCTTGTTTCAGAAGGATTCTGGAATGACCCAACTCAACCTCAAATTATCAGATACTATCAGTGTCTGAGATATACACTTCGGAAGCCACCCCACACCATCTTTTAGATTAGCTCTTCTAAGAATCTCTATTCCTTCCCAGAACTATTCTGAATCTCTATTGTCCCTGCTCAGACTCACAGTATGTTACTAAATGTATTCTAAGGACTGTCCCTTCTCTACTAAATTGTCAATATCCTACAGTAGGTTTCCATTATTGGTTTCCTCTCCTTTGATCTTCAGTCACTCTAAGTGGCTGCTGCTTTCTGATGATATACTCTATGTCCCTAATGGGGACAAACCTGGACACTCAGATTTTGGCTTCCTGCTGCGGTATCTAAACATTTGAATAAAAGGAGTAATGTTTATCTAGCCCTTTAGATTTTTTCTTTCAAGATTCCTGCACCAGCCATATACTTCATAATCCTCTCCAGCTGTCATTATAGTTTCTGGGCCAACTTCATTGGTGATGGACCAAAGCAATCACACAGGGCCTCACACTCAGAAGGGGCTGGCATCCTAAGGATATAAAGCTGTTTGTTCACCATCTAGAAATTTTTAATAGCTCAGTTTTGGATTTATATACTTTTATATATTTATAAAAATTTTATACTTATAAAATATAAATTTTTTCTATATTTTAATATATTTATAGTGCAATCTTATGGTACAACTGAAGTGCATACTAGTGGCTTAGAGCCTTGGTTCACTGACCTGCTGATTCCTTCGGCTTCTCTAGGTCCCTGGGGTGGGTTCACTGCCACCGGCTCCCCATCCCTGCCCAGTCATTTGGTCAATTGTGCCATCCTCTTCCCTTGGCAGAGTCTGAATGTAGACAAAGAGAGAGATGAAATCAGTACCCAGTTGTAGGGTGGAGCTCTGGACATCAGTGAGGACCTGCAGTTGCCAGCCACTAATCTTGCCCAAGGAAAGTGACTTCCCTTAGCAAATAAAAACCACCATGAGAGATACAGTGAGGAATGGGAAAAAGAAAAGAAAACACATTTTTTCCTCAGTGTTTTGGGTATGCTACCCTGAATTTTCATTTATACCAGGACCCATCAATTATGTAATTTGCCCTAATATTTTAGTTCAAGATTTCTGAATTTCAGCACTTTTGACATTCCTGGCTGGGTAATTATTGAGAGTTATCATCCTCTAAGTCACAGAATATACAGAAGCATCCTTAACATTTACCCACTAGCACGATCTCTCAGTTGTGACAACCCAAAATGCCCCCGAGGAAGAGAGTAAAACTCTTCCAGTTGAAAATCACTGGTTTGGTTTCTAGAAACTTAATCATGGCTCTTGAGCTTCCTATTTGATGAAGGTGCTGATATCCATGCTCTAAAGTGAAAGTGATAGTGTTAGTCAGTCTGTTAGTGAGCCGTGTCCCACTCTTTGTGACCCCATGGACTATAACACTCCAGTTCCTCTGTCCATGTAGTTCTCCAGGCAAGAATACTGGAGTGGGTTGCCATTCCCTTCTCCAGGAAACTTAAGTTAAGCGACTCTTACTTTCTAATATTGAATAGCATCACAGATTCTAGACTGAAGGCTAGATTTGACCTTGATTAGTACTATTAATCATTTGACCTTGATTAGTAGTATTACTTTGAGCAAATTACTTAATGGCTTACAACCTGGTTTTCTGACCAATTAAGTAAAATCAATAGTAATAACAGTAAGTACAACAGAAAGTTGTTGTGATAATTAAATGACACAATATATATAGAAATCTTAGCATTGTGCTTGGATTGGCACATAGTAAGTAATCAATAAATGGTTTTATTATTATTACTATTAGAGTCAACTCCATCACTCCTAGAGAACTTGACAATGTTGGCTCCTTAGAAGTACAAACGTCTTCCTTTCACTGATTTTTTCGTTAACCATTTCATTGTTTAGCGCAATCATTCGTAGTTTTGCCCTTAGATAAAGTCTATCTTTACTGTTCTAAGTTAACAGTAGAGGCTTTCTTAGAGGCCATGGGGTCCTGACAGCAGAAGTCAACATAGTTGTGTCATTTCCTTTCTGCACAGCAGCCCAAATGCCATCTCTTTACATTTTATTTCATTTGAACCTCCTGCAGAATTGCTCTTTACGATGGGAGGGTCATTTACAGAGTAGCCACTGACTGTGTCCAGCCTAGTGAGAGTCTTTCCATTTCATCCATCAGTCTTCTCTGATTCTTTTGGGCTTCTTCAAGTGCTTACCAACCCCAAGAAAGGCCACTTTCATAAAATAATAATTCAAAACATATAAAAGTAAATAGCTATTATTTTCCAAAAAAAGAGAAAATGCTGATGTCCTCCCATGAATAATAAATAATTACTAATAAAAAGTATGTTAACAAAACCTATAGACTTAAGGAAGAATCTGTGAGGGTATAGCACAAGAAAAATCCTTTCACAAATTACACCATTTACAGATGTGCAGAAAGTTAAAACTAGTAGTGACTAAAAGTAACATTTCTGAGATAAAGCTACAATAACATAGCATTCTTATAAAAGTAAATATTTGTATTAAATATAGACAACATCATCTTTACACACACAAACATAGCGTAATCTGGAATCTGTTGGGTAAAGCATCATTTGAGCAATAAAAGCTTCAGCTCCTTCTTTCTGACTTTGTTTTTAAGTCAAATAATAGGCAGGAAGTTATTCAGACTGTCCGAAGAGTCATTTGAAGCAATACCTTGAGTCAATTGCTCACCTTCAAGTTCCTTGCACATTTTTTTTCCCCTAAAACTTTCAAATAAATGAAATAAATGAATTTGACTAATCACTTAATTTCCTGGATGGTTTATTGCTATATTCAAAGAAAGAGCAGAGGTGTCGTTACATGTGTTGGTGGTTGGATCCAGCTGAGGTTTGAGTGTCCCCAGCTCTCTGCACGTGACCCATCACTGCATTCATCAGTTTGTATTCTAATTATGTCATCATTTCCATCTGGGCGCTGGACTGTCATCTCCTTGTGCCAAAGTGCCTGGCACAGGTTAGACCTCAAAACATATTCACTAATTTGTGGATTATCTATGCTTCAACAATTTCCACCTGGTGAATATTTTTTTTAAAAAAATGATATAAAGGTAAACAGAAAACGTTGGGAAAATCAAAGGCCTATAATGGAAAAATCAAAGTACTATAGATAAAATACATGCCCGTTATATTGAAAATTGCTTATAAACTCTTACTTGAAATGAGGATATATAGTTCCAATTTTTTAAAAAGTACTAATATAGAAACACAGAAATCCTTTCCTTTTGAAAGGGAAGAAATTTGATCATGAACCAAAAAATGCTTGAATGGAACTTAAATATGCTATTTACCTGATGTGAAAGAATGAGCCTAAGTCTTAAAAATTAGAATGTAAAATTAGAAACCTTTTATTATTAAAAAACAATTATACTCATCTTGGTTATATTTTGGGTAAGAACTTTTTCAAAACAGATGACGTTTCTTTCATAACCTAAAATGTTTCATGCATATTCATTTAGATTCCTAAGAGGATCTCATTATCTCATCCAAAAAAGAATTAATAATCCTTAATGGTTTCCGATGACACTTTGTCTTTGTCCCTTTCTCAACTGTGCAGATGACTTTAAGCATACAAATGTTCCTGTTCATGTTTTGACCTCTAAAGTCTCTTGCATGATCACAGGATTGAAAAGAAATCATTCTTCCTACACTATCATGAATTTTGTATTCTTCTTTTACAAGTTAAAAAAAAAAATGTACCTGGTTTACCTTACATGTATGAAACACATATTTTGGCTTCCCTGGTGACTCAGATGGTAAAGACCTGGGCTCAGTTCCTAGGTTGGGAAGATCCCCTGGAGAAGGAAATGGCTACCCACTCCAGCTTTTTTAGCTGGAAAATTCCATGGCTAGAGGAGCCTGGTAGGCTACAGTCCATGGGGTTGCGAAGAGTTGGACCCAACTGACTGAGCGACTTTCATTTTTACCACATATTTAGAAATAAAAAACAGCAAAATAAGAAAGAGATACTTGTTGAGTCATAAAGAAAAACAGAATACTGATTATAAAGGACCCTCTAAACCTTCATGACCCACTCCAGTGTTCTTGCCTGGAGAATCCCAGGGATGGGGAGCCTGGTAAGTTGCCGTCTATGGGGTCGCACAGAGTCGGACACGACTGAAGCGACTTAGCAGCAGCAGCCTTACAGAAATGGGAAATCATGGAAGAGTTACTAGAAATGACAAATCAGACAGACCTGGGTTTAAATATAGCTTCATGTCCATACAGTTCCCTCAACTCCACAATGGGCATAAAAACAGTAACTCTTATAGCTCAATAGGTTATTGGGTTTCCCCAGTGGCTCAGTGGTAAAGAATCCACCTGCCAATGCAGGAAACACAGGAGACATGGATTCGATCCCTGGGTCAGGAAGATTCCCTGGATATGGAAATGGCAACCCACTCCAGCATTCTTGTCTGAAAAACCCCATGGACAAAGAAGCCTGGTGGGCTACAGTCCATGGGGTCACAAAGAGTCAGATGCGACTGAGCATAATAGATTATAAGACTGAAATGAATATAAATGATTTATTAATAATATGCTACTGACACCTAATAAACACATACACATAATATAGCCTGTTCAAAAGTTTATTTAGAAGTTTTTATTATGTGTAAAAATGAACCATTGATGATTGAAAGATTCTAGAGAGGGTAGAAGGCATGATATGATTTCATTCTTCTTCTCCCTCCATTATCCTGATCTATCCTGGTCTGATTTTGAAATGAAAGCAATGTTTCTCTCCCCAAGGCCTAAACCTTTTCTTGTTGGTAGTTAGGGAGGGGGAAGACAGGAGATAGCTGTCTGCTTACATCCCTGGGCATCTACCCAGATTGGGATGGCATTTCTCACCCCATACTAGCTCTGTTTCTATCTGTATCTAGTATGTAGTCTCATGGTAGTCTCGGTTAGACAGCGTGGTATTCCTTTGTGGGGATACATTGCCTATTCAAAACTGAGTATTCCCTCAGATAATGCCAGCTACTTCTCTGTGTGGCCTGACAATGATCCAACCCCCAAGTGCTCCATGGGTGGTATATTGCTTTCTTCAACTGACCCACCTAGAAAGTTCAAAGGCTTTTGCTTTTCTCCCTGCTTTATCCACTGTACTCTTCCTATAGAAACATGATAGCTGCTAAAGGTCTTTCCAAGAAACCTGGTATGGGAAAGGCACTCTTTTCTTCCCAGGCACTCTATACCAAGTTACAAACAACAGGGAAAAAATGTCCCTCCCAGTCTCCCAGCTGTTAAATCTTTGGGTAAGAATCGTGAACCATACTCTAAATTCATTGCTGTTTAGTTGCTAAGTTGTGTCCAGCTCTTTGTGACCCCATGGACTGTAATCTGCCAGTCTTCTCTGTCCATGGGATTTACCAGGCAAGAATACTGAAGTGGGTTGCCATTTCCTTCTCCAAGAGATCTTCCTGACCCAGGGAACAAACTCAAGTCTCCTGTATTGTCAGGCAGATTCTTTATCACTGAGCCACCAGGGAAACCCACTCCAAATTCATACACATCTCTAAACTTTAAGTGAAGTTTTCAAGTTTGCTCAAAAACTACTTCATCTTGTTCATCTTTGTTGTTCATTGAGTAGTTTTGTAGATTGCAACCTAGAAGCCTCAAGCCTAAGGCCAAGAATTTAGTCTCCCTTTCTTTCAGGGATCTCTAATCCCTTTTGATTCTCTCTGAGTATAGGTTCCACTGACTGGTGAAAGTAAAGGGGTAGGACGGGTTATTTAATTGAATAATTAATTCCCCTCAAAGCAGATGATCCCAGATTCTGAGTCTTCCCTCTTCTTTCCCACCCTCAGGTACAGCCTTATATGATATGGGGGCGGGGCGGGGGATGGGTGATAAGGAGAGAGAGGCTTGTTTTATCTTTTTCTGATGAAAATGTGGAGGAGGATTCCACCTAGTTATTGTGGGGGTAACTAAGCTACTTCTTATCTAGTATGCAGAGAAAATATAAAGAAGCAGCTATAATTAGGGCAGTGGAAGAGAACAGAAATGAGTAGGTTGAATGTTTTGAACTAAAGCGATAGCTCACATGAGAATTAAGATACAAAACAAATAACCAAAGGAGTGGATGGGAGTATACCACTGTAATAATCTGTACTTACTCATTTGGGCTTGTCAATAACTAATTTTCCCCAGGCTGCTTCATTATGTATACAATATAGTAAAGATGTTTGAGAGTTAAGAAATATTAACAAAATCCATATGCAACATTGTATTCCCTTTTGCATCATGAAGACATGGATTCTGTGTCACAGATGAGACTTTCTTCGTCACTTCATTGGCTTTGTTTTGGGAATCCTGCTGGTAACTCATTTAATTGTTGGCATGGCTCCTGATGAATACTAGAGTTGTGGGGGTGACAGAATTATACAAGGTTTTTCTGATAGAATTCCTTTATTTTCCTATCAGGATTGGAAGTCAAATCTATATTTTAAAAATATATGGTCATGTTTCACTTTTTCTTCATTCATTTTTTGGTGCTTTTATTATTTAATTTCTTAATATCTCAATTTGATTATTTGAAACCATCACTGGCAAACCATATATTTACAGTTGCAAGTAGTCAGGGAAAGTTATATTTTGTATTATCCTTAGGCATTAGAAATTCCTGAGTGTTATGCAAAGTATTAATAGAATGAGATGCACAACAGGGGATTCAGTTTTTAATAAAAGGGACTCTTATTTTTAATTATAGCAATTAAGATCTTTTTATTGGCAGGAAGACTACCGCATTGCAGTTGTAAGGCTTTGTTTCTGTGCTTCCACTGGGCTTAGAATATATCCTACTCTTTTGGGGATGGTTATTTTCAAATCTCGAGATTACTGAAACTAGAAAAGTGATATACAGAAGGCATAATTTTTCAAAATATGTCTGAGGAACTGTTTTTATCTTTAGAGGCTCAGTTTCTCATCATATCTTATGAAAAGACAAGGAAAAGCAGCAATGCCTAAGGAATGAATGTGTGTCTTTGTGGAAACCTTGGTAGAAAATATTTTGTCACTATAACATATTGTGAATGGATATTACACTTCAGCTTGGGTATATACTTAAATGATATGTTTTAAACAAATGACATTTTCATTTGTTCACCCTCTATACATGATCTTCTTAAAGATGAAAACTCATACAGGAATTAAAACTACCAAAATGCCAAGTCTGTGTTAGTTCTATTGCTGTGGTAGACCTAATTAAACCTGAAAGTTTCCAATATTTTCACTGACATCATTTGTGCTGTAATTAACATGTTTTACAGGTAAGACAGTTATTTTCAGGTAAAGCCTTTCATCTTGTTGTGTTTAAAACTACAAAATTGAAATAATAAAACTATAATTATGAAAATTTCCTGGCCATAAGTTTCTACATGAGATGGCTCAACACCTGAGCAAAAATGTAAGGTAATTAAATGCAGATGGGTATAAGACTACAGAAGTCTAGAGCACTGCCTAACATTTCTATCTTTCTGGTATATTTTAACAATATTTGCAATTTGGCAAGATGAAAGTATTATTCTGAACCTATAAAAATGCATCTTTTTGAGCAGATGGCATAGCAAACTACAACAGTGTACATGATGAAGAATCAGAGAACTATATATAAATATTATGATGACACCTGGAAGTCTGTAAAATGTATATAAAGTAGCATAACAGTTGGGAACATATGAATCTGCAGTCTGACATATATACAAATGCATACATACATCTTTTTAGAAGTAAAATGTTGGACTAGGTAATATACATACTCAATAGATAAGTAACCAAACATATTTCTTAATATCATTGCAATATTTACAATGGATTTTTTAACTCCCATATTTTACCTAAATTCATTTCAGTAAGAATTATTATAAAGAAATGGAGCCCCATTTATAGTAGTTTTCTTTTGAGTGGAACAAGACTGGAATAAATGGAAAAAAGTTGGCATTCCACCTTACTGGTCATCATAAAAAATGAGAGGAAAAGACATGGTTGTTAACAGAATGATTTGATCTGTCGTATTGATGGGCAGAGATAAAAGTGCTGAGAACCATACCTCAAGTTGGCACAGCTCACTGAAAGCAAATTTGCTGTGAATGATGATAATTTGTACTGAAAGAAATTAGTGCCAATTTGATTAGGAACTGCCCTTCTGTTCAGATTGCAGTGGCTAATATATCCTGTTGCAGTTACAGCTTTATCTAGGATACAGGAGTAAAACAAAAATGGTTCATGGAGGAAAGAGAATGAGTATTTTACTTCTTTGATTTGTAATTTTTTGGAGGACCAAGAGAAGGAACAGGAAAGAGATGATATTTAGTTTACGTTTCATGAAAAACTATATATTTTTTCTACCTGTATTTGTTGTTCATTATTCATTACTCAGTTGTGTCAGTGCTTTATGACCCCAAGCACTGAAGCATACCAGGCTTCTCTGTTTTTCACTATCTCCTGGAGTTTGCTCAAATTCATGTCCATTGATTTTATGATGCTATCCAACCATCTCATCCTCTGTTGCTCCCTTCTCTTTCTGCCTCAATCTTTCCCAGCATCAGGGTCTTTTCCAATGAGTCAGCTCTTCACATCAGGTTGCCAAAGTATCACAGCTTCAGCTTCAGCATCAGTCTTTCCAAAGAATATTCAGGGTTGGTTTCCTTTAAGATTGACTCATTTGATCTCGCTGTCCAAGGGACTCTCAAGAGTCTTCCCCAGCACCATAGTTTGAAAGCATCAGTTCAGCACTCAACCTTTTTTATGGTCCAACTCTTGCATCTGTATATGACTACTAGAAAAACCATAGCTTTGACTATACAGACCTTTGTCAGCAAAGTGATGTCTTTGCTTTAAAATGTGCTTGAAGGTTTGTCATAATTTTTCTTCTAAGAAACAAGCAGAGCATTATGACAAACTATGTTAAGTTCAAATAATAATGCAGGAAATAAAAATGACACTTTATTATACTTATTTATTTGTGCATTGTGTCTCTATTAGAATGCTACTCCATGGAGTTAACCACTTTGTCTATATATAAATAATGCCTGTCACATGTTACTGATAATAACACTCAAAGAGTCCTTAGGACATCATTCACTTATTTAATTTAGTATGAAATAGGTACTAGAGCCAGTTTCTCCATTTCAGATATGAGAAGCCTAAGGCGCAGAAAGGTTTAGTAATTTGTTCAAGGTCATATTACTAGACCTTGATAGAGATATGATCTGAACCCAAAAAGTGTGGCCCCAGAGTCTGTACCTAACCACGATGATACAGACTCTGAAAATATATGCTCAATAAATAAATTGGTAAATAAAATTTTATTACTAGTGAAATTTTGAGTACTGTATATAACGCACTTTGTTAAAAAACACATCTGGTGTTATATATATATGTATAATGGACTATTGCTCAGCCATTAAAAAGAATGAAATAATGCCATTTGCATCAACATGGATGGACTTGAGACTGTCATACTGAGTTAAGTAAGTAAGACAGAGAAGGAGAACTATCATATAACATCCCTTATATGTGGAATCTGAAGATAAATGATACAAATGAACTTACTTACAAAACAGAAAGAGACAGAGAATGAACTTACGGTTGTTGGGGTAAAGGATGGTTAACAGATTTTGGGATAGACATGTATACACTGCTGTATTTAAAATGAATAATCAACAAGGACCTACTATATAACACATGGAACTCTGATCAGTGTTATATGGCAGCCTGCATGGGGGAAAATAGATACATGTATATATATGGCTGAGTTCCTTCGCTGTTCACCTGAAACTATCACAACATTGTTAACCAGCTATGCTTGTGTCCATGTGAAGTCACTTTAGGTCATCTCTGACTCTTTGCAAGCTTCAGTTCATCTCACTTGCTCAGTCATCTCCAACTCTTTGTGACTCCATGGACTGCTGCAGCAAACCACGCCTCCCTGTCCATCATCAACTCCTGGAGCTTGTTCAAACTCGTGTCCAGTGAGTTGGTGATGCCATCCAACCATCTCATCCTTTGTTGTCCCTTTCTCCTCCTGACTTCAAGCTTTCCCAGGATCAGGGTCTTTTCCAATGAGTCAGTTCTTCGAATCAGGTGGCCAAAGTATTGGAGTTTCAGCTTCAACATCAGTCCTTGCAATGAATATTCAGGGCTGATTTCCTTTACGATTGACTGGTTTGATCTCCTTGCAATCCAATGGACTCTCAAGAGTCTTCTCTAACACCACAGTTCAAAAGCATCAAGTCTTCTGTGCTCAGCTTACTTTATGATCCAACTCTCACATACATATATGACTACTGGAAAAACCATAGCTTTGACTAGATGGACCTTTGCCACCAAAGCAATGTCTCTGATTTTTAATATGCTGTCTAGGTTTGTCATAGCTTTTCTTCCAAGGAGCAAGCATCTTTTAACTTCCACGGCTGCAGTCACCACCTGCAGTGATTTTGGAGCCCAAGAAAATAAAGCCTGTCACTGTTTCCATTGTTTCCCCATCTACCATGAAGAGATGGGACTGGATGACATGATCTTTGTTTTTTGAATGTTGAGCTTTAAGGCAGCTTTTTACTCTCATCTTTCACCAAAAGGCTCTTTAGTTCTTCACTTTCTGCCATAAGTGTGGTGTCATCTGCTTATCTGAGGTTATTGTTATTTCTCTCAGCAATCTTGATTCCAGCTTGTGCTTCATCCAGCCTACATTTCGCATGATGTACTCAGCATATAAGTTAAATAAGCAGGGTGACAATATACAACCTTGACATACTCCTTTCCCAATTGGGAACCAGTCCATGTCTGTTTCTAACTGTTGCCTCTTCACCTGCATACAGATTTCTCAGGAGTCAGGTAAGGTGGTCTTGTATTTCCATCTCTTTAAGAATTTTTCACAGTTTGTTGTGACCCACACAGTCAAGGGCTTTGGCATAGTCAGTAAAACAGAAGCAGATGTTTTTCTGGAACTCTCATGCTTTTTTGATGATCCAATGGATGTTGGCAATTTGATCTCTGGTTCCTTTGCCTATTCTAAATCCAGCTTGAACATCTGGGAGTTCTCAGTTTACGTACTGATAAAGACTTGCTTGGAGAATTTTGAGCATTGCCTTGCTACCAGGTGAGATGAGTGCAATTGTGCAATAGTTTGAACATTCTTTAGCATTTCCTCTCTTTGGGATTGGTTTTAAAACAGACCTTTTCCAGTTCTGTGACCACTGCTGAGTTTTCCAAATTTACTCGCATTATATTTGCCATTCTTTGTTATTATTTTTCTCCAGTTTGTGGGTCGCCCACCCAGCAGTTATGAGATTTGATTTAATGTGATTGTGCCCCTCCTATTGTCTCATTGTGGCTTCTCTTTTATGCATAACTCTGTCCAAAAGCTTTTGAAATCTCAATCATTTACTTATTCCCAAATGAAAGCACACATTGGTTATCTACAGGAAAAATCCAAATCTATTAGCATGACATGAAAGACTCCAAAGGAAACTTTTTTCCCTACCAACAGACTCCTCTTTCTTCCTCCCATGCCTATTTACAATGCTGTCTGTACTTGGATTGCCACCACTCTCAAATCATGGAGCCACTTAAGACTTCCAGATAAGACCTCTTCTCTCTGTGGAGCATTTCCTGTGTATTCCAGCTCCTTCCTATAGTCAGGAAATGACCAGCATGCCCTTCTTTCAGCCTTCTCTCATACTGAGTACACACTTCTTTTGTGGCACTGCATTATACTGATATGCTTCCATGAATTTTCTCCAGCTAAATGGCATCTTGAGGCCAGAAATTTTTATTACACAACATTTTATTTTGAGCACTTAGCACAGTGTGTGGAATGATAGACACTCAATAAAGCTTTAAGGGGTTCTTAAAATGAAATAACAGGATAATGGAAGGAATACAGTCAAATAAAAATAAATTTGAAACCTGTGAAAGTGGAAAAGAGATGGCAATTTGAAAGTAATGTGGAAATAGAGTTGATACTGATTTTAGGAGTAACATGAGTGCTTTAAGGCTGGTGAATTTACAGAGGAAACAAAAATTTTGAGTGAAAAAGAAGACTCATGGTATTGGACAGGGACAGTGTGCAAGACCCCTGGGGCAGTTAAGAGGCCCAGGGAAAACTCTTAGTAATAGAGAATAGTTTGAATATCATTTTCTGGAAGTTCACGGTTCATATACTGTTGAAGCTTGGCTTGGAGAATTCTGATCATTACTTTGCTAGCGTGTAGGATGAGTGCAATTGTACAGTAGTTTGAACATTCTTTGGCATTGCCTTTCTTTGGGCTTGGAATGAAAACTGACATTTTCCAGTCCTGTGGCCACTGCCAAGTTTTTTAAATTTGCTGTCCTATTGAGTGCAGCATATTCACAGCATCATGTTTTAGAACTTGAAATAGCTCAGCTGGAATTCAATCATCTAAACTAGCTTTGTTTGTAGTGATGCTTCCTAAGGCCCTCTTGACTTCACATTCCAGGATGTTTGGCTCTAGGTGAGTAATAACACTATCATGGTTATGTAGGTCATTAAGACCTTTTTTGTATAGTTTTTCTGTGTATTCTTGCCACCTCTTCTTAATATCTTCTGCTTCTTTTAGGTCACTACCACTGTATAATCCTAAGTTATATGATTTAGGTAATACCTGAATGGTCTAGCTTTTCCCCTACTTTCTTGAATTTAAGTCTGAACTTGGCAATAAGGAGTTCATGATCTGAGCCACAGTCAGCTCCCAGTCTTATTTTTGCTGATGGTATAGAGTCTCTCCATCTTTGGCTGCAAAGAATATAATCAATTTGGTTTCAGTATTAACCATCTGGTGATGTTCATGTGTAGAGTAGTCACTTGTGTTGTTGGAAGAGGGAGTTTGCTATGACCAGTGCATTCTCTTGGCAAACCTCTGTTAACCTTTGCCCTGCTCCATTTTGTACTCCATGGCCAAACTTGCCTGTTACTCCAGTTATCTCTTGACTTTCTACTTTTGCATTCCAGTCCCTTATGATGAAAAGGACATCCTTTTTCAGTGTTCATTCTAGAAGGTCTTGTAGGTCTTCATAGAACCATTCAATTTCAGCTTCTTTGGCATTACTGATTAGGGCATAGACTTGGATTACTGTGATATTGAATGGTTTGCCTTGGAAACGAACAGAGATCATTCTGTCATTTTTGAGATTACACACAAGTACTGCCTTTCTGGGTTTCACTTACCTTGGACGTGGGGTCTCTCTTCACGGCTGCTCCAGCAAAGCACAGCCACTGCTCCTTACTTCAGACTCAGGGTAGCTCCTCCCGGCCGCTGCCCCTGACCTCAGGGGTGGGGTAGCTCCTCTCTGCTGCGCTCCTGTGCCATGGCGGCTACAGCAATCATGGGCCATCGCAGCCGCTGCACTGAGAGAGGGGATCAAAGGGCAGGCAGACTGAAACTACAATCACAGACAACTAGCCAATCTGATCACATGGACTACAGCCTTGTCTAACTTAATGAAACTAAGCCATGCTGTTTGGGGCCACCCAAGACAGATGGGTCATGGTAGAGAGGTCTGACAGAATGTGGTCCACTGGAGAAGGAAATGCCAAACCACTTCAGTATTCTTGCCTTGAGAACCCCATGAACAGTATGAAAAGGCAAGAAGATAGGACACTGAAAGATGAACTCCCCAGGTTTGTAGGTGCCCAATATACTACTGAAGATAAGTGGAGAAGTAACTCCAGAAAGAATGAAGGGATGGAGCCAAAGCAAAAACAAAACAAAACAAAACAAAGCACCTAGTTGTGAATGGGACTGGTGATAGAAGCAAGGTTCGATGCTTTAAGAGCAATATTAATGTTAGGAATTAACATTAATATTAACCTAACATTGGAGTGTTAGGTCAATGAATCAAGGCAAATTGGAAGTGGTCAAACAGAAGATGGCAAGAGTGAACATCAACATTCTAGGAATCAGTGAACTAAGATGGACTGGAATGGGTGAATTTAACTCAGATGACCATTATATCTACTACTGTGGGCAGGAATCCCTTAGAAGAAATGGAGTAGCCATCATAGTCAACAAAAGAGTCCGAAATGCAATACTTGGATGCAATCTCAAAAATGACAGAATGATCTCTGTTTGTTTTCAAGGCAAACCATTCAATATCACGGTAATCCAAATCTATGCCCCGACCAGTAACGCTGAAGAAGCTGAAGTTGAACACTTCTATGAAGACTTACAAGACCTTCTAGAACTAACACCCAAAAAAGATGTCCTTTTCATTATAGGGGACTGGAAAGCAAAAGAAGGAAGTCAAGAAACACCTGGAGTAATAGGCAAATTTGGCCTTGGAGTACAGAATGAAGCAGGGCAAAGGCTAATAGAGTTGTGCCAAGAGAACCCACTGGTCATAGCAAACTCCCTCTTCCAACAACACAAGAGAAGACTCTACACATGGACATCATCAGATGGTCAACACTGAAATCAGATTGATTATATTCTTTGCAGCCAAAGATGGAGAAGCTCTATACAGTCAGCAAAAATAAGACCGGGTGCTGACTGTGGCTCAGATCATGAGCTCCTTATTGCCAAATTCAGACTTAAATTGAAGAAAGTGAAGAAAATCACTAGACCATTCAGGTATGACCTCAATCAAATCGCTTATGACTATACAGTAGATGTGAGAAATAGATTTAAGGGACTAGATCGGATAGATAAAATGCCTGATGAACTATGGATGGAAGTTCATGACATTGTACAGGAGACAGGAATCAAGACCATCCCCAAGAAAAAGAAATGCAAAAAGCAAAACGGCTGTCTGAAGAGGCCTTACACATAGCTGTGAACACATGCATACCTGTGGCGGATTCATTTTGATATTTGGCAAAACTAATACAATTATGTAAAGTTTAAAAATAAAATTAAAAAAAAAAAGCAAAGGAGAAAAGGAAAGATATACCCATTTTAATGCAGAGTTTCAAAGAATAGAGAGGAGAGGTAAGAAAGCCTTCCTCAGCCATCAGTGCAAAGAAATACGGGAAAATAACAGAATGGGGAAGACTAGAGATCTCTTCCAGAAAATTAGAGATACAAAGGGAACATTTCATGCAAAGATGGACTCAATAAAGGACAGAAATGGTAGGGACCAAACAGAAGCAGAAGATATTAAGAAGAGGTGGTAAGAATACACAGACGAACTGTACAAAAAAGATCTTCACGACCCAGATCATCATGATGGTGTGATAACTCACACTCAGCTAGAGCCAGAATGTGGCTTCACATCCCGGAATGTGAAGTCAAGTGGGCCTTAGAAAGGAAGCATCACTAAGAACAAAGTTAGTGGAGGTGATAGAATTCCAGTTGAGCTATTTCAAATCCTGAAAGATGATGCTGTTAAAGTGCTGCACTCAATATACCAGCAAATTAGGAAAACTCAGCAGTGGCCACAGGAGTGGAAAAGGTCAGTTTTCATTACAATCCCAAAGAAAGGCAATGCCGAAGAATGCTTAAGCTACCACACAGTTGCACTCATCTCACACGCTAGTAAAGTAATGCTCAAAATTCTCCAAGATAGGCTTCAGCAATATGTGAACCATGAGCTTCCAGATGTTCAAGCTGGTTTTAGAAAAGGCAGAGGAACCAGAGACCAAATTGCCAACATCTGCAGGATATTCAAAAAAGCAAGAGAGTTCCAGAAAACATCTATTTCTGCTTTATTGACTATGCCAAAGCCTTTGACTATGTGGATCACAATCAACTGTGGAAAATTCTGAGAGAGATAGGCATACCAGACCACCTGACATGCCTCTTGAGAAACCTGTATGTAGGTCAGGAAGCAACTGTTAGAACCGGACATGGAACAACAGACTGGTTCCAAACAGGAAAAGGAGTACATCAAGGCTGTATATTGTCACCCTGCTTATCTAACTTATTTGCAGAGTACCTCATGAGAAATGCTGGGCTGGGGGTAGCACAAGCTGGAATCAAGATTGCTGAGAGAAATATCAATAACCTCAGATATGCAGATGACACCACCCTTATGGCAGAAAGTGAAGAAGAACTAAAGAGCCTCTTAATGAAAGTGAAAGAGGAGAGTTAAAATGTTGTCTTAAAGCTCAACATTCAGAAAACTCTCATGGCCACTGGTCCCATCATGGGACTTCATGGGACATAGATGGGGAAACAGTGGAAATAGTGTCAGACTTTATTTTTCTAGGCTCCAAAATCACTGCAGATGATGATTACAGCTTGAAATTAAAAGACACTTACTCCTTGGAAGGAAAGTTATGACCAATGTAGACCACATATTAAAAAGCAGAGACATTGCTTTGCCAACAAAGGTCTGTCTCATCAAGGCTATGGTTTTTCCAGTGGTCATGTATGGATGTGAGAGTTGGACTGTGAAGAAAGCTGAGCACCAAAGAATTGATGCTTTTGAACTGTGGTGTTGGAGAAGACTTTTGAGAGTCCCTTGGACTGCAAGGAGATCCAACCAGTCCATTCTAAAGGAGATCAGTCCTGGGTGTTCTTTGGAAGGAATGATGCTAAAGCTGAAACTCCAGTACTTTGGCCACCTGATCTGAAGAGTTGACTAATTGGAAAAGACTCTGATGCTGGGAGGGATTGGGGGCAGGAGGAAAAGGGGATGACAGAGGATGATATGGCTGGATGGCATCACTGACTCGATGCCCATGGGTTTGGATGGACTCCGGGAGTTTGTGATGGATGGGAGGCCTGGCGTGCTGTGATTCATGTGATCGCAAATAGTCTGACACTACTGAGCAACTAAACTGAACTGAAGTGAACTGCTTTTCTGACTCTTTTGGAGACTATGATAGCTACTCCATTTCTTTTAATGGATTCTTGCCCAAAGTAGTAGATATAATGATCATCCGATTTAAATTCTCCCATTCCAGTCCATTTTAGTTCACTGATTCTTAAAATGTCAGTGTTCACTCTTGCCATCTCCTGTTTGACCACTTTCAATTTACTTTGATTCATGGACCTAACATTCCAGGTTCCTATGCATTATTATTCTTACAGCGTTGGACTTTCATTACCAGTCACATTCACACCTGGGTATTGTTTGGCTTGGCTCCATCTCTTCATTCTTTCTGGAATTATTTCTCCACTCTTTCCCAGTAGCATATTGGGTACCTACTAACCTGGGGAGTTCATCTTTCAGTGTCCTATCTTTTTGCCTTTTCATACTGTTCATGGGGTTCTCAAGGCTAGAATACTGAAGTCTTTGCCATTTCCTTCTCCAGTGGACCACATTTTGTCAGAACTCTCTACTATGACCCATCCGTCTTGGGATGGCTCATTGTTTCATTGAGTTAGACAAGACTGTGGTCCATGTGATCAGTTTGGTTAGTTTTCTGTTTGTGGTTTTCATTCTATCTGCCCTCTGATAGAGAAGGATAAGAGGCTTATGGAAGTCTCCTGATTGGAGAGACCTACTGGAGGGAAAGTGGGTCTTGTTCTGATGGGCGGGACCATGCTCAGTAAATCTTTAATCCAATTTTTTGTTGTTGGGCTGGTGAGGGGCTGTGTTCCCTCCCTGTTGTTTGACCTGAGGCCAAACTATGGTAGGTGTAATGTAGGTAATGTTGACCTCCTTCAAAAGGACTTGTGCATGCACTATTGTATTCAGTGCCCCAACCCTGCAGCAGGCCATGTTGACCCATGCCTCTGCGAGAGACTCCTGGACACTCACAGGCAAGTCTGGCATGGTCTTTTGTGGGCATACTGCTCCTTTCTCCTGGCTCCTGGTAAGCACAAGGTTTTATTTGTGCCCCCCTACAGATTTTTTCCCCAGTGCTGTGTAAGTTCTATAATCAATTCCCACTGGCCTTCAAAATCAAATTCCCTGGGGGTTCTCAGTCCCTTTGCCAGATCCCCAGGTTGGGTAATCTGTTGTGGGTCCTAGAATTTTCTTAGTAGTGTGAGAACTTCTTTGATATAATTGCTCTTCAGTTGGTGCATTGTCTGCTCAGTGGCTCTATGGTCGGGCTAATGGTGACCTCCTCCAAGACGGCTTATGTCACATGCTGTGTGACCCAGGTCTGCTGCAGCTGGAGCCCCTGTCCCCTTGGCAGTTCACTGCTGACCCATGCCTCTGCAGGAGACACTTAAACACTCAAAGGCAGCTCTGGCTCAGCCTCAGTGGGGCCTCTGGTCCTGCTGCACACAAGGTTTGTTCGAGCCCTCCTAGCATCTCTGGAGGGTATGGGATTTCATTCTAAGCATGATTTCGTCCCTCCTACCATCTTTCTGGGGCTTCTACTTTGACCTTGGATGTATGCAGGGTATCTTTTTTGTGGCCTTATCAAATACTAGATAAAAAAGTTAAAAAAAAAATAAATATAAGCATATATGACCATCTTTTACCTATGACCTTAGCCAAAGAACCTATTAATTTGGAACCTGAAAATAGGTAAGAGTTTACTCAGATAATTTGTTTACATTTTCTCTAAACAACATGGTCAAGAAACTTTATAGCTGGTTTGTATTTGTGTGTGTGTATTTTTCTTTATAAACATATTTAATCATTTTCAAAATGAGAACTGCTATTAACAATTTGCTAACCAGGGTTATGTGTACCCTGCTAGAAAACCATCAGTTTGATTGTTTAGAGTTATTACTTCTCATGGTAAGAGTACAAGAACTTGAATTTCAAAGCTGGGAAAATTATCTTCTAGGTCTCTGCCAGCATTCTACTGAAAGTCAGGATGGAAACTGGGAGTTTAGCTTAAGTCACTATAAGGTGACCTTATCAGTTTTCACAATAGAGCTACAGCCAGCACCAAAAGGCTTGTTGATGAGTTTTCTCTTTGCATGGAGTTCATAGTTTTGCAATAACATGTATACATATGCTAACTATGATATATGTGTTAACTATGTACAGGATTAAAAATCAAAAACATATTGTCGTGTTTATAAAAAATGTGATGTCCATTGCATTCTCCTCTAATCAAATGCAGTTTTAAAATGTATTCAGGTTTCTTATCAACAACTAAACTTTAAGCCTTTTGGAGGGCACAAACAGAACCTTGTGTGTACCAGGATCCAGGAGAAAGGAGCAGTGACTCCACAAGAGACTGACCCAGACTTGCCCATAAGTGTCCAGGAGTCTCTGGCAGAAGTATGGGTCAGCAGTGACCTGCTGCAGGTCAGGGCCACTGAGTGTAGCAGTGCCTGCATGGGACCTCTTGAAGGAGGTCACCATTATCTTCATTACCTCCACCATAGTTTGGCCCCAAGTAAATAACAGGGAGAGAACACAGCCCCACCCATCAACAGAAAATTGGAGTAAAGATTGACTGAGCGTGGCCACACCCATCAGAAGAAGACCCAGTTTCCCCCTCAGTCCCTCCCATCAGGAAGCTTCCGAAAACCTCTTATTCTTCACCATCAGAGGGCAGACAGAATGAAAACACAAACAGAAAACTAAGCAAACTGATCACATGGACCACAATCTTGTCATCCCAAGACAGACAGGTCATAGTGGAGAGTTCTGACAAAACATGGTCCACTGGAGAAGGAAATGGCAAACCACTTCAGTATTCTTGCCTTGAGAACCCCATGAACAGTATGAAAAGGCAAAAAGACAGGACACTGAAAGATGAACTCCCCAGGTTAGTAGGTGCCCACTATGCTACTAGAGATCAGTGGAGAAATAACTCCAGAAAGACTGAAGAAATGCAGCCAAAGCAAAAATAACACCCAGTTGTGGATGTGACTGGTGATGGAAGTAAAGTCTGATGCTATGAATAGCAATATTGCATAGGTACCTGGAATATTAGGTCCATGAATCAAGGTAAATTGGAAGTGGTTAAACAGGAGATGGTAAGAGTGAACGTTGACATTTTAGGAATCAAAATAAAATGGACTGGAAAGGGTGAATTTAACTCACATGACCATTATATCTACTACTTTGGGGAAGAATCCCTTAGAAGAAATGGAGTAGCTGTCATAGTCTCCAAAAGAGCTGGAAAGGCAGTACTTGCATGCAGTTTCAAAAACGAAAGTATAATCTCTGCTCATTTCAAGGCAAACCATTCAATATCACACTAATCCAAGTCTATGCCCCAACCAGTAATGCTGAGGAAGCTAAGGTCGAAAGGTTCTATGAAGACCTACAAGACTTTCTAGAACTAACACCCCAAAAAGATGTCCTTTTCAATATAGGGGACTGGAATACAAAAGTAGGAAGTCAAGAAATACCTTGACTAACAGGCAAATTTGGCCGTGGAGTACAAAATGAAGCAGGGAAAAGGCTAATAGCATTTTGCCAAGAGAATGCACTGGTCATAGCAAACATCCTCTTCCAACAACACAAAAGAAGACTCTACACATGGACATCACCAGATGGTCAATACTGAAATCAGATTGATTGTATTCTTTGCAGTTGAAGAAGGAGAGGCTCTATACCATCAGCAAAAACAAGACTGGGAGCTGACTGTGGCTCAGATCATGAACTAATAATTGCCAAATTCAGACTTAAATTGAACAAGGTATGGAAAACCACTAGATCATTCAGGTATGACCTAAATCAAATCCTTTATGATATGACAGTGGAAGTGAGAAATAGATTCAAGGGATTAGATCTGATGGACAGAGTGCCTGAAGAACTTAGGATGGAGGTTTAAGACATTGTACAGGAGACAGGGATCAAGACTGTCCCCAAGAAAAAGAAATGCTAAAAGGCAAAATGGTTGTCTGAGGAGGCCTTACAAATAGCTGTGAAAAGAAGAGAAGCTAAAGGCAAAGGAGAAAAGGAAAGTTATACTCATTTGAATGCAGTGCCAAAGACTAGCAAGGAGAGATAAGAAAGACTTCCCCAGTGACAATGCAAAGAAATAGAAGAAAACAATAGAATAGGAAAGACTAGCGATCTCTTCAAGAAAATTAGAAATACAAAGGGAACCTTTCATGCAAAGATGGACACAATAAAAGACAGAAGCAGTATGAACCTAACAGAAGCAGAAGATATTAAGAAGAGGTGGCAAGAATACACAGAAGAGCTATACAAAAAAGATCTTCATGACCCAGATAATCACTATGGTGTGATAACTCACCTAGAACCAGACATCCTGGAATGTGAAGTCAAGTGGACCTTAGAAAACATCATTACAAACAAAGCTAATGGAGGTGATGGAATTCTGGTTCAGCTATTTCAAATCCTAAAAGATGATGCTGTGACAGTGCTGCACTCAATATGCCAGAAAATTTGGAAAACTCAGCTGTTTCACAGGACTGGAAAAGGTCAATTTTCATTTCAATCCCAAAGAAAGGCAGTGTCAAAACATGCTCAAACTACCTCACAATTATACTCATCTCACACGCTAGTAAAGTAATGCTCAAAATTCTCAAAGCCAGGATTCAAAAGTACATGAACCATGCATGAATTCCAGATGTTCAAGCTGAATTTAGAAAAAGGCAGAGGTACCAGAGATCAAATTGCCAATTTCCCTTGGATCATTGAAAAAGCAAGAGAGTTACAGAGAAACATCTGTTTCTGCTTTATTGACAATGCCAAAGCTTTTGACTGTGTGGATCACAATAAACTGTGGAAAATTCTGAAAGAGATGGGAATACCAGACCACCTGACCTGCCTTTTGAGAAATCTGTATGCAGGTCAGGAAGCAATAGTTTGAACTGGACATGGAACAACAGACTGGTTCCAAATAGGGAAAGGAGTATGTCAAGGCTGTATATTTTCACCTGCTTATTTAGCTTATACACAGATTACATCATGAGAAATGTTGGACTGGATGAAGCACAAGCTGGAATCAAGATTGCTGGGGAAAATATCAATAACCTCAGATATGCAGATGATACCACACTTAATGGCAAAAAATGAAAAACTAAAGAGCCTCTTGATGAAAGTGAAAGAGGAGAGTGAAAGTGTGTTGAAATTCAACATTCAGAAAACTAAGGTCATGTCATCTGGTCCCATTACCTCATGGCAAATAGATAGGGAAACAGTGGAAACAGTGGAAACAGTGACAGACTTCATTTTTCTAGGCTCCAAAATCACTGCAGATGGTGACTGCAGCCATGAAATTAAAAGATGCTTGCTCCTTGGAATAAAAGCTATGACCAACCTAAACAGCATATTAAAAAGCAAAGACATTACTTTGCCAACAAAGGTCCATCTAGTCAAAGCTATGGTTTTTCCAGTAGTCATGTATGGATGTGAGAGTTGGACTAAAAATAAGCTGAGTACCAAAGAATTGATACTTTTAAACTATGGTGTTGGAGAAAACTCTTGAGAGTCCCTTGGACTGCAAGTAGACCCAACTAGTCCATCCTAAAGGAAATCAGTCCTGAATATTCATTGAAAGGACTGATGCTGAAGCTGAAACTCCAATGCTTTGGCCACCTGATGCGAAGAACTGACTTATTGATAAAGACCCTGATGCTGGGAAAGATTGAAGGCAGGAAGAGAAAGGGATGACAGAGAATGAGATGGTTGTATGGCTTCACTGACTCAATGAAAATGAGTTTGAGTAAACTCCAGGAGTTAGTGATGGACAAGGGAGACCTGGCGTGCTGCAGTCCATGGGATCTCAAAAAGTTGAACGTGACTAACTGACTGAACAGAACTGAACTGCAGCTTTAACTGGAGACTATACTTCTAGGTGAATCTCATTTTTGAAAGTTGCTTATCTTTCATTGCTCTGCCAGATTCCTACAAAGCTAGAATCTGTGTGATGTATTTTCTAGGCTTCAATTCTGATCTGCTCTGCTGCCTGGAACAAGATGAAAAATGAACTGCAAAATCTTTGAAAGTAAGGGCTACCTGGAGTTTTATTTACTCAATTTATAGCTCTAACCCAAAGGAAGCCCTTAGAGATTGGAGTAATAAATATCATTCATTTGAAAAATAAATAAATAAATAGAATATGCCAATATCTTCCACCATAAGTCTTACCATTATCTCAATAACAAGGCTTTCTAATGCTGATGTTTTACTATTTGGAATGTTCAGTGTAGAGAAGCTCTGATACATTAAGGAAGTAAAAATGATTTAATATTTAATATGGGATTATTTATTTACTTTATAACAAAGTGCCATTGCCCATGTTTTTAGAGAAAGGGTAAATAATAAATATATTATCAGTATCAATAAATTATTAGGACTCAATTTGTACTACATTTCATCATTAACAGTATGACTACAGTTTAAACTACATACAAGACAGAAAAGCAGACATTTGCCAAGTTACTCTTCACATCCAAACCAGCCCTTGAATGTCATATTGTATAAAAATGCTGAATAGCATCTGGTTAGGTGTATGACATTTCATAAATACACAACTTTGAATTGAATTGAATTGTCTGAAAATGCTAAATATAGAGAGACTTTTTTGAATGATAGTTTATTTCTTGTCACTGAAGGAAAACTTAAGCTAGAGAAAATTTCTAAATGTATTCTTCTTTCTACTTACACAAATTAAAAACACACAACACACTTTAAAAGAAGAAACAAATGTAAAGTGAAGCCACTAAAAATATTTTAAATATTTTTTTCATTTTTTTTTCTTTAACAAGGTAAGTTAGTACTGAGTGTAATTCATTCCTGAGCTTATCCCAGGTTTAATAAATAGGGCCTTGCTGATATGGAAGACCAGAAATCCAAATTGTCCTCTTAAAGTCACATTCATTGTTCTGCCTCCAGTGAGAGATTTCATAAAAGTTATGGGTATGGATTTAGAAATGTCACTTTTAGCAATAAAAGCCTAGACTAGAAACCCATAAACTTCAGCCACTGTCTGTAAAGTTGAGTCTGCTGCTGCTACTGCTGCTAAGTCACTTTAGTCGTGTCCAACTCTGTGCGACCCCATAGATGGCAGCCCACCAGGCTCCCCCATCCCTGGGATTTTCCAGGCAAGAGCATTGGAGTGGGATGCCATTTCCTTCTCCAGTGCGTGAAAGTGAAAAGTGAAAGTGAAGTCACTCAGTCGCATCCGATTCTTAGTGACCCCATGGACTGCAGCCTACCTCCATCCATGGGATTTTCCAGGCAAGAGTACTGGAGTGGGGTGTCGTCGCCTTCTCCGAAATTGAGTCTACTAGCAGGTAAGGAATTATAGTCCCTGGAACCTCTTGTAAGAAGCTACTAAATTTCTATGGTTTTTTCATGCTACTTGTGATTTTCTGTTTTCTCATAGTACCTAGTGGTAAAGAACCTGCCTGCCAATACAAGAGACACAGGAGATGCAGGTTTGATCCCTGGATCAGGGAGATACACTGGAGAAGGGCATGGCAACCTACTCCAGTATTCTTGCCTGGAGAATCCCATGGACAGAGGAGCCTGGTTGGCTACAGTCCATAGGATCGCAAAGAGCTGAACAAGATTCAAGCAACTCATCATGCATGTGGACAATAAGTGTTAATGGGTAACATTTTTGAGCATTTACTACATGCTAGGCACTGTTCTAAGAGACACATATTAGCTTCAGTTCTTATACCTGTGGTGGATTCATTTTGGTATTTGGCAAAGCTTATACAATTATGTAAAGTTTAAAAATAAAATAAAATTAAAAAAGAAAAAAAAAAAACCTTATGAGAACATTTAACATACTACAGACTGATTTTCAAAGAGGATGGATTAGGAAAAAATCAGTTCTTAATCAAAGTTGAGTATCCTTCCCTGAGTCACTTCTGACTCCACAACCACATATATTTTCCCTTTAGTTTTGTTAATACAGTCCTGATCACCACCCATTGGTTTCTGTCCAGAAGTAAACATACAGCAGCCTTGTCTAGAGATGCAGCACTTCATAGTAGTGTTAATATCATGTCATGTCCTACAAAGTGACTAAATTCTCTGTAACAACTGGAGAGCTCTGTGAGCAGGAGGAACCAGAGAAAAATAGAGAGAATGGATGTACCTTTCTACTTTCTATTACATCTGGCATCAGACAGGCTCTCTCTAATCCCACCTAATCCAAGAGCTGTATCACCAGCTCCCTCTCATCTTTGGCTCCCATCCAAGTCCATTCCTACTTTGCTTGGCACACTCAGACCAACTTTCTCCTGGTTTTCTTTCTGGCTCTGAGCTCAGCTAGTGCTTCTCTCCTTCATCCCTGCTCCTATCCCCAGGCAGCTGCCTTGCCCCAGAGCAGAGTGTTGCCTGAATAAGAAAACTGAAAGAAAGGAAAATTATCAGATGGTCCACTATAAAAGGCAGAGCAGACTTAATGAAAGCAGAAGCCACAGTTGAAGAGTGGTCACCTATCAAGTTAGACACCACCCCTGCTGCTCTAGCTGCAGCCCCAGCCCCAATCTTGGCCCCCAACAGGCTATCCAATGTGACTTCCTCTTCTTCTACTAAACCCCCCTTGAGGACTACCATCTCCAAAGGGAACACAAAACTTCTAGCTAAGAGGAGAACAGCCAAGAAAAAGAAAAGAGAGGGGAAGAGGAGGGAAGAACGCACAAGATAAAAGAAAGACTAATTGTCTCAAAGATGGCTGGAGAACAGACTCACAGAGAGGAAGAATTCTGGTGGTGAGAAGCTGAGGAAGCCAAAAAAAACATGAAGAACAACTGCAAAGACAACCAGAAGAGACAATAAAGCAGCAGGGAGGAGAGGGAACATATTCAGAAATAGAAGAAGCTTGTGATCCCGAAGAAAAGAAGATTCCATCAGAATGAAAGCAACATTTCTAGGGAAGAGAAGTGGAGGGTATGAACACAAACAAAGAACTTGAGCAGATTATGAAAAGAACTAGAAAAAGGAAGCTACGAATAAGAAAGTCATGGATCTAAGAAATGAACATATCAGCAAGGGAACTAGCCCTGGAGGAACAACACCATCTTCTCCCATGTGAGACAAACTCCAGGGAACGGAAACCAGTAGCAATCTATAGTCACTGTGTTCCAGTTACTCCCCAGGCGATAATCATAATCAAATGCATCCGAAACATTTTATGAGGTTTGCCTGATGGACAGGCAACATTTTCCAGATACTGTTAAATTTTAGATCAAGCCAAATCAGTAGGAAATTATCCAATGGAACTCTCATAAAAAACAGTTTCAGCAGAAGTAAGAGACAGAAATAGGATAGAAGCTGGTTGGGGATTCATCTAATGGTAAGGGGACAGTGCTACAAGATTATTACTTTGAAAAATGTGAATGGGAGAAGAGGAGGTAGACACTGGACTGAGAATCTAAACTCAGAAGAGAGCTGTGTTTCCTTGGTTTGGCTTGTTTTTTAGAAAAGAAGAACTTTAGCATATTAGTGCAGGTTAAAGGCAAGAAGACAGTAGATAAGGAATAATAGAAGCTATAAGAGAAGGATGAAAAGGCAAAATGATAGGATACTGAAAGAGAAACTCCCCAGGTCAGTAGGTGCCCAATATGCTACTGGAGATCAGTGGAGAAATAACTTCAGAAAGAATGAAGGGAGGGAGCCAAAGCAAAAACAATACCCAGCTGTGGATGTGACTGGTGATAGAAGCAAGGTCCAATGCTGTAAAGAGCAATATTGCATAGGAACTTGGAATGTCAGGTCCATGAATCAAGGCAAATTGGAAGTGGTCAAATAAGAGATGGCAAGAGTGAACGTCAGCATTCTAGGAGTCAGTGAACTAAAATGGACTGGAATGGGTGAATTTAACTCAGATGACCATTATATCTACTACTGTGGGCAGGAATCCCTCAGAAGAAATGGAGTGGCCATCATGGTCAACAAAAGAGTCCGAAATGAAGTACTTGGATGCAATCTCAAAAACGACAGAATGATCTCTGTTCGTTTCCAAGGCAAACCATTCAATATCACAGTAATCCAAGTTTATGCCCCAACCAGTAATGCTGAAGAAGCTGAAGTTGAATGGTTCTATGAAGACCAACAAGACCTTTTAGAACTAACATCCAAAAAAAGATGTCCTTTTCATTATAGGGGACTGGAAAGCAAAAGTAGGAAGTCAAGAAACACCTGGAGTAACAGGCAAATTTGGCCTTGGAATATGGAATGAAGCAGGGCAAAGACTAATAGAGTTTTGCCAAGAGAATGCACTGGTCATAACAAACACCCTCTTCCAACAACTCAAGAAAAGACTCTATACATGGACATCACCAGATGGTCAACACCGAAATCAGATTGATTATATTCTTTGCAGCCAAAGATGGAGAAGTTCTATACAGTCAGCAAAAACAAGACCAGGAGCTGACTGTGGCTCAGACCATGAACTCCTTATTGCCAAATTCAGACTGAAATTGAAGAAAGTAGGAAAACCACTAGACCATTCAGGTATGACCTCAATCAAATCCCTTATGATTATACAGTGGAAGTGAGAAATAGATTTAAGGGCCTAGATCTGATAGATAGAGTGCCTGATGAACTATGGAATGAGGTTGGTGACATTGTAGAGGAGACAGGGATCAAGACCATCCCCATGGAAAAGAAATGCAACAAAGCAAAATGGCTGTGTGGGGAGGCCTTACAAATAGCCGTGAAAAGAAGAGAAGCGAAAAGCAAAGGAGAAAAGGAAAGATATAAACATCTGAATGCAGAGTTCCAAAGAATAGCAAGAAGAGATAAGAAAGCCTTCTTCAGTGATCAGTGCAAAGAAATAGAGGAAAACAACAGAATGGGAAAGACTAGGGATCTCTTCAAGAAAATTAGAGATACCAAAGGAATATTTCATGCAAAGATGGGCTCGATAAAGGACAGAAATGGTATGGACCTAACAGAAGCAGAAGATATTAAGAAGAGGTGGCAAGAATACACAGAAGAACTGTACAAAAAAGATCTTCATGACCCAGATAATCACAATGGTGTGATCAATGACCTAGAGCCAGACATCCTGTAATGTGAAGTCAAGTGGGCCTTAGAAAGTATCACAACGAACAAAGCTAGAGGAGGTGATGGAATTCCGTTGAGCCCTTTCAAATCCTGAAAGATGATGCTGTGAAAGTGCTGCACTCAATATGCCAGCAAATTTGGAAAACTCAGCAGTGGCCACAGGACTGGAAAAGGTCAGTTTTCATTCCAATCCCAAAGAAAGGCAATGCCAAAGAATGCTCAAACTACCGCACAATTGCACTCATCTCACATGCTCGTAAAGTAATGCTCAAAATTTTCCAAGCCAGGCTTCAGCAATATGTGAACTGTGAACTTCCTGATGTTCAAGCTGGTTTTAGAAAAGGCAGAGGAACCAGAGATCAAATTGCCAACCTCCTCTGGATCATGGAAAAAGCAAGAGAGTTCCAGAAACACATCTATTTCTGCTTTATTGACTATGCCAAAGCCTTTGACTGTGTGGATCACAATAAACTGTGGAAAATTCTGAAAGAGATGGGAATACCAGACCACCTGACCTGCCTCTTGAGAAATTTGTATGCAGGTCAGGAAGCAACAGTTAGAACTGGACATGGAATGACAGACTGGTTTCCAATAGGAAAAGGAGTTCGTCAAGGCTGTATATTGTCACCCTGTTTATTTAACTTATATGCTGAGTACACCATGAGAAACGCTGGACTGGAAGAAACACAAACTGGAATCAAGATTGCCGGGAGAAATATCAATAACTTCAGATATGCAGATGACACCACCCTTATGGCAGAAAGTGAAGAGGAACTCAAAAGCCTCTTGATGAAAGTGAAAGTGGAGAGTGAAAAAGTTGGCTTAAAGCTCAACATTCAGAAAATGAAGATCATGGCATCCGGTCCCATCACTTCATGGGAAATAGATGGGGAAACAGTGGAAACATTGTCAGACTTTATTTTTCTGGGCTCCAAAATCACTGCAGATGGTGACTGCAGCCAGGAAATTAAAAGACGCTTACTCCTTGGAAGGAAAGTTATGACCAACCTAGATAGCATATTCAAAAGCAGAGACATTACTTTGCCAACAAAGGTTCGTCTAGTCAAGGCTATGGTTTTTCCTGTGGTCATGTATGGATGTGAGAGTTGGACTGTGAAGAAGGCTGATCATTGAAAAATTGATGCTTTTGAACTGTGGTGTTGGAGAAGACTCTTGAGAGTCCCTTGGACTGCAAGGAGATCCAACCAGTCCATTCTGAAGGAGATCAGCCCTGGGATTTCTTTGGAAGGAATGATGCTAAAGCTGAAACTCCAGTACTTTGGCCACCTCATGCAAAGAGTTGACTCATTGGAAAAGGCTCTGATGCTGGGAGAGATTGGGGGCAGGAGGAGAAGGGGAGGACAAAGGATGAGATGGTTGGATGGCATTACTGACTTGATGGACATGAGTCTGAGTAAACTCAGGGAGTTGGTGATGGACAGGGAGGCCTGGCGTGCTGCGATTCATGGGGTCGAAAAGAGTCGGACACGACTGAGCGACTGATCTGATCTGATCTGATAAGAGAAGGAAAAGATAACAGGCCGAATAAGATTCTAGAGTAAGTGGTAAGTGATAGCATTTGGAATTAAGAAAACAGGTACATGGGAAGATTGTCTTTGAATAGATAGAAAAGAACTCACTCTGTCAATGGTTTTATAAATCATTCTATGGTTCTGGACTAAAAAGGCTGTTGGAAATATGAAGTGGGTGATGGACATGAATTTAATGGAAGGCATGTTTATGTCTGAGTTTTCTCTGTGAGATGGAAAGCAAGGTCATCAGCTAAGGGGTGGGTGGGAGTCAGGAAAGGTGAAAAGTTGGGAATAAATGCGGAGAGAAACCAGATGGGAGATGACAAAAGACGAGTAACAGTGACAAGCAGTATTAAACTTTTAGCAAGCATTATAGCATATAAAATTCATAATTTATATGTATATATTACTCTATGTTATTGCTGCTGCTGCTGCTGCTAATTTGCATCCGTAGTGTCCGACTCTGTGCAACCCCATAGACGGCAGCCCACCGGGCTCCTCTGTCCCTGGAATTCTCCAGGCAGGAATACTGGAGCAGGTTGCCATTTCCTTCTCCAATGCTTGGAGGTAAAAAGTGAAGTAAAGTCGCTCAGTCAAATCCGACTTTTCGAAACCCCATGGACTGTAGCCTACCAGGCTCCCCTCTCCATGGGATTTTCCAGGCAAGAGTACTGGAGTGGGTTGCCATTTCCTTCTCCCACCCTACGTTATTAGATATTAGGTAATATACTTGGGAATATTTGGTAAGACCTTGACTTGGATTGGATACAAATAGGTAGACTACTAGGTTACCTCTTTGACACAATGAAAATGTCTGTAGGGCTTTATACCAAAAATGACTTTCTTACTACCCCAGTTTCCTCCATTCATAATTCACTCATCTGACTATGAAAAGCTGTTCAAAACAAATACTTTTCCCTGAAATTTCTCTAAAATCTTGAGCATTTTAAGGTGAGGACAAAGTCCTGGAGTAATGGAAAACTAATATGTATAATAAAAGGCTAACTTCTAGGGACAGATACCAGGTGGGTTTTAAAAACAGGATTTGGAGGAATAGATCCTAAAAATGGACAAATAGTGCTGTATATTTTTAAAAGCTACTTTGATTTTCATTTTGCTTTTGGGAAACTTGAGCTTCTTACCTCAAGAATCTTTTGATAAATAGTTGGCACACTAGGGATTTTTTTTTTTAAGGTCAGAATTATTTTTCCTGGAGCTTATCCACCTCTGTTGAAGTTATGGATATATTTTTCTTTGGATTTCTTCTATTACATATAGGCTACTACGTGTCATTCATGTGTGTGTGTTTCTCCTCACTGAAGCTACAACACAGGAAGCATTCATTGATTTTGTTGTCTGAAAGAATATTATATCCTCAACAGAAATGAAAACTTGCCATTTATTATGAAATCTGACCTCTGTGTTACAGCAATGAAACTCCTAAAGATCAATGTGATATGTTGGGAAAAACAAAACAAGACACCATTAAAAATCAAAGTTGATGAAGGTCACTCTGTCTCATAATTCTCTTTTGTACGATTTCCAGTCCCTAGGAGAAATTAAGAAAGAAAAGACTAATATTTTCATTTCTTCTCTGAGAAACAATGAAAATGGAAGAAACCTCTTAGTGTAGTAGAATAAAATGGTCAGTCTATGGCTCTTTGGAGAAGAGAAACTAAAAGACTTTGCAAAATTAAACTGGAATGTTCCCAGAGAAGAGCCTCAGGAGATTTAAGGACCAGGCTAAGTACTTGGGTAGAGTCAACCCAAAGGTCATCACATTTGCATTCATGCAGAATGAAGAGTAAAAGCAACCTGAAGGATGAGATGGAAGTAAAATGGAGTGAACTAAAAATCAAAACATGGCATAAGAGGGGGCCTTGCAACTACAAACTTCTAGAAATCACATGTATCTTGGGGATGGCCTTCCCACAGTACTGGAGTAGTGGGGCCAGCACATTTTATTCTAGAATGTGGTAGGACAAGATGACTTCAAGTGATATCTAAGTTACAAGTGATATATAGGTTGCTTCTTTATCAAAGTTTTAAATCACTAGAAAATTTTAACTGAGTTGGGCTCTCAGCGCCTCATTGATATCATTTGAGGGGGAGACGGTACACATCACTATACTGCACATCAGAAATGCAGATGAGTGTTTATGTGGCTCATCTCCACTTAAGGAATGCAAGTCCTTAACTTCAGCTCGCATGTTCTGTATCTTGAGTCTCACTGCAATGACTAGTGAGCAAACTGAAGAATTTCCTGGAATATGGCTAGCATAAATACAAATACCTAAATATGATATCTAATATAGATTTCAATAAATTTTACCCACTAATGAACAGCACTATGCCTCTTGTTGTTCAGTCTCTAAGTTGTGTCCAACTCTTTATGACCCCATGGACTGCAGCACACCAGGCTTCCATGTCCTTCACCATGCCTCATGAGAAATATGTAACATATTACACTTGCCTGGCAAATACCATGGACAGAGGAGCCTGGTAGGCTGCAATCCATGGGGTCACTAGGAGTCAGACATGACTGACTGACTTCACTTTCACTTTTCACTTTCATACATTAGAGAAGGAAATGGCAACCCACTCCAGTATTCTTGCCTGGAGAATCCCAGGGACAGGGAGCCTGGTGGGCTGCCATCTATGGGATCACACAGAATCGGATACAACTGAAGCAACTTAGCAGTAGCAGTTCATATTATACTATCTTTTTTTCAACATTCATTATGTTGTTCAGCAGGTATTTTAAAAGTGATTGTTAAATGTGAATGTCAACAGATTTGGTACTGGCATGTGTACTTCCTAGAGAAGAAAGAGAATAAAATTTTTAGGTAAATCAAGCAAAACATATAAAAAACCATGAACTAATACACTTATTAAAAGTAGTTTGCTTAATAGTGAAGAAAAAGAGACTAAAAAATTATCTAATCAACATTGTAAAATGACAAACATAACTGATGAACTTCTTACTACTTTCCTTCATATTTTTCTATAGACTCTGCCCCCTCACTCCCAGCCGCCATATCATGACTCTTTTAAAATTGATAGAATGCACACTCATTTATCCTTAGTCAAGAAACTTTGTCAGGAAACATAGCCTTGGTGGTTATGAGTTTAAAAAAAAAAAGAAAGAAAATAAGTTTTAAAAACAGAACCAATGCAATATTGTAAAGTAATTAGCCTCTAATTAAAATGAATAAATTTAAATTAAAAAAAAAAGAATAATAATTTGCAATATTTTCTTGATCTAATTTGTCTTAGGGTTCATGCCTCATATTACCTCACAGATAAATTAGGAAAAAAACACTGCCTCATATCTTACAAAGTTGTAAGTTGAAAATGAAAACACTGCTCAGAATCTCTCAGTGAATAGCTCTACTCCCCATAAGTAAACTAAACATTTGAGATAATGCATCAACTCTTCAAAGTCATAGTTTTGTTTAATGTATATACCATCAATGCAGCGAATGGTATCTTTGGGTTCCCCATTTTTCTGAGGCACATGCATTTATATTACAGCACATGAAAAGGGCTAAAGTAAAACTATCTCATAAATATTTATTTGCAAGAATTTATTTTTGAAGGTGGTAAAAATGAAGTCTTACACTGATAAAGTGGAGGAAAGCATTAAGTCAACTGAGTCAATATTTGAAGAGGGAGGGTGAATACCAACTGCCAATTTGCTAATCAGCTCTCATCAATGTCCAAGATGACGGTCTTTCGTTGAGAATGCATTTCAGTCTTTGTTTATTAAATTTCAGATGGTTTACTAAAACTGCCAACAAGAGGACTAATTGATGCCAATTATAGGGTCTTTCTCAGAGGAATTGGAATGAGTCCACACATTCATTTCACACACATGACTCATCTGCCCTCAATTTAATAATGATGATTAGCCACCTTGATACCATTAGAAATAAAATACAGTCCTTGATTTGTCTTGTATAATATCTGATCTGACATTAAATCAAGATATTACTGGTGCTGATATAAACAGATTTCCCAGAATTTGGATTTAATTTTCTATTTTCCCCATATTACCATGTCTGTAGGAATGCAAAACTCAGTTTCAAAAGAAACAAGAATCTCATTTTTAAATATTATTGAAACGCTACTCTTGAAAAAGTCTTTTTATAGAAAATTCAAAAATAACACAAGCTGTGCTCCTATAGTGCATGTCTAAATGACAATGAAAAAGCACAATTTTAGTTTAATATTGAAGTGCAGTTGCTATTTATGATGTTGCTTTTTAAATGTAAATAACTGATCATATCCCCAGAAGTTAATGTCTTTCTTCCCCAAGCCCTATTGAAACTCTGACTCCTATATATTAATGTTCTGCTTCTTCATACCTTATTGAAATACTCATTCTATTTGAAAGCTACTATACAGACTCTGATGCTGGGAGGGATTGGGGGCAGGAGGAGAAGGGGACAACAGAGGATGAGGTGGCTGGATGGCATCACTGACTCGATGGATATGAGTTTGAGTGAACTCCGGGAGTTGGTGATGGACAGGGAGGCCTGGCGTGCTGCGATTCATGGGGTCGCAAAGAGTCGGACATGACTGAGTGACTGAACTGAACTGAACACATCTCTACAAAATAACAATGCTTTTATTCTTATAGGCAAATAATGAAATTCTTACATTCCAAAAGAAAGACTTTCCCTTATATGTATTTTTACTAAAAATTATAGGATTTTGCCTTAAAATGAAGAGAAAGGAGGATACAATCTATCGTTCGTCATGTTCTACTACATACCAGGCATTACACTAAGTATTTTTTAAGCATTTGTCTAATTTAATCCTCAGGGCACCTTTATGTTGTAGATATGGTGAGCCCATCTCAAAGATGAGGAAATGGAAACTAATTCTCTGGTGACAAAGTTATGCAAGGGAGAATATAGCATAGAAATGGAAGGAGACCTGGGACAATGACTTGTAGTAACTACAGAAATTAAGTGGTGTATGACTTTGCTTTGAGGGTAAAGATTTTCATATGAGTTAAAGTAACTATATACATATTTAACCAAATATAATGTCAATTGGAATTCTTTCTTACTTGAAAATAAATGAAAAAAATTATTTTGGTTCTACATGTAGTATATGATCTTGGTATAAAGAGTATCAGCAGATTGGCAGAGGTTCTCAGCAAAGTAAAATATTCTAAATCCATCAGCCTACCATCTCTCTTTGGGTGATTGCCTTCTGAGAATACAATATATACAAGCAAAGCCTGGTTAAAAAAGTAAGCAATGCTTACATTTCTAAACATATAGAAGAGGAGAAGACCCTGAGGATCAACAGTGGTTAATGTTACCTGAATAACAGGGAGATTAACAAAAATCACAAAATTGGTGCTTGCAGTTTACAACCATCACTCCTCCTATGTTGTTGGTTTAAGCTTTCTCTTTTTCATGTGATTTACAATAAACTTGGAATATGCAAATACCTTATCTCACCTTGGACTAATGTTTATACTTTATTCTTTAGAATAAACTCTTTCTGAAAATAACCTTGTATGAAATTTTGTGACACAAATCGTCATAATATCTAAAACTTCTATATTCAGTTCAGTTCAGTTCAGTCACTCAGTCATGTCTGCCTCTTTGAGACCCCAAGGACTGCAGCATGCCAGGCATCCTTGTCCATCACCGACTCCTAGAACCTATTCAAACTCATGTTCATCGCATCAGTGATGCCAACCAACCATCTCCTTCTCTGTCATTACATTCTGCTCCCACCTTGAATCTTTCCCATCATCAGGTGATGGGAATTTTCCAATGAATCAGTTCTTCACATCAGGTGGCCAAAGTATTGGAGTTTCAGCTTCAGTATCAGTCCTTCCAATGAATATTCAGGACTGATCTCCTTTAGGATTGACTGAATTAATCTCCTTGCTGTCCAAGGGACTCTCAAGAGTCTTCTCCAGCCCCACAGTTCAAAAGCACCAATTCCTCAGCACTCAGATGTCTTTTTGGTCCAAATCTCATATCCATACATGACATCCACATCATGAGAAATGCTAGACTAGATGAAGCACAAGCTGGAATTAAGATTACCAGAAATATCAATAACCTCAGATATGCAGATGACACCACACTTATGGCAGAAAGCAAAGAAAAACTAAAGAGCATCTTGATGAAAGTGAAAGAGGATAGTGAAAAGTTGACTTAAAACTCAACATTCAGAAAACTATGATCATGGCATCTGGTCCCATCACTTCATGGCAAATGGATGCGCAAACAGTGGAAACAATGACAGACTTTATTTTGGGGGGGGGGCACTAAAATCACTGTAGATGGTGACTGCAGCCATGAAATTAAAAGATGCTTGCTCCTTGGGAGAAAAGTTATGACCAACCTAGACAGCATATTAAAAAGCAGAGACATTACATTGTTGCCAGCAAAGGTCCATCTAGTCAAAGCTATGGTTTTCCAGTAGTCATGTATGGATGTGAGAGTTAGACTATAAAGGAAGCTGACAACCAAAGAATTGATGCTTTTGAACTGTGATGTTGGAGAAGACTCTTGAGAGTCCCTTGGACTCAAGGAGATCCAACCAGTCCATCCCAAAGGAAGTCAGTCCTGGGTGTTCACTGGAAGGACTGATGCTGAAGCTGAAGCTCCAATTCTTTGGCCACCTGATGTGAAAGAGTGACTCACTGGAAAAGACTTTGATGCTGGGAATGATTGAAGGCAGGAGAAGGGGACAACAGAGGATGAGATGGTTGGATGGCATCACGGACTCAATGGACATCAGTTTGAGTAAACTCTGGGAGTTGGTGATGGACAGTGAAGCCTAGCTTGCTCCAGTCCATGGGGTCACAAAGAGTTGGACATGACTGAGCAACTGAAATGAACTTGACTGGACAAACTTCATATGAAAAGACCCTGATGTAGGGAAAGATTTAGGGCAGAAGGAGAATGGGACGACAGAGGATGAGATGGTTAGATGGTATCAGTGACTCAATGGACATGAGTTTGGGTAAACTTCAAGAGTTGGTGATGGACAGGGAGGCCTGGCATGCTGTGGTTCATGGCGTTGCAGAGTCAGACACGACTGAGTGACTGAGACAAATCTTTGTTGATGATGTTTCTGTTATAATATGCTGTCTAGGTTGGTCATAGCTTGTTGGAGAAGGCTGTTGAGAGTCCCTTCTGCTGCACAGAGATCCAACCAGTTCATCCTAAAGGAGATCAGTCCTGGGTGTTCATTGGAAGGACTGATGTTGAAGCTGAAACTTCAATAATTTGGCCACCTGATGCAGAGAGCTGACTCATTTGAAAAGACCCTGATACTGGGAAAGATTGAGGGCAGAAGGAGAAGCTTGCTCCAGTCCATGGGGTCACAAAGAGTCAGACATGACTGAGTGACTGAAATGAACTTGACTAGACAAACCTTTGCTAGCAAAGTAATATCTGTGCTTTTTAATATGCTGTCTAGTTTGGTCATACCTTTTATTCCAAGGAGCAAGTATCTTTTAACTTCATGGCTGTAGTCTTCATCTGCGGTGATTTTGGAGCCCAAGAAAATAAACTGTGTCACTGTTTCCATTGTTTCCCCATCTATTTGCCATGAAGTGATGGGACTGGATGCCATGTTCTTAGTTATGTGGATACTGAGCTTTAAGCCAACATTTTCACTCTCCTCTTTTACTTTTATCAAGAGTCTCTTTAGTTCTTCTTGGCTTTCTGCCATAAGGGTGGTGTCATCTGCATATCTGAGGTTATTGGTACTTCTCCCAGCAATCTTGATTCCAGCTGGTGCTTCAGCCAGCCCAGCATTTTGCATGATGTACTCTGCATATAAGTTAAATAAGCAGGGTGACAATATACAGCCTTGACGTACTCCTTTCCCAATTTGGAGCCAATCTGTTGTTCTGTGTCTGGTTCTAACTGTTGCTTCTTGACCTGCATACAGATTTCTTAGGAGGTGGGTCAGGTGGTCTTGTATTCTCATCTCTTGAAGAATTTTCCACAGTTTGTTTTGATTCACACAGTCAAAGGATTTGACGTAGTCAATAAAGCAAAAGTCGATGTTTCTCTGGAACTCCCTTGCTTTTTCAATGATCCAGTAGATGCTGGCAATTTGATCTCTAGTTGCTTTGCCTTTTCTAAATCCAGCTTGAACATCTGGAATCCCACAGTTCATGTACTGTTGAAGCCTGGCTTTGAGAATTTTGAGCATTAGTTTGCTAGCGTGTGATATGAGTGCAATTGTGCAATAGTTTGAACATTCTTAGGCATTGTTTCTCTTTGGGATTGGAATGAAAACTGACTTTTTCTAGTCTTGTGGCCACTGCTGAGTTTTCCAAATTTGCTGGCATATTGAGTGAAGTACTTTCACAGTATCATCTTTTAGGATTTGAAAGAGCTCAACTGGTATTCAATTACTGCCACTAGCTTTGTTCATAGTGATGCTTCCTAAATCCCACTTGACTTTGCACTCCAGGATGTCTGGCTCTAGGTGAGTGATCACACCATCATGGTTATCTGGGTTGAAGATCTTTTTTGCATAGTTCGTCTGTGTATTCTTGCCACCTCTTCTTAATATCTTCTGTTTCTGTTAGGTCCATACCATTTCTGTGCTTTACTGTGCTTGTCTTTGCATGAAATGTTCCCTTGGTATCTCCAGTTTTCTTGAAGAGATCTCTAATCTTTCCCATTCTATTGTTTTCCTCTATATCTTTGCATTGATCACTGAGGAGGTCTTTCTTATCTTTCCTTGCTATTCTTTGGAACTCTGCATTCAGATGGGTATATCTTTCCTTTTCTCCTTTACCTTTCACTTCTCTTCTTTTCTCAACTGTTTGTAAGACCTCATCAGACAATCATTTTTCCTTTTTCCATTTCTTTTTCTTGGGGATAGTCTTGATCCCTGCCTCCTGTACAATGTCACGAACCTCTGTCCATAGTTCTTCAGGCACTCTGTCTATCAGATCTAATCCTTTGAAAGTGTTTGCCTCTTCCACTGTATAATCATAACTGATTTGATTTAGGTGATACCTGAATGATCTAGTGATTTTCCCTACTTTTTTCAATTTAAGTCTGTATTAGTAAGACTTAATTCATCATCTGAAAAGGTACATTAATGGACTAATGACTTAACATTTATTTTAAAAAATTCACTTCAAATAATCATTGCATATGAATAAACTCTATAATAGTTATTAGTCTTTTACATGACTCTAAAATAGATTTTAAATTTTTAATTGGGAGTATTGAGAATGTCCTTGAAAAGTTAAATGGGTTTATTAATGAGAAAAGTGAAAGTGAAAATAGCTCAGTTACGTCCGACTCTTTGTGGCCCATGGACTATACAGTCCATAGAATTTTCCAGGCCAGAGTACTGCAGTGGGTAGCCTTTCCCTTCTCCAGGGTATCTTCCCAACCTAGGGATTGAACCCAGGTCTCTCACATTCCAGATGGATTCTTTACCAGCTTAGTCATAAGGGAAGCCCTTGTTATAGAGGGATCTAGGTAAATATTAGTATATTTTTCTGCAGGCCTCATTTTTTTTAATCTTCGTAATAAAACAGATATGCCCATAGTATCCACCTGGTTTTTAAAAGAAAAGTAGTGGCTAAGAAAAAGTCCCCAAGCGAGATAAGTGTCTGCCTTATATAGTTTCCAGACACTATAAAATCATTTGTCACGACAGCAGCAACAAAATCACGGTTACAAAATACTCAGAAGTACATGTTTTTTACTTTAATTTTGATTTTACTAATGTCATTCATAGAAATTTTCACCAACTCTGCTCTTTGCTTGCTATTTGCAGGTGGTGGTACCCTTTCTGTCCATCTCTCTATTAATTTTCAGCTTAAATAAAAGAAATTCCTTTGTCCTGAGAACTTTAGCATACGTGACTGAATGAAAGATACAGAAATACAAAAGGCTTTACTTAAGGGTCTAATGAAAGAGAAAAGCTTTTCTAGGAATTTCAGGATAAATATTTCATTATTTGAGATGAAATATAGAAACATTTGTAAAGGCATTTCAAGACCTATGTTAATGAAGCCATGAAAAATTTTGATGTCTCCATAGATAAGGAGAATAATGCTGTGATACAGAGGAGAGAGCTTTTTGTTGTCTTTTAATGCCATTACACAACCTGATTGGCACTTGAACAAATGATTCAAGTGAACAAGTGAATAACTATATACAAATAACTGAATGAAGATTAAGTGTAGCATGGGAAAAAACTTTAATGATAGTAAAGGATTTTTAAAATATCAAACTATAGCAGACCTGAACAAAATGGTTTTCTCCTAAACTTATTTATTTCAAAGACAATACGTATCAGATATTGTACACTGTATCCTGAAAGCTTTTTTTCCCCAATATTACAAAATGTCTGTGGAGAATGAAGCCACAACATGTTGGAGATGTTATTTTTAACTGTGTAATTTATACACTGGGAATTTGACATAAAGAAAAAGATTTCACTGTTGTAGTAGAACATCATTTTGAATGTCAAAAAATCCTCAGAGGATCTGGTAACAAGAGCCACTCAGTACAAAATATTCCATGTACTGTGATATACTGAGAACTATTCACTAATGAGAAGCAGAAAATAGTAAGAAATAAATGTAGGTGCTTAGAACACTTGCCAGAATTGCCAGAGGGATAAAGGGAAACTCTGATCCATATGTTATGGGAAAGAATAACAAAATGTTTGTCAAAAGAGACTTCTATCAGAATTAACTTAAAATATCCGTGTACTCTTCATCTAGGTGTTTCAACAGACTGTTTCACTTTTAAACAACCTCAACATTAGATCATTTATGCCAATAAATATCTAGAGCCTGAAATAATCACTTAGCTGGATAAATCAATAAACAGCAATATTAGTTTAAAACAAGGGAAGAAAATATAGTGATTATATATGCTCTACATATTTGCAAGTTATTTTGTGTTTTAAATGTCATAAATAAGGATGAATTTAGTGATTATCAAATATATTTATCACAAAATGGGCAGTTTATTTCTAGGAAATACTTCCATCATCAATACTCAGTATATGTTAATCTTCTAATTTATAAATACATTTTAATTTATAATCTAACTCCAGTCAAGAATACTGGAGTGGGTAGCCATTCCCTTTTCCAGGGTATCTTCCTAACCCAGGGATCAAAACCTGGTCTCCCACATTGCAAGTGGATTCTTTATCATCTGAGCCACCAGGAAGCCCAATATATATATATATATTTGTAATATAAATACATTCTTCTTCTAAACATTTTTGTGAAACTTCACATACTTTCCTTATTAAAAATTTCATTAAAATATGTTTTATGCACTTGATATTATTGGTAATGCTTTATGTAGAAATAACTGTGCCTTTGCTTTTCTTATGATTTAGAGAAGAAAGTTCAAATTGAAAGGAAAATTTTTGATTGCAGGAAAATAAAGTTTATATGTAGAATAATGAAACTTTAGAACAAAAAATAGTTGTGACCCCATGTACTATACAGTCCATGGAATTCTCCAGGCCAGAATGCTGGAGTGGGTAGCCTTTTCCTTCTCCAGGGGATCGTCCCAACCCAGGGATTGAACCCAGGTCTCCTGCATTGCAGGCAGATTCTTTACCAGCTGAGCCACAAAGAAAGCCACAACAAAAAAATAAACAATAGGAAATTCTTACTAATGAATTTTACTAGCCTCTTTGCATTATTGTGATAATATGTAAAATATATTTAAGGCATTTTACACTGATGTCTTATACCAGACATAGCGGTAACTACAATAGTATCTAATAAAGAATATAGAGGCACTAGGCTAAGGACTGTAAATACACATTTATCTGCATAAAGTAGTATGTCTACAGTTAAGCCCATTTTAGAGACATGGAAACAAGTTGTATAATTGATAAAAGAATATAATGTTAATTAATTATAAGTACTGACACAAGGATTTTTAACCATGCTGTCTGAAACCAAACCCTCTGTTCTTTCCCCGCCATACTTCTTCTTGCATGTACTTATTCATAAGCATTTATGGTTTGTCTAGGATGAACCAGGCATCATGTTAGATGCTAGGTACTATGCTAGGTGCTAATAGCTAAGGAGGCTGAATGTACACAAAAAGGTATGCACTTTGCCAGAAAAATTGAATTTACATTCCAGTTCACCCAGTATAGCTCAGCTGGTAAAGAATCTGCCTGCAATGCTGGAGACCTGGGTTTGATCCCTGGGTTGGGAAGATCCCGTGGAGAGTGGAAAGGCTACCTACTCTAGTATTCCTGCCTGGAGAATTCCATGGACAGAGGAGCCTGATGTGCTATAGTCCATGGTGTTGCAAAGAGTCAGAAACTATGGAGTGACTTTCACTGTCACTCACTACAAGACCATAGACTGATTATGTAACTTGTTAGGGTGTGGTTCCTCCTCTACAAGTTGTAAATGACCATGGAATCTCCTTCATAGAGTTGTTATGAAGATTAATTTTTATGAACATTATCATAGTACCAAAACATGATATATACATATACTACAGTATATGTTATTATTGGCACTTCAAAGAGTTGTATTAAAGGTTAAATGAACCTTTATTAAATCTTTGGCACATCAAAAATATTATTTTTATGCTTTTCCATTCTACTAGAGAAAGATATATACTTACTGGATCAGATAATTCTCATTTTCTACAACATTAAAACCACAGGTGATTAACAGGAAATTACAGACATAGCTTGTTGAAAACATACTTATTATTGAATAATTACTTATGAATCTAGTCTGTTTTGTAGATTAAATAAAATAAGTTAATAGAAAGTTAGGTTCTGGGAGTCTTTTCTGCTCATTAAAAAAAAGAAAAAAAAACTGCCTTTTTGGCCTCTTATATTAACACCAGAAAGATTGATATTACTTTATTTGGATTCAACAAATAATATTTTTTTGAATGAACGTATGATTCTCTGTTCAAGATCTCAGAGTGTATGTGTGTGTCCTTTCAAATTAGGCTAATCTGAGAATATACTAGGAAGAAGACAGAGAAAACAATAGGCAAAAAAATCATTTTGGTTATGGAAAAAAATTGTCTTTCATTAAAATTAATAAAATTGTTTAGTTCTAGATGTTTTTGTCCCTGGAGTAGTGGGACATCTCAGGAAAAAATGTTTAAAAAAAATTGGGTCTGGTTCTGCCTTTGCTACTAAATGACTGGAAATAAAGCTCCTCATTTCTTTAGAATTCCTAGTGTGAATAGTAATAATATCTAAAATATATTGAGTACTTATCATTAAGTCATTTAATCTGCCAAGTAATATTATCCCATATTACCAACTAGGAACCACTGGCACTGTGAATTTTTTTAAGTGTCCTGAGTCCAGAGCTACTTTGTACTGGAATCTGGATTAAAATCTAGACAGTTTACTACCAGGGCTGTACTCTCAACCAATACACAGTGTAAAAATGAAAGAATGTAGATCCATGTATCCTCATCCAGCACTAATATTTGAGTTTATAAGGGTGTGAAAAATGACTTAATGTGAATGTGTCTATCGAAAAACTTGGAAATCAAATAGGAAAAAAAACTATACTACAAGGAAACTAAACAACATGTTACTAAAAGCAAATCGATCAATGAGAAAATCAAAGAGGAAATCAGAAAATACCTTGAGACAAATAACAATAAACCTAACAAAATGTATGGGATGCAGCAAAAGCAACTCTAAGGGGAAAGTTCATGAAGATATAGGCCTTCCTCAAGAAACACAAAAAATACAAATTAGCAATCTAACCTTCCACATAAAGAATTAGAAAAAGAACAAACAAAATATGGTCAGCAGAAGGAAGGAAATAAAAAAGATCAAAGAAGAAATAGATAAAATAGAGAACAACAACAAAACAATGGAAAAGATCAATAAAGCCAAGAGATCTGTTTTTGAAAGGATGAACAAAATTAACAAACCTCTAGCTAGGCTTACCAAAAAGAAAAAAAGAGAGGACCCAAATAAACAAAATAAAAAGTTAAAGAGGAAAAATAATGACTGATACCACAGAAATACAAAATACCAAAAGAAAATATGAAGAATTATATGCCAAAATAGACAACCTAGAAGAAACAGACATGTTTCCAGAAACATACAGCCTGCCAAAACTGAATTAAGAAGCAAGTAATTTCAATATACTGATCAATAGAAGTGAAATAGAATATGTAATTTAAAAATTCCCTGCAAGTGAAAGTCCAGAATGGGATGGCTTCACTGGGGAATTCTATCAAACATACAAAGAAGAACTTATCCATATCCTTATCAAACTATTCCAAAGAATTGAATAGGAAGGAATACTCCCAGCTTCATTTTCTGAAACCACCATCACAATCAAATCCAGATAAGGACACTACAAAAAAAAAGAATATTACAGACCAATAATTTTGCTGAATATAGATGGAAAACTCCTCAACAAAATATTAGCAAATGGAATTCCACAATATATAAAAAGGATTATACACCATGATCAAGTTGGATTCATTCCAGAGTCACAAGGATCGTTCAACATATGCAAGTCAATTAATGTAATACACTACATTAAGAAAAATAAAAGACAAAAGCCACAGGATCATCTCAATAGACTCTGAAAAAGCGTTTGACAAAATTCAATGTCCATTTATGATAAAAACTCATGTCAAAGTAGGTGTAGGAGGAACATATCTCAATATAATAAAGATCATTTATGACAAACTCACAACCAATGTAATCCTCAACAATGAAAAGCTGAAGTCTTACCTTGAAATTTAGAAACAAGAAAAGGATGCCCACTCCCACCACTTCCATTGAACATAGTGTACTTGCTATTCCTAGCCATAGCAATCAGACAAAAGTAATAAAAAAAGTTATCCAGATTAGAAAGAGATGAAATTATCACTCTCTGCAGAGAACATGATAATGTCTATAAAAAATCTTAGAGACTCTAAACAAAAACTATGAGAATTGATAAACATTCAGCAAAGTAGTAGGATACAAGATTAATTACAGAAATCTACTGCATTTCTTTATAGTAATAGTGAAATATCAGAATGAGAAAGTAAAAATAAATTCTGTTTAAAATTGCATCAAAAAACAAACAAAAAAAAACCAAAAACAAACAAAAACCTCAAATAAACTTAACCAAGAATGTGAAAGACCTATATGCTGAAAACTATAAAACATTGATAAAGGATATCAAAGATGATTCAAAGAAATGGAGAGATACTTTGTGCTCTTGAATTGGAAGAATTAATATCATGAAAATGGCCACAGACTACCAAAAACAGTCTGTAGATTAATGTGACCCCTATCAAAATAGTCATGACATTTTTCACAGTACTAGAACAAATAATCCTAAAATTATTATGAAAATATAAAAGACTCAGAATCACCAAACCAATCCTGGGGAAAAAGAACAAAGCTGGAGGCATAGCCTTACTAGAATTCAGGCAATATTACAAAGCTATGGTAGTCAAAGCAGCATGGTATTGACACAAAAACAGACATATAGATCAATGGAACAGAACAGAAAACCCAGAAATAAACCCACAAACTTATGGTCAATTGATCTACAATAAAGGAGGCAAAAATATACAATGGAGAAAATGGTGTTAGGAAAGTTAGCTAAATGTAAATCGATGAAATAAGAAATTCCCTCACATCATATACAAAGATATACTCAGAATTGTTTAAAAACTTAAATGTAAGACATGACACTGTAAAACTGAAAATAACATTTGCAAAATGTACTCTGACATAAACTGTAACAATATTTTCTTAGATCTGCCTCATAAGGCAAAAGAAATAAAAGCAAAAATAAACAAATGAGACAATCAAACTTAAAAGTTTTGCACAGCAAAGGAAATAATTAACACATTTCAAGAAAACAACCCATAGGCTGGGAGAAAATATTTGCAAATGATGCAACTGAAGAGGGCTTAATTTCCAAAATATGTAAAGAGCTTATACAACTCAATACGAAAACAACAAACAACCCAACCAAAAAATGGGCAGAGGAACTAAATAGACTTCTCTTAAAAAGGCATACAGATGGCCAACAGGCACATGAAAAGATGATCACCACTGCCAATTATTCGAGAAATGGAAATCAAAACCACAGTGAGGTATAATCTCATACTGGTCAGAATTGTTGTGTTGTTTACTCACTGAGTCATGTCCAACTCTTCTGCACCTCCATGGACTGTGGCCCATCAGGCTCCACTGTCCATGGGATTTTCCAGGTCAAGAATACTGGAATGAGTTGCTATTTCCTTCTCTAGAGGATCTTCTCAACCCAGAGATTGAACCTGTGTCTCCTGCTTGACAGGTGGATTCTTTGCCACTGATTGACCATGGAAACGCATTAGTTAGAATGACCATCATCAAAAAATCTACAGATAATAAATGCTGTTGGTGGGAATGTACATTGTTGCAGTCACAATGGAAAACAATATGGAGGTTCCTCAGAAAATTAAAAATAGAGCTCCCATATGATCCTGTAATCCTACTCCTGTGCATATATCCTGAAAAGAGGAAAACTAATTTGAAAAGATACATGCACCCCAATGTTCATCAGTTCAGTTCAGTTCAGTTCAGTCTCTCAGTCATGTCCGACTCTTTGCAACCCCATGAATCGCAGCACACCAGGCCTCCCTGTCCATCACCAACTCCTGGAGTTCACTCAGACTCACGTCCATCGAGTCAGTGATGCCATCCAGCCATCTCATCCTCTGTCGTCCCCTTCTCCTCCTGCCCCCAATCCTTCCCAGCATCAGAGTCTTTTCCAATGAGTCAACTCTTCGCATGAGGTGGTCAAAGTACTGGAGTTTCAGCCTTAGCATCATTCCTTCCAAAGAACACCCAGGGCTGATCTCCTTCAGAATGGACTGGTTGGGTCTCCTTGCAGTCCAAGGGACTCTCAGGAGTCTTCTCCAACACCACAGTTCAAAAGCATCAATTCTTCGGCTCTCAGCTTTCTTCACAGTCCAACTTTCACATCCATACATGACCACTGGAAAAACCATAGCCTTGACTAGACGGACCTTTCTTGGCAAAGTAATGTCTCTGCTTTTCAATATGCTATCTATGTTGGTCATAACTTTCCTTCCAAGGAGTAAGCGTCTTTTAATTTCATGGCTGCAGTCACCATCTGCAGTGATTTTGTAGCCCAAAAAAATAAAGTCTGCCACTGTTTCCACTGTTTCCCCATCTATTTGCCATGAAGTGATGGGATCAGATGCCATGATCCTAGTTTTCTGAATGTTGAGCTTTAAGCCAACTTTTTCACTAGTACTATTTGCAATAGCCAAGATATGGAAACAACCAAAGAGCCCATCAACAGATTGGTTTAAGAAAATGTGGTGTGTGTGTGTGTGTGTGTGTGTGTGTGTGTGTGGTCATATATGCTTCCCAAGTGATGGAGCAGTGAAGAATCCACTTGCCAATGCAGGAAATGCCAGTGATGCAGGTTCAACCCCTGGGTTGGGAAGATCCCCTGGAGTAGGAAATGACAATCTGCTCTAGTATTTTTGTCTGGAAAATTCTATGGACAGAGAAGCCTGGCAGGCTACTGTCCATGAGGTCACAAAGAGTCGGACACTACTGAGGACACATGCACACACATATACATATATACACACATATATAATATTCAATATTACTCAGCCACAAAGAATAATGAAACATTGCTATTTGCAGCAATATGAAGGGACCTAGGGAATATCATATTGATGTGATATCACATATGTGGAATCTAAAAAATAATGCAAGTGAATTTATATACCCCAAATGAAAACAGACTCATAGACATAGAAAACAAACTTACGGTTACCAAGGGGGAAAGGGAAGTGGTTGGGATAACTTATTTTTATTTTTGTATTGATTTATTTTTGGCTGCACTGGATCTTCATTGCATCTTGGGCTTTTCTCTAGTTGTGGAGAATGGGGGCTACTCTCTAGTTGTGGTGCTGGCTTCTCATTGCTGTGGCTTCTCTTGTTGCAGAGCATAAGCTCTGCATGGGTGCATGGTCTTCAGTACTTGCAGTGTAGGGCTCAGTAGATGCAGCTTCAACTGCTTGAAGCCTGAGCTTCACGCAAGGGCTCAATAGTTGCGGCACACAGGCTTAGTTGCTCCAAGGCACGTGGGTTCTTCCTGGACCAGGGATTGAACCCATGTCTCCTGCATTGGCAGGTGGATACTTTACCACTGAGCCACCAGGGAAACCCTTATTTTTTCATTTTTGGCCACAAAGATCAGCTCATGGGATCTTAGTTCACAACCAGGGATTGTATCTGGGCCCATGGCAGTGAAAACACTGAGTCTTAATTGCTGGACCACCAAGGAATTGCTGGGAGGGACAAATTATGGGTTTGGGATTAACAGAGACAAACTACTATACATAAAATAGATAAGCAAGAAGAATATACTGTATAACCCAGCACAGGGAACTAGATCCAAAATCTTATAACAAACTATAATGGAAAACAATCTGTATGTATGTATATATATGTGTGTGTGTGTGTGTGTGCGTGCACACACACATATAACTGAATCAACTTTGCTATATACCTGAAAATAACACAATATTGTAAATGAACTTTATGTCAGTAAAAAATATTTTTAAATTAAAAAATTTAAAACATCAAAATTATTTCAGCTCATGATCAAGATACTTCACAAATGCAAATTCTATTTTTCAGGTATAATAAATGGGAGTAGATTTTTAATTCTTAAGAACAATTCCTTTGGGGTATTTTTTTAAATTATTTAAAGAGGATATCTATAAGAATCTTTTACTAAGGAATATTTTAACTCTTTGAATAGATTTTCATAGGGATAAGGTTTATTTTCCTGTAGAACTTTCCTTCTTTAATGTTAATATGACTTGTTATAGATTTTAAATCTTTTACTATATTAGTTTCTGGTCATAGTTACAGAACTGAGAAGAAAATGCAATCCCTAGTAGTATGGTTTAGTAGCATCTGGAAGACAATATTAACACAGGTATATTATATGCATATATACGCACATGCATACACATGTACACATACATCCCAACACATTCACTCACTATTGGTAGATAAATCAGTCCAGAATTTTCAAATGCCAAAGCCTATTCATCACCATTGACAATTTAGGCCAGATTCCTGAGAATTGGGAGTGAGCTAGAAGATAGGATGTCATTTTAATCTTCATTCATTTTCACTTTTATTGTTTAATTCATAATACATGTGAATGAAACCTGTATTTGAAAAGGAAAAAGAAGAGGTAGCCTATTCCCTCCCTGTAGATGCAGGCAAACCTCTTCAAACCAATTATTAATAAGTGTTAACAGAATTGTTAATTATCCTGGGGTCACAACCTTTTGTAAAGCCTTCCAGAGTAGAAAGGGGGTGTGGCTTAGTTCACAGCAGGTTAAAACAGCCCTCTAATTGACAAATTTTATGCTTAGCAGTTGGGTTGGTGAGAGGTTAAATCACATTTACTCTCCTTCCACAGAAGAACATAGATGGATTATTACATATATCTTCCCTTCATTCATGAGACAAATATCTATTGACTCTCTGATTTAGGCTTCAGAGATCCATGGTAAACAACAGAGGCAGCCATTGTTCCCTGAAGCTTAGATTCTGTCTTTATGAGAAAGCAGTCACTTGCCAGTTTACAATTAAGAGAAATCTATTGTAGGATATGTTAGAAAATTCTAAGTCTAAAGACTTTCAAATAAAGCCTAGGCTGCCTTATTTCCTAATTCTGAACATCTGGAAGGACAAAGTGCTATACATGCACTCAAGCTCAAAAAAAAAAATTAACAAACTCCTCCTAATTCCAGCCCCATACCATCAATAAAACCCTGGCGTTCTCCAGATGCATCACGCATTCCAAGATTTCTATTCCTCTTAGATCATTTTAGTGCTTTTCTAACTATGGAAAGATGCAAGAATCCAGGTTCATAAACACTTTTCCTGAAATATATCTAACTAGCTAAGGGCCAGTTTTGCCTATTTCTCAAAGCACCACCACCACCTTCCTATTACTGCTGTCAACTGAAATAAAAATGGACAACTTTAGTTTCAGTTTTATTTGAAAACTTCCTGAGGACAATCACCTCTAAGTTAGTTCTGAAAAAGTGCTCCAAAGAGGTAGGGGGAGAGGCCAGTATATATGGTGATTTTGGCTAAGGGGTACAGGCGATCCAACATGCATCTTGGTAGAAGATTACTGCTAGTCACGAGTAATAGATATCTCAGTTAATTTTAGTGCTTTTCTAACTGTGGAAAAATGCAAGAATCCAGGTCCATAAACATTGTTCCTGAAATATATCTAACTATCTAAGAGCCAGTTTTGCCTATTTCTCAAAGCACAGAGTGCCTCATGCTGTTTTTTGTCATGAATTCCTTTCAGAACTTACTGTAGGTCAGCAATTATAGTGGCTAATAAACTGTGCAGAACCAGTTGGTGACATTCCTTGTTTTACATGAACATCACAAAATAGAACATGGATTACACTGGAACATACCCTTTCCCATAGAATAGGTTTAGAATTATTCTTATAAAAAAAAATGAAGCACCATTATTTATCTTTCTTGCTTATTTTCGTGGTTTGCCATTCAGAACCCTACAAATCCTGACTGTGGAGTAGGTAGATTTTGGGATTTAATTCTCTAGTTCTGCTATGTACAAGCTAAGTGAACTTAGGAAAATTATTTCACCTCCTAAAAGAACTACAAGTGATAATAATCTATTTGTTCTTGGTTATTAATCTGTATATTAGGAATATTCATCCAATGCTTTAGGATGTAGTTCTGGTCTTAGCTTTGTATTTAGCAACTCCCTTCTTTTTTGGATTTGTACAACCCTCTGCTGTTTAGTCACAGTGTCAGACTTTGTCTACTCTTTGTGACCCCATGGACTGTAGCCCGCCAGGCTCCTCTGTCCATAGAATTCTCCAGGCAAGAATACTGGACTGGGTTGCCTTTTCCTTCTCCAAGGAATCTTCCTGACCCAGGGATTGAATCCAGCTCTCCTGCATTGCAAGCAAATTCTTTACCACGCGAGACCATCAGAGAAGCTTTGTCTTTCAATAAATTGTTCATCAAATATAGATTATCAAATAGTAGGTTTGGAGTTGCTCATATCTTTGCTAATTTTTAGGGTACACAAGAACAGTAGTGATATCCTTCTTTCATTTCTGATATTAGTAATGTGTTTCTTCTTTCTTTTTTTCTCTCTTTCTTTTTTGTTGCTAACCTGGCTAGAGGCTTATCAATTTTACTATTTTTTTCAAAGAACTGGCTTTTGCTTTTGCTGATTTTCTCTGTTGCTTTCCTGTTTTTTTAATCTCATTCATTTCTGCTGTAATTTTTATTATGTCTCCTCTTCTGCTTACTTTGGATTTAATTTACTCTTCTTTTCTGGTTTCTACAGGTGAAAGCTTAGATTATTGATATTATTAGATCTTTACTTTTTTCTGAATAATGTATTTGATGCTATACATTTCCATCTAAGCATTGATTTGCTGCATCCCACAAATTTTGATAAATTTCATTTTCATTTAGTTCAAAATAACATCTTTCTCTTGAGTTTCCTTCTTTGTCAATATCGATAGTTAGAACTCTTTAATTTTCAAGTATGTTGGAATTTTCCATTTGTCTCTCTGTTATTCATGTCTATTTAGTTCTATTGTGGTCTGAGATCAGGTAATGTATCATCTTTATTCTTTCAAATTTGTTAACTGGTGTTCTGTGACCCAGAATGTGGTCTATGTTTGTAAGTATTCCATATGAGCTTAAGAAGAATATGTAATCCACATTCTTGGATAAAAGTATTGATAGAAATCAATTGTATCCAACTTATTATTGGTGGTGTTGAGTTCAACTATGTCCTAAGTGATTTATCTGTTGCTGATCTGTCCATTTCTGATAGAGGAGTGTTAAAGTCTCCAATTATAATAGTGGATTAAGAGTGAAGAGGAACTAAAAAGCCTCGATGAAAGTGAAAGAGGAGTGAAAAAGTTGGCTTAAAGCTAAACATTCAGAAAACTAGGATCATGGCATCTGGTCCCATCACTTCATGGTAAATAGATGGGGAATCAGTGGAAACAGTGTCAGACTTTTTGGTGGGGGGGCGCTTCAAAATCACTGAAGATGGTGACTGCAGCCATGAAATTAAAAGATGCTTACTCCTTGGAAGAAAAGCTATGACCAACCTAGATAGCATATTTAAAAGCAGAGACATTACTTTGCCAACAAAGGTCTGTCTAGTCAAGGCTATGGTTTTTCCAGTAGACATGTATGGATGTGAGAGTCGGACTATGAAGAAGGCTGAGCGCTGAAGAATTGATGCTTTTGAACTGTGGTTTTGGAGAAGACTCTTGAGAGTCCCTTGGTCTGCAAGGAGATCCAACCAGTCCATCCTAAAGCAGATCAGTCCTGGGTGTTCATTGGAAGGACTGATGCTAAAGCTGAAACTCCAGTACTTTGGCCACCTCATGCGAAGAGTTGACTCATTGGAAAAGACTCTGATGCTAGGAGGGATTGGGATCAGGAGGAGAAGGAGACGACAGAGGATGAGATGGCTGGATGGCATCACTGACTCGATGGACATGAGTCTGAGTGAACTCTGGGAGATGGTGATGGACAGGGAGGCCTGGCATGCTGCGATTCATGGGGTCGCAAAGAGTTGGACACGACTGAGTGATTGAAATGAACTGAACATATATTTCTGTATTCTATTTTTAATCCATATGTATCTTCATACTTAAAGAAGGTTTTTTGTTGACAACATGTAGTTGGTCTTGTTTTTTGATCTACTTTGACAATTTAAGTCTTTCAATTGGTACATTTAGACTATCAAAGTTTAAAGTGATTATTGATAGAGTTGGATTAATGTCTAAACTGTTTTTGTTACTGTTTTCTATTTGTTGCCTTGATTTTTGTTTTAAATCTCTCCCTTGTTTTCCTTCTTTGTGGTTTTAATCAAGAATTTTAAGTGATTTCAGTCTCTTGTGGGGTTACTGCTCCTTTCCCCTGGGTCCTGGTATGCACAAGGCTTTGTTTGTGCCCTTCAAGAGTCTCTGTTTCCTGCAGTCCTGTGCAAGTTCTGTAATCAAATCCTGCTGACGTTCAAAGTCAGATTCCGTAGGGATTCCCAGTCCCTTTGGCAGATCCCCAGGTTAGGAAGTCTGATGTGGGGTTTAGATCCTTCTCAGCAGTGTGAGAACTTCCTTGGTATGATTGTTCTCCAGTTTGTGGTTGCCCACCAAGCAGCTCTATGGTAGGGCTACAGGCTCTACAGTAGGGCTAATGGTGACATCATCCAAGAGGAATTATGTCACACCGCCCAGGATAGCTGCTGCCAGCGCCCCTGTCCCTGAAGTAGGCCACTGCTGACCCATGCCTCTGCAGAAAAGCCTCACTCACAGACAGGTCTGGCTCAATCTCTTATGGGGGACACTTAGCCTTTCCTCTGCATTCTAGTGTGCACAAGGTTCTGTTTGTGCTCCCCAAAAGTCTCTGGCAGTTATGAAGTTTGATTTTAAGGTGATTTCACCCTACCTAACGGGAGGAGCTAACCCAAGCCCGAGGTCAGGGGTGGCGGCTGAGAGGAGCAACCCCACATCCAAGGAGCGGTGGCTGTGCCGGTGCAAGAGGGCCTAGAGGAGCTACTCCACGTTCAAGGTCAGGAAGGGCAGTGGTGAGGAGATACCCCTCATCCAAGGTAAGGAGCAGTGGCTGCACTTTGCTGGAGCAGCTGTGAAGAGATACCCCATGTCCAAGGTAAGAGAACCCAAAGTAAGACAATAGGTGTTGCAAGAGGGCATCAGAGGGCAGACACACTGAAACAATAATCACAGAAAACTAGTCAATCTAATCACACTAGGACCAAAGCCTTGTCTAACTCAATGAAACTAGCCATGCCCTGTGGGGCCACCCAAGATGGGCGGGTCATGGTGGAGAGGTCTGACAGAATGTGGTCCACTGGAGAAGGGAATGGCAAACCACTTCAGTATTCTTGCCTTGAGAACCCCATGAACACTATGAAAAGGCAAAATGATAGGATACTGAAAGAGGAACTCCCCAGGTCAGTAGGTGCCCAATATGCTACTGGAGATCAGTGGAGAAATAACTCCAGAAAGAATGAAGGGATGGAGCCAAAGCAAAATCAATACACAGTTGTGGATATGACTGGTGATAGAAGCAAGGTCCGATGCTATAAAGAGCAATATTGCATAGGAACCTGGAATGTCATGTCCATGAATCAAGGCAAATTGGAAGTGGTCAAACAGGAGATGGCAAGAGTGAACGTCAACATTCTAGGAATCAGCAAACTAAAATGGACTAGAATGGGTGAATTTAACTCAGATGACCACTATATCTACTACTGTGGGCAGGAATCCCTTAGAAGAAATGGAGTAGCCATTATGGTCCATAAAAGAGTCCAAAATGCAGTACTTGGATGCAATCTCAAAAATGAAAGAATGATCTCTGTTCGTTTCCATGGCAAACCATTCAATATCACGGTAATCCAAGTCTATGCCCCGACCACTAACGCTGAAGAAGCTGAAGTTGAACGGTTCTATGAAGACCTACAAGACCTTTTAGAACTAGCACCCAAAAAAGATGTCCTTTTCATTGTAGGGGACTGGAATGCAAAAGTAGGAAGTCAAGAAACACCTGGAGTAACAGGCAAATTTGGCCTTGGCATACAGAATGAAGCAGAGCAAAGGCTAATAGAGTTTTGCCAAGAGAATGCACTGGTCATAGCAAACAACCTCTTCCAACAACACAAGAGAAGACTCTACACATGGACATCACCAGATGGTCAAAACCAAAATCAGATTGATTATATTCTTTGCAGCCAAAGATGGAGAAGCTCTATACAGTCATCAAGGACAAGACTGGGAGCTGACTGTGGCTCATATCATGAGCTCCTTATTAACAAATTCAGACTTAAATGGAAGAAAGTAGGAAAAACCACTAGACAATTCAGGTATGATCTAAATCAAATTCCTTATGATTATAGAGTGGAAGTGAGAAATAGATTTAAAGGACTAGATCTGATACAGTACCTGATGAACTATGGACTGAGGTTCATGACATTGTACAGGAGACAGGGATCAAGACCATCTCCATGGAAAAGAAATGGAAAAGAGCAAAATGGCTGTCTGGGGAGGCCTTACAAATAGCTGTGAAAAGAAGAGAAGCAAAATGCAAAGGAGAAAAGTAAAGATATAAGCATCTGAATGCAGAATTCCAAATAATAGCAAGAAAAGGTAAGAAAGCCTTCCTCAGTAATCAATGCAAAGAAATAGAGGAAAACAATGGAATGGGAAAGACTAGAGATCTCTTCAAGAAAATTAGAGAAACCAAGGGAACATTTCATGCAAAGATAGGCTAGATAAAGGACAGAAATGGTATGGACCTAACAGAAGCAGAAGATATTAAGAAGAGGTGGCAAGAATACACAGAAGAACTGTACAAAAAAGATCTTCACAAACCAGATAATCACGATGGTGTGATCACTGACCTAGAGCCAGACATCCTGCAATGTGAAGTCAAGTAGGCCTTAGAAAGCATCACTACGAAAAAAGCTAGTGGAGGTGATGGATGAACTATTTCAATTCCTGGAAGATGATGCTATGAAAGTGCTGAACTCAATATGCCAGCAAATCTGGAAAACTCAGCAGTGGTCACAGGACTGGAAAAGATCAGTTTTCAATCCAATCCCAGAGAACAGCAATGCCAAAGAATGCTCAAACTATTGCACAATTGCACTCATCTCACACGCTAGTAAAGTAACACTCAAAATTCTCCACAGCAGGCTTCAGCAGTACATGAACCATGAACTTCCAGGTGTTCAAGCTGGTTTTAGAAAAGGCAGAGGAACCAGAGATCAAATTGCCAACACTGCTGGATCATCGAAAAAGCAAGAGAGTTCCAGAAAAACATCTATTTCTGCTTTATTGACTATGCCAAAGCCTTTGATTGTGTGGATCACAATAAACTGTGGAGAATTCTGAAAGAGATGGGAATACCAGACCACCTAACCTGCCTCTTGAGAAACCTATATGCAGGTAAGGAAGCAAAAGTTAGAACTGGACATGGAACAACAGACTGGTTCCAAATAGGAAAAGGAGTACATCAAGGCTGTATATTGTCACCCTGCTTATTTAACTTATATGCAGAGTACATCATGAGAAATGCTGGACTGGAAGAAGCACAAGGTGGAATCAAGATTGCCAGGAGAAATATCAATAACTTCAGATATGCAGATGACACCACCCTTGTGGCAGAAAGTGAAGAGGAACTACAAAGCCTCTTGATGAAAGTGAAAGAGGAGAGTGAAAAAGTTGGCTTAAAGCTCAACATTCAGAAAACAAAGATCATGGCATCTTTTCCCATCATTTCATGGGAAATAGATGGGGAAACAGTGGAAACAGTGTCAGACTTTATTTTTGGGGGCTCCAAAATCACTGCAGATGGTGATTGCAGCCATGAAATTAAAAGATGCTTTGTCCTTGGAAGGAAAGTTATGACCAACCTAGATAGCATATTCAAAAGCAGAGACTACTTTGCCAACAAAGGTCCGTCTAGTCAAGGCTATGGTTTTTCCAGTGGTCTTGTATGGATGTGAGAGTTGGACTGTGAAGAAAGCTGAGCGCCAAAGAATTAATTCTTTTGAACTGTGGTGTTGGAGAAGACTCCTGAGAGTCCCTTGGACTGCAAGGAGACCCAATCAGTCCATTCTAAAGGAGATCAGCCCTGGGTGTTCTTTGGAAGGAATGATGCTAAAGCTCAAACTCCAGTACTTTGGCCACCTGATCTGAAGAGTTGACTTATTGGAAAAGACTCTGATGCTTGGAGGGATTGGGGACAGGAGGAAAAGGGGACGACAGAGGATGATACGGCTGGATGGCATAACCGACTCAATGGACATGAGCCTGGTGAACTCCGCGAAATGGTGATGGACAGGGAGGCCTGGCATTCTGCGATTTATGGGGTTACAAAGAGTCGGACCCGACTGAGTGACTGAACTGACTGAACTGACTGACCACCTCACTGTGGCTTCTTCTTTGTTCTTGGATGTAGGATATCTTTGTTTGATGAGTTCCAACATCCTCCTGTTAAGGGTTGTTCAGCAGCTAGTTGCAATTTTAGTTTTCCCACAGGAGTAGATGAACACATGTCCTTCCACACTGCCATTTACCTACACACACAAAAAAATGAAAACAGTTACAGATTTTATTTTCATGGGTTCCAAAATCACTGTGGATGTTGACTGTCAGACATGAAATTAAAAGTGGCTTGTTCCTTGGAAGAAAAGCAATGACAAGCCGAGACAGTGTATTAAAAAGCAGAGACATTACTTTGCTGACAAAGATCTGTATAGTCAAATCTATGTTTTTTCCAGTAGTCATGCAAGGATGTAAGAGTTGACCATAAAAAAGGCTGAGCACCAAAGAATTGATGCTTCTGAACTGTAGTGTTGGAGAAGACTCTTGAGAGTCCCTTGGACTGTAAGGAGATCAAACCAGTCAATCCTATAGGAAATCAACCCTGAATATTCTTTGGCAGGTCTGATGCTCAAACTGAAACTCCAATACATTGGCCACCTGATGCAAAGAGCTGACTCATTGGAAAAGACTCTGATGCTGGGAAAGCTTGAGGCCAGGAGGATAATGAAGTGACAGAGAATGAGGTGGTTGGATGGCATCACTGACTCAATGGACATGAGTTTGAGCAAACTCACTTAAGTAGAATAGATATTTCTCCAAATTCTGTTTTTAGTTCACATATACAAATAATAAAGAAGTAAATGTGAGAGAAGAAATAGTTATGATACTCCAGTAATAATAATGATAAAAAAAAAAAACTACACCAAAACAAGCAAAATCGGAAAAAAAAAAAAACATCAAATTGGAGGAATACTAGTTGCCAGTTCCTAACTAGGCATGCTAACTTGAAAGCATCAAGTTCAGAGCCAAATATTAAAAAGACATCTAATAAATCATTTTCTTTAATAGAATGAGCAGCTATAACCTAAGATATTTCTTGGGACTGCTGTGAGGAACAGCTCCCAAATTCTAAAATCAGACATTGAGCTATTTGAGGAGATTTTTCAGCAAGAGGTTTGTAGGTTCTGGTTTACATTTTCCAGACTCCAATTTCAGAGTTCTCTTCAACTTCATTTTGATTCTTTACAGCTAAATAACCACCAAATCTTCTTCATGGAGTCCTCCCATTGCCTCTTGATTTTCACAGCAATGAATGGTTCTTTTAAAACACCAGAATTGTCATATCATAATGCTGAGATATTCCCTCAGCTATATCCAGTCTGTTAATGATGCTATCAAAGCCCTTAATTTCTGTTATAGGATTTTTTTTTTAATCTGTAGTATTCTTTTTTATTCTTTCTTGGAATTTCCTTGTCTCTACTCTCATTCTTATTTATGTATTCTTCCATGCTGTCTATTTCATCCATGTGACTCTTGTACAGTATTATCATTGTTTTAAATTCCTCATCTGATAATTCCATCATCCACGCCATATCTGATTCTAATTCTGATGCTTTCTGTTTCTTCAAACTGCACTTTTTACCTTTTATATGCACTGTATTTTTTTTTTTTTTTTTTTTAGCTAGATATGATATACTGGGTAAAAGAAACTGATGCAAATAGACTTTTTTTTTTTTTTTTGGCTACATGGCTTGTGGGATCTTAGTTCCCAACTAGGAATTGAACCCCAGCCCTTGGCCGTGAAAGCATAGAATCTTAACCACTGGACCACCAGAGAATTTCCATTAGACCTTTAGTAATGTAGTAGCAAAATGTGAGGGAAGGGAAAGGGTTCTAGAGTCCTGTGATTAGGCCTCTGTCCTTCAGTCAGCTTGTGATTCTTCTTTTCCCCTCTCTTTGGTGGAACAAGTTGGCTCAAGTGGGCTGAAGTTGTGTATTTCCCTTTCCGTAGTTGGTTGGGCTCTGATAAAATCCCAATAGTATAGGCTCTGTTAAGACAGTTTCTCTTGAGTAAGTGCATGCCTTGTTAAGAGAAAAGAGTGCTCTGACATGTTTCAAAACTGTTCTGTTTCCCTCTCCTCCTACAGGGGAATTTTCCCCTTACGCTCACTGTGAGAAGCTGGGAGGGTTCCTGGAGGTAAAACTCACAGAAGTGTGTTGTTCCGCATTGACTGAGTCTCCTAGAGGTTTTGCCTCTAGGCTTGTGTAGAGTGAGCCTCCACAGTTTGTCACTGCTCACCTAGTGCTGTTTCCCACTGAGGTTTCTGCTCCTAAGTTTTGCTCCAATAAGGTGATTCTCTGTATCTGCCTGCCTGCCTTTCTAATTACAGGGGCAGTGGTTTTTGCTCTGTGACATCACTTCTCTGACAGATCCAAGAGGAGTTTTGATTTTTCAGTTTGGTCAGCTTCTTATTTGTTTTTTTTTAGAACAGAGTGAAAATTTCCAAGTTCTCTACATGCTAGACTGGAAATTCTTTTATGGTTTTTAGAACAGAGTGAAAATTTCCAAGTTCTCTACATGCTAGACTGGAAATTCTTTTATGGTTTTTACAGTGTGGTTTTACTGTCAAATTTTCCCACTTACATATAGTCTACACACTCTCCAAATTGTCCCAGAATTGCCATTGCCACTTCTACTATTGAGAAACAATTAAAAAAAAAATCTGAACATGCTGTTTTTCTGGCTATATTAAATAGACATATTATTACTATGAGAAATGCTACAAATACAGCATCTTTTCTTTCACAAGGGTTTATAAATGTGAGAAAATATATGCATGTAAAAATCATTTCTTCTTGTTCTTAGGCACTAAATACTTATCTCCTCTTTAAATTCTATACCTACCTAGATGTAAGCACCATGAAAAACTTTACTCTCAATTCTTTCTGAAAGCAGTTTGTTAAGCAGAGGAAAACAGAACTGTAAAATTAAAACTTTGGACGTGATACTGCTACCTAACCAAACATGTGTCTGCTCACCCACATCCAGTAAAGCCAATCTACTGAAACCTGGTTGTGGTGAAGGCAAGTGCAGCATTTATCAGCAGACACCAAGCAAGGAGTCTGAGACAGCTAAAACTCCCAGACTCTCCACTGGGTTTCAAGAATGCATTTTTAAAGGACAGGTGAGGGAGGAGGGTCCCAGGGTATGTGACTGGCTCATAACAGTTCTCTGATTGGTTGACGGTGAGCTGACAAGGTGGTGTCACAGGGTTACCATGATGAATCTTTGGGCTCCAGTAAGTCTGGGGACTATATGCTCAAGGCCATCAAGTAGCTAAAGCCTTGCATTTGGTGAGGGGTGTCTTTTAAAACATCTTTAGCATCTTTAAAACATCTCACGAAATGTGCATCACATCCTGTTACCTTGAGAGAGGAACTAAAGCAGGGGATACTGGGGAGGGGTCTGTTCCAGGAAGGCCCCATGGGGTCCTGCTCAGTTACAATGCTGGAGGTACATAGAATTTTGCACATGTAGAATATTAATATATTTAAGTTTAATTAAGCATGTCAATGAGAGTAATTTTATAGCTTCATGATATCTAATTTCAGTGACTTTAGCAAAGCAGATTTGTCTCATTATTTCTGTCCATTTTGTGTGCATGTGTGTTTGTAGTTTAATAGTCCTATACATAAAGATCATCTTAATCTGTTTTAAAATATTCAGACACCTGCAATAACACATAGTCATAAAGCTCTTTTATTATCAAGTTATTCATCCCTCAGCTTGTCTTCATTACAGGTCTTATTGGAAGATTTCCACCCTTAGCCCTATTCTCTTAGCAGTTAATTAAAATATTCTTGCTATTGAAATGCACTGTATAGTCTCTATGAATTAGGGGATGTCAAATATTGTAGTTTGCTTAGAGTAGCTAGAATTCAATTGTTTTTTTTTAATACCCATTATTTCATACTTGCTGTGATTTAGAAAAATTGCTGATGCATCAATTAATGCAAATTGTATAAAGGCTCCTTTAATTTAGGCTTAAAATGCCAGATCCAGCTTTGTATTTTCATGATCTGCAACTTAAAATATGGGGTTCAATTTTCATTTACCTAAAGTTCCCCAGTAATAAAGACGTGTCTGTTAAGGACATCTGTTACAATTTGGTAACCTCTAATTTTAATGGGAAATAATAGAGTTCAAGTCTGTAAGATTAGAGGTTATGGAATAGGTCTTTACACTGGTTTGGCGTCCTTGATATAATGTTCTGCCAGCCAACCTAATATATTCACAAAAGGCTCAAAGTCTTGGTTCTGCAGGCCAAAAAAAGAGAAAGAAAGAAAAAAAACACTTTTCTATCTTGTCACTTTGCACATTGCCTTGTTGAAATCTGCCACCACCTGCTAAAAAAGAATTTCTCTTTTTTAAAAGCACATGAAGAGAAAACAATCCAGTGCATAATTACACAGTAAAAGATACTTTACCAACTGGCTAGGAGGGGAAGAAAGGAGAGGAGAGAAGGCTAGAGCTGGAAATCTTTAAAGCTCTGCGTGTTTCCTAAGGCACCAGTGGAGCCCATGAACTCTCACTGATGTTCAGGTTTTAGATATTTTCTTCCAGGCAGGGCATGGGTGATGGGGGTGAGGAGAGGACCAAACCTTTCTCTCCTCTTTCCTCTCTGGAACTGACAACCTATAGATCGTAAAGAAAATGCATCTGAGAAAACAATTATATCTGCCAGCATCAGCAATTGTAACAATGAAATTCTCTTTTTCTCTTTATTCAAGCCTAACTTAAGTATTCCCTTTGAATCCAAGTCCTTAATGGCATTTATGACTCTCACGGGTATTTATTTTAGCTGAATATCTTGCATTTGCTATGCCAAGAACAATCTTGAATAAAAAAGATTCCTGTCACTTTATTCAGGCTTCAACAAAAAGCAACCAAGCCAGTAAATCACTAAATGGAACTACCAACTTCCTATGACATGCATGAATAATGCCTTAGCAGTTTGCTCACCGGAAAGATTAGAATGGGAGTGAACACAAGCCTGTATAAGTATGCCTAGACAAACTGAGCCCAGAACTCTATCAAAATCAATTTCTCCCACTTGACATCTGAGTATTTTGAAATGTTCTAACAAGAAGCAATAGAATTAAATTTCTTTCCAATTTGCTTTCAACATAGAGGAAGAAGTATGCTAACCAAACTCACCAGGTTTTACTCATTGCTGAAAGTCCAGTGTTAACTTGAGGCCACTTTAAGGGGAGAAAAAAGATGAAGGTAAACATTGGTGTTACAAAAACTGTCAAAAATTGAGCAAGTCATGTTTCACACAAATACTTTTTTTTTCCTTAAGGTGGGTAAAACTGGAAATGACCTTGATCCAAGTCCTTGATCTTGACTTTGATCTTGTATCTATATTAGAGTATAAGAAAAGAAGATAAATTACCTATGCAGATTACCCTAAGTAAGATTATGACAAGATTATACCATTTTCAACATCTATAGAAGTTTGATGAATATATTTTTTTATGGTCAGTCCTCTAATAACTGTCCTTACCTACAGGTTTATTTGTCAAAACTGTAAGAAAATCCTGTATACATGTTGCTCTGACTAGGTACTTTGCTCCCCCATGGAAGCAAACAGCTGCTGCTGCTGCTGCTAAGTCACTTCAGTCATGTCTGACTCTGTGCGACCCCATACAGAAAGAAATTCAAATGTGTTGCTTTCCCCTTTAGTCACACTGTGTTTTAGTTGCCTTCTCTCTAAATAGAGTGTGGGTGTGTGCTCAGTCGCTTCAGTCTTATCCGACTCTTTGTGACCCCATGGAATGTAGCGTGCCAGGCTCTTCTGTCCATGGGATTCTCCAGGCAAGAATACTGGAGTGGGTTGCCATGCCCTCCTCCAGGGGATCTCCCTGACTCACAGATCGAACCCTCCTCTCCTAAGTCTTTTGCATCACAGGTGGATTATTTACCACTGAGCCACTGGTGAAGCCTTTAAATAGAATAAACTAGTTAAATCATTATATTCGGTCACAAAGTGTATAAATGACCGCCTTTCATATTTCCAAGTGAATGTCCTACTTTATGCTTTATCTTCCTAAAAAAAAAATTATGTTAAATTGTTTACCTCCTACCAAACTGACAAAGAAATTTTCACATTCTAGAGAAGAAATAAGATGAAATTATTTATGGCCTACCTAATCAAACACAATTCAATTTTCAAGTAAACTAAATTGTCTTAAAGTATTTTTAAACCTTAAATAATTCTGTGTTTTCCTGAGTTTATTTCAAAATGGTTTTAACAGTAGTAATAACTAGAGTCTTCATATATTATTAATCAAGATTCTTTTCTCGGATGTTTAAAAGACGACCATTTTTTTTTTATTAGAGAACTTAAAAATTAAAAATAAATAAGAAAGCTGGGACATTATTTTCAGGCTCCTGTGACTCTTTTGGTGATTTATAGATTAATCAATCATCAATGGGATTAAAGGCCATTTACACTAAACAAATTGCTTATGGCTGCAGCAAATTGTGTTTTGAGATTTAGTGATAGGGACTATAAATTGCCAGTCATGTTATTAGACATATAAATCAGAGAGTTACTGAAAATTGATTAGCTGACTCCAATTTTTCTGAATACGTTGTTACTCTGGCTTATTATTTTTCTTTCCCAGGTCAAAACAGTTCAACTCTAAACTGAGTGAAGGAATGTGAATTTCTATAACTAAGGCTAATAATTAAGGGTTTTTATTTTTGCTGTTACATTTTTATAAGATGTTCTTATAGATAAAGAAAACTAGATTTTTGTCTTTATGTGAAGACTGCAATGTTGTTGTTGTTTTTTTAATTCATTATCTGAGTATAATTATCCTAGGTATGAAAAATAGTATAGTTTAATTAAATAATTGTAAAGCCTTCTGTTTAAGGATGGAATTGAGTTATAAGAAACCCATAATGAACACAGGTTTCCTCCTCCTTTAGCACTTTCCTAAGATCCCAGTTTTATAACCCACTTTTAAGAATAGAGAAATCACAAAAAAGGAAAGCATGTACTATGCATATTTCTTTTGTTGTGAGGACCTTTATGATATTCAGCCATCATGAAATGATAGAAGAACATTCATTTTTTTTTTAAGCAAGCACAAATTATTTGCTGTCTGGGTGAGTGATTGATTTAGGGGAATTAGTCTGTATACAGACTTTGAGTTCTGAATTAGTATGCTAGCTTGCCTGACACTTCTCTCTTCTTATAGCAATATGCCCCATGCAAAATTACTAGAATATTCTTACATACAGCCTTCATTATATTATTTCCTTGATAGAAAATTTCAATGTCTTCCCAATTATCTGCAATATAACATTCAAAAATTCCATTTTCTCAAACTATTCTTTACAAACTCTATCAGAATCAGAGAAAATGTACTTTGAAGAACAGAAAAGTGTCATAACCATATCACTAGCTAGCAATCTATAATAAACAATTATCAAATAGTTGAATTAATCTAAAACCAAGTATACAAATTACAAATAAATTTCAAATATATTATCAAATATCCCATTCTCATCAACTCCAAAAATTCAAACAGGGGGATGATAAGAGAAAAAAAGGGTGCTCTTTTTCTCTGATAACCCATCACTGAGCTAAACTGCTGGGCAGTGCATATATACAAGATAAGGTGAGAATTGTTGGATTTAGAGTAATCTGGGTTCAAATTTTATCTCTTATGAACTAGCTGTATTATGATGGAAAACACTACTTGTTATTTGATGCATGTAATAATTTGTGACCTGAACTTTGCAAAAGATTGATGTAAAATCACAGCTTGGTCCCTTAATCTCCAAATATATCAAGAGCTCATGCTCCCAAAGGAATATACAATTTTTGAGTAAAGATGTACAGCGGAAGGCTGGTAGTGTGTATTATATACTCACTCTGTATTTAATCATCATAAATGTCATGACTTGTGCTTAAACATGCAAGCTGAAGTTACAAACAGAAATACATATTCAGTTAATTCTGTCACAAATATAAATATTAGAGAACTATTTTAACATCCAGGAAAAAGAGAGATTTTCAGTTATTCTTGTATTTTTGTCTCGACTATTAGTGTTAGCTTTTACAAGAACTTTAATTAATCTGATCTATACCCTTTCAGCACATAAAAATGTGCAAAGGGAATATCCAACTGTATGTATCCTTAAAGATTTCTAAAATAAACATTAATATTCATGTTTTACCTTTCTGTCATTTGGTTGTAGAGTAACACTTGATTTATGTACAAGACTAAGATGCTGGAGGTGGTAGAGTTTTTTCTTTCTTTTTGTCTATTTTCTTCAACTATGCTATGAGTGATTTCCTCTGAACAAAATGTTTTTCAAAGTTTGTTATGGTTAAAATGTCAAAAATGTTGGTAAATGTTCTGAGGGTTTCACTAAACCACAAACCTTTCTGCAGGTTTTCTTTCTTTCTTTTTCTTTTTTTATTTTTTAATCTATATTAAGTTCCCCATGGGTACACTGCTTCATATGAACTGTTTTTCCATTGAAATAAAACAGCCCTTTGGTTCAAAGAAATAAAAAGATGTTGTTATTCTTAGAATTACACCAATATTTTCTTTGGTTATATTATAATAGAATTTCTTTTTATAGAAACCAGCTGAGGCGGGAAAAAATCTCTCAAAATTGTAGCAAAGTAATCCCTCTGAACTATATACTTTTAAAGATATCTATACATTTAAGCAGACGTGCACTCAGAATAATCTCAACAATTCCAGCTCTAATAAATTAGACCAGTGTCTTCTGCCTGTCAGTTCTTTCCCTTTCTGTTCTTTGTATTTGAATAGTTTTCTGAGTAAGGAGTTGATATTTTTTGGCACTATAAAATATGTCAAAGCCAATGTAGTCATCAGCACCGGGAGACCAAGGGTGTGAAAGAATTATTAAAGCCTTCCTGAGACTTGAACAACCAAAGCTGATTTTGGACTCTGTTGCTTGCACCTGACTAGGATTAATAAAGACTCAGCATACAAGTGATGTGCAGGTACCACATAAAATGATCAAGTCACATATACAGAGGCCAGTCTTCCTTACGAGACTCATCAAATGTGCCATAGTGAATATGGAAGGAAGGACCTTTGCAGTTTCTACAACACATTAAGGTATCATTAATTTTTAGTCTATTTTCCCCACCCCATGCTCATCCCCCTAAAAAACCCTTGCTTGGTTTAACATTGTTGGAATGACTCTCAGAGGGTGTCACAAGAATAAGACAGACAATCAAAAATGGCTTGACAAGGCAGTCTGTACATCTGCAGAAGAGTGTGCTGCAAAGGTCTGGGAGCAAGCACACCGAGTGGTAAGTGAACTTACCACTTACTAGTGGTTTTTAGCCCTAAGATGCAGGTTAGGGCTGCATCTGACTCCTCATAGGTTGAGGACCACAGACTTGCAATCTTTCCTGGATGTCACCTAAGTTTTTATTGGTTCATTGGTCTCCACGAGGGCCAGGAATAGTACTTGTAAGTTCCTAATAGGATTCATATTAACTATTTTCCCCATCCTTTTAGTTTTTTGTGCAGGATAAGGGCCTCAGAATTAGCCCACCAAAATTTGCTTATGAGTAAGGAGAATGAGGGAAAGAACAAAGGATTGGCAACTAGCCACCATTTTAGAAATCTTATTCACATTTCAGGTATATACCTTTTTGTTCTACTATTCTAGGAATGAATCACTTCTTTATTTCTTATAACTTCTCCTTTGATAGGAAATACTGTATCTTTATTACAATGTTTCTTTATTATATCTTTGTATTTTCCTATTTCTGAACCAGTCCCCACCTGATTTTCTACTTGATATTAAGGTAGAGTTTAGAGTGAGTAAAATTTGTAATATCAACTCTGTAAAACAAGACAGGCACCAGATATTTAGTTCTTGAATTATCACACTGAGCTGAAGTCAGCTCATTAATCTTCTATTTTCACCCCAAGATTCCAAATCGACACACTTATGCAATTTAGCAGTTACAGAAATGATTAATAGGTTTCTTTGGTGCTAACCTAATTGCCGTGACACTAAAGACAAGAACATTACAAAAGATAAAGCGTTGGGACCAGAATTACCTCCCTTCTAGGTAGCAGTCAGCTGTTAAAGACAATTCTTGAACTCCTTTGAGCAATAAACAAATTGTTGTTGCCAAGTATGATTTTTGCCTTGCTGGATTCAACTGGAAGAATCTCATTAACGTATCCTCATGCCCAGCTCACTGTTTTCTATCTTATCTGTCAGGGGAGTGTGTAATTTCCAAAACCCAAGACTGCAAGCCATGTGACAGAGCGGTCCTCCTGGGTCCCCTTACCCTACTGCTCTCCACCCAGGTGCCCTTTCCCAATAAAATCTCTGGCTTTGTCAGCACATGTGTCTCCTCGGACAATTCATTTCTGAGTGTTAGACAAGAGCCCAGTTTCGGGCCCTGGAAGGGGTCCTCCTTCCTGCAATAGTTCTGTCTCACAAGAAAAATTTGAAGCATCGGACAAACAAGTGATACAGCCCTTGGATGGACCACTGTTACAGCTCCATGTTACAATTCAGTTTTATTTAGAAAGTAAAGGAAAATACATCCTCCAGATGTGAGGGCATGCCAACCCAAAAGATGCTAAGAGAAGAGAGGTCCCTGGTTCAATTTTAGCTTATCTTTTTATATGTTTTTCTCCTCCCCCTGGGCCTGCCCTAGGTAAATTGGGCTAGCCAGGAGTGTTGTTTGTTTTACCTGAGGTCCTCACTCCAGTCTGGTCCTGGGACCTTCCTTTTTTCTATTTTTGTGGGCTTTTTCCTTCCTTGTCTTTTAGCCATGGCCATTCTGGACTCCTTTTTCCTATTCTAACTACCTAACATAGCCACAGTTTCTGTTATCAAGTTTTTCCAGAAAGAAAATCCTTTTTAAAAAAATCTAAATAATATTTATATATTTTACCTCTACAGTGTCATATTTTCACATGAGCCATAGTCTTGAATTTTTGTTTACTGTACATTAAATGATTATGTAGATGTATTTAACAAATAAGTGGAGAGAGAGACAGGCAATACTTCAAAAAATCCATTTATTAGTTTTACTTGTGCTAAATAGGATAATAGACTATGCCATCCTCAAATATGCCATTTTGATATAAGAATTATTCTGAGCCGAGGGCAATTGAGAAGACTCAGATATAAGAAAATATTTCTGCCTTCTATTTGCTTAAAAGGACAACATAACATTATAAAGAGGTTCCTCCTCTTTTCTTTGTCAAGAAGGGCAAAGTTAATCATTGGAGATAAACTTAGATTTCTATCAGCCCAAAGACAGCACCAGAAGAATGTGCAAAGCAAACTTTTTTATCAAAACTTTATCTTCCTTATTTCCATATGTTTGTCTTCCCACAATTTGTCTATTTCCCCCCCCCTTTTTTTTTTATTTTTTTTTTATTTTTTTCCCCTTTATCTTGTCACTACTCTTAAAATGCGTTGTTCTTCTGTTAAAGCTGCTGCTGCTGCTAAGTCGCTTCAGTCGTGTCTGACTCTGTGTGACCCCATAGACGGCAGCCCACCAGGCTTCCCCGTCCCTGGGATTCTCCAGGCAAGAACACTGGAGTGGGTTGCCATTTCCTTCTCCAATGCATGAAAGTGAAAAGGGAAAGTGAATCGCTCAGTCGTATCCGACCCCCAGTGACCCCATGGCCTGCAGCCTACCAGGCTCCTCCGTCCATGGGATTTTCCAGCCAGGAGTACTGGAGTGGGGTGCCATAACAACCACTTTGAGTTACTCATCACTGATTACTCTCAAATGTATTTGAAATGCACATGTTAATAAACTTTTGTTTTTCTCTTGTTAAATCTGTCTTTTGTTAGTCTAGTGTACAGGGACCCAGACAATGAACCTAAGATGAGTAGAGGGAAAGAAGTTTTTTTCCCTAACCTACAGTGCCATCTACATATTTCCAAGAAAAATTATTTTCTATCAAAGTACTCCGAATATTGTTTTCATTTTTCTATTTGGCTTTCTCTATTTAGATGACCTAAACACAAAAGGTCCCTTAGGTTACAAAGTACCAAAAAATATATATACTATGAAATGAATTATCAAATATCTTACTTTATCAAGTGTTTTTTTTAAAATTTGTTTTTAAAATTTTCACATCTAGTTGAAATGTAGCTTTTAATCCCTTAAATGAACATGAGTTGGCAATTTCTAGAACAAACTGAAGTCTCCTCTTAGGCTTTCTCTCTTTATCAAAATCAAGTTCATAAGTAGATGGCCATATTTTATATTTAAGTCCCCAAACAGCAGTGATAGAAACATTCACTTCTAAATTGAAATTATGTGTGTGTTGACACTATTGGCTACATATTCATTTCTATCATCTTAATATAATCTGTAGTACCTGTAATTTCCTCCAAAAATAGAGTTTGTCAGTTAAGAGAAAAATATTTTCTCTCCTTTTGTACTTTGTGATTCTAATACTTTATTAAGCTGTTTAAAAAAGACATTCTAGCCTTCTTTAGGTTCTCTACTTGGTGGCATTGCCACCACTGAGTTTTTATTATGTAAATTATTGCAATCTGGTTAGCTCCTTCCGTCTTTTTTCTTAACAAAAGGGGTCTGCAAGTGCTAATCAAAATGCTGCAATTTACATATTAATGATGTTTTTATAATGACATTTCCTTCATACACTGAGTGAGCAAAGGGGAAATTTTTATCTTTTTTTCTGAGAAAGCAAATCTTAAATTTTGATCTTATGAAGTATCTTTGAAACTTTGCAAAGTTGGTTAGAATAGCATTTATGCAGTTAAATCAGATACAGAATGAAAGCACAAGGAATGAGCTTCACATGTGTGATGTCTATAAACAATACTTTTTTGTATACATTCATGCACTTGCAATTACACAAAATGCTAAGGATACATTTGGCAGTGCGGATGCTGTGCACAATCAAGTCGTAATCATTTTCAGGAAAGGAAAAACATTCCACTAAAAATGAGGAGAAACAACGAGTACTCAGAAGCTATGTCAAAAGAGTCCAACTGTTTTCATAGAATATAGGTGATGTCCTGGTGCTAGCAAAATCCAGAAGAAATCTTATAACAACTAGAAATATCTATAATTGCTATAAGACCAAGTACAAAGATTTACAAAAATAGAATAAGTGGATGAAAGTAGTTAAAATGATCTTATTAATAATGAGATGTCTGATTGTAAAAGTACTTTAGCTTTTTAGAATGTGTCACTAAAAACCAAGCTGTAAAAGCAAACTAACAGTCTTGTCACTAGAATATAATCTCCCACAGATAATGTACTCTTAAGTGAAAAGTGATAGGACACAAGTGAAAAGACAGAGGTTCCAATATTAATCTTTATTTACTCAATGACATTCTTTGGAAGTTAGGAAATGAGTCAATTTGTGATGGTTTTAAAATTATCAAACATATAGGCACAATATTTGCAATGGGAATTATTTTTTCTTTTTTTTTAATTTTTTTTAATTTAATTTTATTTTTTAAACTTTACATAATTGTATTAGTTTTGCCAAATATCAAAATGAATCCACCACAGGAGAGAGGAGGGTTCAGGATGGGGAACACATGTATACCTGTGGGAATTATTTTTTCAATCAACCACATCCTGAAAGAATGTACATACACACTTAAGGAAGAGAAAGAAAAGAGAAAAATGGCTGACACACTTTGTGTGAATTCTTTACTGTATTATTAAAACCATTTTATGTGAAAAATTTAGTCACTAATTTGAAAATGTCAGTTTCTCTAAACCCTATTTTCTTTCAGAAACTGATATAAAAATTAGTATTTTAAAAAATATTTCTAATAATACTGATTCAGTAATGAGTTTTCTAAAATGATTTCTTCTTATGAAAGATATTTTGATATCTAGGATCAGTAAAATTTCTAATTTTAATTTTAATGCCTTAAATTAGTAATATTAAAATTATCTAATGCATCATATAGCTTTTAAATCAGAAAAATAAAAATTAATGAATATATTATATAGGTCAATGTAATTTGTTTTCAATAAATAAGTTAGATGTTTATTTAGGAAATGAAAGTTAATGAGGACAACTCCTGTTTCAAATTCATGGGAAGATACCCCAACAAATGAAATAATAAGGCAGGTTTTACTTCTTTTCACAGCAAGACAAGAACACCCATTCAATTAGATTAAATGACATCATGCCAAGAGCCATTAGTCCAATCATTGACTTGGGCCCGCAAGTGCTACCATTTAAACACATGGAACCACTTCCAGTCACATCTGGCCACTTGGGCATTGAGTTGGCACAGAATACTATGGAAAGAATGAAGGCTCTTGCCCAAACTATTTACCCCCAATCCTTTAATATAGTGAGGTTATTTCTCTTAACATAGGAGGATCCTTAAACCAATGAAACTTTCAGCTGTGCATGTACAATCCATAGAAAGTTTGTTTTTCTTTCTATTCTTTTTCACTTGAGTGAGTTCGTTTCTGAATCACTTCTATCTTGCTCCAGGACTTTGAACTGTTGATTGCTCGTGTTCAGGCATTGATTTCAGGTTGTACCAATTTATTGAAATTGTACTTAATTTCAAAGAGCCTCCATCACTAGCTGGAAGATCAGTTTATGTAGAATTGGACAAATGACTTCCCTCCAGGAAACCTGACCTCTTCTAACCACAGTTATACATAGGCCTTCCAATGACACAGAGTAACTGTTCTAATCTTTTGCTGGTTATCCCACAAGTCACACAATTTTTTGTTTCCAAAGGTGGAAAATGTTTGGCTTAATTTTTTGGCTATTTTTTATTCTATCTCAGTGTTAAACATAACTAAATTAATATAAATGTACTAAACTGTGAAATTCCAAATAACTGAATTGTATACAATTGCTAGTTATCAAGCTTATTTTCTTAAGTATATAGTCACCCAGAATTAAAATGACATATTGAATTGCATACATGTATGCACCCATGTACACACATGCACTCACAAACTACAGTAAGACAACCACAACAAACCCTTGACAGACACAACTGTTTTCTAGTCACCAAATTTTGAGTCACTCTTTACTGACTTGGCTCTTCTATGAAACTTCACTGTGCCTAGTTGGTTTGTCTCAACATTTTGCTGTGATAATTTCCGGTATTATTTGATTACAACATACAACAGCTGTAACTTATCAACTTAATATATTTTTCCTAAGAAGGTGCTACTACTAAGTCACTTCAGTCGTGTCCGACTCTGTGTGACCCCAGAGACGGCAGCCCACCAGGCTCCCCCGTCCCTGGGACTCTCCAGGCAAGAACACTGGAGTGGGTTGCCATTTGCTTCTCCAATGCATGAAAGTGAAAGGGAAGTTGCTCAGTCTTGTCCGACTTTTAGCGACCCCATGGACTTCAGCCTACCAGGCTCCTCCATCCATGGGATTTTCCAGGCAAGAGTAATGGAGTGGGCTGCCATTGCCTTCTCCAAAGAAGGTGCATTTGGGCTTATTTGTTTTTAAGTTAATTCAAAACAACACTCTCCTTTCCCAATCCCAAGAGCAAAGTTAGGGAGGTCAGAGAGCAGAAAAGTGTCTGACATATTGTGCCAACACCCCACCCCCCAAACTAATGAGGGGTAAAAGAATGTACCACCCCAAAATATACCTCTTCCAAAGATTATTTTGAGCTAAAGATTTTCACAACCAAGATAATCACAATGGTGTGATTACTCACCTAGAACCAGACATCCTGGAATGTGAAGTCAAGTGGGCCTTAGAAAGCATCACTACGAACAAAGCTAGTGGAAGTGATGGAATTCCAGTTGAGCTATTTCAAATCCTGAAAGATGATGCTGTGAAAGTGCTGCACTCAATATGCCAGCAAATTTGGAAAACTCAGCAGTGACCACAGGACTGGAAAAGGTCAGTTTTCATTCCAATCCCAAAGAAAGGCAATGCCAAAGAATGTTCAAACTACCACACAATTGAACTCATCTCATATGCTAGTAAAGTAATGCTCAAAATTCTCCAAGCCAGGCTTCAGCAATACGCGAACTTCCAGATGTTCAAGCTGGTTTTTAAAAAGGCAGAGGAACCAGAGATCAAATTGCCAACATCTGCTGAACCATGGAAAAAGCAAGAGAGTTCCAGAAAAACATCTATTTCTGCTTTATTGACTATGCCAAAGCCTTTGACTGTGTGGATCACAATAAACAGTGGAAAATTCTGAAAGAGATGGGAATACCAGACTACCTGACCTGCCTCTTGAGAAATCTGTATGCAGGTCAGGAAGCAATAGTTAGAACTGGACATGGAACAACAGACTGGTTCCAAATAGGAAAAGGAGTTCGTCAAGGCTGTATATTGTCACCCTGCTGATTTAACTTATATGCAGAGTGTGCCATGAGAAATGCTGGGCTGGAAGAAGCACAAGCTGGAATCAAGACTGCCAGGAGAAATATCAATAACCTCAGATATGCAGATGATACCGTCTTATGGCAGAAAGTGAAGAGGAACTAAAAAGCCTCTTGATGAAAGTGAAAGAGGAGAGTGAAAAAGTTGGCTTAAAGTTCAACATTCAGAAAACTAAGATCATGGGTCTGGGCGCATCACTTCATGGGAAATAGGGAAACAGTGGAAACAGTGGCTGACTTTATTTTTCTGGGCTCCAAAGTCACTGCAGATGGTGATTGCAGCCATGAAATTAAAAGACGCTTACTCCTTGGAAGGAAAGTTATGACCAACCTAGATAGCATATTCAAAAGCAGAGACATTACTTTGCCACCAAAGGTCCGTCTAGTCAAGGCTATGGTTTTTCCAGTGGTCATGTATGGATGTGAGAGTTGGACTGTGAAGAAAGCTGAGCACAGAAGTATTGATGCTTTTGAACTGTGGTGTTTGAGAAGACTCTTGAGAGTCCCTTGGACTGCAAGGAGATCCAACCAGTCCATCCTAAAGGAGACCAGTCCTGGCTGTTCATTGGAATGATTGATGCTGAGGCTGAAACTCCAATACTTTGGCCACCTGATGCAAAGAGTTGATTCATTGGAAAAGACCCTGATTCTGGGAGGGATTGGGGGCAGGAGAAGAAGGGGATGACAGAGGATGAGATAAGTGGATGGCATCACTGACTCAATGGACCTGAGTTTGAGTGAACTCCAGGGGTTGGTGATGGACAAGGAGGCCTGGCATGCTGTGATTCATTGGGTTGCAAAGAGTCGGACATGACTGAGCGACTGAACTGAACTGACAGATTTTGATAAACTGCATACACAGGAGCATCTCTGAAAATGGAGTCAAACTTGAACTTTTGTAAGAAACGGTTACATTTATAAGGGAAATTGCCATTTCTAAGTGTCTGCTTCTCTACACCATGGAAAGAAGGATAACTCTAAATCTCTCAAACAACTCATCAATGGAAAAGGCAGAGATTTAAATCTGCAAATAAACAACCTTATTCTTGTTTACTCTGCTTATTCTAGTAACTTCCCTAAACTGGTCTCTGCATGCATGCTAAGTCACTTCAGTCATGTCCACTCTTTGTGACCCTATGGACACTAGCCTGCCAACATTCTCTGTCCATGGAATTCTCCAGGCAAGAATATTGGAGTGGGTTGCTGTGTCCTCCTCAAGGGGATCTCTAGCATCACCACAATTTTTGTCTTTAGCTGATGATTATATTTCAGGTGGTGGCTTGGGCCACCTCCAAAAGTTACAGAGTTTCATTGAGTATCTCCTATGTATACATGAGATATGTATGTTTATGCACTTCTACATGTTTTCTTCTTATTAATCTGCCCTCTGTTTAAGGAGCAGCGGTCCTCAATCAAGAACACAGAAGATGAAAGAGAAAATTATCTTTACTCCCCTATCAGAGGCCTATAAGAAGGCAATAACAGAAGTCATTGGTTCACCTATGCTTTTGCTGCAAAGAAACAAATCTGCAAACACATTGAGACACTATCATGTGCTATAGTCACTCAGTCATGTCTGACTCTTTGTGATCCCATGGACTGTAGCCCCCCAGGCTCCTCTGTCAATGGGGTTCTCCAGGCAAGAATATTGGAGTACATTGCCATGCCCTCCTGAGGATCTTCCCAACCTAGGGATCAAATCCAGGTCTCCCATATTGCAGGGATTTTTTTTTTTTTACCATCTGAGCCATCAGGGAAGCCCAAGAATACTGGAGTGGGTAGCCTATCTCTTCTCTAGGGGATCCTCCCAACCCAGGAATTGAACCAGGGTCTCCTGCATTGCAGGCGGATTCTTTACCAACTGAGCAATCAGGTAAGCCCTAAGAATCTATTACACTAAGCCAATTGGGTAAAAAAACTAAAAATGCAATCAAAAAATATAGTCAATGTGGGAGAGGAGAATTATAAAACTTTTAGTTAATTTTCTGGATGACATTATACTTATAGATCATAACATTTCTTATGTTAAAGCAAAAAGGAAAAAGAAAAAATGACAAAAAATGGGCAGAAGATTAAATAGACATTTCTCCAGGGAAGACATACAGGGAGCTAAAAAGCACATGAAAAGATTGTTCAATATCACTGATTATTAGAGAAATGAAAATCAAAACTATGGTAAGATATGACCTCACACTAGTCAGAAAGGCCATAATCAAAAGATCTATAAACAATACATACTAGAGAGAGTATGGAGAAAAGGAAAACCTCCCACACTCTTGATAGGAATGTAAACTGGTATATTCACAATGGTGAACAGTATGGAGATTTGTTAAAAACTAAAAATAGTCATCATATGATCCAGAATTTCATGCAAAGATGGGCACAATAAAGGACAGAAATGGTATGGACCCAACAAAGCAGAAGATATTAAGAAGAGGTGGCAAGAATACACAGAAGAACTATACAAGAAAGATCTTCATGACCTAGATAATCACGATGGTGTGATCACTCACCTAGAGCCAGACATCCTGGAATGCAAAGTCAAGTGGTCCTTAGGAAACATCACTACGATCAAAGCTAGTGGAGGTGATGTAATTCCAATTGAACTATTTCAAATCCTAAAAGATGATGCTGTAAAGTGCTGCACTCAATATGCCAGTAAATTTGGAAAACTCAGCAGTGGTCATAGGACTGGAAAAGGTCAGTTTTCATTCCAATCCCAAAGAAAGGCAACACCAAAGAATGTTCAAACTACCACACAGTTGCATTCATTTCACATGCTAGCAAAGTAATTTTGAAAATTCTCCAAGGCTTTTGAAGCTTCAACAGTATGTGAACTGAGAACTTCCAGATATTCAAGCTAGATTTAGAAAGGCGGAGGAGCCAGATATCAAATTGCCAACATCCACTGGATCATTGAAAAAGCAAAAGAATTATAGAAAAATATCTATTTCTGCTTTATTGACTATGCCAAAGACTTTAACTGTGTAGATCACAACAAACTATGGAAAATTCTTAAAGATATGGGAGTACCAGACCACCTGAACTGCCTCCTGAGAAATCTGTGTGCAGGTCAAGAAGCAACAGTTAGAACTGGACATGGAACAACAGTCTGATTCCAAATTGGGAAAGGAGTACATCAAGGCTGTATATTGTCACCTTGTTTATTTAACTTTCATGCAGAGCATATCATGTGAAATGTTGGGCTGGATGAGCACAAGCTGGAATCAAGATTACCAGGAAAAATATCAATAACCTCAGACATGCAATAATATCATCCTTATGGCAGAAAGTGAGGAGGAACTAAAGACCCTCCATAAAAGTAAAAGAGGAGAGTGAAAAATGTGGCTTTTAAACTCAACATTCAAAGAATGAAAATCATGGCCTCCAGTCCCAACACATTATGGCAAATAGATGGGGAAACAATGGAAACACTGACAGCCTTTATTTTCTTAGGCTCCAAAATCACTGCAGATGGTAATTGCAGCCATGAAATTAAAAGATGCTTGCTCCTTGAAAGTAAAGCTATGACAAAACTGGACAGCATATTAAAAAGCAGAGACTTACTTTGCCAACAAAGGTCCATTTAGTCAGAGCTATGGTTTTTCCAGTAGTCATGTGTGGATGTGAGAGTTGTACCATAAAGAAAGCAGAGTGCCAAAGAATTGATGCTTTTGAACTGTGGTGTTGGAGAAGACTTTTGAGAGTCCCTTGGATTACAAGGAGAGCAAACCAGTCAATTGTAAAGGAAGTCAGTCCTGAATATTCATTGGAAAGACTGATGTTGAAGCTGAAGCTCCAATAATTTGGTCACCCAATTTTTTCCACTCATTGGAAAAGATCCTCAAGCTGGGAAAGATTGAGGGCAGGATGAGAAGGGGACAACAGAAAACGAGATAGTTCAATGTTATTGCTGATTCGATGGACATGCATTTGAGCAATTTCCAGGAGTTGGTGATGGACAGGGAAGCCTCTCGTGTTGCGGTCCATGGGGTTACAAAGAGTTGGATATGACTCAACGACTGAACTGAAGTGATGATCCAGCAATCCCCCTTCTAGGTATATGTCTGGAAAGAACTGTAGTTCAAAAGATACATCCACTCCAATAGTAATTTCAGCAGTATTTACAATAGCCAGGACATGGAAGTGAGTTAAATGTCGACCAATAGAGGCATGGGTAAAGAAGACATGGTACATGTATATGATAGAATATTACTCAGCCATAAAAGTGAACAAAGCAATGGCATTTGCATCAGCATGGATGTACCTAGAGATCTCCATACTGAGTGAAGTAAGTTAGACAAAAATGACAAATATCATATGATATTGTTTATATGTAGAATCTTTTTTAAAAGGGGTACAAATGAACTTATCTATAAACAGAAATAGAGTTATAGATGTAAAAAGCAAACTTATGGTTACCAGGGGTAAGGGGATGGAGGAATAAAGTGGGAGATTGGGATTAACATATACACACTACTATATATAAGATAGAAAGCTAATTAGCTCATAAGGATCTACCATATAGCTTAGATAACTATATTCAGTATTCTGTAATGGCCTATATGGAGAAAGAATCTAAAAAAGAGTAGATATATGTATAACTGATTTACTTTGCTATAAATCTGAAACTAATCCAGCATTGTAAACTATATTTCAATAAATATTTAAAACAAACCAAAAAAAAAAAACCCCACCTGAAATGCTTTTGCACGGTGAAGGAAACTAGCAGCAAAATGAAATGGCCACCTACTGGATTGGAGAAAATATTTGCAAAAGATATAAAACATTTCCATCACCTTGGAAAGTTCCTTGGTGCTCTTTCCTAGTTAAATCTCTCCATCCAAGATAACTGTTGATCTGACTTTTTTCCACTATAGATTAATTTTCATTTTCTAGAATTTCATATACATAGAATCATACAGTAGATACCATTTTGTACTCAGCATAATGCTATTCAGGATCATTCATGTTGTCAGGCAATCTATTACATTTTTTAAAATCACTGTGTAGAACAAAAAATAAAATTTACAATCACCAAAAAATAAAATATTTAGCACAGAGGTTTGCTAAAATGTCTAATGGTACTGAAAAATAATTACTTCACCTTTAAAGTGGGGATGGTGAAAGAGGAGAGTGAAAAAGCTGGCTTAAAACTCAACATTCAAAAAACTAAAATTACCACATCTGGTCCCATCACTTCATGGAAAATCGGGAAAAAAATGGAACAGTGAAATATTTCATTTTCTTGGGCTCCGAATCACTGTAGACAGTGATTGCAGCCATGAAATTAAAAGACACTTGCTCCTTGGAAGAAAAACTATGACCAACCTAGACAGTGTATTAAAAAGCAGAGACATCACTTTGCCAACAAAGGTCCCTATAGTCAGAGCTATGGTTTTGCCAGTAGTCATGTGTGGATGTGAGAGATGGATCATAAAGAAGGCTGAGAACTGGAGAATTGATGTTTTTGAACCATAGTGTTGGAGAAGACTCTCAAGAATTTCTTGAAGAGTAAGAAGATCAAACCAGTAAATCCTAAAGGAAATCAACCTTGAATGTTCTATGGAAGGACTGATGCTGTAGCTGAAGGTCCAATACTCTGGCCACCTGATGGAAAAAGCTGTCTCATTAGAAAAGACCCTGATGCTGAGAAAGGTTGAAGGCAGGAGGAGAAGGGTGTGATAGGGGATGAGATGGTTGGATGGCATAACAACTCAGTGGACATGAGTTTGAGCAAACTCTGGGAGATAGTGAAGAACAGGGAATCCTGGCGTGCTGTAGTCCATGGGTTTTTCAGTGTCAGACATGACTGACTGGCTAAACAACAACAGAGCTTAACAGACATATCTTCATCAGACAAAAATGTGGACAATTCATCACAAGTAAGAATTAATAACAACTATAATACCAGCAACATTACCAGAAGATAAATGAGACTCATCTTAATAGCTTCCAGATCCAAAGAAAAACATTTTTCCTCTACCCTGGTAAGTTCAGTGGCTGAGAGGCCTGTGAATTAAACCTATAAAACAGAGATTAAGAAAAGAAAAGAAAAAAAAAAGCAGTTTTAATTACAATTGTATGCCCAGGAGTTCACAAAGAAATTAGACTCAAATAGGTAGCCAGAATATGTGGATTTATATCAAGCCAGGCAATCCTAATTGAATATTCCTTGGAAGGACTGGTGCTGAAACTGAAACTCCAATACTTTGGCCACCTGATGTGAAGCACTAACTCACTGGAAAAGACCCTGATGCTGGGAAAGACTGAAGGCCGGAGGAGAAGCAGATGACAGTATAAGATGGTTGAAGGGCATCACTGACTCAATGCACATGAGTTTGAGCAAACTCCGGGAGTTGGTGATGGACAGCGAAGCCTGGCGTGCTGCACTCCAGGGGGTCGCAAAAAGTCGGACACAACTGAGCAACTGAACTGAACTGAACTGAGAAAGTCATAGAAAAATGTGATAGGACTAAGGGTAGTAAACTGTGGGGATTTATCAAGGTCTATTCATTCTGATTCTTCTCAGCATTCCCCCATCTTTGAAACTAAAGATGCTCCTTTCTTCTAGGTACATGGAAGCTTCTTTAAGGAGGACTTTATGTTCTGCTTCAGAGGAGAGAGTGGAGGTCAGAGAGTCCTTCCTGTATCATCACCTCTAAAATTCCATTAGCTGAAAATATTCAGTATGTGCAGGTATTATATTTTGGGGTTAGCCCCGTCATTTCTCTCTTATCCTTCTTTTTTCCTTCTTTCATTTCCTTTCCCTTAAAAATTCTTCCTATAGTATGCCAAGCCCATATAAGAGAGAGGATTCTGTAAATTTCCACTCCATCTCACCCTTCTCCACAGGTTCCCTGTGCCCCACCTAAGGAATCCAAAGACTTGTTAATACCATTTTGATGTTACTTTCCCAGCAATTTTGCTTCATAGGTGGGATGTCCTCAAGCTCCTGTGTTCCCCAGTAAGAAGAAAGCTTTCTTCTAATTGATTTAAAAGTATCCGTTGCAAAAATCTCTCACATTTAGAAATGGTGCAGAATCTTGCAAGTGGATCATGACTGGATACAACTTATTAAAGAAACCCTTTTTACATTTTTAGCAGTAAGTGATAATGGGAAACTATTCAAACTTTTAACTAAAATTAGTAGTTTTCTCTTTAAAAATACACATTATTCATGTTTATTATACACAAACTCCTCAGTAAATATATTATTTTTAGCAATTTTTACAGATTTTATGGGCTTCCCTAGCAGTTCAGATGGTAAAGAATCCACCTGCATTGCAGGAGACCTAGGTTCCATCCCTAGGTTGGGAAGTGCTCCTGGAGGAAGGCATGGCCATGCACTCCAATATTCTTGCCTGGAGAATCCCCAAGGACAAAGGAGCCTGGTGGGCTACAATCCATGGGGTCACAAAGAGTCAGAGGAAACTGAGTGATTGAGCACAACACAGCACAGGTATTATTCACTTAGGAATGTAAAATTGATTTTATATACTAAATAATTTGTTTATTGAACTGTCTACTTATCAAGAAAAATGCCCATTCTCACCTACTTCTTTCCCTTATTACTGGAAAGGAATCTTTACCTTACATGGATTATTCCTCTACCTATCCACCGGTCCATACCTTACAGTCCTTAAACTTCCACTGACTAGGTCTCATAGAGCAACTGATTTTTGCAGGCACTGTACAAGTCCATTAATTAATTCCTATTGTGTGGGCTCTCTCTATATTCATAAGGGCATTTTGGAATGGAAGAGCATGAAAAAGATATTACAGAGATAATTTTTAAATGTTTGTTTTAATAAACAAAAGTTAAGTCATTTATAAACTTTTGAGTTTTAGCTAAGAACACTCATACCACTACTGATAAAAACACCAGTACAGGTGACACTGTGATTGAAGCCCACTGCTCTCCCAGACCCATTGCATCATGATCTTGCAGGGTGAGAACTTTGCAGTGTATTTTGAGAAAAGCAGGTCAATGGTCTTGTCATTGCCTCCTCGTTTCTACTTACTCTTCATTCACTGCAATCTGTTGTCTCTCACTCCACCGACACTCTTCTGTTTAAGCTCTTGCTATATTTGCATCTGCACATTAAATACGAGGCATATACCACCTTTTCATATTCTCACTCACTTATTGTCATGACTTAAGCTACCATCTGAATGCCCATAATTTCAAAACCTGTAACTCTGACTCAATTCCTTCTCTGGCACTAAACAAAATATTCATATATTCAACGAGCACTGATTGAGCATTTCCTATTTCCCAGCTTCTGTAAAGAAGAAGAAGTCATAAGCTTCTCTGACTGTAAGTAATCATACATTAACTGTATTTATATTCTCCCTTTCCATACTCATTCTCTCCAAACTTAAAACATTACAATCAACAAAGAAACAGTACAACACAATACAGTCTTTTAGAAACCTGGGGGTAAATTTTATTGGTTCTTTTCTTTCCCCTACTACAAGATACAACTGGTTATTAAATCAGATTTACTCTAAGTTGCTAGTATCATTCTAATCTATTTCTTTGCCTTCTTTCCACAATCAAAAAGTCCACTTCCAACTATTTTCTAATTTCCCAAGGATGTCATCTGCCTCTTTCCTTTATAAACACAGTTGCTGCCATGAACTCTTTAAAATAATAGCTTGATATTATTACTCCCTCTGACTAAAGTCTCCCATTGCCCATGGAAGCATCTCCCAAGGATAATCTGCTTTGTGAAATATTAATATATGTTATATGAAAAAGATTGGTATTAATAATGTTTTTGCTTCTGATATATAAAGTATATGTGTTAGAAAACTATTATTATGCTACAGTTGATCTTAGGAAATCACTTTCCAGAATAGAAAACATCAGGATATTGCATAGAGTTACAAAATCTATGCAAAATCTTCACAAAATCTGTGCACTGATGGCAGAGGCAGCAATGTCTCATTAATTGTTTTATATTTCACTGCCTATTTGGTTATATTGTTTATCTTAATATTTCAAAAATATTTTTGATAATTGGGTTTTATTGTATATAAAGGCATATGACTCAAATGTTTATTATTTCTCAGACTAATTAGTCCTAAAGACCATTTTTATTTTCTGTCTTCTGTAATCTAAACATACATATTATCCCATATGTTGGTTTTCCTCCAATACGTTATTTTTTTTTAAATATTTCCATGAACAAATGAGTTTTGCAAATTGGCTAGCCATATGGACTCCAAAGGATCTTCATTCCTTGTTTGCCTTCCTGAGCATCAGACTTCTTACACTTTTTAGCTACAATATCCCATTCTATTGTACTTCTCTCTTTTGCAAATGACATTCTTCCCAGTTAGTACTGTTGGGTAGCCTGGTTGTTTGAGTCTAGTTTAGTGCACATCTGTAGAGTCAATGGTATAAGTTCCAGTCCCAAAGCCAAAGTCTCAAAAACTAAGGAAAGCTAATATTTCAGTTCCAATCCAAGGCCTAAGACCAGAAAAGACTAATCTTCCTTGTTAAACAGAGTTCCCTCTTACTCAGCCTTTTTGTTTTATTCAGGTCTTCAGTTGATTGAATGAGAGCCACTCCCATTAGTGAGGGCAATCTGCTTTATTCAGTCTACTAATTCAAGTGTTAATCTCTCAACCAGAAACACCCCCACAGTCCATTAGAATAATCTTTATCCAAATAATGTTTGCTCAAACTTCATGACTTAGTAAAGTTGACACGTAGAATTAATCATCACACAATTTCAGAGAAGAAACTGAGATGAGATAAAGGAAAAATAATAAAATATATTAATAAATTAAAACTTTAAATTAAAAAATTGCAAGGAGATCAAACCAGTCAATCCTAAAGGGAATTAATCCTAAATAGTCATTGGAAGGACTGATGCTGAAGCTCCAATACTTTGGCCACCTGATGCAATGAACTGACTCAATGAAAAAGACCCTGATGCTGGGAAAGATTGAGGGCAGAAGGAGAAGAGGGTGACAGAGGATGAGATGGGGTTGGATGGGATCACTGACTCAATGGACATGAGTTTGAGCAGGCTCTGGGAGATGGTGAAGGACAGGGAAATCTGACGTGCTGCAGTCCATAGGTCACAAAGAGTCGGACACAACTGAGTGACTAAACAAAAACTTGAAATTCTATGCAAGATACATTGGCCTCAGTTTTGATAAATCTCCATCAGCAGTTTTGCTTGACTCAAAATATTAATTTTTTATCTCACTGACCTTATTTTTAAATGTCTAAATTTGGCCTAGATTTAGGGAAAATACACCTAACAGATTTTGTGTTTGCTTGAGTTTCTATAAACATTTATCTCCAAATATCAGTTTCTCTCATATGCTACAAAATGAGAAACTCAAATATGGCTAGAAGAGTTAAAGGGTGTGTTCATAGCACACAGTAGATCACATGCACTTGGCAAAATTCCAGACTACATCCTTAGTCCAAACACCTGAACATAAATTGTGTTATATTGATTAGTGAAACAGAAATTCTTCTGTCTGCAAGGCACTATTTGGAGGTGTATTGTTGATTAGCTGAATATCCCTCTGAAGTTCATGGGGCAGAGGTCATTTCTCTTTTGTTCATTTTCCTACATGAAGCACCTAGCACAGTCCCTGGCATGTAATAAGAACTCAATAAATATTTGTTGAATGACCAAACGGATACGGATACATTGTGTACGTGTCGTGACTCTTAGATCTCCCCAAGAGCAAAAACTGTAAGCCAGTTGCAGCGCATCAAACTCTAGTTCATTTTAGCGATTTGATTTAGAATTTAGATTGGCTTGACTCTTGCTGTCTAGGTCCCAACACAACTTAAAATCTACTGAGTAAGCTTTGTACATAAATTACTACAATGTAAGATATAAAGCGTCTGTCTACAATGTGAGAGACCTGGGTTCGATCCCTGGGTTGGGAAGATTCCCTGGAGAAGGAAATGGCAACCCACTCCAGTAATCTTGCCTTGAAAATCCCATGGACAGAGGAGCTTGGTGCAGGCTACTATCCATGGGGTTGCAAAGAGTTGGGCACGACTGAGCGACTTCACTTTCACTTTCAAGATATAAGAACAACAAGAATTAGGAATCAAGAAAAAATATGCAAAGGAGGGAATAATATTCTGACAATGTATGCAAAATTTCACCATGATTACTTAACATGCTCCTACAGTGTGGCATGTTTTATAATCTTATCGAATGTAGTGTAATGCTACCATCATTTATATTTACTGCTTTCTTATCTGGCAGTAAACAAATATGCAACAGCAAAAACTGACTGGTAAAATTTTCCTCATTTCTTAGTTTCATTTTCTTTTTAATTGTACATAGAAACTAGCCTATGCTAAAATTTTCAAAATCAGTATTTTATAGGATCTTATTAAGTGAAATATCTGATATAAAAATGATAAAATTATCTCATTTTATATGAGTTATAAAAGGAGAAAAACAACATGAGCCAAACATATAAGCAGGATTTAAGCAATCTGTACTTAAGAATGTTTTCAGTTGAGTGATCTTGTTCAGTTTCTCATCAACGGTGATTTTTTTCTATTTTAAAATGGGTTTATGAAAACAGTGTGTAGACTGGATACAATTATAATTAATGATCATATGAACTGATTACTATATACAGTTTTTAAACTGGTTACTACATGTAATTTTAATATAAACTGATTTGTGTGCTTAGTTGCTCCGTTGTGTCTGACTCTTTGTGACTCCTTGGACTGTAGCCCACCAGGCTCCTCTGTCCATGGGGATTCTCCAGATAAGAATACTGGAGTGGGTTGCCATGCCTTTCTCCAGGGGAACTTTCCAACCTGGGGATCAAACCCAGGTCTCCCCCATTGCAGGTGGATTTTTTACCCTCTGAGCCACCAAGGAAGACTATATGTATATATTTTTAATTTTAAAATATTTATTTTCTAAATAAAGGGGGAGGGTGGAAAAAATACCAGAGAACAATCTATTAAAAACTCATCTTGCATATTTCATGCTAATAAAAAATCCAATTTCGATAAGGCAATGGACAATACCACCACCCTGCAAAAAGTATAGTATTTTATGTGTGTTTTTTTTTCTCTTCTTTACTTTAAATGTAAATAATGACCACAGATGGGGAAACAGTGGAAACAGTGGCAGACTTTATTTTGGGGGGCTCCAAAATCACTGCAGATGGTGATTGCAGCCATGAAATTAAAAGACACTTGCTCCTTGGAAGAAAAGTTATGACCAACCTAGACAGCATATTAAAAAGCAGAGACATTACTTCGTCAACAAAGGTCCATCTAGTCAAGACTATGATTTTTCCAGTAGTCATGTATGGATGAGAGAGTTGACTATAAAGAAGGCTGAGCGCCAAAGAACTGATGCTTTGGAGAAGACTCTTGAAAGTCCCTTGGACTGCAAGGAGATCCAACCTGTCCATTCAGTCCTGGGTGTTCATTGGAAGGACTGATGTTGAAGCTGAAATTCCAGTACTTTGGCCACCTGATGCAAAGAGCTGACTCATTTGAAAAGACCCTGATGCTGGGAAAGATAGAAGGCAGCAGGAGAAAGGGACAACAGAGGATTAGATGGTTGGATGGCATCACCGACTCAATGGACATGAGTTTGGGTTAACTCTGGGAGTTGGTGATGGACAGGGAGGCCTGACGTGCTGCAGTCCATGGGGTCACAGAGAGCCGGACACAACTAAGCGACTAAACTGAACTGAAAGACAACTATTGGAATCAACAACTTATAAGTGTAACAGCATACAGAACAGCACAGGGATCATATGATGTAATGTAGATAGAAGAGCCATTGTTTTTCTGCATTTTCATAGAACATTTCATGGATCTTTAATTGTTCTTAGACAACATCGTTTGTTTCTATTTTATGACCATTATTATAAGAGCTAATTTCTTACTACATATCAGTAGCTGCTGTTAGGCAAGTATCTGGGCACATGCAGAAAAACATGTTATAAAAATATCTTTGGAGATAACTAGAAAAGGGAAGTGGTTATCTTTATCCAAACTTCAATCAAGGGGTATTGTGTCCCTGGCACATTGTATCTACAGTACACAAAATAACAACAGTTGTCCTGTAGTGCCTACACATAATTAGTTATTTCCCTTCTGATATGCCTAGCAAGGTGACTTAGCTTCAAGGGTCACCTTCCATTCAAAAACCATCTTGGCTACATGTTTGCTAAAATTATTAACTCGCAGCAAACAAAAGCTGTGCTTTTGTATGAATGTACAAAGCCTTGAAAAAGCTTTCAGTTTTGGACAGTCACAATCGAGTTATTTGTATAGGTATAAACATCCATCAAAGACCACCCATCTCTCTTCAGAGCACAATGAAAACCAGTTAAACGCTTGTTAAATCTGAGTAGCAAGAATGTTATTAGCAGCTCTTGTGATTGTATTTTCTTTATTGTTTGCCAAAATGTGCTCAGAATTAAATAGGATGAAAATTTAGATATGAAATTCTGATATACAGAATGTAAGTGAGGCATTTGAGTGGAAGAAACTGTATAGATATTTGGCAGAGGCTACAGAGAGACCTTCTTTCTTTTCTGACCTCACACACTACTCTATATACTCATTGATCTTTGATTCTCCATTGGCTATGACAGCCATTAATTTGGAATTTTTTACTTTTCTGTAATCAATGCAATAAATCCACCTATATTTAATTCTTTCTTTTCTCTTCTCACTCTAGTTACAATAAAGTGTCTTTTCCTTCATGAAACGTCACATTTCCACCAAACTCTGGATCTCATCTCCCCTGTCCATCACAGGT